>NC_030681.2:156877663-157519353 GCF_000004195.4 Xenopus tropicalis
GGCCGGGTTGGAGCTGCAGAGTGCCATTGAGCCCTATGGGAGACTTTCCTTGGGCCGGGTTGGAGCTGCAGAGTGCCATTGAGCCCTATGGGAGACTTACAAAATCATACATTGAAGGTTTCAAAGCCAGAAAGATTTTCGCACCGTTTACGAACGGATCCCAAAATTTCGTTACTTTCGGAACTCAAACACAATATTTTCGTATGACCAATAAAATAATTTTCATGGCATTTTCGAATTATCGTGGATACTACAAATTTTTTTCTATAGTTATTTTAACCATAAAAATATTGTGGTTTAGTAAATGCGCCCCAAACCCTACTCCTTAGTCTGCAGTTCCCAGTGCTGGAATCCTGTCCCATAAAAATCTACTAAAACCAAGTAAAAAATCTGAAGGGTCCAGAGTATTTTAATTGTTATTTAAAAATGCAGTGCAGAGTGCAAAGTGCAATTTCAGCCACAAATTGCCACATTTTTTATTAACTGCAGCCCCCCCCCCCCCCCCCAGAAATTCATTGCCATTGCGGGCCATGTCCCAAGATCTACTGAGGTTCCCCCTTAGCACATGTGCATTTTGGGCAAATCTGGTTCAAGCTGTGAGTAATGTATTCAGTGGCCTATTGTGTCTATTGATTCAACTCACTGTGTGATCCCTGGGATTTCCATCGTGGCCAGGGTGGCAGTTACTCCTCCAGGATTCTTTAAAGGTGTTTGCCCCAGAGTAGGCAAGCTGTTTGGCAACTCCTACTCACAGTCATAAGTGTCAAAATGCAAAGAATGAACATAAAAAAACAAGTATCTAGTAGAATTAAGTCTAAAACAACTGGACTTTTCTGAGTTTTTTCTTGAAAACGTTTCACCACTCATCCGAGTGGCTTCTTCAGTTCAAATGACTGGTAGGGAATTCCCCAGTATTTTAACCCTTGATGGTAGTACAGTCACAGACATCCAATCACAATGGTTCCATTGAACTTGTTCAGTTAGGGGTTGGCTGAAACTGACAGGTGTAAGAAGGTATGATCCAATCACAATGGTACCATGATTCTCATTGATGCAGGGGTTAATCCTTCAAAGTACATGACTGGAGGTGTGAACTGTTGTGAAGCCGCCGGGGTAAGGATGTCAACGCGCCATTGTATGTTGGTGACAAGCGGTGTCTCAGGCCCCCTCCTCTGTTCACAACAGTTCACACTTCCAGTCATGTACTTTGAAGGATTAACCCCTGCATCAATGAGAATCTTGGTACCATTGTGATTGGATCATACCTTCTTACACCTGTCAGTTTCAGCCAACCCCTAACTGAACAAGTTCAATGGAACCATTGTGATTGGATGCCTGTGACTGTACTACTATCAAGGGTTAAAATACCGGGGAATTCCCTACCAGTCATTTGAACTGAAGAAGCCACTCGGATGAGTGGTGAAACATTTTCAAGAAAAAACTCAGAAAAGTCCAGTTGTTTTAGACTTAATTCTACTAGATACTGTATATCATGACCTGGATGAATGAGAATCTTCATAAACATAAAAAACCAAGCTTTTCTGTAAATGTACCTTACACTGCCAGTGACAAATCTCTCCTTCCCAGCACCCTATTCATACAGGGCTCTCCCTGCCCCTCACACCCACAGGCCCAGTACTTACTGACTGCACCCACCTTACTAGCACCCTATTCATACAGGGCTCTCCCTGCCCCTCGCACCCACAGGCCCAGTACTTACTGACTGCACCCACCTTACTAGCACCCTATTCATACAGGGCTCTCCCTGCCCCTCGCACCCACAGGCCCAGTACTTACCAACTGCACCCACCTTACTAGCACCCTATTCATAAAGGGCTCTCCCTGCCCCTTGAACCCACAGGCCCAGTACTTACCAACTGCACCCACCTTACTAGCACCCTATTCATACAGGGCTCTCCCTGCCCCTCGCACCCACAGGCCCAGTACTTACTGACTGCACCCACCTTACTAGCACCCTATTCATACAGGGCTCTCCCTGCCCCTCGCACCCACAGGCCCAGTACTTACTGACTGCACCCACCTTACTAGCACCCTATTCATACAGGGCTCTCCCTGCCCCTCACACCCACAGGCCCAGTACTTACCGACTGCACCCACCTTACTAGCACCCTATTCATACAGGGCTCTCCCTGCCCCTCACACCCACAGGCCCAGTACTTACCGACTGCACCCACCTTACTAACACCCTATTCATACAGGGCACTCCCTGCCCCTCGCACCCACAGGCCCAGTACTTACTGACTGCACCCACCTTACTAGCACCCTATTCATTCAGGGCTCTCCCTGCCCCTCGCATCCACAGGCCCAGTACTTACCTACTGCACCCACCTTACTAGCACCCTATTCATACAGGGCTCTCCCTGCCCCTTGAACCCACAGGCCCAGTACTTACCAACTGCACCCACCTTACTAGCACCCTATTCATACAGGGCTCTCCCTGCCCCTCGCACCCACAGGCCCAGTACTTACTGACTGCACCCACCTTACTAGCACCCTATTCATACAGGGCTCTCCCTGCCCCTCGTACCCACAGGCCCAGTACTTACTGACTGCACCCACCTTACTAGCACCCTATTCATACAGGGCTCTCCCTGGCCCTCGCACCCACAGGCCCAGTACTTACTGACTGCATCCACCTTACTAGCACCCTATTCATACAGGGCTCTCCCTGCCCCTCACACCCACAGGCCCAGTACTTACCGACTGCACCCACCTTACTAGCACCCTATTCATACAGGGCACTCCCTGCCCCTCGCACCCACAGGCCCAGTACTTACTGACTGCACCCACCTTACTAGCACCCTATTCATACAGGGCTCTCCCTGCGCCTCGCATCCACAGGCCCAGTACTTACCTACTGCACCCACCTTACTAGCACCCTATTCACACAGGGCTCTCCCTGCCCCTCGCACCCACAGGCCCAGTACTTACCGACTGCACCCACCTTACTAGCACCCTATTCATACAGGGCTCTCCCTGCCCCTTGCACCCACAGGCCAGTACTTACCGACTGCACCCACCTTACTAGCACCCTATTCATACAGGGCTCTCCCTGCCCCTCGCACCCACAGGCCCAGTACTTACCGACTGCACCCACCTTACTAGCACCCTATTCATACAGGGCTCTCCCTGCCCCTCGCACCCACAGGCCCAGTACTTACTGACTGCACCCACCTTATTAGCACCTTATTAGCACGAATTATTAGCATGAATTTGTGCCTTTCTGTCCCACTCTCCCTATAACCCATAGTGACCCAGGCAGCCCATGTCACTCAGTAATGTATAATGGCAAATGGCACCGAGGGGGAAGGTGAGACCTTATACAGGGTTTGTGACACTGAGAATAAACATTTTGTCTGGGAGTTTCATTCATTTCTACATTTACTGTATTTTTCCCTCCCACAACTGTTATCTTCTAAAACAAAAACTATTTTATATACTAATACTCTCTATTCAGTACAATGATACTGTATATCCTGACATTAGAAAACAAAAGTTACTTGTCCTTACGTGCTACAATTCAAGTCCCCTATACTTTTAATATAAGGATTGAGAGACAGATCATTTACATGGAGAATTCCCCCAATGATCAAGTCCCCATCACTAAAGTAGTTCATCCTGATGTTTTTGCTCAGTTGGTACCCAGAGCTGGGACTGGGCATTTCAGCTGCAGAAGGGAGTACCCGGAACATCAGAACCAGTAGCAGAACCTTGAGTCTGGCAGGAAACAGAACCTCCCCTGATCCACAGAACAGAGTAGGGAGATGATGCAGGTTCCTGGGCTGATGGGGAGACATCCAGTGACAGAGCAGCCAAAGTGTGTCCTTCTGGCATTGGAACAGTAACAGTTCCCTTAGTTATATATCTTCCCTGAACTGCAATCTATGAGCAGCTGCAGCCACTGACATATTTTAGCAGCACAGTTATAGAGTTTCCTAAATCAGCCATAATAGCCGGTGTCCTGCTCTTCCCAATACAGCAGCAGCCTTGGGATTTATGGACTTTGTTTTGGAACATCTCATTTTTTTATGGAGCTGACATTTAAACTGCGTTTTTTGGCCTTTAGAAAAATAAATATATGTTCAACCCAACTCCAACTCCCAAGTGTCTTTTGTGCTGGACTTTAGGAATTATCTAAGAAAAATGTGGGCATTCTTCCTAGTTTTCATCTGTTCCTCAGGCTGCCCCTCCAGATTGAGCAAGAAACAGAAGGGATATGGGTATGCTGGTGAATTCCCTTATTTCGCATCAGACTGACCTCCCAGCCTCTACACTTGGCCTCCCTGGGAGGGGGAATGTGATAAAACCACTTTTTTTATACTCTGGGGAAAAATGTTCTCTCTCCGGCTATAATGTAACTGTGGGGCAAATGGTACAGCCTGTGTTTATGTCTGTTTAATGTTATGTGTAGCCCCCTGAATTCCTGTTCTGCCAAGGTAATTGACCCCAGCTGTGAGGGCAAATAAAGCCCGGATGCTCTGTATTCTAATACACATTGTTGACCCCAAGACCCCCTGTAAGGGCTGTGCCCTGTCTGGATCCAACATACTGACTAAATTGGGCATGCTCACTAAATGGCACCTCATTGGCACAGTGGTATTAGTTGTGATTGGCCCCTCTGGAAGCTGCCTTTGGGTTGGCAGAAAGAATCAAAACCTGTTTTGCATTTACAACAGGGGCTGCTCCCTTTCTGGCTTACAAAGCCAGAAAGGGCTTTTTATACACAAGGAGGATCACAGAGACTGCACAGCAGTAACCATCACAGCTGTACCCACATGTTCCAGTGCCCAGCAGCAGGGCCATCATCAGAAATCATGGGGCCCCTCACAACAAAATTTTCCCAGCATCCTCCAGCTCCCCCTTTTTCAGCATCCTGCAGCTACCCCCAGCATCCTGCAGCTACCCCTCTCAGCATCCTCCAGCTCCCCCCCTCAGCATCCTCCAGCTCCCCCACTCAGCATCCTGCAGCTCCCCCTCTCAGCATCCTCCAGCTCCCTTACTCAGCATCCTGCAGCTCCCCCGCTCAGCATCCTGCAGCTCCCCCTTTTTCAGCATCCTGCAGCTCCCCCCAGCACCCTCCAGCTCCCCCGCTCAGCATCCTGCAGCTCCCCCTCTCAGCATCCTCCAGCTCCCCCCTCAGCATCCTCCAGCTCCCTCTTTTTCAGCATCCTGCAGCTGCCCCCCTCAGCATCCTGCAGCTCCCTCTCTTAGCATCCTCCAGCTCCCCCACTCAGCATCCTGCAGCTCCCCCCTCAGCATCCTCCAGCTCCCCCTTTTTCAGCATCCTGCAGCTCCCTCTCTTAGCATCCTCCAGCTCCCCCACTCAGCATCCTGCAGCTCCCCCCTCAGCATCCTCCAGCTCCCCCCCTCAGCATCCTGCAGCTCCCCCCTCAGCATCCTCTAGCTCCCCCCTCAGCATCCCACTCAGCATTCTCCCAGCTCCCCCACTCAGCATCCTGCAGCTCCCCCCTCAGAATCCTGCAGCTTCCCCCTCAGCATCCCACTCAGCATCCTCCAGCTCCCCCACTCAGCATCCTGCAGCTCCCCCCCCAGCATCCCACCCAGCATCCTGCAGCTCCCCACCCCAGCATCCTCCAGCTCCCCCTCAGCATCCCACCCAGCATCCTTCAGCTCCCGACTGTCATACCTGAGTGGCGGGGACGCCCGCCGCTCTCCAGGCGGGGACGACCGCGCCGATGCGCGTCCTCTGCTGCTCCGGCGCGCGAAGGTGCGCGCGCATCCTTATAAAGGCCGGCGCGCGCATGACGTCATCGTGCTGGCGCCAAATTCAAATATTTAAAGGTCCCTCTAAGGTATTTTGATCGCCCAACTTCGGTTTCGCCTCCTAGTTCCTGCTTTTGCTTGTTTTTGATTCTTATTCATGTTTTGACCCTTGCCTGCCCCTGACCTTGCTGATTGCCACCTGTACTGACCCTCTGCCTGCTTTTGACTACGGTTCTGGAATCTGACTTTGTACTTCGCTGCCTGTTTGGTTTGACCTCGGCCTGATCACTTTGTCTCTTCTCCCCAATAGTCTGCATACGCTAAAGTTCCCTTGCCTGCTCAGAACATCTGCCCTGGTCCTCTCACATTAAGTCCTGGCGGCACCCGAGTAGCGGAGGGCTCCTCCCGAAGCCAAAGGTGGCTGTTATAGGCAGAAGAGTGAGCTCAGACCGGGACCTTGGCTGTTGTTCTGAGTTTTGGGATACTGAGCGTGACAGTAAGTTGGGCCAAAAATGGATGCTGAAGGGGCCACTGCTTCGTCCGCTTCCCCTGAAATTATGCTTAAGAACCTCCTCCAGCGTCTTAGGGAACAAGAGACTAAACAAGATCAAATTGTTCAATGCCTCCAGGGGTTGGCTGTTAGGTTAGATACTCTCCAACAGCAACCTGCTACAGATGACCCAGCTCCTGTTCCGCTCTCTAGGGGTATTTCCCTAGTAGAGCCTAAGATCCCTTTTCCTGAGAAATTCTCTGTTGATCGGAGTAAATTTTTTGCTTTCAAGGAAGCATGCAAACTCTATCTTAGTTTTTTGCCTTGGTCTTTTCCCACTGAAGTGGCGAAAGTTAATTTTGTGATCACTTTACTGTTAGGTGATCCTCAGGTGTGGGCTTTCACTCTATCCCTGTCTGACACAGCCCGATACTCTCTTGAGGCCTTTTTTAAAGCTATGGCTATTATCTATGATGACCCTGATCGGGCAGCCTCTGCTGACTCAGCCATCTGTACCCTCCGGCAAGGCAGAAAGCTTGTTGAGGAGTACTGTACGGAGTTTCGCCGCTGGGCGGTAGAGACTGGGTGGAACGATTCTGCCCTTCGTAGTCAGTTCCGTACTGGTCTGTCTGATGCCGTTAAAGACAGTCTCATTAATTATCCTGCTCCCTCATCCCTTGATGCATTAATGTCCCTCTCTATTCAAATAGATAGGAGACTTAGAGAGAGGCGTCAGGAAAGAACAGCCTCTTCTTTAACTCAATCTCTTTCTCTGGTGCCCGAACCTATACATAATATTGCTACTCCTATGCCAGTAGAGGAGCCTATGCAATTGGGTTCTACGCGTCTATCCTCGGAAGAGAGACTCCGTAGATGCTCCAATGGGTTATGCATGTACTGTGGTGAGGGGGGTCATCTCCGCAAAAATTGTCCAAAAAGGCCGGGAAACTGCAAAGCCTAAGCAAGTCTGGGGAGTCTTGTTTGGGTAATGCAGTTTCTACTCCCCAATATATTTCCTCTAAAATCTTCATTCCCGTGCTCCTCGACTGGGAGTACGGTAATGTGAAGATTCCGGCCTTTCTGGATTCTGGGACGGCTGGGAATTTCTTAGATGTTAAGTTTGCTTGTAATCTGGGTATTCCTTTTACCACGGTCGTCACTCCAGTCAGATTACTGGCGATCGATGGGAATCCACTAGGGAGTGGGTTTGTGTCTTCTAGATCCCAGAATCTTGTCATATCCATTGAAGGTTCTCATAAGGAACAGTTATTTTTCTATCTAATCAACTGTCCTGACACTCCTGTGATTTTAGGCCTCCCATACAAATTGATTGGGTTACTGGCAGCATACAAGGTTGGGGTGTACACTGTGAAGTGTCTTGCTTTAAAGGTTCTGTTTTCATTGCCACAACCTCTTTGAAGGGTCTTCCTTCCCCATATACAGCCTTCACTGATGTCTTCTCTAAGAAGGCAGCTGAATCACTCCCTGCACATAGACCCTATGGCTGTGCAATTGAATTAGTTCCTGGGGCTGTTCCTCCCAAAGGTAGAACCTATCCACTTTCTCTTCCTGAGACTCAAGCAATGGAAGAGTACATTAAGGACAATTTGGAACGAGGGTTCATTAGACCATCCTCTTCCCCTGCGGGGGCAGGTTTTTTCTTTGTAAGTAAGAAGTATGGTGGGCTTAGGCCCTGTATCGATTATAGAGGTCTGAATAAGATTACTGTTAAAAATCGCTACCCTCTTCCTTTGATATCAGAGCTCTTTGACAGGGTGAAAGGTGCTTTGATTTTCACCAAACTTGACCTCAGGGGTGCATATAATTTAATCCGGATTAAAGAGGGGGATGAGTGGAAAACGGCCTTTAATACTCGTGATGGGCATTATGAATATTTGGTCATGCCTTTTGGGTTATGTAACGCTCCTGCTGTCTTCTAAGAATTTGTTAATGATATATTTTGTGACTTGCTGGGACGCCATGTTGTAGTATACCTCGATGATATTCTGATCTATTCATCTAATTTAGTAGATCATCGTTGTCATGTTCAGGAGGTACTATCGAGACTTAGACAGCATCATTTATATGCTAAGCTTGAAAAATGCATTTTTGAGGTTCCTTCTGTTCATTTTCTGGGGTACATCATTTCTCAAGAGGGTTTAGAAATGGAACCAACCAAGGTAGAGGGCTCAACCGCTTTCCTTACGTGCTATTCAAAGATTCCTAGGTTTTGCCAATTATTATAGACAATTTATTAAGGGGTTTTCTTCCCTGGTAGCCCCAGTATTTGGTCCAGTGAAGCGATTAAAGCTTTTAAGCTTCTTAAAGAAGCATTTATTTCTGCTCCAGTACTGCGTCACCCAGATTCCACCTTACCTTTCCTCGTGGAGGTTGACGCTTCTGAGGTGGGTGCCGGGGCAGTTTTGTCACAGCGTCACCCTGTTACCTGTAAGATACATCCCTGTGCCTTCTTTTCTAGGAAATTCTCCCCTACAGAGGCTAACTATGATATTGGCAACAGAGAACTGTTGGCAGTTAAATGGGCCTTTGAGGAATGGAGACATCTGTTAGAGGGCGCTAAACATCCTGTTACCGTCTTCACTGATCATAAGAATTTGCTGTACATTGAATCTGCTAAACGCTTGAACCCTAGGCAGGCAAGATGGGCTTTGTTCTTTACCCGTTTCAATTTTATCCTAACATTTAGGCCTGGGTCCAAGAATATAAAGGCCAATGCCCTTTCCAGGAGTTTTGTCTCTTGCCCTAAAGAGCACCTTGAACCTGACACTGTTCTTCCTAAGGAAGTGATTGTGGCTGCCCTGAGTCCTGACCTTTTGGCCTCTCTCTCTGAAGCTCAGAGTAACTTACCTAGGAATATACCATCTGGTAGGCTTTTTGTCCCGGAAAATTTACGTGAGGCGGTTTTATCTGAAACTCATGATTCTAGAGTAGCAGGGCATCCTGGTCAGAGTAAGACCTGTTCATTGTTATCCCGTTCCCTTTGGTGGCCTACTATGAGACGAGATGTTGGCAATTATGTTAATTCTTGTGCAGTTTGCCAACGTTCCAAACCTTCCAGGTCTCTACCCCAGGGCCTATTACAATCACTCCCTATCCCTGAGAGACCATGGACTCATATTGTTATGGACTTTATTGTTGATCTACCGTCCTCTAATGGTATTACTGTTATTTGGGTGGTAGTAGACCGCTTTAGTAAGATGAGTCATTTCATTCCCCTTCCCGCCCTCCCCTGTGCCAAAACTTTGGCTGAACTTTTCATTGCCAATATTTTCAAATATCATGGGGCCCCATTAAATATTGTCTCTCATAGGGGGGTTCAGTTTGTCTCTGGAGGGCATTCTGCTCTCTTTTAGGTACTGGTCTGTCCTTTTCCTCAGCCTATCATCCCCAGGCAAATTGTCAAACCGAAAGGACGAACCAATCATTGGAGCAGTATCTAAGGTGTTATGTATCCAATAATCAGTCTCAATGGGCAGAGTTTCTTCTGTGGGCTGAGTTTGCCTTTAATAATGCGACTCATACCTCTACCGGGGAATCTCCTTTTTTTTATTGTTTATGGTCTTCATCCTAGAGGCTTTTCTTTTTCTGAATATGTTTCTGCCGTTCCTGCTGCCAATTCTATGGTGGAACATTTTTCACAGATTTGGCAGAGAATTCAAAATTCTCTGTCTTCAGCCATGAATACTCAAAAGAGAGCCGCTGATAGACATCGGAAAGGAGTCACCCAAATATCAGGCTGGTGATAGGGTGTGGTTATCCTCAAAAAATATTTCACTTAAGGTCCCTTCTGCCAAATTGGGTCCCAAGTATATTGGTCCTTTTGTCATTTCCGAGATCATTAACCCTTCCTCAGTTCGTTTAAAGCTTCCCCCCAAAGTTAAAATTTCAAATACTTTTCATGTCTCCCTTTTAAAGCCTGCCAGGGTGGTTCACCAGTGTTCTCCTCCTCCTCCAGTTGTGGTAGAGGGTCAAACAGAGTATGAAATACAAAGAATTGTTGATTCACATTTTTCCAGAGGGGGGATACAGTTTCTTTTTTTTTTTTTTCAAATAACTTTTTATTAATTTTCAGGTTTTTGGGGGTACAGAAAGAAAAGGAGGGTTAGGGTAAAGGTAAGTATTACAGTTTAAAGACATATAGATAACATGACATAACACAGTGATTTTGCATTCTCATGATATTACTGTTATTGCAATTGGATTTAGAGACAATTTTTCACAGTAAATAGTATATTACTCAGACATAAAAAAGATGTTTCTTATATAACACTGTATATCTCTACTATATTTTGATTTTCTTTGGAGTTGCAACTCATAGATTGGAATAACATACGTTCTTTAACTGTTTTCTATGTATTCAGTCCATAATCTCCAATTTTGAAAATGTTTCAGTATATTTCCGTGTCTGTACGCAATAGATTCTTCCATGTTTTTAGACTCTTCAAGTAGGTGCGACCATTCAGCTATTGTCGGTGGTTCTGTATCCTTCCATTTTCTTGGAATAATTGCTTTAGCTATAGTAATAATATACTTAATCAAAGGATTGGAGATTATGTCCTTTTTTTTTTAATCATACAATAAGAGAATTGATATAGAGTTAAGTTCTAATTCTTTTGGGAAGATTTTTTCAATAATCTTTTGAATAGAATCCCAGTATTGTTCTAGTTTTTTACATTTGTACCATAGATGTTCGTAAGTCCCTATTTCTGAGTTGCATCTCCAGCATATATCAGTTTCGTCAAACATTTTTTTTAATTTAACTGGGGTCATATACCACCTGGATAGTAGTTTGTAATTAAATTCTTGTATCTTAGTTGATGTGAATATTCTAGAGTTATTATAACATATTTTTTCCCAATTTTCTGCTGTTAAGTTAATGTTGAGGTCTTTTTCCAATTTTTCCGCAAATGGTGGTTTAATATCGTGTTTGGCTATCAGTTTTTTATAGAAAAATGATAAAGATCTCGGAAGATGGGTATTCTTACTAATCAGATTCTCAAACCAGGTAAGTTCTCTTTCTAATTTTGTTATTTGCAATGTCTGAATATATTCTTTTATTTGTTCATATAAATATATTGAGAGGTTAGATTTTTCTTCAGTTATAAAATGTATTTTTTCCATTGGTAACATTTGATTTTTTTCCAAAAAATCCTTTATTCTAATAGTTTGTTTTTTATTTGTTGTCCATAATCTGAGTAACTCATTTTCTATACCTGTTTTAAACTCCAAATTGTTTAATAAAGGAGTTAGTGGGGAAGGATGTGGGGCTAACATATATTTTTTGTTTAATTTAAACCACTGTTTAATAGTAGGATATACCGTAATATCTGTTTTCGTAATTTTTATGTTTTGTAGTTTCTCTGACCAAATCAATGTAGATAGTGATTTAATATTCTCTCCTTTTTCTGCATTACAACTTGAATTGGGGTAATTCTCCTTTTGCCATTGAATAATTCTTGACAAGTGGATTGCGTTATAGTATGTATATAGACACGGGAGTCCCAATCCTCCGGTTTCTTTAGGTCTTGTAAGCGTTTCATAAGCTACCCTAGGTTTGGAGTTCTTCCATATAAATTTTGAAAGTTTCGATTTGATTTTAGTAAAAAATATTCCTGGGATATCTATTGGTGTACATTGAAGAATGTATAAGATTTTAGGGAGAATTATCATTTTTACTATGTTTATTCGGCCTATCCATGATATGCAGATGTTTGAGCATTTTTGTGTATCTTTATCTATCATTCCGAATATTGGGAGGTAATTCTTAGCATAAAGAAGTTTTTCCTCTTGAGTTAAATATATCCCCAAATATTTGATCTCCTCTTTGGCCCATTTAAATGAGAAAGTTTTTTTAAGATATTGGACTTTATATTGGGGTATGGTAATATTTAGAATTTCAGACTTGTTATAGTTAATCTTAAAATTGGATAATTGTCTAAATGTATTAATAAGGATCATTAGATTAGGTAGGGTGATGTGTGGTTGAGTTACATAAAATAATAAATCATCAGCAAATGCTGAGACTTTATGTTCCCTGTTGGAGATATTAATTCCTTTAATGTTCTTATTTTGTCTAATTGCTATCAATAAAGTTTCAATCGTTAAAACAAACAAGAGGGGTGATAGTGGGCAACCTTGTCTAGTACCATTTTTAATTAAGAATTTGTCCGATATTGTTCCATTAATTCTTATTTTTGCACTCGGGTTTTGATATAGGGACATTATTTTCTCAATTAATATATTACCAAACCCCATTACATGCAGTACATTCTCCATAAATACCCAATCAATCCTATCGAATGCTTTTTCAGCATCCATCGATATGATTAAAGCTTCTTTCTTTCTAATTTTCATAACCTTTATTATATTAAGTGTTCTAACTGTATTATTTTTTCCTTCTCTTCCAGGTATAAATCCGGATTGATCCGGGTGCGTTAAAGTTGGTAAGTGTATTTTTATTCTATTTGCTATAAGTTTAGCAAAAATTTTTTGATCAATGTTTATAAGTGAAATAGGTCTATAACTAGAGCACTCATGTGGGTCTTTACCTGGTTTAGGAATTAAAGTTATATGGGCTTCCTGTGATTGATCTGGCAATGGAATACCTCTCTTTTGGGTATTGTACATATTAAGTAAAATAGGATTGAGAGTGTTTTCGAATATTTTATAATAACTGGCTGTGAAACCATCCGGGCCTGGACTTTTACCTAATGGCAGTTCCTTAATTACTTTAGAAAGTTCTTCTTTGGTGAAAGGCATATCAAGGTTTTTAGATGTATCATTATCTATTTTTGGTATTTTCAGTTGTGTTAAGAAATTTTTTATTTTAACTTTCATTTTTTCTTTTACTCTATCACTTAGTTGTTGTTTATTTATGTTGTAAAGATTAGCATAATAAGTTTGGAAACATTTTGCTATATCTGAAGTTTTGTATACCAATTGTTGTTTGTGGTTTTTCATTTTCAATATATACGATTTAGCAAATTGTGTTTTCAGCATATTAGCTAAATGTTTGCCACATTTATTGCTATATTCATATATATTCCGTTTAAATCTCGTAAAGGCTTTATTTGAGTCTATATCTAAGAAATTTTTCAATGCTTTCCTTTTATCTGTTAGTTTTTGATATAATTCTTCTACTTGTGTGAGTTTATGTTGTGTTTCTAGTATATTAATTTCATTTAGCAATTGATTTATTTCTTTTCTTCTTTCTTTTTTACAGCGTGCTCCCATTGAGATCAAATACCCTCTCATTGTGCATTTATGTGCTTCCCATCTTATATGCTGAGATGTATCTTGTTCTGAATTTTCAATAAAAAATAATTTTAATTTTTTCAATATTTCTTCTCTGTGTGTTTCTTTATGGATAAGGTTTTCGTTCATTCTCCAGTTATAGTTTTTGTTTATAACTGTTGGTATCTTGAATATTATAGTTACTGGACAATGGTCTGATTGGAATGAATTTTCGATGCTGGATTTATGGACTAATTCTAACCATTTATGTTCCATAAATATATAGTCAATCCTTGCATAACTCTTATGTACACACGAATAGTGTGTATAATCTTTTTCTTGGGGGTGGAGAATTCTCCATATATCAGATAGTAAGTTTGTATGTAATATTTGGTTTATCCCTCTTATTAATGAAAAAGGTAAGTATGATTTTTTTGATGAGGTATCAATTATGGGATTAAGTGGAGTATTAAAATCTCCTCCCAGGATTACTATACCCTCTTTGAAAGATCTTAATTTGTTCAGTATTTCTTTTAAAGTTTTTAACTGGTTCTTGTTGGGTAAATAAATATTACACAAAGTTACTTTCTGATCAAATAATACACCTTTTACCATTAAACATCTCCCATCTTTTCTTATATAGGTATCAGATGCTGAGAAGGGAGTATTTTTATGAATAGCAATTAGTACACCATTTGTTTTTTTTTCCGTATTGTTACCCAAAAATATTTTGTCATAGTATCTATGATGAATTTTGAAAGTGGTATTGTCTAATAGATGTGTTTCTTGCATGAATATTATCTTTCCACCTAAATTATTGCAATGATTGAACATCTGTGATCTTTTAATAGGTTCATTTAATCCATTTACATTAATGGATGTGAGTTTTATTTTAGCCATAGTCTATTTCTGAGTATTTTTTTATACACTTTGAATTATGTCTCTTTAATTTGTTTTCAGTTGTGTTTGTCATGTATACCTTACATGGTAGGGGAAAGTAATAGAAATAAACTATATACAAGAAATAATTAGCATTTGCTAAAACTGCAATAAACCATATATTTGTAATTGGTAATAGCGTATATTTATAGGCAGTCGATTTTCTATAAGATAAGTACATTGTCCTATCTTAATAGTAGAGGGGTTGTGGAAGATACACCTGTATCTTATTAGTGGAAGCCGTAAATAACGAGATGAGAACATAAATCCATCTCTTGCCATGTTGGATATTATTTAAAGAAAGTTAACTAAGTGGGGAAAAAAAAAAAAAAAAAAAACAACCTTTGTAATAACTTTGTAATATCCAACCAATTGTTTAAATAAGTTTTTTGGTATTGATCTCATACCTTAATTTATCATACTATGATTAAAAGTATAACCCTTAACAACCGTATATGCTGGGTTAGTATATCATAGAGATTGAAAAAAAAAAAAAAAAAACCCTTTGTAATAACTTTGTAATAACCAACCAATTGTTTAAATAAGTTTTTTGGTATTGATCTCATACCTTAATTTATCATACTATGAGTAAAAGTATAACCCTTAAGAACCGTATGTGCTGGGTTAGTATATCATAGAGATTGAGAGAAAAAAAAAAAAAAAAACCCCTTTTTTTTTTTTGGTATTAGTTTTTTTGGTATTAGTCTCATAACTTAATTTACCACACTATGAGTAAAAGTATAACCCTTAACAACCGTATATGCAGGGTTAATAAATCATAGAGATGGAAAAGAAAACAAAAATGTTAACATTAATAACATCAGCATTAATTATAAGCACATATTTTCAGGTTTCATTTCTATTGAAAGAAAAGGATATTTCTTTTTCTCTCATTTTAGGAGTGTGTGGGGATCTTCTTATGTGTTTCATGGGAGTACTCCAGAAGTCAGATGTTTTAAGCACATTAAAGTCAGAGTTAGTATTAAAGTCCCATCCAGGCAATGGAATCCTTTCTATATCCAGTTTTTTACAGAAGTCATCTGTGTCTTTAGGTGTTTTCAGCATGAGAAGTTGTCCATTGTGTCTCACTGTCATGTTGAATGGAAATCCCCATCTAAATTGTATTCCTTTCTCTCTTAGTAAGTCAGTGAGAGGTTTAAGTAGTCTTCTTTTGTTCAATGTTTTCCATGATAAGTCTTGGAACAGTAATATTTTGCTTTCCTCAAAGGTAATGTTTTTCAATTCTCTTGACTTAAATAGGATTTCTTCTTTTAGTGTATAATCATGTAGTGCACAAAGTACATCCCTTGGTGAGTCTGGCGGTGCGTTTTTAGTTTTGGCCACTCTGTGGAATCTGTCCATTTTTATTTCAGACATTTGTTCTCTGCCAAGTATGCCATTGAATATTTGTAATAAAGCTCCTTTGAGCTCTCCTTGGGATATCCCTTCAGGAATTCCCCTTATTCTTAAGTTTATTCTTCTACTTCTATTTTCGAAATCCTCCATCTGTCTTTCTAATTCATTGATCTGTTCTGCTTGACCAATAATCGTTTTGTGTAGGTATGTGTTATGTTTGAGTAGTTTCTCATGATTTTTTTCAATGGCATCTGTTCTGGCTGCAACACTTATAATGTCTTTTTTGAGATCCCTCATCTCATCTCTGAATGCTGTAGTAAGCTCCTGCAGCATATTTTTAATTTCAGTTTTTGATGGCAGGCATTTTAAGTAAGCTCTAATGTCTCCCTCACCTTCACTATCTGAATCAGACAGTTCGTGCTGGCTTTCAGTGTCTTTCTCTATGACACGCTTTCTAGCCGGCGCCATCTTTGATTTATTTTTCTCCTCCGTTGTATGTGTGAGTAAATCACTTTCAGCTTCTAAATCTATGGCGTTTTTATTTGTTTTGACCTTTGGCGTCTGTGTGGGAGCCTTACCATGCCTTTTCATTCTTACTGCAGGGCTGCTTTTCCCTCTGGGTAGAATCGGTCACGGAGCTCTCTCAATCTGCGTCCATGCAGGCAGACGGCAAGCCACGCCCCCCGGGATACAGTTTCTTGTACACTGGAAAGGATATGGTCTTGAAGACAGATCTTGGGTTTCTGCTACCGATGTTAAGGCTGATCGCCTTATCAGACGATTCTATGCTTAGTTTCCGGATAAACCTAGGGGTCCGGTGGCCCCCTCTAGAGGGGGGTAATGTAAGATTACCTGGGCGGCGGGGATGCCCTCCTCTCCATGCGCGTCGATGCGTGTCCTCTGCTCCTCTGGCGCGCGAAGGTTCATGCGCATCCTTTTAAAGTCTGGCGTGTGCATGACGTCATCACACTGGTGCCAAATTCAAATATTTAAAGGTCCCTCTAGGTATTTTCAGTGCCCAACTTCGGTTTCGCCTCGTGGTTCTTGTTTCTCAGCTATTTGTCTCTGATTCGTGTTTTGACCCTTGCCTGACCCTGACGAAATGGAGGGTCTTGGGCACGGATGCCTCCACCCTGGGCTGGGACGCTCACCTGGGTCCGGAGTGGGTTCAGGGGAGGTGGTCCGTCAGGCAGTTGGGAGTTCCATCCAATGTCCTGGAAATCAGAGCAGCGAAACTGGCTCTTCAATCCTTCTCTCGGACCCTACAGGGTTCTTCAATCAGGCTGTTGATAGACAACACGTCGGCTGTGTCGTACATCAAGAAACAAGGGGGACAAGGAGCAGTTCTCTACTTCAGGAGGTAGATCCTGGGCAGAGAAGAATCTTTTTCTGCTGACTGCGGAATACCTACCTGGGGTGTGCAATCAGGAAGCAGACTTCCTAAGCCGGAACTCTGTCTCAGGTCACGAATGGTCTTTGAATCACCAGGTCTTTCAGGAAGTGATAGACAGATGGGGTCCTCTGTAGATCGACCTTATGGCAACTTATCGCAACTTTCAGCTTCCGAAGTTTTTCTCCATTAATTTTTGCCCAGGGGCAATGGGCACAGATGCTCTTCTGCAGGATTGGCATTTCAATCTGGCGTATGCCTTTCCTCCTTTTCCCTTATTTCCAGAATCCTCCTGAAGGTCATTCAGGAGAGGTTGGAACTGGTCTTAATAGCCCTGAATTGGCCTCCCAGACCCTGGTATCCATTACTCCTGAAGCTGGCAACAGATCCTCCCTGGCCTCTTCCAGGGAGGAGAGACCTGTTGAATCAGGGACCTCTTCTTCATCCAAATCCTTCCGCTCTGTCCCTTCAGGCTTGGAGGTTGAGCGCAAGAGACTTTCGGATTTAGGCACCTTGTTAAAGGTGAGGAAGCCTTCCACATCAGCAGCTTACTACAGAATCTGGGAAAGATTTCTCCTTTGGAAATTTCACAATGATTTGCCGATGGAAGAGGTCACTCTTTCCCAAGTTCTAAGTTTTTTGCAAGAGGGCCTGGACAAGGGTTTACAGTATAGAACCCTCAAGGTTCATGCCTCTGCCTTATCTGCCTTATCTGGGAGATCCTGGGCTGAGGACTCCACGATCAAGAGGTTTTTTCTGGCAGTTCTCAAGGTTCGACCTCCAAGAGCCAAGTCTCCTCCCCAGTGGAGTTTACCATTGGTGTTAAAGGCCTTATCAAAGTCACCTTTTGAACCTTTAGAGTCAGTCTCCAATTGGCTCCTCACGTTAAAGACTCTATTTTTGGTGGCCATAGCCTTGGCTTGTAGAGTAGGGGAGTTGCAGGCCCTTTCCTGCAGTCCAGGCCATATATCCTTTCTCCATGACAGAGTCATTTTGAGGCCAGTCAAGTTATTCCTGCCCAAAGTTGTCTCGACGTTCCATCTAAAGAGAGAAATTTCCTTGCCTGTTTTTCCTCCTGATTTGCAGAACATGGAGGAGTTACAAAAGATTGATCCAGTCCATTGTCTGAAGCATTATCTGGAGGTTTCAGGTACCTTCAGGAAGTCAGATAGACTGTTTGTCATCCCGGCAGGGTATTGCAAAGGACAGGCGGTTGCTACTTCTATTATCAGCAGATGGATCTGTATTGAAAGGGCTTATCAGGCTCAAGGCAAGCTAGCTCCAGAAGGTTTAAGGGCACACTCAACTAGGGCTTTTTCGGCTTCCTGGGCGGCTTGGGCTGAAGTTCCTTCGGCGCAGATTTGCAAGGTGGCTTCAGGGTCTTCAGCCAGGACCTTTATCAGACACTATTAACTAGATTTGTCTGGATCCAGTAGTCATGCATTTTCTTCAGGAAGTCATCTTGCTTTTTCTTCATTAAATTAATTGCAGTTACTTGGCTTGGTAAATCCAGTTGTAATGCTGATATGGAGTGACCAGGAAAAGGGAGAATTGTTTTCATACTTACTGTAATTCCCCTTTCCTGGTCACTCTCCATATCAGCATTTCCCACCCTTGTGGTCTGGTACTTGGTATTAGACAAGGTAGGTGGGTACCTACAGGGGTACTTAAAGGTTTTTTTTAGGGAGGGACAGTCTGATTGATAGGCGGGGTGGGCCTCCCGGTTGTAATGCTGATATGGAGAGGGACCAGGAAAGGAGAATTACGCTAAGTATGAAAACAATTCTCCCTTTTCTTCTACCACAGGTAAAACTTATCAAATAAAACACTATATAAATTGTAATCCCAAATATGTAATTTATTTATTTACATGCACAAAGTGTAACAAACAATACATAGGTCAAACCAGCAGAAAACTCAAGGAACGTATTCGAGAACACATTCTAAACATTACAAATGAAAAATGTAACACGTCAGTAGCAAAACACTTCTCAGAATGTTCAAATAGATCCCTTTCATACCTGGCAGTTGTAGGAATGGATAAAGTCCTTTCAAACCCTCGAGGTGGTAATATCATCAACACCCTGATTAAAAAAGACACTAAATGGAATCTCTACCTCAAAACTAGACAACCAGATGGTTTAAACTATGACTATGATGTTTCATGTTATGTATGATGTGGATAAAAGCATGTTCCAGATGACTACTCTGGAACATGCTTCAATAATTGCATAGCTACCTTTACTTAATAACATTTATTAATATGTGCCTGATGTGGATACCATTTACTAATAAACTGTGTTTAAATATATTATTGTGCCTAATGAGGGATACTACTTTTATTTACAATGTATCCTGCATACCTTGCCTTTTAATCTAATTACAAAGTATATGTTATTGATGTTAATTGATTCAGCTTTGTGATTGGCTAACCTTTGTTTGATCCGGTTGGCCGCTTGACCTTTACATATTGTGTATCTGTAAACTGTTATTCAGCCTATAATTAAGTACCCTGTTGGTATGAAACGTGTAAGGCTATGTTTTTGATTTTTATATATGGATAAATAAACTGAAAGTTCTTGTTTTACAAACGCTGCTTCCTGACAACTTTCTGCTTCTTGATTCCGGATGTGCCTGCCAGCATCTCTCTATTTGTGACATTATTACTGGCTCCCTAAGCTGAAGGTCTGGGGCATGAGCACCCGGGCCCACCTATACAGAGGGTATGATTTCTTATAAGCTAAAACTGTTATCTATATATCCATTTGAATACAGGGTTATTACTCTTTGCAAGTTATAATTACTTTATCTTTACACCCAGTTATATAAAGTTGATATTTGCTGCAAACTGTGTGTGATTACAGTATTTCCTAGTGGAAATCCCCTTGAGGTGTGCTCCTCAGTGTCCACTAGGTGGCGGCACTGCGCTAAAATCCCAGTCCCAGTACCTTTTATCTGCAAAAGGGGACCAAATTTCCTGTTTTAAGCAAATATACAGCCCAAAATAAGTGAGTGTGCCAAGAAAGGGTTACATTTGTACAAACCATGTAACTGTGTCTCCTTCATCAAATATGGAAGTTTTCCTTTAAACCTCCAAGAGAGAGAGATACACTGGGTGTTCTTTGGAGGGCTTAAACTTCATTGCCTTTTTTAACCCAAATTAACCATGTAACTATGTAAAAATTAGGACTCAGAGTCATGAACAAAATACAAAACAAAAGTAACATTGACAAACCTATTTGGTAGAGATTTCTCTTCTTCATGCTCCCCATGATTCAAAACAATTCTTAACTATAAATAATTCTATTGTTTTCTAACAATATTGTCTTTTCTGTTCAGTTCTGGCCTTAGAAATATAATATAGCACTTGGGAATGAATATACAGCCCAATAACCCAGCACTGGAGGATAAGATGGCAAATATCTCAACTGCCACCATTCTACTGCCCTTACTGCTCAGGTATGCAGGGACAAATGCCCCCCACACGCTACAGAACCCCAACATACTGAAAGTGATGTTTTTAGCCTCATTAAATCGGTCAGGGAAATCCTTGGCTAGAAATGCAGCAATGAAACTTAGTAGGGCCAACGTTCCTATATATCCAATTATACAAAATAGGAAAAAGCCTGACCCTTCATTACACAGCAGAATAATATAGTCTGGGTCAGAGAGAGTATCAGCCTCATGAAATGGAGGATTAGAAGCCATCCACATAGCTGAGATGACAATCTCAACTAAAGAACATACAATGACTAATATGATGGCCAGTTGGGTTCCTACATACTTCTTCAGCTTGCTCCCAGGCTTTGTGGCATTGAAGGCAATAATAACTGTGAGAGTTTTAGCCAACACAGAAGAAACAGAAATAGTAAATACAATCCCAAATGTTACTTGTCGGAGGAGACAACATATCTGAGTTGGGCGCCCAATGAATAATAAAGTGCAGAGGAAACACAACATGAGAGAGATGAGGAGGAGACAGCTGAGATATCGGTTGTTGGCTCTCACTATAGGATTCTTGCGGTACTTTATAAAGATTCCCAGGATTACAGCACAAGAGATGGAGAATGTTACAGAGATGGAGGATAAAGTAGCGCCCAGTTGGTCTCCATAGGAAAGATAATTTATATCCCTCGGGAAGCAGCTGGTTCTAACAGAATTTGACTTTTCATATTTAGAGCATTTCATACAACTCTGGGCATCTGTAGCAAAAAAAAGAACAGTTAGATATTAGATATTAGATGACATTTTGTAAAAATAGTCAATTGTCGTATTCTTGTTTTGTAAAGACAGTATTTCTTTGTTAATTAATTTTTTGGGATGCAATCTGCCGTATGCCATCCTCACCTGGCCATAGGGGCTCATCAGGAGCCTCATGCAAGAAGTGTTTGGTGGCAACTGAGCAAAACCTGGACTTTATGGTGCAAAGGGGCTGATATAGGCTAAAGAGCATGCTCAGACTGGATTTCTGCTGCACCCTAGGCCTAGGGTAACTTAGTAGAAATTTTTGAATGATGATAAAAAAACAAATATAATACATTCCTTATTAATATCTCTTGTATCATATTTAGATTTTTACAAAAAATGTATTAGTAAACTCACCAACATTATATTTGTCTGTGTGTTTTATTTGTCGCAATAAAAGAAAGTCTCTTGGTATAAGTTAGTAACTGTATTTAAAAAAGACATGGGTAATGTAAGTTTACACATGTTGGCCAGTTTCTCACATGGTTTTATGCTAAAAAGACACTAATAAAGACGCTACTGAATGATGGGAAAGGGGACATTCACTTAGCCCTTTCCTCGGGTGAAGAGGACTTGGGCAACTGACTGACACAGGATAAAAGCATCATGGAAACTTCCAGGAAAGCCAGATTGCACACTCATGATCCACATGTGAGAATCACACACCACATGGATATTGATGGGATATAGTTACATAGTTACATAGTTACATAGGGTTGAAAAAAGACCAGTGTCCATCAAGTTCAACCCATCCAAGTAAACCCAGCACACCCAACCCACACCTACCAATCTATACACTCACATACATAAACTATAAATACAACCACTAGTACTAACTGTAGATATTAGTATCACAATAGCCTTGGATATTCTGATTGATCAAGAACTCATCCAGGCCCCTCTTAAAGGCATTAACAGAATCTGCCATTACCCCATCACTAGGAAGGGCATTCCATAACCTCACTGCCCTCACCGTGAAAAACCACCTACGCTGCTTCAAATGGAAGCTCCTTTCCTCTAATCTAAAGGGGTGACCTCTGGTGCGTTGATTGTTTTTATGGGAAAAAAGAACCCCCCCAACTGTCTATAATCCCCTCTAATGTACTTGTACAGAGTAATCATGTCCCCTCACAAGCGCCTCTTTTCCAGAGAAAACAACCCCAACCTCGACAGTCTCACCTCATAGCTTAAATCTTCCATCCCCTTAACCAGTTTAGTTGCAGTCTCTGCACTCTCTCCAGCTCATTAATATCCCTCTTAAGGACTGGAGCCCAAAACTGCACTGCATACTCAAGGTGAGGCCTTACCAGGGACCTATAAAGGGGCAAAATTATGTTCTCATCCCTTGAGTCAATGCCCTTTTTTATACAAGACAGCACTTTATTTGCTTTAGTAGCCACAGAATGACACTGCCTGGCATTAGACAACTTGTTATCAACAAAAACCCCTAGATCCTTCTCCATTAAGGAAACCCCCAACACACTACCATTCAGTAGATAGTTTGCGTTTATATTATTTCTACCAAAGTGCATAACTTTGCACTTATCAACATTGAACCTCATTTTCCAGTTTGCTGCCCAGTTATCTAATTTTGTCAAATCGCTCTGCAAAGCAGCAGCATCCTGCATGGAACTTATAGTTTTGCACAATTTAGTGTCATCAGCAAAAATAGAAACAGTACTGTCTATGCCCCCCTCCAGGTCATTAATAAACAAGTTAAAAAGCAAAGGCCCAAGGACTGACCCCTGCGGTACCCACTAACCACACTGGTCCAATTAGAAAATGTCCCATTTACCCCACTCTGTGTAATCTCTCCTTCAGCCAGTTCTCTATCCAATTACAAATATTATGCTCTAGGCCAATATTCCTTAATTTGATCATTAACCTTCTGTGAGGTACTGTATCAAACGCTTTAGCAAAGTCCAAGTAGATGACATCAACTGCCATTCCAGCATCAAGGTTCCTGCTCACCTCCTCATAAAAGGCGACTAAATTAGTCTGGCAAGATCTGTTACGCATAAAACCATGCTGGCACAAACTAATAGTATTGTGAACTGCAATGTATTCAAGTACCCTATCCCTTATTACCCCTTCCAAAAGTTTTCCTACTACTGATGTCAGACTAACAGGCCTATATGTGACTTCCTACTGGAAGAAGCTCTCTTGTTGAAGCCAAGGTGGTGTGAGTGGAACATGAGTGCAGTCAGTGGCTTCCAATTTGGAAAATGCACAATGAGGAAAAACTTCTGCTGATCTTATCCACTCTTGCAAGCACAGGAGGCAGGTAAGGTAGGGGGGTATAAAGCCATTCTTGTGTCCAAACTCTCTCTTTCAAACTAAATGGGGAGGGTTTTTATTGGTAAGCCTGTATTTTCCAAGGATTTTTTGCCGTCTTTAACCATTGTAGGAAAGGACAGTCAAGGTCAAATCAAGGTTTTTGAATTAATAAACTTGAATATTCAAATGTTTGTTGTCTCCGGGGAACTTTGTCACCTCAAAACTGCCTAGAAAAATTTTTCAACTAAAAAGTTGTGAGGGTTTTGTTATATCTCGAACATTCAAGTCTCAAATATCAAATCTCCAGTGTTGAAAGAACATATGAATATATGAAATCTTTAGAACTGTGGGAATACTGAATGCAGGTCCAATAAATCAAAAAACTTGATTTTTCACTCTTGAACTTTGATAAATGTGCCCAATAGTTTTATGGATAACATTTTGCAAAACACATACAATAACCTAAGGAACTCACGTTATTGTCCAAAAATAGACAAATAGTGTTTGATAAGTAAAAAGTGAAGCGAAAAAGTTTAGACGAAAGAAAACAGTGGAAGAAGGAAAAAAAGAGAAAAGAAAGAGATCGGCCTTGAATTTTGATTTTGAAGGATAAAAGTAGGAAGTCTACTTATGGGAAAACAGTAGAAGTGGAAATGCCTTTGAGCTCCCAAATAGGCCCCATTTCTAAATATCAAGGAGTCATTATTAAGTTATTTTGCAAAGATGCTTTTCTCCCTTCACACACCCTATTGCTGTTAACCTGGTTCAGCCCTTCAGCTAAAGTCAGTAAATCTGGAGATTTCCATGTAGCTCCTATAGGCATGAGAGCAGTAGCAAGAACTTGATTTGATACCATTAAAAAAAGTTTGAAAAGCTTGAGGAATGGTCTGCCCAGAATAAAGATTTTTGGATTCTTAGTTAATAAGTATTTTTTAACTTTGAAACATGGCTCACATTCTTTCTGTCCTCTGACTACTCCTCTCTCCTGCTGGGTGACATCCATGGCCATCTACAGTGGACCTCTGGTAGCACTCATGAAAAAGGCCACTGTCTTGATGGCCACTGTGTTTTTACCAAACACTGCACCCCCAGCTATTCACAATATCTCCTTTCCCATTCTCTGACCATCATCAGACACGTCTCTCACTCCTACCACTAAAAGGGTATTGCAGAGAAAGCTACACCCCACTATACTTCCATTCCTGGCATCCACCCTCAATACTTCACTCTCCTAGCACACTTCTTCCTTTGACCCTGATTATCTTGACCTTAAATACAACACTGCCCTGACTTCCTCTCTGGATCTTCATGACCCTCTCCTCTCACACCAAAAACAAGCTTCTAATCCCAGACCCTGGTTAAACACCCCCACCCGGCTGCTTTGCGTATGCACTTGCTTATCTGAACGAAAATGGCACCTTTTCTCTCTGATCAGTTCAATGCTCAAACCCCAGACTGCAGCATAATCACTTCCTGTCTCTTCATATGACCATCCGTACAAAGCTTCATAGAGCATCCTTTGACTCCTCCCAGTCCCTGAATATAAATTGTCCAAACGGCTCTCCTTCTCTCCTCTGTCTCCAACTGGTTGCTGACCTTTCTGCATACAACCATCTTTTCGGCACAGGCCACTTTACTGAAACCACTCTAACAAAGGCCATCTATGATATCCATGCTGCTAAAGACCAAGGACATTACTCTATACTCTCAGAATCTCTCTGCAGCATTTGACTTTTGAATTCTTTTAAAACATCTCCAATCATTTGGTATCAGTGGTTCTGCTTTATCATGGTCGGCATCTTATCTCTCCATGCACACCTTCAGTGTAACTGTTTCTGACAATATGTCTCCACCTATTGATCTCTCTGTCAGGGTGCCCCAATTGTCTGACTTAGGGCCTCTTCTCTTCTCTCTTCACATTCCCTCTCTCGGTGACCTCATCACATCTTTTGGCTTCTTCTATCATCTATCGGATAACATGCAGATCTTCTTTTTCTGCCCTGACCTCAATCATCGGGCAAAAATCATGCAGTGCCTTACTGCTGTTGCATCTTGGATGGCTGCTCACCACCTTAAGCTTAACATGTCCAAGAGAACTGCTTATATTATCATTAAAACATTTCCCCCTCCCTTTGTTTAACATTACAGTTAAAAATGTCACCCTACATCCAGTTCTCCAAGGCAGGTCACCTTACACCCATCTCTCACATTTTCAGTCCACATCGCATCCTTTATTAGAACATGCCACTTCTTTATGAGAAACGTGGTGAAAATATGCCCCCTCCTCTGCCCCTCCACTCCTAAAACACTTCTACAGGCTCTCATACTACTGAATCACATCTCCACCAACTTAAACTCAATCCTCGCTGCAGCTGCCTACATGATCTCATCCACTTTTAAATGATCTCCTGGCTTCAGGTCAAGTGGCGCATTAAATACAAAATTCTTATGCTGTCTTTCAGATTAATTCATTCTTCTGCTCCTCTCAATATATCAGCTCTTATCATGCACTCCCGGGCCTTGTGCTCGGCTTGGGACAATCTACTGACCATACTGTTAGAAGATGTCTAGACAAAGAAAAAGTACATTTACTAATGGACCATGGGCACTCTCGATGGGTCTACCTAATATCCGGCCTAAATTTGGCCAGATCTCAATCAGACAGATTTTATTATCCGTTGGATTGGGAACCTCAACAGCTCATTGATGCTGTCCTTTGTCAGACAGTGCCTATGACTGCAGCTTCCATTCAATCGTTTTGCCCTAGGGCCCAATATTATCCTGATATATTCCAATTTAGGTGTGCATATCGGGAGAAGCTCAGCTCATTTGGTGACCTCGCCAAAAAAAGCAGCTCTAACCATGTCTGGCCACCTTTAGGGTCGCAGTGGGCAACTTCTTAGTATCAGTGGTTCTCCCAGACCCCACGGTGTATAGAGGAGGTCAAGACTGATTTTGAGATCATGTGTCTTTTATTCACCTAAATAAACCTACAGAGAGTAGCTAGCAAGTCCTTGAATGTGGTTGTGGGCAGGGGTACTGGTTATATCTAAGGTAAAGGAATTTAGAAAGATTCCTCATTTTGCTGATATTTTTCTTTAGCAAGAGAGTGAAAACTGGACCATTTTTGTAGAACCATTTTGGTTTATTCAAACCATGGAACAACTTTGAAATCATATTATATAACTTATTATATCAGGGAGAGATTCTGGTGATTTTGGTAGGTGACCGTTTCTCTTCCAGTTGTAGTTGATACATATATTATAGAATTTTTGTTGGGATTTGAGAAAAGAGGATGGGTGTTGCTTTCATTTTTCCTATGTTAAGATATGTTTTATATCCAGAAAGAAAGAGAGTTATATTTGTCCAGTATATGGCAGGGAAAGCAGGGGCCAAAGTATCTAGATCTTATGTTTTCTTTATGAGGGGAAGGAACTAGAATCATTAAAAGGGAACTACACGTTTTGTATTTTTTTTCATATTTTCATTTGTTCCCAGCTGTTACCATCCCACCTTATCCTAGATTTATTAAAGACCCTTTGCCTTTGAGACCAGACGTACCTGTTATGTTAGACATCTCCCCATCGGCACACAGTACACAGGTATAACAGCAACTTGGCGCCCCTTCTACTTTAGCTTTCCTGAATCCAGGCTTACAGGGCTCGCTACAGCGAGAATGGGCAAACTGTGGGGTAGAATAGAAACATGAATTTAAAGAAGAATAATAATGATGAGCATTAGGCAATTGTGCTAATAAATGTATTATTTGCATCACAAAAAAAGGAACCGTCTTTTGAGTTTTAATTAGTAAGTTCTGTGCTTTATCTACAATATTATTAGTATCTATAAACACATTAGTAATATTATTACTGGCTGGGATTTAGAAATGAAGATGAATAACGTTGCCCCTTTGCAACTGAGGTCCCTGCATTTGGTATCTCTGTATATACAAGTGCCTACTCTTTGCACACCAGGTGCAATCCTACCTGCACTAATGTTGGAGCCATGAGTTGCTCCCCTATCCTCAGCAGCCTATCAGTGTCTCCTGGAGAAGGGCATCCATGGACTAACTAACAGTTCTGAGACCAACTGCAGGAATGCTCTGCCTGCAGAGGCTTAATGGGGAGCCCCCTAACATGGCCTGCATATCAAGAATGATGGTCACATGGTACATAAATGGACATCTAGCTTGGGTTCCCCCTAAATCTGAAACAGTAATATAGAGCTTGAAATATAATACATAACATATTGCCCCTAGAGTAGTGGAGGGGAAACCTAAAAGAAATACAGGGTTTGTTTCACTCCTGATATGTTTTGGTGAATTTGTTACCTCAGAAAAGTACGGGCCCCAGAGATTGGCGCTTTCATTGACAAATAGTTTCCCATCAGATTCAGATCCATCAAAGCTTCCAACCTTTATGCTCTTTTTGTTTCCTATTTCTAAGAAGTACCATTTCAGTATATCATAACGGGTTTGTGGGTTTCCATTGTCTTTAAAGTATATTTTGTCCCCTGAAGACGTTCTGAATTTTACATGTGGCATCAATGCATTTAGCTGAAAAATATTTAAAGGTACATATAGTTAGAAATTACATTACTATGAAACACTTTATTCTTATATATATATATTACAGTCTATATCAACATTGGGGTAACAGTCACCCCGCTATAGTTCCAGGGGTACCCAGGGCACAAATAAGCACTCACCCCAAATCCCCCCTAACTGGCCTTCAGGCTGGGCCCCCTTAGCCCATAACAAGGTTACAGATATATAGAAACATTGGGGTAACAGTCACCCCGCTATAGTTCCAGGGGTACCCAGGGCACAAATAAGCACTCACCCCAAATCCCCCCCTAACTGGCCTTCAGGCTGGGCCCCCTTAGCCCATAACAAGGTTACAGATTGGGGTAAATGTCACCCGACTATTATTATAAAATCATCTCCCTTAACTTTAAATGTGCATAAAATAACACATAGACAGTGTTTCCCCTAAATGTAGCACAAAGGGAAATAAAGAAATTAAAAGTACATTAAAATAAATATTACATACATCAGCCAAAAATCACTCATGGACCATATCGCAAGTTGCAGGCTAAATGTATTCATTGTAAAAAGGAATGAAGCAGTAGAATTCATATGAAATCAGATAAGAGTGAGTGTAGGACAGGCCAGACCGGGGGTGAGTGAGTGTAGGACAGGCCAGACCGGGGGTGAGTGAGTGTAGGACAGGCCAGACCGGAGGTGAGTGAGTGTAGGACAGGCCAGACCGGGGGTGAGTGAGTGTAGGACAGGCCAGACCGGGGGTGAGTGAGTGTAGGACAGGCCAGACGGGGGGTGAGTGAGTGTAGGACAGGCCAGACCGGGGGTGAGTGAGTGTAGGACAGGCCAGACCGGGGGTGAGTGAGTGTAGGACAGGCCAGACCGGGGGTGAGTGAGTGTAGGACAGGCTAGACCGGGGGTGAGTGAGTGTAGGACAGGCCAGACGGGGGGTGAGTGAGTGTAGGACAGGCCAGACCGGGGGTGAGTGAGTGTAGGACAGGCCAGACCGGGGGTGAGTGAGTGTAGGACAGGCCAGACGGGGGGTGAGTGAGTGTAGGACAGGCCAGACCTGGGGTGAGTGAGTGTAGGACAGGCCAGACCGGGGGTGAGTGAGTGTAGGACTGGCCAGACCGGGGGGGAGTGAGTGTAGGACAGGCCAGACCGGGGGTGAGTGAGTGTAGGACTGGCCAGACCAGGGGTGAGTGAGTGTAGGACAGGCCAGACCGGGGGTGAGTGAGTGTAGGACGGGCCAGACCGGGGGTGAGTAAGTGTAGGACAGGCCAGACCGGGGGTGAGTGAGTGTAGGACAGGCCAGACCGGGGGTGAGTGAGTGTAGGACTGGCCAGACCGGGGATGAGTGTGACACAGTTGGGCAGCTTGACTATATTACAATAAATGGACAAACAATCGTCTGTTTGGTTTAACCTTTTTACTGCCAATGATGTATGGGATACATTGTGGCAGTAAAAGGGCTTAAATGCCAATGACGTGTCTCATACGTCGTTGGCATTTAAAGGCTGCAGAGAGTTTCTATCAATGACAGGCCTCCTGGGCAACGTGCCAGGGGGGCTGTCATGAGGGTCCTGTGAAGCGATCGTGTCGCAGGACCCTCCAGGAAGCAGCAGACTCGATGCGATCGTGTCTGCTGTTTCCTGCTTCCTGCCTCTCCCCCTAGCGCCGGCCCACTGGAGGAGGAGGTGATCAGGTCTTCAGGACAGGTAAGGTGTTTGGTTTTTTTTGCATTTACACACTTACACACACACTTACATACATTTTTACACACTTATAGCACACATTTTAGCAGTTTTTTTTCCATTTTTCCCACTTTTATACACTTATTTACACTCATATACACACTTACACACTGTCACACAACTTTTACACATGTATACACAAACACTTTGTTTTGGGTTTTTTTTTTTTCATTTTACCACTTGTTTTTAGTTTCTTTTATCTAAAAACTGTTTATTTTGACAGCATGACTATTGGATCAGATATTCTGACCACTAATTACACTGTCATGTGACTTATTTTGTTGTTTCACTGATTTGCATAATTTTTGTGGTTTTTATCGCATTTTATCCCTGTATAAGTGTTCCTGATCTGTTTTTAGCGTAGCTTTGCCAGGTGTAACTTTAGTGTACAAAAATAACTTTACCTATTTTGAATTCATCAGAATGTGTACTTTCCAAAAATATATGGTTTTCTGGGGGTCTCTGTATAGTTAGGGGGGTTACGGCACATAATACGCTGACAGGGGGCTCTGTGTGCAAAAGCTGAGTTGGCAGGCGAGAAATCCATATGCGCTATTTTCATTTTGGGGTCAGTACATACCACAGACTTTGGTATATCTATGCATATTGGTCATCAAACTGTTCAGTAGACCATAGGTGTTCCTATTTTGGGTGACTTGCCTTTATCTGATCTTTATCAAGAAATTGTGAGAGATAAATACGGCAAATTGCAACATTTTTATGCGATTTTCTAAATATCATATAAATCTGCAAACTTAGGAAAGCTTTACAGCTTGGTACTTTTTGTTTTAAGATCTCTACAATAAAGACAAGTTTTAGTGGACCAAGGAGTGCGTGCCATTTCTCTTCAAACTGATGTTAGCTTGGTACTTTGGAGCAAAAAGAAGTGTTTACCCATTATAGATTCAGGGGGAATGTGTACTTTCCAAAAATATATGGCTTTCTGGGGTGAGTGTACTTTTTTTGTAGCTTTATCCCACATAAAGGATGTAAATGTGTTGATTTTGCTGGAGCTGAACAGAAATTATTAATCATATGGGGGTATGTTCACATTGGGGCCCCTACATGCCACATACTTGGGTAAACCTATACATATTGGGCATCAAACTATTCAGTGGACTCCTGGTGTTCAAATTCAGGGTGTTTTATCTTGGTACCTAATGCTATGTGGGAGATAAGATACTGCAAACTGGAAGCTTTGAGGGGATTTTTGGAAATGTCATCAAAATTGCTAAATTTAGAAAAGCTGTGCGGCTTGGTACTTTGGAGTAGAAAGACATGGGTACCCATTTTAGATTTGGGGGAATGTGTACTTTCCAAAAATATATGACTTTCTGGGGTGAGTGTACTTTTTACTAGCTTTATCCCACATATAATGATGTAAATGTGTTGATTTTGCAGGAACTGAAATGATAGATCATATGGGGGTATGTTCACATTGGGGCCCCTACATGCCACATACTTAGGGAAACCTATACATATTGGGCCTCAAACTGTTCAGGGGACCCCTGGCATTCATATTTAGGGTGTTTTATTTGGTTACTTTATGACATGTAAGAGATAAGATACTATAGACTGGAAGCTTTGAAGCGATTTTTTTAAAAAATCACAAATTTTGATAAAAACCAATAACTTTAGGAAAGCATTGCGACTTGATAGTTTGGGGTAGACAGGCCTATTCTGTATTCCCCAGAATCTGTTCTTTCCAGAAATGTACAATTTTCTGGAATAAACCTTCTGTTAGTGGAATTTTTGGCCTTGAAATCTAAAGTATGCAGCTTTCTGGAGCAGTGCTTTGGGAATTTGGTAGGGTACTGCTGGGAGTTTTTGACCTATACAAGTGAGAAATCTCCATAAAACTATATATATTTTGTTTTGGCACGTTCAGGAGACATGGGACTTTCCAAATCAGTTGTATATTCATGTATAAAATAATTTTTGTTTCTAGTATGTGTGTTTATATTATGGAAAATTTGATATTTTTTGCATTTTTATACATTTAGAAGCATATATCTTGTTACAGAATTGGAATTACACAAAAATTCTACCATAATTTGAAAGCTTAGGTTTTTCTGAAAAAAACGATATATTGTTTTCATGGGTAAACTAAAAGTCCACCCAAGGAAAGGCCCCTAAAGTGAAACAGTGCAAAATGTTCAAAAACTGTCTGGCAATACCAGTTCCGCTTTGACCAAAATGACTGGCAGTAAAAGGGTTAAAGGGGAGGGCACTTTATTACTGGGCACAACATGTTACTATTCTATGATATGGGTAAGTGCAGAGAATCTCGTGTCTGTATCAATTAACACACAGTATAATTCCCATAACTGTACAAAGGAACGTACCTGCCATTGCTTAAAGTACATGTGTAGGCTCTCTGCTGATTTAGGGGAACGTGTCATTGTGCCGTACAGTTCATGGAGAGTGTGAGCCATTGTGTAAACTGCAGTGTAAACCCCATAAGCTATTCTGTAATTAAATGTTCCGTAGGATTCCAGAACTGTATCATCAAATGTTTCATTCCCGGTACAATTTTTACGTGAGGTGTCTATGTCTGAAAAGGCGCAATCAAATAATAGTCCCCAAATATATGGGAATAAATCATCCCGTTGATATGTATATGGATTTAAGGAATAGAAAAACTGCTTAAAACCAGGAATCTCCCCTTGTTGCAAGGAAATTACCAAAGTACCGTTTAAAGTTACTAATACTGGTAAATATTTCAGCTCAGATATAAGGGAGAGAGATGAGGTTGCAATCCATATTTTATGAGGAATTTTTTCATCATGAAATAATACAGAAATATAGGAAACCGACTGTGAACTGAGAAAAAGAATGATCACATTGGCCGAGCTTCTGTAAAATGTTTTTCTAATTTCCATGACATATGCCCAATAACTTTGAGACCAATCTTTGAGTATAATAAGGAAGGCCAAACAGACGCCATCTTTGCTCATTGCTTCTTGCAGCCTCTTATTGGCCCTGTGCCCAATGTCATCATCCGATACAATAAGTCCAACCCATTTCCAGCCAAAATGCCCAATCAGGCTCATTATAGCATCAATTTCAGATAACTCATTGGGGCCCGTTCGGTAGAAAGACGGAAACTCTAGTCTGTTATTAAATATGGGATCAGCAGAGCCGTAACTGATCTGTAGATACAAGAAAAATACCCATTTCTTCCAAAGTAAAATAAGAAACAGATATGGGAATAGCAAATTTCATACTTATTACAGGTATGTGCCATGTTATTCAGAATGCCCAGGACCTGGTGTTTTCTGGATAAGGGATCCTTACATAATGGTGATCTCCATACCTTAAGTCTAATAAAATATGATTTAATCCTTTCACTGCTAGCCGTTATGGTCAAAGTGGAACTTGTACTGCCAAATAGTTTTTGGACATTTTGCCCTGTTTCATTTTAGGAATTTCCCCGGGGGGACTTTATACAAGGACTGGAAAGTCCCATGTCTCTTGAACATGCCAATACCAAATATATATAGTTTTATGGAGATTTCTCACTTGTAAAACTCCCAGCAGGACACTACCAAATTTCCGAAGCTCTACTCCAGAAAGCTGCATACTTTAGATTTCAAGGCCAAAAATTCAGAAATCAGAATAGGCACAACTGTCTGTCTACTCCAAACTATGAAGTTGCAAAGCTTTCCTAAAGTTATTGGTTTTTATCAAAATTTTTGAAAAATCGCTTCAAAGCTTCCAGTCTATAGTATCTTATCTCCTACAGGTCATAAAGTAACCAGATAAAACACCCTAAATATGAACGCCAGGGGTCCCCTGAACAGTTTTATGCCCAATATGTATAGGTTTAGCTAAGTATGTGGCATGTAGGGGCCCCAATGGGAACATACCCCCATATGATTAATCATTTCTGTGTCTGTATCAATTAACACACAGTATAATTCCCATAACTGTACAAAGGAACGTACCTGCCATTGCTTAAAGTACATGTGTAGGCTCTCTGCTGATTTAGGGGAACGTGTCATTGTGCCGTACAGTTCATGGAGAGTGTGAGCCATTGTGTAAACTGCAGTGTAAACCCCATAAGCTATTCTGTAATTAAATGTTTCATAGAATTCCAGAACTGTATCATCAAATGTTTCATTCCCGGTACAATTTTTACGTGAGGTGTCTATGTCTGAAAAGGCGCAATCAAATAATAGTCCCCAAATATATGGGAATAAATCATCCCGTTGATATGTATATGGATTTAAGGAATAGAAAAACTGCTTAAAACCAGGAATCTCCCCTTGTTGCAAGGAAATTACCAAAGTACCGTTTAAAGTTACTAATACTGGTAAATATTTCAGCTCAGATATAAGGGAGAGAGATGAGGTTGCAATCCATATTTTATGAGGAATTTTTTCATCATGAAATAATACAGAAATATAGGAAACCGACTGTGAACTGAGAAAAAGAATGATCACATTGGCCGAGCTTCTGTAAAATGTTTTTCTAATTTCCATGACATATGCCCAATAACTTTGAGACCAATCTTTGAGTATAATAAGGAAGGCCAAACAGACGCCATCTTTGCTCATTGCTTCTTGCAGCCTCTTATTGGCCCTGTGCCCAATGTCATCATCCGATACAATAAGTCCAACCCATTTCCAGCCAAAATGCCCAATCAGGCTCATTATAGCATCAATTTCAGATAACTCATTGGGGCCCATTCGGTAGAAAGACGGAAACTCTAGTCTGTTATTAAATATGGGATCAGCAGAGCCGTAACTGATCTGTAGATACAAGAAAAATACCCATTTCTTCCAAAGTAAAATAAGAAACAGATATGGGAATAGCAAATTTCATACTTATTACAGGTATGTGCCATGTTATTCAGAATGCCCAGGACCTGGTGTTTTCTGGATAAGGGATCCTTACATAATGGTGATCTCCATACCTTAAGTCTAATAAAATATGATTTAATCCTTTCACTGCTAGCCGTTATGGTCAAAGTGGAACTTGTACTGCCAAATAGTTTTTGGACATTTTGCCCTGTTTCATTTTAGGAATTTCCCCGGGGGGACTTTATACAAGGACTGGAAAGTCCCATGTCTCTTGAACATGCCAATACCAAATATATATAGTTTTATGGAGATTTCTCACTTGTAAAACTCCCAGCAGGACACTACCAAATTTCCGAAGCTCTACTCCAGAAAGCTGCATACTTTAGATTTCAAGGCCAAAAATTCAGAAATCAGAATAGGCACAACTGTCTGTCTACTCCAAACTATGAAGTTGCAAAGCTTTCCTAAAGTTATTGGTTTTTATCAAAATTTTTGAAAAATCGCTTCAAAGCTTCCAGTCTATAGTATCTTATCTCCTACAGGTCATAAAGTAACCAGATAAAACACCCTAAATATGAACGCCAGGGGTCCCCTGAACAGTTTTATGCCCAATATGTATAGGTTTAGCTAAGTATGTGGCATGTAGGGGCCCCAATGGGAACATACCCCCATATGATTAATCATTTCTGTTATTTCAGCTCCAGCAAAATCAACACATTTACATCATTTATGTGGGATAAAGCTACTAAAAAGTACACTCACCCCAGAAAGTCATATATTTTTGGAAAGTACACATTCCCCTGAATTCAAAATGGGTACCCATGTCTTTCAACTCCAAAGTACCAAAGCTTTCCTAACTTTGCTGATTTTTATGACATTTCCAAAAACGACCTCAAAACTTCCAATATAATTAGGTAACCATATAAAACCCCCTAAATATGAATCCCAGAGGTCTACTGAACAGTTTGATGCCCACAGTACATAGGTTTACCAAACTATAACTTGTGCACACTAATTTCATGGCTTATCTTTACCAAGTTCATAAACACATGGCAGTTTTATGTGGGATAGAAGCTGCAGAAATGTAGGGTGACCCCTGAAAACAATATAGTTTTGGAAAGTACACATTCTGACAAACCCCCAACATGGGTAAAGAGTCCTTTCTACTCCAAAGTATCTGCAAAGCTTTCCTAAAGTTAATCGTTTTTAGGAACACCAGAGGCCTACTGAACAGATTGATGCCCAATATGCATAGATATACCAAAGTCTGTGGTATGTACTGACCCCAAAATGAAAATAGCGCATATGGATTTCTTGCCTGCCAACTCAGCTTTTGCATACAGAGCCCCCTGTCAGTGTATTATGTGCAGTAACCCCCCCTAACTATACAGAGACCCCCAGAAAATATATATATATATATATATATATATATATATATATATTTTTTTTTTTTTTAAAGTACATATTCTGACAAATCTAATATGGGTAAAGAGTCCTTTCTACACCAAAGTACCAATCTGCAGAGCTTTCCTAAACTTAGTGGTTTCTATTTGCCACATTTATCTCACACAATTTCTTGCATACAAAGGCAAATCACCCCAAATAGGAACACCTAAGGCCTACTGAACAGTTTGATGCCCAATATGCATAGATGTACCAAAGTCTGTGGTATGTACTGACCCCAAAATGAAAATAGCGCAAATGAAAATAGCTTTTGCATACTGAACCCCCTAACAGCCCATTATGTGTTGTAAGACCCCCTAACTATACAGAACCCCTGGAAAACCATATATATTAGGAAAGTACACATTCTGACAAATCCAACATGGTTCCTTTCTACACCAAAGTACCAATCTGCAAAGCTTTCCTAAAGTTATTGGTTTCTATGACATTTCAGAAAACAGTTTGATGCCCAATATGCATAGATATACCAACAGCTGTGGTAAGTACTGACCCCAAAATGAAAATAGCGTATATGGATTTCTCGCCTGCCAACTCAACTTTTGCATACAGCCCTGACTGTCTGGTTTCTTCTATTAGGCCCAGTATTATACTGAATCCAACTCATTCCCCAACTCAAAGACTGAAGAAGGAAAAAATCAGTAATAGGTTGAATTTACTAGCAGTCTATGGAATGTGTTATTACAGCACAGACCTGAGGGTACCTGTAGATCCCTGCGAGCCGCGCGATGGACAGAGATGATTCTAAAGACAAGTCTCCTATGAAGCCCACAACCTTCCTGTTATTCCAGCAGCTGTAATTTGGGATTGGTTGTTCTTTTCCAGACAGGATACTGAGAGCGCTTGCAAAAGACATTATTCCCGAGGCACAGGAGTCATAGATCTGATAGCCTAAAGTAACATTAGGCAGGATCTCCAGATCCTTATTGATCTCCCCAATCGTATAAATGAAAACTAGTAGGTGGCGATAGTGTCTGAATGAGATTCTGTAATGTAGGGAGACAGGTTTAATTATCCCAATCAATTAATGAGGTTAAATACAGAGATAATGTGAGTATTTCTAGTGCACTTACAGTGCATCTCTCTCCTTTCCAAGATTCTGTGCAAGATTCAGGCAAAGACACTTTCATACATGTAAAACTGTACTCAGATAATGAAAAGATCCTAAATATATGGTAATGTGCCCTCTGGTACCCAAACTGTCAGTCTGAAACTTAGGGGCCCATTCATTAAACCAAAATGTTTTGGGGGTTTTTGAGAAAAATTCGTATTTCTTCAAACTTATAGAACTTTTCGTAATGTCCACGAAAATATTGTTAAAATTACACAACTTTTTTCGTGGTTTCTGTTAACATCCTCAAAAAAATCATATTTTTTGCAAAGACTACGACCATTTTGGAATTCATTCGAGCTTTGGTATTGTGACTATCTTTTGGCCGGGTTGGAGCTGCAGAGTGCCATTGAGCCCTATGGGAGGCTTTCCTTGGGCCAGGTTGGAGCTGCAGAGTGCCATTGAGCCCTATGGGAGACTTCCCTTGGGCCGGGTTGGAGCTGCAGAGTGCCATTGAGCCCTATGGGAGACTTTCCTTGGGCCAGGTTGGAGCTGCAGAGTGCCATTGAGCCCTATGGGAGACTTTCCTTGGGCCGGGTTGGAGCTGCAGAGTGCCATTGAGCCCTATGGGAGACTTTCCTTGGGCCGGGTTGGAGCTGCAGAGTGCCATTGAGCCCTATGGGAGACTTACAAAATCATACATTGAAGGTATCAAAGCCATAAAGATTTTCGCACCATTTACGAACTGATCCCAAAATTCTGTGACTTTCGGAACTCAAACACAATATTTTCCTATGACCAATAAAATAATTTTCATGGCATTTTCGAATTATTGTGGTTACTCCAAATTTTTTTCTATAGTTATTTTAACCATAAAAATATTGTGGTTTAGTAAATGGGCCCCATAATATGCCCAAACCTTCTATTCCTTAGCCTGCAGCTCCCAGTGCTGGAATCCTGTCCCATAAAAATCTACTGAAACCAAATAAAAAATCTAAAGGGTTCAGAAGATTTCAATTGTTATTTAAAAATGCAGTGCAGCGTGCAAAGTGCAATATTTAGCCACAAATTGCCACATTTTTTATTAACTGCAGCCCCCCCCCAGAAATTCATTGCCATTGCGGCCATGTCCCAAGACCTACTGAGGTTCCCCCTTAGCACATGTGCATTTTGTGCAAATCTGGTTCAAGCTGTGAGTAATGTATTCAGTGGCCTATTGTGTCTATTGATTCAACTCACTGTGTGATCCCTGGGATTTCCATCATGGCCAGGGCGGCAGTTACTCCTCCAGGATTCTTTAAAGGTGTTTGCCCCAGAGTAGGCAACCTGTTTGGCAACTCCTACTCACAGTCATAAGTGTCAAAATGCAAAGAATGAACATAAAAAAACAAGTATCTAGTAGAATTAAGTCTAAAACAACTTATTCAGTTAGGTGTTAGCTGAAACTGACAGGTGTAAGAAGGTATGATCCAATCACAATGGTACCAAGATTCTCATTGATGAAGGGGTTAATCCTTCAAAGTACATGACTGGAAGTGTGAACTGTTGTGAAACCGCCGGGGTAAGGATGTCAACGCGCCATTGTATGTTGGTGACAAGCGGTGTCTCAGGCCCCCTCCTCTGTTCACAACAGTTCACACTTCCAGTCATGTACTTTGAAGGATTAACCCCTTCATCAATGAGAATCTTGGTACCATTGTGATTGGATCATACCTTCTTACACCTGTCAGTTTCAGCCAACCCCTAACTGAACACGTTCAATGGAACCATTGTGATTGGATGTCTGTAACTGTACTACCATCAAGGGTTAAAATACCGGGGAATTCCCTACCAGTCATTTGAACTGAAGAAGCCACTCGGATGAGGGGTGAAACGTTTTCAAGAAAAAACTCAGAAAAGTCCAGTTGTTTTAGACTTAATTCTACTAGATACTGTATATCATGGCCTGGATGAATGAGAATCTTCATAGACATAAAAAAACAAGCTTTTCTGTAAATGTACCTTACACTGCCAGTGACAAATCTTTGCAGTGCCAGAACCATCTCCTTCCCAGCACCCTATTCATACAGGGCTCTCCCTGCCCCTCACACCCACAGGCCCAGTACTTACCTACTGCACCCACCTTGCTAGCACCCTATTCATACAGGGCTCTCCCTGCCCCTCGCACCCACAGGCCCAGTACTTACTGACTGCACCCACCTTACTAGCACCCTATTCATACAGGGCTCTCCCTGCCCCTCGCACCCACAGGCCAGTACTTACCAACTGCACCCACCTTACTAGCACCCTATTCATACAGGGCTCTCCCTGCCCCTCGCACCCACAGGCCCAGTACTTACTGACTGCACCCACCTTACTAGCACCCTATTCATACAGGGCTCTCCCTGCCCCTCACACCCACAGGCCCAGTACTTACTGACTGCACCCACCTTACTAGCACCCTATTCATACAGGGCTCTCCCTGCCCCTCGCACCCACAGGCCAGTACTTACCAACTGCACCCACCTTACTAGCACCCTATTCATACAGGGCTCTCCCTGCCCCTCGCACCCACAGGCCCAGTACTTACCGACTGCACCCACCTTACTAGCACCCTATTCATACAGGGCTCTCCCTGCCACTCACACCCACAGGCCCAGTACTTACCGACTGCACTCACCTTACCAGCACCCTATTCATACAGGGCTCTCCCTGCCCCTCGCACCCACAGGCCCAGTACTTACCTACTGCACCCACCTTACTAGCACCCTATTCATACAGGGCTCTCCCTGCCCCTCGCACCCACAGGCCCAGTACTTACCGACTGCACCCACCTTACTAGCACCCTATTCATACAGGGCTCTCCCTGCCCCTCGCACCCACAGGCCCAGTACTTACCGACTGCACCCACCTTACTAGCACCCTATTCATACAGGGCTCTCCCTGCCCCTCACACCCACAGGCCTGTACTTACTGACTGCACCCACCTTACCAGCACCCTATTCATACAGGGCTCTCCCTACCCCTTGCACCCACAGGCCAGTACTTACTGACTGCACCCACCTTATTAGCACCTTATTAGCACGAATTATTAGCATGAATTTGTGCCTTTCTGTCCCACTCTCCCTATAACCCATAGTGACCCAGGCAGCCCATGTCACTCAGTAATGTATAATGGCAAATGGCACCAAGGGGGAAGGTGAGACCTTATACAGGGTTTGTGAGACTGAGAATAAACATTTTGTCTGGGAGTTTCATTCATTTCTACATTTACTGTATTTTTCCCTCCCACAACTGTTATCTTCTAAAACAAAAACTATTTTATATACTAATACTCTCTATTCAGTACAATGATACTGTATATCCTGACATTAGAAAACAAAAGTATTTTGTCCTTACGTGCTACAATTAGAGTCCCCTATACTTTGAATATAAGGATTGAGAGACAGATCATTTATCTGGAGAATTCCCCCAATGATCAAGTCCCCATCACTAAAGTAGTTCATCCTGATGTTTTTGCTCAGTTGGTACCCAGAGCTGGGACTGGGCATTTCAGCTGCAGAAGGGAGTACCTGGAACATCAGAACCAGTAGCAGAACCTTGAGTCTGGCCGGAAACAGAACCTCCACTGATCCACAGAACTGAGAAGGGAGATGATGCAGGTTCCTGGGCTGATGGGGAGACATCCAGTGACAGAGCAGCCAAAGTGTGTCCTTCTGGCATTGGAACAGTAACAGTTCCCTTAGTTATATATCTTCCCTGAACTGCAATCTATGAGCAGCTGCAGCCACTGACATATTTTAGCAGCACAGTTATAGAGTTTCCTAAATCAGCCATAATAGCCGATGTCCTGCTCTTCCCAATACAGCAGCCGCCTTGGGATTTATGGACTTTGTTTTGGAACATCTCATTTTTTTATGGAGCTGACATTTAAACTGCGTTTTTTGGCCTTTAGAAAAATAAATATATGTTCAACCCAACTCCAACTCCCAAGTGTCTTTTGTGCTGGACTTTAGGAATTATCTAAGAAAAATGTGGGTATTCTTCCTAGTTTTCATATGTTCCTCAGGCTTCCCCTCCAGACTGAGCAAGAAACAGAAGGGATATGGGTATGCTGGTGAATTCCCTTATTCCACATCAGACTGACCTCCCAGCCTCTACACTTGGCCTCCCTGGGAGGGGGAATGTGATAAAACCACTTTTTTTATACTCTGGGGAAAAAATGTTATCTCTCCGGCTATAATGTAACTGTGGGGCAAATGGTACAGGCTGTGTTTATGTCTGTTTAATGTTATGTGTAGCCCCCTGAATTCCTGTTCTGCCAAGGTAATTGACCCCAGCTGTGAGGGCAAATAAAGCCCGGATGCTCTATATTCTAATACACATCGTTGGCCCCAAGACCCCCTGTAAGGGCTGTGCCCTGTCTGGATCCAACATACTGACTAAACTGGGCATGCTCACTAAATGGCACCTCATTGGCCCAGTGGTATTAGTTGTGATTGGCCCCTCTGGAAGCTGCCTTTGGGGTGGCAGAAAGAATCAAAACCTGTTTTGCATTTACAACAAGGGCTGCTCCCTTTCTGGCTTACACAAGGAGGATCACAGAGACTGCACAGCAGTAACCATCACAGCTGTACCCACATGTTCCAGTGCCCAGCAGCAGGGCCATCATCAGAAATCATGGGGCCCCTCACAACAAAATTTTCCCAGCATCCTCCAGCTCCCCGCGCAGCATCCTGCAGCTACCCCCAGCATCCTGCAGCTCCCCCTCTCAGCATCCTCCAGCTCCCCCCCTCAACATCCTCCAGCTCCCCCGCTCAGCATCCTGCAGCTACCCCCAGCATCCTGCAGCTCCCCCTCTCAGCATCCTCTAGCTCCCCCCTCAGCATCCTGCAGCTCCCCCCTAAGCATCCTCCAGCTCCCTCTTTTAGCATCCTCCAGCTCCCCCACTCAGCATCCTGCAGCTCCCTCGCTCAGCATCCTGCAGCTCCCCTTTTTTTAGCATCCTGCAGCTCCCCCAGCACCCTCCAGCTCCCCCCTCAGCATCCTCCAGCTCCCCCGCTCAGCATCCTGCAGCTCCCCCTCTCAGCATCCTCCAGCTCCCCCCTCAGCATCCTCCAGCTCCCTCTTTTTCAGCATCCTGCAGCTGCCCCCTCAGCATCCTGCAGCTCCCACTCTTAGCATCCTCCAGCTCCCCCACTCAGCATCCTGCAGCTCCCCCTCAGCATCCTCCAGCTCCCCTTTTTCAACATCCTGCAGCTCCCTCTCTTAGTATCCTCCAGCTCCCCCACTCAGCATTTTGCAGCTCCCCCCTCAGCATCCTCCAGCTCCCCCCCTCAGCATCCTGCAGCTCCCCCCTCAGCATCCTCTAGCTCCCCCCTCAGCATCCCACTCAGCATCCTCCAGCTCCCCCACTCAGCATCCTGCAGCTCCCCCCTCAGAATCCTCCAGCTTCCCCCTCAGCAATCCCACTCAGCATCCTCCAGCTCCCTCACTCAGCATCCTACAGCTCCCCCCTCAGCATCCCACCCAGCATCCTGCAGCTCCCCACCCCAGCATCCTCCAGCTCCCCCTCAGCATCCCACCCAGCATCCTTCAGCTCCCGACTGTCATACCTGAGCGGCGGGGACGACCACGCCGATGCGCGTCCTCTGCTGCTCTGGCGCGCGTGCATCCTTATAAAGGCCGGCGCGCGCATGACGTCATCACGCTGGCGCCAAATTCAAATATTTAAAGGTCCCTCTAAGGTATTTTGATCGGCCAACTTCGGTTTCGCCTCCTAGTTCCTGCTTTTGCTTGTTTTTGATTCTTATTCGCGTTTTGACCCTTGCCTGCCCCTGACCTTGCTGATTGCTGCCTGTAATTTATTAAGGGGTTTTCTTCCCTGGTAGCCCCAATCACGGCCCTTACTAAGAAGGGGGTTGATCCCAGTATTTGGTCCAGTGAAGCGATTAAAGCTTTTAAGCTTCTTAAAGAAGCATTTATTTCTGCTCCAGTACTGTGTCACCCAGATTCCACCTTACCGTTCCTCGTGGAGGTTGACGCTTCTGAGGTGGGTGCCGGGGCAGTTTTGTCACAGCGTCACCCTGTTACCTGTAAGATACATCCCTGTGCCTTCTTTTCTAGGAAATTCTCCCCTACTGAGGCTAACTATGATATTGGCAACAGAGAACTGTTGGCAGTTAAATGGGCCTTTGAGGAATGGAGACATCTGTTAGAGGGCGCTAAACATCCTGTTACCGTCTTCACTGATCATAAGAATTTGCTGTACATTGAATCTGCTAAACGCTTGAACCCTAGGCAGGCAAGATGGGCTTTGTTCTTTACCCGTTTCAATTTTATCCTAACATTTAGGCCTGGGTCCAAGAATATAAAGGCCGATGCCCTTTCCAGGAGTTTTGTCTCTTGCCCTAAAGAGCACCTTGAACCTGACACTGTTCTTCCTAAGGAAGTGATTGTGGCTGCCCTGAGTCCTGACCTTTTGGCCTCTCTCTTTGAAGCTCAGATTAATTTGCCTAGGAATATACCATCTGGTAGGCTTTTTGTCCCGGAAAATTTACGTGAGGCGGTTTTATCCGAAACTCATGATTCTAGAGTAGCAGGGCATCCTGGTCAGAGTAAGACCTGTTCATTGTTATCCCGTTCCCTTTGGTGGCCTACTATGAGACGAGATGTTGGCAATTATGTTAATTCTTGTGCAGTTTGCCAACGTTCCAAACCTTCCAGGTCTCTACCCCAGGGCCTATTACAATCACTCCCTATCCCTGAGAGACCATGGACTCATATTGTTATGGACTTTATTGTTGATCTACCGTCCTCTAATGGTATTACTGTTATTTGGGTGGTAGTAGACCGCTTTAGTAAGATGAGTCATTTCATTCCCCTTCCCGCCCTCCCCTCTGCCAAAACTTTGGCTGAACTTTTCATTGCCAATATTTTCAAATATCATGGGGCCCCATTAAATATTGTCTCTCATAGGGGGGTTCAGTTTGTCTCTGGAGGGCATTCTGCTCTCTTTTAGGTACTGGTCTGTCCTTTTCCTCAGCCTATCATCCCCAGGCAAATTGTCAAACCGAAAGGACGAAGCAATCATTGGAGCAGTATCTAAGGTGTTATGTATCCAATAATCAGTCTCAATGGGCAGAGTTTCTTCTGTGGGCTGAGTTTGCCTTTAATAATGCGACTCATACCTCTACCGGGGAATCTCCTTTTTTTTATTGTTTATGGTCTTCATCCTAGAGGCTTTTCTTTTTCTGAATATGTTTCTGCCGTTCCTGCTGCCAATTCTATGGTGGAACATTTTTCACAGATTTGGCAGAGAATTCAAAATTCTCTGTCTTCAGCCATGAATACTCAAAAGAGAGCCGCTGATAGACATCGGAAGGAGTCACCCAAATATCAGGCTGGTGATAGGGTGTGGTTATCCTCAAAAAATATTTCACTTAAGGTCCCTTCTGCCAAATTGGGTCCCAAGTATATTGGTCCTTTTGTCATTTCCGAGATCATTAACCCTTCCTCAGTTCGTTTAAAACTTCCCCCCAAAGTTAAAATTTCAAATACTTTTCATGTCTCCCTTTTAAAGCCTGCCAGGGTGGTTCACCAGTGTTCTCCTCCTCCTCCAGTTGTGGTAGAGGGTCAAACAGAGTATGAAATACAAAGAATTGTTGATTCACATTTTTCCAGAGGGGGGATACAGTTTCTTGTACACTGGAAAGGATATGGTCTTGAAGACAGATCTTGGGTTTCTGCTACCGATGTTAAGGCTGATCGCCTTATCAGACGATTCTATGCTAAGTTTCCGGATAAACCTAGGGGTCCGGTGGCCCCCTCTAGAGGGGGGTAATGTAAGATTACCTGGGCGGCGGGGATGCCCTCCTCTCCATGCGCATCGATGCGTGTCCTCTGCTCCTCTGGCGCGCGAAGGTTCATGCGCATCCTTTTAAAGTCCGGCGTGTGCATGCCGTCATCACACTGGCGCCAAATTCAAATATTTAAAGGTCCCTCTAGGTATTTTCAGTGCCCAACTTCGGTTTCGCCTCCTGGTTCTTGTTTCTCAGCTATTTGTCTCTGATTCATGTTTTGACCCTTGCCTGACCCTGACGAAATGGAGGGTCTTGGGCACGGATGCCTCCACCCTGGGCTGGGACGCTCACCTGGGTCTGGAGTGGGTTCAGGGGAGGTGGTCCGTCAGGCAGTTGGGAGTTCCATCCAATGTCCTGGAAATCAGAGCAGCGAAACTGGCTCTTCAATCCTTCTCTCGGACCCTACAGGGTTCTTCAATCAGGCTGTTGATAGACAACACGTCGGCTGTGTCGTACATCAAGAAACAAGGGGGGACAAGGAGCAGTTCTCTACTTCAGGAGGTAGATCCTGGGCAGAGAAGAATCTTTTTCTGCTGACTGCGGAATACCTACCTGGGGTGTGCAATCAGGAAGCAGACTTCCTAAGCCGGAACTCTGTCTCAGGTCACGAATGGTCTTTGAATCACCAGGTCTTTCAGGAAGTGATAGACAGATGGGGTCCTCTGTAGATCGACCTTATGGCAACTTATCGCAACTTTCAGCTTCCGAAGTTTTTCTCCATTAATTTTTGCCCAGGGGCAATGGGCACAGATGCTCTTCTGCAGGATTGGCATTTCAATCTGGCGTATGCCTTTCCTCCTTTTCCCTTATTTCCAGAATCCTCCTGAAGGTCATTCAGGAGAGGTTGGAACTGGTCTTAATAGCCCTGAATTGGCCTCCCAGACCCTGGTATCCATTACTCCTGAAGCTGGCAACAGATCCTCCCTGGCCTCTTCCAGGGAGGAGAGACCTGTTGAATCAGGGACCTCTTCTTCATCCAAATCCTTCCGCTCTGTCCCTTCAGGCTTGGAGGTTGAGCGCAAGAGACTTTCGGATTTAGGCACCTTGTTAAAGGTGAGGAAGCCTTCCACATCAGCAGCTTACTACAGAATCTGGGAAAGATTTCTCCTTTGGAAATTTCACAATGATTTGCCGATGGAAGAGGTCACTCTTTCCCAAGTTCTAAGTTTTTTGCAAGAGGGCCTGGACAAGGGTTTACAGTATAGAACCCTCAAGGTTCATGCCTCTGCATTATCTGCCTTATCTGGGAGATCCTGGGCTGAGGACTCCACGATCAAGAGGTTTTTTCTGGCAGTTCTCAAGGTTCGACCTCCAAGAGCCAAGTCTCCTCCCCAGTGGAGTTTACCATTGGTGTTAAAGGCCTTATCAAAGTCACCTTTTGAACCTTTAGAGTCAGTCTCCAATTGGCTCCTCACGTTAAAGACTCTATTTTTGGTGGCCATAGCCTTGGCTTGTAGAGTAGGGGAGTTGCAGGCCCTTTCCTGCAGTCCAGGCCATATATCCTTTCTCCATGACAGAGTCATTTTGAGGCCAGTCAAGTTATTCCTGCCCAAAGTTGTCTCGACGTTCCATCTAAAGAGAGAAATTTCCTTGCCTATTTTTCCTCCGGATTTGCAGAACATGGAGGAGTTACAAAAGATTGATCCAGTCCATTGTCTGAAGCATTATCTGGAGGTTTCAGGTACCTTCAGGAAGTCAGATAGACTGTTTGTCATCCCGGCAGGGTATCGCAAAGGACAGGCGGTTGCTACTTCTATTATCAGCAGATGGATCTGTATTGAAAGGGCTTATCAGGCTCAAGGCAAGCTAGCTCCAGAAGGTTTAAGGGCACACTCAACTAGGGCTTTTTCGGCTTCCTGGGCGGCTTGGGCTGAAGTTCCTTCGGCGCAGATTTGCAAGGTGGCTTCAGGGTCTTCAGCCAGGACCTTTATCAGACACTATTAACTAGATTTGTCTGGATCCAGTAGTCATGCATTTTCTTCAGGAAGTCATCTTGCTTTTTCTTCATTAAATTAATTGCAGTTACTTGGCTTGGTAAATCCAGTTGTAATGCTGATATGGAGTGACCAGGAAAAGGGAGAATTGTTTTCATATTTACTGTAATTCCCCTTTCCTGATCACTCTCCATATCAGCATTTCCCACCCTTGTGGTCTGGTACTTGGTATTAGACAAGGTAGGTGGGTACCTACAGGGGTACTTAAAGGTTTGTTTTAGGGAGGGACAGTCTGATTGATAGGCGGGGTGGGAGGGGCCTCCCGGTTGTAATGCTGATATGGAGAGGGACCAGGAAAGGAGAATTACGCTAAGTATGAAAACAATTCTCCCTTTTCTTCTACCACAGGTAAAACTTATCAAATAAAACACTATATAAATTACCAATATGCAATTTATTTATTTACATGCACAAAGTGTAACAAACAATACATAGGTCAAACCAGCAGAAAACTCAAGGAACGTATTCGAGAACACATTCTAAACATTACAAATGAAAAATCTAACACATCAGTAGCAAAACACTTCTCAGAATGTTCAAATAGATCCCTTTCATACCTGGCAGTTGTAGGAATGGATAAAGTCCTTTCAAACCCTCGAGGTGGTAATATCATCAACACCCTGATTAAACAAGAAACTAAATGGAATCTCTACCTCAAAACTAGACAACCAGATGGTTTAAACTATGACTATGATGTTTCATGTTATGTATGATGTGGATAAAAGCATGTTCCAGATGACTACTCTGGAACATGCTTCAATAATTGCATAGCTACCTTTACTTAATAACATTTATTAATATGTGCCTGATGTGGATACCATTTACTAATAAACTGTGTTTAAATATATTATTGTGCCTAATGAGGGATACTACTTTTATTTACAATGTATCCTGCATACCTTGCCTTTTAACCTAATTACAAAGTATATGTTATTGATGTTAATTGATTCAGCTTTGTGATTGGCTAACCTTTGTTTGATCCGGTTGGCCGCTTGACCTTTAAATATTGTGTATCTGTAAACTGTTATTCAGCCTATAATTAAGTACCCTGTTGGTATGAAATGCGTAAGGCTATGTTTTTGATTTTTATATATGGATAAATAAACTGAAAGTTCTTGTTTTACAAACGCTGCTTCCTGACAACTTTCTGCTTCTTGATTCCGGATGTGCCTGCCAGCATCTCTCTATTTGTGACATTATTACTGGCCCCCTAAGCTGAAAGTCTGGGGCATGAGCACCCGGGCCCACCTATACAGAGGGTATGATTTCTTATAAGCTAAAACTGTTATCTATCAATATATCCATTTGAATACAGGGTTTATTACTCTTTGCAAGTTATAATTACTTTATCTTTACACCCAGTTATATAAAGTTGATATTTGCTGCAAACTGTGTGTGATTACAGTATTTCCTAGTGGAAATCCCCTTGAGGTGTGCTCCTCAGTGTCCACTAGGTGGCGGCACTGCGCTAAAATCCCAGTCCCAGTACCTTTTATCTGCAAAAGGGGACCAAATTTCCTGTTTTAAGCAAATATACAGCCCAAAATAAGTGAGTGTGCCAAGAAAGGGTTACATTTGTACAAACCATGTAACTGTGTCTCCTTCATCAAATATGGAAGTTTTCCTTTAAACCTCCAAGAGAGAGAGATACACTGGGTGTTCTTTGGAGGGCTTAAACTTCATTGCCTTTTTTAACCCAAATTAACCATGTAACTATGTAAAAATTAGGACTCAGAGTCATGAACAAAATACAAAACAAAAGTAACATTGACAAACCTATTTGGTAGAGATTTCTCTTCTTCATGCTCCCCATGATTCAAAACAATTCTTAACTATAAATAATTCTATTGTTTTCTAACAATATTGTCTTTTCTGTTCAGTTCTGGCCTTAGAAATATAATATAGCACTTGGGAATGAATATACAGCCCAATAACCCAGCACTGGAGGATAAGATGGCAAATATCTCAACTGCCACCATTCTACTGCCCTTACTGCTCAGGTATGCAGGGACAAATGCCCCCCACACGCTACAGAACCCCAACATACTGAAAGTGATGTTTTTAGCCTCATTAAATCGGTCAGGGAAATCCTTGGCTAGAAATGCAGCAATGAAACTTAGTAGGGCCAACGTTCCTATATATCCAATTATACAAAATAGGAAAAAGCCTGACCCTTCATTACACAGCAGAATAATATAGTCTGGGTCAGAGAGAGTATCAGCCTCATGAAATGGAGGATTAGAAGCCATCCACATAGCTGAGATGACAATCTCAACTAAAGAACATACAATGACTAATACAATGGCCAGTTGGGTTCCTACATACTTCTTCAGCTTGCTCCCAGGCTTTGTGGCATTGAAGGCAATAATAACTGTGAGAGTTTTAGCCAACACAGAAGAAACAGAAATAGTAAATACAATCCCAAATGTTACTTGTCGGAGGAGACAACATATCTGAGTTGGGCGCCCAATGAATAATAAAGTGCAGAGGAAACACAACATGAGAGAGATGAGGAGGAGACAGCTGAGATATCGGTTGTTGGCTCTCACTATAGGATTCTTGCGGTACTTTATAAAGATTCCCAGGATTACAGCACAAGAGATGGAGAATGTTACAGAGATGGAGGATAAAGTAGCGCCCAGTTGGTCTCCATAGGAAAGATAATTTATATCCCTCGGGAAGCAGCTGGTTCTAACAGAATTTGACTTTTCATATTTAGAGCATTTCATACAACTCTGGGCATCTGTAGCAAAAAAAAGAACAGTTAGATATTAGATATTAGATGACATTTTGTAAAAATAGTCAATTGTCGTATTCTTGTTTTGTAAAGACAGTATTTCTTTGTTAATTAATTTTTTGGGATGCAATCTGCCGTATGCCATCCTCACCTGGCCATAGGGGCTCATCAGGAGCCTCATGCAAGAAGTGTTTTGTGGCAACTGAGCAAAACCTGGACTTTATGGTGCAAAGGGGCTGATATAGGCTAAAGAGCATGCTCAGACTGGGATTTCTGCTGCACCCTAGGCCTAGGGTAACTTAGTAGAAATTTTTGAATGATGATAAAAAACAAATATAATACATTCCTTATTAATATCTCTTGTATCATATTTAGATTTTTACAAAAAATGTATTAGTAAACTCACCAACATTATATTTGTCTGTGTGTTTTATTTGTCGCAATAAAAGAAAGTCTCTTGTATAAGTTAGTAACTGTATTTAAAAAAGACATGGGTAATGTAAGTTTACCACATGTTGGCCAGTTTCTCACATGGTTTTATGCTAAAAAGACACTAATAAAGACGCTACTGAATGATGGGAAAGGGGACATTCACTTACCCTTTCCTTCGGGTGAAGAGGACTTGGGCAACTGACTGACACAGGATAAAAGCATCATGGAAACTTCCAGGAAAGCCAGATTGCACACTCATGATCCACATGTGAGAATCACAACACCACATGGATTATTGATGGGATATAGTTTACATAGTTACATAGTTACATAGGGTTGAAAAAGACCAGTGTCCATCAAGTTCACCCATCCAAGTAAAACCCAGCACACCCAACCCACACCTACCAATCTATACACTCACATACATAAACTATAAATACAACCACTAGTACTAACTGTAGATATTAGTATCACAATAGCCTTGGATATTCTGATTGATCAAAGACTCATCCAGGCCCCTCTTAAAGGCATTAACAGAATCTGCCATTACCCCATCACTAGGAAGGGCATTCCATAACCTCACTGCCCTCACCGTGAAAACCACCTACGCTGCTTCAAATGGAAGCTCCTTTCCTCTAATCCTAAAGGGGTGACCTCTGGTGCGTTGATTGTTTTTATGGGAAAAAAGAACCCCCCCAACTGTCTATAATCCCCTCTAATGTACTTGTACAGAGTAATCATGTCCCCTCACAAGCGCCTCTTTTCCAGAGAAAACAACCCCAACCTCGACAGTCTCACCTCATAGCTTAAATCTTCCATCCCTTACCAGTTTAGTTGCAGTCTCTGCACTCTCTCCAGCTCATTAATATCCCTCTTAAGGACTGGAGCCCAAAACTGCACTGCATACTCAAGGTGGAGGCCTTACCAGGGACCTATAAAGGGGCAAAATTATGTTCTCATACCCTTGAGTCAATGCCCTTTTTTATACAAGACAGCACTTTATTCTGCTTTAGTAGCCACAGAATGAACACTGCCTGGCATTAGCACAACTTGTTATCAACCAAAAACCCCTAGATCCTTCTCCATTAAGGAAACCCCAACACACTACCATTCAGTAGATAGTTTTGCGTTTATATTAATTTCTACCAAAGTGCATAACTTTGCACTTATCAACATTGAACCTCATTTTCCAGTTTGCTGCCCAGTTATCTAATTTTGTCAAATCGCTCTGCAAAGCAGCAGCATCCTGCATGGAACTTATAGTTTTTGCACAATTTAGTGTCATCAGCAAAAATAGAAACAGTACTGTCTATGCCCCCCTCCAGGTCATTAATAAACAAGTTAAAAAGCAAAGGCCCAAGGACTGACCCCTGGCGGTACCCACTAACCACACTGGTCCAATTAGAAAATGTCCCATTTACCCCACTCTGTGTAATCTCTCCTTCAGCCAGTTCTCTATCCAATTACAAATATTATGCTCTAGGCCAATATTCCTTAATTTGATCATTAACCTTCTGTGAGGTACTGTATCAAACGCTTTAGCAAAGTCCAAGTAGATGACATTCAACTGCCATTCCAGCATCAAGGTTCCTGCTCACCTCCTCATAAAAGGCGACTAAATTAGTCTGGCAAGATCTGTTACGCATAAAACCATGCTGGCACAAACTAATAGTATTGTGAACTGCAATGTATTCAAGTACCCTTATCCCTTATTACCCCTTCCAAAAGTTTTCCTACTACTGATGTCAGACTAACAGGCCTATATGTGACTTCCTACTGGAAGAAGCTCTCTTGTTGAAGCCAGGTTGGAGTGGAACATGTGAGCTGCAGAGTGGCTTGGCCCTTTGGAGCTGCACTTGGGCCGGGTTCTGCTGAGTCTATTCTTGGGAGCACCTGAGGCAGGTAAGGTAGAGCCCTATGGGAAGACTTTCCTTGGCCAGCTGAGAGTGCCATTGAGCCCTATGGGAGGCTTTCCTTGGCCGGGTTGGAGCTGCAGAGTGCCATTGAGCCCTATGGGAGACTTTCCTTGGGCCGGAGGAGAGTCAAGGCCAAATGAGGTTTTGAGTTAATGGGCTTGAAGATTCAGATGTTTGTTGGCTCCGGGGACTTTGAGCCCTTGGAGACTTCCTTGGGCCGGGTTGGAGCTGCAGAGTGCCATTGAGCCTTTGGGAGCTCGGGCGGGTTGGAGTGCCAGCCTATGGGAGACTTTCCTTGGGCCGGGTTGGAGCTGCAGAGTGCCATTGAGCCTATGGGAGACTTACAAAATCATACATTGAAGGTATCAAAGCCATAAAGATTTTCGCACCATTTACGAACTGATCCCAAAATTCTGTGACTTTCGGAACTCAAACACAATATTTTCCTATGACCAATAAAATAATTTTCATGGCATTTTCGAATTATTGTGGTTACTCCAAATTTTTTTCTATAGTTATTTTAACCATAAAAATATTGTGGTTTAGTAAATGGGCCCCATAATATGCCCAAACCTTCTATTCCTTAGCCTGCAGCTCCCAGTGCTGGAATCCTGTCCCATAAAAATCTACTGAAACCAAATAAAAAATCTAAAGGGTTCAGAAGATTTCAATTGTTATTTAAAAATGCAGTGCAGCGTGCAAAGTGCAATATTTAGCCACAAATTGCCACATTTTTTATTAACTGCAGCCCCCCCAGAAATTCATTGCCATTGCGGCCATGTCCCAAGACCTACTGAGGTTCCCCCTTAGCACATGTGCATTTTGTGCAAATCTGGTTCAAGCTGTGAGTAATGTATTCAGTGGCCTATTGTGTCTATTGATTCAACTCACTGTGTGATCCCTGGGATTTCCATCATGGCCAGGGCGGCAGTTACTCCTCCAGGATTCTTTAAAGGTGTTTGCCCCAGAGTAGGCAACCTGTTTGGCAACTCCTACTCACAGTCATAAGTGTCAAAATGCAAAGAATGAACATAAAAAAACAAGTATCTAGTAGAATTAAGTCTAAAACAACTTATTCAGTTAGGTGTTAGCTGAAACTGACAGGTGTAAGAAGGTATGATCCAATCACAATGGTACCAAGATTCTCATTGATGAAGGGGTTAATCCTTCAAAGTACATGACTGGAAGTGTGAACTGTTGTGAAACCGCCGGGGTAAGGATGTCAACGCGCCATTGTATGTTGGTGACAAGCGGTGTCTCAGGCCCCCTCCTCTGTTCACAACAGTTCACACTTCCAGTCATGTACTTTGAAGGATTAACCCCTTCATCAATGAGAATCTTGGTACCATTGTGATTGGATCATACCTTCTTACACCTGTCAGTTTCAGCCAACCCCTAACTGAACACGTTCAATGGAACCATTGTGATTGGATGTCTGTAACTGTACTACCATCAAGGGTTAAAATACCGGGGAATTCCCTACCAGTCATTTGAACTGAAGAAGCCACTCGGATGAGGGGTGAAACGTTTTCAAGAAAAAACTCAGAAAAGTCCAGTTGTTTTAGACTTAATTCTACTAGATACTGTATATCATGGCCTGGATGAATGAGAATCTTCATAGACATAAAAAAACAAGCTTTTCTGTAAATGTACCTTACACTGCCAGTGACAAATCTTTGCAGTGCCAGAACCATCTCCTTCCCAGCACCCTATTCATACAGGGCTCTCCCTGCCCCTCACACCCACAGGCCCAGTACTTACCTACTGCACCCACCTTGCTAGCACCCTATTCATACAGGGCTCTCCCTGCCCTCGCACCCACAGGCCCAGTACTTACTGACTGCACCCACCTTACTAGCACCCTATTCATACAGGGCTCTCCCTGCCCCTCGCACCCACAGGCCAGTACTTACCAACTGCACCCACCTTACTAGCACCCTATTCATACAGGGCTCTCCCTGCCCCTCGCACCCACAGGCCCAGTACTTACTGACTGCACCCACCTTACTAGCACCCTATTCATACAGGGCTCTCCCTGCCCCTCACACCCACAGGCCCAGTACTTACTGACTGCACCCACCTTACTAGCACCCTATTCATACAGGGCTCTCCCTGCCCCTCGCACCCACAGGCCAGTACTTACCAACTGCACCCACCTTACTAGCACCCTATTCATACAGGGCTCTCCCTGCCCCTCGCACCCACAGGCCCAGTACTTACCGACTGCACCCACCTTACTAGCACCCTATTCATACAGGGCTCTCCCTGCCACTCACACCCACAGGCCCAGTACTTACCGACTGCACTCACCTTACCAGCACCCTATTCATACAGGGCTCTCCCTGCCCCTCGCACCCACAGGCCCAGTACTTACCTACTGCAACCCACCTTACTAGCACCCTATTCATACAGGGCTCTCCCTGCCCCTCGCACCCACAGGCCCAGTACTTACCGACTGCACCCACCTTACTAGCACCCTATTCATACAGGGCTCTCCCTGCCCCTCGCACCCACAGGCCCAGTACTTACCCGACTGCACCCACCTTACTAGCACCCTATTCATACAGGGCTCCTCCCTTGCCCTCACACCCACAGGCCTGTACTTACTGACTGCACCCACCTTACCAGCACCCTATTCATACAGGGCTCTCCCTACCCCTTGCACCCACAGGCCAGTACTTACTGACTGCACCCACCTTCATTAGCACCTTATTAGCACGAATTATTAGCATGAATTTGTGCCTTTCTGTCCCACTCTCCCTATAACCATAGTGACCCAGGCAGCCCATGTCACTGCAGTAATGTATAATGGCAAATGGCACCAAGGGGGAAGGGTGAGACCTTATACAGGTTTGTGAGACTGAGAATAAACATTTTGTCTGGGAGTTTCATTCATTTCTACATTTACTGTATTTTCCCTCCCACAACTGTTATCTTCTAAAACAAAAACTATTTTATATACTAATACTCTCTATTCAGTACAATGATACTGTATATCCTGACATTAGAAAACAAAAGTATTTTGTCCTTACTTGTTACAATTAGAGTCCCCCTATACTTTGAATATAAGGATTGAGAGACCAGATTCATTTATCTGGAGAATTCCCCAATGATCAAGTCGCCCATCACTAAAGTAGTTCATCCTGATGTTTTTGCTCAGTTGGTACCCAGAGCTGGGACTGGGCATTTCAGCTGCAGAAGGGAGTACCTGGAACATCAGAACCAGTAGCAGAACCTTGAGTCTGGCCGGGAAACAGAACCTCCACTGGATCCACAGAACTGAGAAGGGAGATGATGCAGGTCCTGGGCTGATGGGGAGACATCCAGTGACAGAGCAGCCAAAGTGTGTCCTTCTGGCATTGGAACAGTAACAGTTCCCTTAGTTATATTATCTTCCCTGAACTGCAATCTATGAGCAGCTGCAGCCACTGACATATTTTAGCAGCACAGTTATAGAGTTTCCTAAATCAGCCATAATAGCCGATGTCCTGCTCTTCCCAATACCAGCAGCCGCCTTGGGATTTATGGACTTTGTTTTGGAACATCTCATTTTTTATGGAGCTGACATTTAAACTGCGTTTTTTGGCCTTTAGAAAAATAAATATATGTTCAACCCAACTCCAACTCCCAAGTGTCTTTTGTGCTGGACTTTAGGAATTATCTAAGAAAAATGTGGGTATTCTTCCTAGTTTTCATATGTTCCTCAGGCTTCCCCTCCAGACTGAGCAAGAAACAGAAGGGATATGGGTATGCTGGTGAATTCCCTTATTCCACATCAGACTGACCTCCCAGCCTCTACACTTGGGCCTCCCTGGGAGGGGGAATGTGATAAAACCACTTTTTTTATACTCTGGGGGAAAAAATGTTATCTCTCCGGCTATAATGTAACTGTGGGGCAAATGGTACAGGCTGTGTTTATGTCTGTTTAATGTTATGTGTAGCCCCCTGAATTCCTGTTCTGCCAAGGTAATTGACCCCAGCTGTGAGGGCAAATAAAGCCCGGATGCTCTATATTCTAATACACATCGTTGGCCCCAAGACCCCCTGTAAGGGCTGTGCCCTGTCTGGATCCAACATACTGACTAAACTGGGCATGCTCACTAAATGGCACCTCATTGGCCCAGTGGTATTAGTTGTGATTGGCCCCTCTGGAAGCTGCCTTTGGGGTGGCAGAAAGAATCAAAACCTGTTTTGCATTTACAACAAGGGCTGCCTCCCTTTCTGGCTTACACAAGGAGGATCACAGAGACTGCCACAGCAGTAACCATCACAGCTGTACCCACATGTTCCAGTGCCAGCAGCAGGGCCATCATCAGAAATCATGGGGCCCCTCACAACAAATTTTCCCAGCATCCTCCAGCTCCCCGCGCAGCATCCTGCAGCTACCCCCAGCATCCTGCAGCTCCCCCTCTCAGCATCCTCCAGCTCCCCCCCCTCAACATCCTCCAGCTCCCCCGCTCAGCATCCTGCAGCTACCCCCAGCATCCTGCAGCTCCCCCTCTCAGCATCCTCTAGCTCCCCCCTCAGCATCCTGCAGCTCCCCCCTAAGCATCCTCCAGCTCCCTCTTTTAGCATCCTCCAGCTCCCCCACTCAGCATCCTGCAGCTCCCTCGCTCAGCATCCTGCAGCTCCCCTTTTTTTTAGCATCCTGCAGCTCCCCCAGCACCCTCCAGCTCCCCCCTCAGCATCCTCCAGCTCCCCCGCTCAGCATCCTGCAGCTCCCCCTCTCAGCATCCTCCAGCTCCCCCTCAGCATCCTCCAGCTCCCTCTTTTTCAGCATCCTGCAGCTGCCCCCTCAGCATCCTGCAGCTCCCACTCTTAGCATCCTCCAGCTCCCCCACTCAGCATCCTGCAGCTCCCCCTCAGCATCCTCCAGCTCCCCTTTTTCAACATCCTGCAGCTCCCTCTCTTAGTATCCTCCAGCTCCCCCACTCAGCATTTTGCAGCTCCCCCCTCAGCATCCTCCAGCTCCCCCCCTCAGCATCCTGCAGCTCCCCCCTCAGCATCCTCTAGCTCCCCCTCAGCATCCCACTCAGCATCCTCCAGCTCCCCCACTCAGCATCCTGCAGCTCCCCCCTCAGAATCCTCCAGCTTCCCCCTCAGCAATCCCACTCAGCATCCTCCAGCTCCCTCACTCAGCATCCTACAGCTCCCCCCTCAGCATCCCACCCAGCATCCTGCAGCTCCCCACCCCAGCATCCTCCAGCTCCCCCTCAGCATCCCACCCAGCATCCTTCAGCTCCCGACTGTCATACCTGAGCGGCGGGGACGACCACGCCGATGCGCGTCCTCTGCTGCTCTGGCGCGCGTGCATCCTTATAAAGGCCGGCGCGCGCATGACGTCATCACGCTGGCGCCAAATTCAAATATTTAAAGGTCCCTCTAAGGTATTTTGATCGGCCAACTTCGGTTTCGCCTCCTAGTTCCTGCTTTTGCTTGTTTTGATTCTTATTCGCGTTTTGACCCTTGCCTGCCCCTGACCTTGCTGATTGCTGCCTGTAATTTATTAAGGGGTTTTTCTTCCCTGGTAGCCCCAATCACGGCCCTTACTAAGAAGGGGGTTGATCCCAGTATTTGGTCCAGTGAAGCGATTAAAGCTTTTAAGCTTCTTAAAGAAGCATTTATTTCTGCTCCAGTACTGTGTCACCCAGATTCCACCTTACCGTTCCTCGTGGAGGTTGACGCTTCTGAGGTGGGTGCCGGGGCAGTTTTGTCACAGCGTCACCCTGTTACCTGTAAGATACATCCCTGTGCCTTCTTTTCTAGGAAATTCTCCCCTACTGAGGCTAACTATGATATTGGCAACAGAGAACTGTTGGCAGTTAAATGGGCCTTTGAGGAATGGAGACATCTGTTAGAGGGCGCTAAACATCCTGTTACCGTCTTCACTGATCATAAGAATTTGCTGTACATTGAATCTGCTAAACGCTTGAACCCTAGGCAGGCAAGATGGGCTTTGTTCTTTACCCGTTTCAATTTTATCCTAACATTTAGGCCTGGGTCCAAGAATATAAAGGCCGATGCCCTTTCCAGGAGTTTTGTCTCTTGCCCTAAAGAGCACCTTGAACCTGACACTGTTCTTCCTAAGGAAGTGATTGTGGCTGCCCTGAGTCCTGACCTTTTGGCCTCTCTCTTTGAAGCTCAGATTAATTTGCCTAGGAATATACCATCTGGTAGGCTTTTTGTCCCGGAAAATTTACGTGAGGCGGTTTTATCCGAAACTCATGATTCTAGAGTAGCAGGGCATCCTGGTCAGAGTAAGACCTGTTCATTGTTATCCCGTTCCCTTTGGTGGCCTACTATGAGACGAGATGTTGGCAATTATGTTAATTCTTGTGCAGTTTGCCAACGTTCCAAACCTTCCAGGTCTCTACCCCAGGGCCTATTACAATCACTCCCTATCCCTGAGAGACCATGGACTCATATTGTTATGGACTTTATTGTTGATCTACCGTCCTCTAATGGTATTACTGTTATTTGGGTGGTAGTAGACCGCTTTAGTAAGATGAGTCATTTCATTCCCCTTCCCGCCCTCCCCTCTGCCAAAACTTTGGCTGAACTTTTCATTGCCAATATTTTCAAATATCATGGGGCCCCATTAAATATTGTCTCTCATAGGGGGGTTCAGTTTGTCTCTGGAGGGCATTCTGCTCTCTTTTAGGTACTGGTCTGTCCTTTTCCTCAGCCTATCATCCCCAGGCAAATTGTCAAACCGAAAGGACGAAGCAATCATTGGAGCAGTATCTAAGGTGTTATGTATCCAATAATCAGTCTCAATGGGCAGAGTTTCTTCTGTGGGCTGAGTTTGCCTTTAATAATGCGACTCATACCTCTACCGGGGAATCTCCTTTTTTTTATTGTTTATGGTCTTCATCCTAGAGGCTTTTCTTTTTCTGAATATGTTTCTGCCGTTCCTGCTGCCAATTCTATGGTGGAACATTTTTCACAGATTTGGCAGAGAATTCAAAATTCTCTGTCTTCAGCCATGAATACTCAAAGAGAGCCGCTGATAGACATCGAAGGAGTCACCCAAATATCAGGCTGGTGATAGGGTGTGGTTATCCTCAAAAAATATTTCACTTAAGGTCCCTTCTGCCAAATTGGGTCCCAAGTATATTGGTCCTTTTGTCATTTCCGAGATCATTAACCCTTCCTCAGTTCGTTTAAAACTTCCCCCCAAAGTTAAAATTTCAAATACTTTTCATGTCTCCCTTTTAAAGCCTGCCAGGGTGGTTCACCAGTGTTCTCCTCCTCCTCCAGTTGTGGTAGAGGGTCAAACAGAGTATGAAATACAAAGAATTGTTGATTCACATTTTTCCAGAGGGGGGATACAGTTTCTTGTACACTGGAAAGGATATGGTCTTGAAGACAGATCTTGGGTTTCTGCTACCGATGTTAAGGCTGATCGCCTTATCAGACGATTCTATGCTAAGTTTCCGGATAAACCTAGGGGTCCGGTGGCCCCCTCTAGAGGGGGGTAATGTAAGATTACCTGGGCGGCGGGGATGCCCTCCTCTCCATGCGCATCGATGCGTGTCCTCTGCTCCTCTGGCGCGCGAAGGTTCATGCGCATCCTTTTAAAGTCCGGCGTGTGCATGACGTCATCACACTGGCGCCAAATTCAAATATTTAAAGGTCCCTCTAGGTATTTTCAGTGCCCAACTTCGGTTTCGCCTCCTGGTTCTTGTTTCTCAGCTATTTGTCTCTGATTCATGTTTTGACCCTTGCCTGACCCTGACGAAATGGAGGGTCTTGGGCACGGATGCCTCCACCCTGGGCTGGGACGCTCACCTGGGTCTGGAGTGGGTTCAGGGGAGGTGGTCCGTCAGGCAGTTGGGAGTTCCATCCAATGTCCTGGAAATCAGAGCAGCGAAACTGGCTCTTCAATCCTTCTCTCGGACCCTACAGGGTTCTTCAATCAGGCTGTTGATAGACAACACGTCGGCTGTGTCGTACATCAAGAAACAAGGGGGGACAAGGAGCAGTTCTCTACTTCAGGAGGTAGATCCTGGGCAGAGAAGAATCTTTTTCTGCTGACTGCGGAATACCTACCTGGGGTGTGCAATCAGGAAGCAGACTTCCTAAGCCGGAACTCTGTCTCAGGTCACGAATGGTCTTTGAATCACCAGGTCTTTCAGGAAGTGATAGACAGATGGGGTCCTCTGTAGATCGACCTTATGGCAACTTATCGCAACTTTCAGCTTCCGAAGTTTTTCTCCATTAATTTTTGCCCAGGGGCAATGGGCACAGATGCTCTTCTGCAGGATTGGCATTTCAATCTGGCGTATGCCTTTCCTCCTTTTCCCTTATTTCCAGAATCCTCCTGAAGGTCATTCAGGAGAGGTTGGAACTGGTCTTAATAGCCCTGAATTGGCCTCCCAGACCCTGGTATCCATTACTCCTGAAGCTGGCAACAGATCCTCCCTGGCCTCTTCCAGGGAGGAGAGACCTGTTGAATCAGGGACCTCTTCTTCATCCAAATCCTTCCGCTCTGTCCCTTCAGGCTTGGAGGTTGAGCGCAAGAGACTTTCGGATTTAGGCACCTTGTTAAAGGTGAGGAAGCCTTCCACATCAGCAGCTTACTACAGAATCTGGGAAAGATTTCTCCTTTGGAAATTTCACAATGATTTGCCGATGGAAGAGGTCACTCTTTCCCAAGTTCTAAGTTTTTTGCAAGAGGGCCTGGACAAGGGTTTACAGTATAGAACCCTCAAGGTTCATGCCTCTGCATTATCTGCCTTATCTGGGAGATCCTGGGCTGAGGACTCCACGATCAAGAGGTTTTTTCTGGCAGTTCTCAAGGTTCGACCTCCAAGAGCCAAGTCTCCTCCCCAGTGGAGTTTACCATTGGTGTTAAAGGCCTTATCAAAGTCACCTTTTGAACCTTTAGAGTCAGTCTCCAATTGGCTCCTCACGTTAAAGACTCTATTTTTGGTGGCCATAGCCTTGGCTTGTAGAGTAGGGGAGTTGCAGGCCCTTTCCTGCAGTCCAGGCCATATATCCTTTCTCCATGACAGAGTCATTTTGAGGCCAGTCAAGTTATTCCTGCCCAAAGTTGTCTCGACGTTCCATCTAAAGAGAGAAATTTCCTTGCCTATTTTTCCTCCGGATTTGCAGAACATGGAGGAGTTACAAAAGATTGATCCAGTCCATTGTCTGAAGCATTATCTGGAGGTTTCAGGTACCTTCAGGAAGTCAGATAGACTGTTTGTCATCCCGGCAGGGTATCGCAAAGGACAGGCGGTTGCTACTTCTATTATCAGCAGATGGATCTGTATTGAAAGGGCTTATCAGGCTCAAGGCAAGCTAGCTCCAGAAGGTTTAAGGGCACACTCAACTAGGGCTTTTTCGGCTTCCTGGGCGGCTTGGGCTGAAGTTCCTTCGGCGCAGATTTGCAAGGTGGCTTCAGGGTCTTCAGCCAGGACCTTTATCAGACACTATTAACTAGATTTGTCTGGATCCAGTAGTCATGCATTTTCTTCAGGAAGTCATCTTGCTTTTTCTTCATTAAATTAATTGCAGTTACTTGGCTTGGTAAATCCAGTTGTAATGCTGATATGGAGTGACCAGGAAAAGGGAGAATTGTTTTCATATTTACTGTAATTCCCCTTTCCTGATCACTCTCCATATCAGCATTTCCCACCCTTGTGGTCTGGTACTTGGTATTAGACAAGGTAGGTGGGTACCTACAGGGGTACTTAAAGGTTTGTTTTAGGGAGGGACAGTCTGATTGATAGGCGGGGTGGGAGGGGCCTCCCGGTTGTAATGCTGATATGGAGAGGGACCAGGAAAGGAGAATTACGCTAAGTATGAAAACAATTCTCCCTTTTCTTCTACCACAGGTAAAACTTATCAAATAAAACACTATATAAATTACCAATATGCAATTTATTTATTTACATGCACAAAGTGTAACAAACAATACATAGGTCAAACCAGCAGAAAACTCAAGGAACGTATTCGAGAACACATTCTAAACATTACAAATGAAAAATCTAACACATCAGTAGCAAAACACTTCTCAGAATGTTCAAATAGATCCCTTTCATACCTGGCAGTTGTAGGAATGGATAAAGTCCTTTCAAACCCTCGAGGTGGTAATATCATCAACACCCTGATTAAAAAAGACACTAAATGGAATCTCTACCTCAAAACTAGACAACCAGATGGTTTAAACTATGACTATGATGTTTCATGTTATGTATGATGTGGATAAAAGCATGTTCCAGATGACTACTCTGGAACATGCTTCAATAATTGCATAGCTACCTTTACTTAATAACATTTATTAATATGTGCCTGATGTGGATACCATTTACTAATAAACTGTGTTTAAATATATTATTGTGCCTAATGAGGGATACTACTTTTATTTACAATGTATCCTGCATACCTTGCCTTTTAACCTAATTACAAAGTATATGTTATTGATGTTAATTGATTCAGCTTTGTGATTGGCTAACCTTTGTTTGATCCGGTTGGCCGCTTGACCTTTAAATATTGTGTATCTGTAAACTGTTATTCAGCCTATAATTAAGTACCCTGTTGGTATGAAATGCGTAAGGCTATGTTTTTGATTTTTATATATGGATAAATAAACTGAAAGTTCTTGTTTTACAAACGCTGCTTCCTGACAACTTTCTGCTTCTTGATTCCGGATGTGCCTGCCAGCATCTCTCTATTTGTGACATTATTACTGGCTCCCTAAGCTGAAAGTCTGGGGCATGAGCACCCGGGCCCACCTATACAGAGGGTATGATTTCTTATAAGCTAAAACTGTTATCTATCAATATATCCATTTGAATACAGGGTTTATTACTCTTTGCAAGTTATAATTACTTTATCTTTACACCCAGTTATATAAAGTTGATATTTGCTGCAAACTGTGTGTGATTACAGTATTTCCTAGTGGAAATCCCCTTGAGGTGTGCTCCTCAGTGTCCACTAGGTGGCGGCACTGCGCTAAAATCCCAGTCCCAGTACCTTTTATCTGCAAAAGGGGACCAAATTTCCTGTTTTAAGCAAATATACAGCCCAAAATAAGTGAGTGTGCCAAGAAAGGGTTACATTTGTACAAACCATGTAACTGTGTCTCCTTCATCAAATATGGAAGTTTTCCTTTAAACCTCCAAGAGAGAGAGATACACTGGGTGTTCTTTGGAGGGCTTAAACTTCATTGCCTTTTTTAACCCAAACTAACCATGTAACTATGTAAAAATTAGGACTCAGAGTCATGAACAAAATACAAAACAAAAGTAACATTGACAAACATATTTGGTAGAGATTTCTCTTCTTCATGCTCCCCATGATTCAAAACAATTCTTAACTATAAATAATTCTATTGTTTTCTAACAATATTGTCTTTTCTGTTCAGTTCTGGCCTTAGAAATATAATATAGCACTTGGGAATGAATATACAGGCCAATAACCCAGCACTGGAGGATAAGATGGCAAATATCTCAACTGCCACCATTCTACTGCCCTTACTGCTCAAGTATGCAGGGACAAATGCCCCCCACACGCTACAGAACCCCAACATACTGAAAGTGATGTTTTTAGCCTCATTAAATCGGTCAGGGAAATCCTTGGCTAGAAATGCAGCAATAAAACTTAGTAGGGCCAATGTTCCTATATATCCAAATATACAAAATAGGAAAAAGCCTGACCCTTCATTACACAGCAGAATAATATAGTCTGGGTCAGAGAGAGTATCAGCCTCTGGAAATGGAGGATTAGAGGCCAACCATACAGCAGAGATGACAATCTCAACCAAACAACATACAATGACTAATATGATGGCCAGTTGGGTTCCTACATACTTCTTCAGCTTGCTCCCAGGCTTTGTGGCATTGAAGGCAATAATAACTGTGAGAGTTTTAGCCAACACAGAAGAAACAGAAATAGTAAATACAACCCCAAATGTCACTTGTCGGAGGAGACAACATATCTGAGTTGGGCGCCCAATGAATAATAAAGTGCAGAGGAAACACAACATGAGAGAGATGAGGAGGAGACAGCTGAGATATCGGTTGTTGGCTCTCACTATAGGAGTCTTGCGGTACTTTATAAAGATTCCCAGGATTACAGCACAAGTGATGGAGAATGTTACAGAGATGGAGGATAAAGTAGAACCCAACTGGTCTTCATAGGAAAGGTAATTTATATCCTTCGGGATGCAGCTGGTTCTAACAGAATTTGACTTTTCATATTTAGAGCATTTCATACAACTCTGGGCATCTGTAGCAAAAAAAAGAGCAGTTAGATATTAGATATTAGATGACATTTTGTAAAAATAGTCAAGTGTCGTATTCTTGTTTTGTACAGACAGTATTTCTTTGTCAATTAATTTTTTGGGATGCAATCTGCCGTATGCCATCCTCACCTGGCCATAGGGGCTCATCAGGAGCCTCATGCAAGAAGTGTTTTGTGGCAACTGAGCAAAACCTGGACTTTATGGTGCAAAGGGGCTGATATAGGCTAAAGAGCATGCTCAGACTGGATTTCTGCTGCACCCTAGGCCTAGGGTAACTTAGTAGAAATCTTTGAATTATGGTAAAAAAACAAATATAATACATTTCTCATCAATATCTCTTGTAACATTTTTAGATTTTTACAAAAAAATGTATTAGTAAACTCACCAACATTATATTTGTCTGTGTGTTTTATTTGTCGCAAGAAGGCTTATAAATAGAAAATCTTTTTTTATTTGTCAAATAAAAGAAAGTCTCTTGGTATAAGTTAGTAACTGTATTTAAAAAAGACATGGGTAATGTGAGTTTACACATGTTGGCCAGTTTCTCACATGGTTTTATGCTAAAAAGACACTAATAAAGACACTACTGAATGATGGGAAAGGGAACATTCACTTACCCCTTTCCTCGGGTGAAGAGGACTTGGGCAACTGACTGACACAGGATAATGGCATCATGGAAACTTCCAGGAAAGCCAGATTGCACACTCATGATCCACATGTGAGAATCACACACCACCTGGATATTGATGGGATGTGTGAGTTCCTACTGTAGAAGCTCTCTTGTTGAAGCCAAGGTGGTGTGAGTGGAACATGAGTGCAGTCAGTGGCTCCCAGGCAATTTGGAAGATGCACCATGAGGAAAAACTTCTGCTGATCTTATCTACTCTTGCAAGCACAGGAGGCAGGTAAGGTAGGGGGGTATAAAGCCATTCTTGTGTCCAAACTCTCTCTTTCAAACTAAATGGGGAGGGTTTTTATTGGTAAGCCTGTATTTTCCAAGGATTTTTTGCAGTCTTTAACCATTGTAGGAAAGGATAGTCAAGGTCAAATCAAGGTTTTTGAATTAATAAACTTGAATATTCAAATGTTTGCTGTCTCCGGGGAACTTTGTCACCTCAAAACTGCCTAGAAAAATTTTTCAACTAAAAAGTTGTGAGGGTTTTGTTATATCTCGAACATTCAATTCTCAAATATCAAATCTCCAGTGTCGAAAGAACATATGAATATATCAAATATTTAGAACATCTGTGGGAATACTGAATACAGGTCCAATAAATAAAAAAACTGGATTTTTCACTCTTGAACTTTGATAAATGTGCCCAATAGTTTTATGGATAGCATTTTGCAAAACACATACAATAACCTTAGGAACTCACGTTATTGTCCAAAAATAGACAAATAGTGTTTGATAAGTAAAAAGTGAAGCGAAAAAGTTAAGACGAAAGAAAACAGTGGAAGAAGGAAAAAAAGAGAAAAGAAAGAGATCAGCCTTGAATTTTGATTTTGAAGGATAAAAGTAGGAAGTCTACTTATGGGAAAACAGTAGAAGTTGAAATGCCCTTGAGCTCCCAAATAGGCCCCATTGGACTTTTGGATTCTTAGTTAATGAGTATTTTTTAACTTTGAAACATGGCTCACATTCTTTCTGTCCTCTGACTACTCCTCTCTCCTACCAGGTGACTTCCATGGCCATCTACAGTGGACCTTTGGTAGCACTCATGGAAAAGGCCACTGTATTGATGGCCACTGTGTTTTTACCAAACACTGCACCCCCAGCTATTCACAATATCTCCTTTCACTTTCTCTGACCATCATCTATTCCATTATCACTTTCTCACTCCTACCACTAAAAGGGTATTGTAATGCTACACCCCACTATACTTCCACTCCTGGCATCCACACTCAATACTTCACTCTCCTAGCACACTTCTTCCTTTGACCCTGATTATCTTGACCTTAAATACAACACTGCCCTGACTTCCTCCCTGGATCTTCATGCCACTCTCCTCCCACACCAAAAACAAGCTTCTAATCCCAGACCCTGGTTAAACACCACCACCCGCCTGCTTTGCTTATGCACTTGCTTATCTGAACGAAAATGGAGGAAATATCTTGCACTACCTGACTTTCTTCACTACAAGTTTCTCCTCTCTAGTTCACCACTACTCTCTTCCAGGCTAAAAATACAACTACTCTTAACTCATTAACATGCATAAATCTAACCTATAGCACCTTTTCTCTCTGATCAGTTCAATGCTCAAACCTCAGACTGCAACATAATCACTTCCTGTCTCTTCATATGACCATTGTTACAAAGCTTCATAGAGCACCCTTTGACTCCTCCCAGTCCCTGAATATAATTCCTTCTCTCCTCTGTCTCCAACTGGTCGTGGAACTTTCTGTATACAACCATCTTTTCGGCCCCTTTTGTTTAACATTACAGTTAAAAATGTCACCCTCCATCTAGTTCCCCAAGGCAGGTCACCTTAGACCCATCTCTCACATTTTCAGTCCACATTGCATCCTTTATTAGAACATGCCACTTCTTTCTAAGAAACATTGTGAAAATACGCCCCCTCCTCTGCCCCTCCACTCCTAAAACACTTGTACAGGCTCTCATACTACTGAATCACATCTGCAACCACTTAAACTCAATCCTCGCTGCTGCTCCCTACATGATCTCATCCGCTTTTAAATGATTCCCCTCCATCTCACCATGAAAATCTGTCTCCTGGCTTCAGGTCAAGTGGCGCGTTAAATATAAAATTCTTATGCTGTCTTTCAGATTAATTCATTCTTCTGCTCCTCTCAATATATCAGCTCTTATCATGCACTCCCTCCCGGGCCTTGAGCTCGGCTTTGGACAATCTACTGACCATACTGTTAGAAGATGTCTAGACAAAGAAAAAGTAAATTTACTAATGGACCATGGGCACTCTCGATGGGTCTACCCGACTGATATCTGGCCTAAATTTGGCCAAATCTCAATCAGGCAGATTTTATTTTCCGTTGGATTGGGAACCTCAACAGCTCATTGAAGCTGTCCTTTGTCAGACAGTGCCTATGACTGCAGCTTCAATTCAATCGTTTTGCCCTATGGCCCCATATTATCCTGATATATTCCAATTTAGGTGTGCATATCGGGAAAAGCTCAGCTCATTTGGTGAACTCGCCAAACAAGCAGCTCTAACCATGTCTGGCCATGTCCGATAACTTAGAATTTTCAATGGTTCTTCCAGACTTGGACAATTTTTGTAGAATCATTTTGGTTTGTTCAAACCATGGAACAACTTTGAAATCATATTATATGCATGGAAAGCAGGGGGTAAGTTATGATAAAACATCATCAGCAAAAAAAGTTGAAACTTCTTAGTTGATACCTTGACCCCAGTGATATCTGGGTTGGTTTAAATAAGGCTGATAAATGTTATTCTCTGGAAAATGTCCATTGCTTGCAAATGCAATCAGAGTTAATCAAATTGTACAGCAGCTCTGTGAGGCATGGGCCAAAGTATCTAGATCTTATGTTTTTTGTATGAGGGGAAGGAAATAGAATCATTAAAAGGGAACTACACGTTTTATATTTTTTTTCATTTTTTCATTTGTTTCCCAGCTGTTACCATCCCCCCTGCTTCTAGATTTATTAAAGACCCTTTGCCTTTGAGACCAGACGTACCTGTTAGGTTAGACATCTCCCCATCGGCACACAGTACACAGGTATAACAGCAACTTGGCGCCCCTTCTACTTTAGCTTTCCTGAATCCAGGCTTACAGGGCTCGCTACAGCGAGAATGGGCAAACTGTGGGGTAGAATGGAAACATGAATTTCAAGAAGAATAATAATAATGAGCATTAGGCAATTGTGCCAATAAATGCATTATTTGCATCACAAAAAAGGAACCGTCTTTTGAATTTTAATTAGTAAGTTCTGTGCTTTATCAACAATATTATTAGTATCTATAAACACATTAGTAATATTCTTACTGGCTGGGATTTAGAAATGAAGATGAATAACGTTGCCCCTTTGCAACTGAGGTCCCTGCATTTGGTATCTCTGTATATACAAGTGCCTACTCTTTGCACACCAGGTGCAATCCTACCTGCACTAATGTTAGAGCCATGAGTTGCTCCCCTATCCTCAGCAGCCTATCAGTGTCTCCTGGAGAAGGGCATCCATGGAAACTAACAGTTCTGAGACCAACTGCAGGAATGCTCTGCCTGCACAGGCTTAATGGGGAGCCCCTAACATGGCCTGCAAATCAAGAATGATGGCCACATGGTACATAAATGGACATCTAGCTTGGGTACCCCTAAATCTGAAACACTAATATAGAGCTTGAAACATAATACTGTTACTGCTGTTACCTCCGAAAAGTACGGGCCCCAGAGATTGGCGCTGTCATTGACAAATAGTTTCCCATCAGATTTTGATGCATCAAAGCTTCCAACCTTTATGCTTTTTTTGTTTCTTATTTCTAAGAAGTACCATTTCAGTATATCATACCGGGCTTGTGGGTCTCCATTGTCTTTAAAGTAGATTTTGTCCCCAGAAGAAATTCTAAATGTCACATGTGGCATCAATGCATTTAGCTGAAAAATATTTAAAGGTACATATAGTTAGAAATTACATTATTATGAAACGCTTTATTCTTATATATATATATATTACGGTCTATATCAACATTGGGGTAACAGTCACCCTGCTATAGTTCCAGGGGTACCCAGGGCACAAATAAGCACTCACCCCAAATCCCCCCCTAACTGGCCTTCAGGCTGGGCCCCCTTAGCCCATAACAAGGTTACAGATATATAGAAACATTGGGGTAACAGTCACCCAGCTATAGTTCCAGGGGTACCCAGGGCACAAATAAGCACTCACCCCAAATCCCCCCCTAACTGGCCTTCAGGCTGGGTCCCCTTAGCCCATAACAAGGTTACAGATACATAGAAACATTGGGGTAACAGTCACCCCCTATAGTTCCAGGGGTACCCAGGGCACAAATAAGCACTCACCCCAAATCCCCCCCTAAATGGCCTTCAGGCTGGGCCCCCTTAGCCCATAATAAGGTTACAGATATATAGAAACATTGGGGTAACAGTCACCCCGCTATAGTTCCAGGGGTACCCAGGGCACAAATAAGCACTCACCCCAAATCCCCCCCTAACTGGCCTTCAGGCTGGGCCCCCTTAGCCCATAACAAGGTTACAGATACATAGAAACATTGGGGTAACAGTCACCCCGCTATAGTTCCAGGGGTACCCAGGGCACAAATAAGCACTCATCCCAAATCCCCCCATAACTGGCCTTCAGGCTGGGCCCCCTTAGCCCATAACAAGGTTACAGATATATAGAAACATTGGGGTAACAGTCACCCCGTTATAGTTCCAGGGGTACCCAGGGCACAAATAAGCACTCACCCCAAATCCCCCCCAACTGGCCTTCAGGCTGGGCCCCCTTAGCCCATAACAAGGTTACAGATATATAGATACACAAAAAGAGGTTGTGGGAGCACTCCAAGGCTAAATAAAGTATACAAATACAATGGAAGTGCAACTGATCTGGCCAAATTGACTACAAACATACAAAAAGGGATTGATCAATGCACATTCCCTGGTCCCCTGTTTCATAAGTAAATTGTCTGTTAGTTTCATGCTAGTGCATACAGTGTATTGACAAAAAATAGGGGTTTTTAGTTACAAAATTATGATCATAAGATTGGTAAGCCACCATACCACGTCAAGGTAAACCCCGTATGGTGGTCCTATATCTTTACCTCTGGTCATACTTTTCAAAGGCAGGCACTCCCGGGCACTATTGCCATTCTTGACCTGGGGGCTGGTTTGAATCAGAGGGCTTAGTCACTCCCATGCCTTTTGCTTATATAGAGAGAGATTGCCTGGTTTTACAGGCTTAATCCTCCCCCGCTTGCTGCTCTGCAGCGGCGGCACTATCGATGACAGCCCCCCTGGGCAACGTGCCAGGGGGCTGTCATGAGGGTCCTGCGAAGCGATCGTGTCACAGGACCCTCCAGGAAGCAGCAGACCCGATGCAATCGTGTCTGCTGCTTCCTGCTTCCTGTCTCTCCCACTAGCGCCGGCCCACTGGAGGAGGAGGCGATTGGGTCTTCAGGACAGGTAAGGTGTTTTTTTGGTTTTTTTTGCATTTACACACTTACACACACACTTACATACATTTATACACACTTACATACATTTATATACACTTACAGCACACATTTTAGCAGTTTTTTTTCCATTTTTCACACTTTTATACACTTATTTACACTCATATACACACTTACACACTGTCACACAACTTTTACACATCTACACACATGTATACACGAACACTTTGTTTTGGTTTTTTTGGGTTTTTTTTTCATTTTACTACTTTGGTTTTAGTTTCTTTTACCTAAAAACTGTTTATTTTGACAGCGTGACTATTGGATCAAATATTCTGACCACTAATTACACTGTCATGCGACTTATTTTGTGGTTTCACTGATTTGCACAATTTTTGTGGTTTTATCACATTTTATCCCTGTATAAGTGTGCTGTTGCTAGCGTAGCTTTGCCAGGTGTAACTTTGGTGTACAAAAATAACTTTATCTATTTTGAATTCATCAGAATGTGTACTTTCCACAAATTTATGGTTTTCTGGGGGTCTGTGTACAGTTAGGGGGGGTAACGGCACATAATATGCTGACAGGGGGCTCTGTGTGCAAAAGCTGAGTTGGCAGGCGAGAAATCCATATGCGCTATTTTCATTTTGGGGTCTGTACACACCACAGACTTTGGTATATCTATGCATATTGGGCATCAAACTGTTCAGTAGACCTTAGGTGTTCCAATTTGGGGTGACTTGCCTTTATACGCAAGAAATTGTGTGAGATAAATGCGGAAAATTGCAACATTTTTAGGTGATTTTCTGAAATGTCATAAAAACCAATAACTTTAGGAAAGCTCTGCAGATTGGTACTTTGGTGTAGAAAGAACTATTTACCCATTTTGGATTTGTCAGAATGTGTACTTTCCAAAAATATATGGATTTCTGGGGGTCTCTGTATAGTTAGGGGGGTTACGGCACATAATACACTGACAGGGGGCTCTGTATGCAAAAGCTGAGCTGGCAGGCGAGAAATCCATATGCGCTATTTTCATTTTGGGGTCAGTACATACCGCAGACTTTGGTATATCTATGCATATTGGGCATCAAACTGTTCCGTAGCCCTTAGGTGTTCCTATTTGGGGTGATTTGCCTTTATCTGATCTTTATCAAGAAATTGTGAGAGATAAATAAGGCAAATTGCAACATTTTCTAAATGTCATATAAATCTGCAAACTTAGGAAAGCTTTACGGCTTGGTACTTTGGATCAAAAAGAAATGTTTACCCATTATAGATTCGGGGGGATGTGTACTTTCCAAAAATATATGGCTTTCTGGGATGACAGTACATATTGGGGTATGTTCACATTGGGGCCCCTACATGCCACATACTTAGGGAAACCTATACATATTGGGCATCAAACTGTTCAGTGGACCCCTGGCATTCATAGTTAGGGTGTTTTATTTGGTTACTTTATGACCTGTAGGAGATAAGATACTATAGACTAGAAGCTTTGAAGCGATTTTTAAAAAAAAAAATCACAAATATTGATAAAAACCAATAACTTTAGGAAAGAAGAATTACGACTTGATAGTTTGGAGTAGACAGACAGTTGGGCCTATTCTGTATTCCCCAGAATCTGTTCTTTCCAAAAATGTACAATTTTCTGGGATAAACCTTCTGTTAGTGGAATTTTTGGCCTTGAAATCTAAAGTATGCAGCTTTCTGGAGCAGTGCTTTGGGAATTTGGTAGGGTACTGCTGGGAGTTTTTGACCTATACAAGTGAGAAATCTCCATAAAACTACATATATTTGGTATTGGCACGTTCAGGAGACATGGGACTTTCCAAATCAGTTGTATATTCATGCATAAAATAATTTTTCTTTCTAGTATGTGTGATTATATTATGGAAAATTTGATATTTTTTGCATCTTTAGACATTTAGAAGCCTATATCTTGTTACAGAATTGGAATTACATAAAAATTCTACCATATTTTGAAAGCTTAGGTTGTTCTGAAAAAAAATGATATATTGTTTTCCTGGGTAAACGAAAAGTCCCCGCGAGGAAAGGCCCCTAAAGTGAAACAGTGCAAAATGTTCAAAAACTGTCTGGCAATACAAGTTCTGCTTTGACCAAAATGGCTGGCAGTAAAAGGGTTAAACGGGAGGGCACTTTAGTAGCTGTGAGCACAACATGTTACTATTCTATGATATGGGTAAGTGCAGAGAATCTCGTGTCTGTATCAATTAACACAGTATAATTCCCATAACTGTACAAAGGAACGTACCTGCCATTGCTTAAAGTACATGTGTAGGCTCTCTGCTGATTTAGGGGAACGTGTCATTGTGCCGTACAGTTCATGGAGAGTGTGAGCCATTGTGTAAACTGCAGTGTAAACCCCATAAGCTATTCTGTAATTAAATGTTTCATAGAATTCCAGAACTGTATCATCAAATGTTTCATTCCCGGTACATTTTTTACGTGAGGTGTCTGTCTCAAAAAAGGTGCAATCAAGTAATAGTCCCCAAATATATGGTAAAAAAATATCACGTTGATATTTATATGGATTTAAGGAATAGAAAAACTGCTTAAAACCAGGAATCTCCCCTTGTTGCAAGGAAATTACCAAAGTACCGTTGAAAGTTACTAATGCTGGTAAATATTTCAGCTCAGATATAAGGGAGAGAGATGAGGTTGCAATCCATATTTTATGAGGAATTTTTTCATCATTAAATAATACAGAAATATAGGAAACAGACTGTGAACTGAGAAAAAGAATGATCACCTTGGCCGTGCTTCTGTAAAATGTTTTTCTAATTTCCATGACATATGCCCAATAACATTGAGACCAATCTCTGAGTATAATGAGGAAGGCCAAACAGACGCCATCTTTGCTCATTGCTTCTTGCAGCCTCTTATTGGCCCTGTGCCCAGTGTCATCATTTGATACAATAAGCCCAACCCATTTCCAGCCAAAATGCCTAATCAGGCTCATTATAGCATCAATTTCAGATAACTCATTGGGGCCCATTCGGTAGAAAGACGGAAACTCTAGTCTGTTATTAAATATGGGATCAGCAGAGCCGTAACTGATCTGTAGATACAAGAAAAATATCCATTTTTTCCAAAGTAAAATAAGAAACAGATATGGGAGTAGCAAATTTCATACTTATTACAGGTATGCGCCATGTTATTCAGAATGCCCAGCACCTGGTGTTTTCTGGATATGGGATCCTTACATAATGGTGATCTCCATACCTTAAGTCTAATAAAATATGATTTAATCCTTTCACTGCCAGCCGTTTTGGTCAAAGTGGAACTTGTACTGCCAAATAGTTTTTGGACATTTTGCCCTGTTTCATTTTAGGAATTTCCTCAGGGGGACTATATACATGGACTGGAAAGTTCCATGTCTCTTGAACGTGCCAATACCAAATATATATAATTTTATGGGGATTTCTCACTTGTAAAACTCCCGGCAGTACCCTACCAAATTCCCAAAGCACTGCTCCAGAAAGCTGCATACTTTAGATTTCAAGGCCAAAAATTCCACTAACAGAAGGTTTATCCCAAAAAATTATACATTTTTGGAAAGAACAGATTCTAAGGAAATCAGAATAGGCACAACTGTCTGTCTACTCCAAACTTTGAAATTGCAATGCTTTCCTAAAGTTATTGGTTTTTATCAAAATTTTTGAATTTTTTAAAAATTGCTTCAAAGCTTCCAGTCTATAGTATCTTATCTCCTACAGGTCATAATGTAACCAGATAAAACACCCTTAATATGAACGCCAGGGGTCCCCTGAACAGTTTGATGCCCAATATGTATAGGTTTACCTAAGTATGTTGCATGTAGGGGCCCCAATGGGAACATACCCCCATATGTACTGTCATTTCTGTCATTTCAGCTCCAGCAAAATCAACACATTTACATCATTTTATGGAGGATAGAACTAGAAAAAAGTACACTCACCGAAGAAAGCCATATATTTGGGGAAAGTACACATTTACCCAAATCTAAAATGGGTACCAATGTCTTTCTACTTACTAAGTACCAAGCCACACAGCTTTTATAAAGTTAGCAATTTTGATGACATTTCCAAAAATCCCCTCAAAGCTTCCAATTTGCAGCATCTTATCTCCCACATAGTGTTAGGTACCAAGATAAAACACCCTAAATTTGAACGCCAGGGGTCCACTGAACAGTTTGATGCCCATTATGTATAGGTTTACCTAAGTATGTGGCATGTAGAGGCCCCAATGGGAACAAACCCCCATATGATCAACCATTTCTGTCATTTCAGATTCTGCAAAATCAACACATTTACATCATTTTATGTAGGATAGAACTAGTAAAAAGTACACTCACCGAAGAAAGTCATATATTTTTGGAAAGTACACATTCCCCTGAATTCAAAATGGGTACCCATGTCTTTCAACTCCAAAGTACCAAAGCTTTCCTAACTTTGCTGATTTTTATGACATTTCCAAAAACGACCTCAAAACTTCCAATATAATTAGGAAACCATATAAAACCCCCTAAATATGAACCCCAGAGGTCTACTGAACAGTTTGATGCCCACAGTACATAGGTTTACCAAAATATACCTTGTGCACACTAATTTCATGGCTTATCTTTACCAAGTTCATAAACACATGGCAGTTTTATGTGGGAGAGAAACTGCAGAAATGTAGGGGGACCCCTGAAAACAATATAGTTTTGGAAAGTACACATTCTGACAAATCCAACAAGGGTAAAGAGTCCTTTCTACTCCAAAGTATCTGCAAAGCTTTCCTAAAGTTAATTGTTTTTATGACATTTCAGAAAATCACCAAAAAATGTTGAAAATTGCCACATTAATCTCACACAATTTCTTGCATACAAATCATAGAAAATCAGCCCAAATAGGAACACCAGAGGCCTACGGAACAGTTTGATGCCCAATATGCATAGATATACCAAAGTCTGTGGTGTGTACTGACCCCAAAATGAAAATAGCGCAAATGAAAATAGCTTTTGCATACTGAACCCCTAACAGCCCATTATGTGTTGTAGGACCCCCTTACTATACAGAACCCCTGGAAAACCATATATATTAGGAAAGTACACATTCTAACAAATCCAACATGGTTCCTTTCTACACCAAAGTACCAATCTGCAAAGCTTTCCTAAAGTTATTGGTTTCTATGACATTTCAGAAAACAGCTTGATGCCCAATATGCATAGATATACCAACAGCTGTGGTAAGTACTGACCCCAAAATGAAAATAGCGCATATGGATTTCTCGCCTGCCAACTCAGCTTTTGCATACAGCCCTGGCTGTCTGGTTCTTTGGCGGGCCCTATTAGGCCCAGTATTATACTGAATTCAACTCATCCCCCTACTCAAAGACTGAAGAAGGAAAAAATCAGTAATAGGTTGAATTTACTAGCAGTCTATGGAATGTGTTATTACAGCACAGACCTGAGGGTACCTGTAGATCCCTGCGAGCCGAGCGATGGACAGAGATGATTCTGAAGACAAGTCTCCTATGAACCCCACAACCTTCCTGTTATTCCAGCAGCTGTAATTTGGGATTGGTTGTTCTGTTCCAGACAGGATACTGAGAGCGCTTGCAAAAGACATTATTCCCGAGGCACAGGAGTCATAGATCCGATAGCCCAAAGTAACATTAGGCAGGATCTCCGGGTCCTTATTGATCTCCCCAATCGTATAAATGAAAACCAGTAGGTGCCGATAGCGTCTGAATGAGATTCTGTTATGTAGGGAGACAGGTTTAAATATCCCAATCAATTAATGAGGTTAAATACAGAGATAATGTGAGTATTTCTAGTGCATTTACAGTGCATCTGTCTCCTTTCCAAGGTTCTGTGTGAGATTCAGGCAGACACTTTCATACGTGTAAAACTGTACTCAGATAATGAAAAGATCCTAAATATACGGGAATGTGCCCTCTGGTACCCAAACTGTTAGTCTGACACTTAGGGGCCCATTCATTAAACCAAAATGTTTTGGCTTTTTTTGAAAAAAATTCATATTTCTTCAAACTTATAGAACTTTTCGTAATGTCCACGAAAATATTGTTAAAATTCCACAACTTTTTCCGTGGTTTCCGTTAACTTCCTCAAAAAAATCATATTTTTCGCAAAGACTACGACCATTTTGGAATTCATTCAAGCTTTGGTATTGTGACTATCTTTTGGCCAGGTTGGAGCTGCAGAGTGCCATTGAGCCCTATGGGAGACTTTCCTTGGGCCGGGTTGGAGCTGCAGAGTGCCATTGAGCCCTATGGGAGGCTTTCCTTGGGCCAGGTTGGAGCTGCAGAGTGCCATTGAGCCCTATGGGAGACTTTCCTTGGGCAGGGTTGGAGCTGCAGATTGCCATTGAGCCCTATGGGAGAATTTCCTTGGGCCGGGTTGGAGCTGCAGAGTGCCATTGAGCCCTATGGGAGACTTTCCTTGGGCCGGGTTGGAGCTGCAGAGTGCCATTGAGCCCTATGGGAGACTTTCCTTGGGCCGGGTTGGAGCTGCAGAGTGCCATTGAGCCCTATGGGAGACTTTCCTTGGGCCGGGTTGGAGCTGCAAAGTGCCATTGAGCCCTATGGGAGACTTTCCTTGGGCCGGGTTGGAGCTGCAGAGTGCCATTGAGCCCTATGGGAGGCTTTCCTTGGGCCAGGTTGGAGCTGCAGAGTGCCATTGAGCCCTATGGGAGACTTTCCTTGGGCCGGGTTGGAGCTGCAGATTGCCATTGAGCCCTATGGGAGAATTTCCTTGGGCCGGGTTGGAGCTGCAGAGTGCCATTGAGCCCTATGGGAGACTTTCCTTGGGCCGGGTTGGAGCTGCAGAGTGCCATTGAGCCCTATGGGAGACTTTCCTTGGGCCGGGTTGGAGCTGCAGAGTGCCATTGAGCCCTATGGGAGAATTTCCTTGGGCCGGGTTGGAGCTGCAGAGTGCCATTGAGCCCTATGGGAGAATTTCCTTGGGCCGGGTTGGAGCTACAGAGTGCCATTGAGCCCTATGGGAGGCTTTCCTTGGCCGGGTTGGAGCTGCAGAGTGCCATTGAGCCCTATGGGAGGCTTTCCTTGGGCCGGGTTGGAGCTGCAGAGTGCCATTGAGCCCTATGGGAGACTTTCCTTGGGCTGGGTTGGAGCTGCAGAGTGCCACTGAGCCCTATGGGAGGCTTTCCTTGGGCCGGGTTGGAGCTGCAGAGTGCCACTGAGCCCTATGGGAGACTTTCCTTGGGCCGGGTTGGAGCTGCAGAGTGCCATTGAGCCCTATGGGAGACTTTCCTTGGGCCAGGTTGGAGCTGCAGAGTGCCACTGAGCCCTATGGGAGGCTTTCCTTGGGCCGGGTTGGAGCTGCAGAGTGCCATTGAGCCCTATGGGAGACTTTCCTTGGGCCGGGTTGGAGCAGCAGAGTGCCATTGAGCCCTATGGGAGGCTTTTCTTGGGCCGGGTTGGAGCTGCAGAGTGCCATTGAGCCCTATGGGAGACTTTCCTTGGGCCGGGTTGGAGCTGCAGAGTGCCATTGAGCCCTATGGGAGGCTTTCCTTGGGCCGGGTTGGAGCTGCAGAGTGCCATTGAGCCCTATGGGAGACTTTCCTTGGGCCGGGTTGGAGCTGCAGAGTGCCATTGAGCCCTATGGGAGACTTTCCTTGGGCCGGGTTGGAGCTGCAGAGTGCCATTGAGCCCTATGGGAGACTTTCCTTGGGCCGGGTTGGAGCTGCAGAGTGCCATTGAGCCCTATGGGAGACTTTCCTTGGGTCGGGTTGGAGCTGCAGAGTGCCATTGAGCCCTATGGGAGGCTTTCCTTGGGCCGGGTTGGAGCTGCAGAGTGCCATTGAGCCCTATGGGAGACTTTCCTTGGGCCGGGTTGGAGCTGCAGAGTGCCATTGAGCCCTATGGGAGACTTTCCTTGGGCCGGGTTGGAGCTGCAGAGTGCCATTGAGCCCTATGGGAGACTTTCCTTGGGCCGGGTTGGAGCTGCAGAGTGCCATTGAGCCCTATGGGAGACTTTCCTTGGGTCGGGTTGGAGCTGCAGAGTGCCATTGAGCCCTATGGGAGACTTACAAAATCATACATTGAAGGTTTCAAAGCCAGAAAGATTTTCGCACCGTTTACGAACGGATCCCAAAATTCTGTGACTTTCGGAACTCAAACACAATATTTTCGTATGACCAATAAAATAATTTTCATGGCATTTTCGAATTATCGTGGTTACTCCAAATTTTTTTCTATAGTTATTTTAACCATAAAAATATTGTGGTTTAGTAAATGCGCCCCATAATATGCCCAAACCTTCTATTCCTTAGCCTGCAGTTCCCAGTTACTGCAACCAAGTAAAAAATCTAAAGGGTTCAGAACCTTTCAATTGTTATTTAAAAATGCAGTGCAGAGTGCAAAGTGCAACTTTTAGCCACAAATTGCCACATTTTTTATTAACTGCAGCCCCCCCCCAGAAATTCATTGCCATTGCGGCCATGTCCCAAGACCTACTGAGGTTCCCCCTTAGCACATGTGCATTTTGTGCAAATCTGGTTCAAGCTGTGAGTAATGTATTCAGTGGCCTATTGTGTCTATTGATTCAACTCACTGTGTGATCCCTGGGATTTCCATCATGGCCAGGGTGGCAGTTACTCCTCCAGGATTCTTTAAAGGTGTATGCCCCAGAGAAGGCAAGCTGTTTGGCAACTCCTACTCACAGTCATAAGTGTCAAAATGCAAAGAATGAACATAAAAAAACAAGCTTTTCTGTAAATGTACCTTACCCTGCCAATCACAAATCTTTGCAGTGCCAGAACCATCTCCTTCCCAGCACCCTATTCATACAGGGCTCTCCCTGCCCCTCGCACCCACAGGCCCAGTACTTACTGACTGCACCCACCTTACCAGCACCCTATTCATACAGGGCTCTCCCTGCCCCTCGCACCCACAGGCCCAGTACTTACTGACTGCACCCACCTTACTAGCACCCTATTCATACAGGGCTCTCCCTGCCCCTCGCACCCACAGGCCAGTACTTACCGACTGCACCCACCTTACTAGCACCCTATTCATACAGGGCTCTCCCTGCCCCTCACACCCACAGGCCCAGTACTTACTGACTGCACCCACCTTACTAGCACCCTATTCATACAGGGCTCTCCCTGCCCCTCGCACCCACAGGCCCAGTACTTACCAATAGCACAAGGCAGGACGGGTGCAGCACTGAGACCGGCAGTACAAGCAAATGCTGATCTGTTAGTAAATGAGCCCTACTGTTGTTTTATGGGAGAATAAATAAAGTGAATATATAAAGTAAATGAATTTGTGCCTTTCTGTCCCACTCTCCCTATAACCCATAGTGACCCAGGCAGCCCATGTCACTCAGTAATGTATAATGGCAAATGGCACCGAGGGGGAAGGTGAGACCTTATACAGGGTTTGTGAGACTGAGAATAAACATTTTGTCTGGGAGTTTCATTTGTTTCTACATTTACTGTATTTTTCCCTCCACAACTGTTATCTTCTAAAACAAAAACAATTTTATATACTAATACTCTCTATTCAGTACAATGATACTGTATATCCTGACATTAGAAAACAAAAGTATTTTGTCCTTACTTGTTACAATTCAAGTCCCTTATACTTTGATTGTAACCATCGACAGACAGATCATTTACATGGAGAATTCCCCCAATGATCAAGTCCCCATCACTAAAGTAGTTCATCCTGATGTTTTTGCTCAGTTGGTACCCAGAGCTGGGACTGGGCAATTCAGCTGCAGAAGGGAGTACCTGGAACATCAGAACCAGTAGCAGAACCTTGAGTCTGGCCGGAAACAGAACCTCCCCTGATCCACAGAACTGAGAAGGGAGATGATGCAGGTTCCTTGGCTGATGGGGAGACATCCAGTGACAGAGCAGCCAAAGTGTGTCCTTCTGGCATTGGAACAGTAACAGTTCCCTTAGTTATATATCTTCCCTGAACTGCAATCTATGAGCAGCTGCAGCCACTGACATATTTTAGCAGCACAGTTATAGAGTTTCCTAAATCAGCCATAATAGCCGGTGTCCTGCTCTTCCCAATACAGCAGCAGCCTTGGGATTTATGGACTTTGTTTTGGAAGGTTTCATTTTTTTTATGGACCTGACATTTAAAGATCTGTTTTTTGGCCTTTGGAAAAATAAATATGTTTTCAACCCAACTCCAACTCTTAAGTATCTTTTCTGCTGGACTTTAGGAATCATCTAAGAGAAATATTAGGAATTCTTCCTAGTTTTCATATGTTCCTCAGGCTGCCCCTCCAGATTGAGCAAGAAACAGAAGGGATATGGGTATGCTGGTGAATTCCCTTATTCCACATCAGACTGACCTCCCAGCCTCTACACTTGGCCTCCCTGGGAGGGGGAATGTGATAAAACCACTCTGAGAAAAAAATGTTATCTCTCCGGCTATAATGTAACTGTGGGGCAAATGGTACAGGCTGTGTTTATGTCTGTTTAATGTTATGTGTAGCCCCCTGAATTCCTGTTCTCCCAAGGTAATTGACCCCAGCCGTGAGGGCAAATAAAGCCCGGATGCTCTATATTCTAATACACATCGTTGGACCCAAGACCCCCTGTAAGGGCTGTGCCCTGTCTGGATCCAACATACTGACTAAACTGGGCATGCTCACTAAATGGCACCTCATTGGCCCAGTGGTATTAGTTGTGATTGGCCCCTCTGGAAGCTGCCTTTGGGTTGGCAGAAAGAATCAAACCCTGTTCTGCATTTACAACAGGGGCTGCTCCCTTTCTGGCTTACAAAGGTGGCTGCCAACAATTCCAATTTGTTAGTCTTTTTTATACACAAGGAGGATCACAGAGACTGCACAGCAGTAACCATCACAGCTGTACCCAGTGCCCAGCAGCAGGGCCGTCATCAGAAATCATGGGGCCCCTCACAACAAAATTTTCCCAGCATCCTCCAGCTCCCCACTCAGCATCCTGCAGCTCCCCCCAGCATCCTGCAGCTCCCCCTCTCAGCATCCTCCAGCTCCCCCCCTCAGCATCCTTCAACTCCTCCGCTCAGCATCCTGCAGCTTCCCCCAGCATCCTGCAGCTCCCCCTCTCAGCATCCTCCAGCTCCCCCCTCAGCATCCTCCAGCTCCCTCTTTTTCAGCATCCTGCAGCTCCCCTCCTCAGCATCCTGTGGCCCCCTCTCTTAGCATCCTCCAGCTCCCCCCTCAGCATCCTTCAGCTCCCCCGCTCAGCATCCTGCAGCTCCGCCTCTCAGCATCCTCCAGCTCCCCCCTCAGCATCCTGCAGCTCCCCCCTCAGCATCCTCCAGCTCCCTCTTTTTCATCATCCTGCAGCTGCCCCCCTCAGCATCCTGCAGCTCCCTCTCTTAGCATCCTCCAGCTCCCCCCTCAGCATCCTCCAGCTTCCCCCTCAGCATCCTCCAGCTCCCCCTTTTTCAGCATCCTGCAGCTCCCCCAAGCATCCTCCAGCTTCCCCCTCAGCATCCTCCAGCTCCCCCGCTCAGCATCCTGCAGCTCCCCCCAGCATCCTGCAGCTCCCCCTCTCAGCATCCTCCAGCTCCTCCCTCAGCATCCTCTAACTCCCCCCTCAGCATCCTCCAGCTCCCTCATTTTCAGCATCCTGCAGCTGCCCCCCTCAGCATCCTGCAGCTCCCTCACTTAGCATTCTCCAGCTCCCCCACTCAGTATCCTGCAGCTCCCCCCTCAGCATCCTCAAGCTCCCCCTTTTTCAGCATCCTGCAGCTCCCCCCTCAGCATCCTGCAGCTCCCTCTCTTAGCATCCTCCAGCTCCCCCACTCAGCATCCTCCAGCTCCCCCCCCCCTCAGCATCCTCCAGCTCCCCCCCCTCAGCATTCTGCAGCTTCCCCCCCAAGCATCCTCTAGCTCCCCCCTCAGCATCCCACTCAGCATCCTCCAACTCCCCCACTCAGCATCCTGCAGCTCCCCCCTCAGCATCCCCCAGCTCCCCCCTCAGCATCCCACTCAATATCCTCCAGCTCCCCCAATCAGCATCCTGCAGCTCCCCACTCAGCATCCCACCCAGCATCCTGCAGCTCCCCACCTCAGCATCCTCCAGCTCCCCCTCATCATCCCACCCAGCATCCTTCAGCTCCCCCAGCATTCTCCAGCTCCCCCTCATCATCCCACTCAGCATCCTCCAGCTCCCCCACTCAGCATCCTGCAGCTCCCCCTCAGTATCCTCCAGCTTTCCCCTCAGCATCCTGCAGCTCCCCCACAGCATCCTTCATCTCCCCCACAGCATCCTGCACCCCCCTCTCAGAATCCTCCAGCTCCCCCCAGCATTTTTCCCAGCATCTTCCAGCTCTCCCCAGCGTGCTTCCCCCAGCATCTTCCTCCCTCCAGTGGCTCCCCCCAGCTCTGACCTCCTGTTTCTGCCTGCTTCCTCTGTCCCCCAGCTCCCTGCTGCAGCCCACACTTTTATACGGTTGCGCCCCATGTGTCAATCAGGGCCCAGAATTCTGTAAGGCCCGAGCTAAAAAAAAAAACTGTATTGTGGCGGGGCCCCCTTTAAAGAATGAGGATCATCTGGGCCCAGGACAATTGTCCCCCCTGTGCCCCCCTGATGGTGGCCCTGCCCAGCAGTAGCAGTGCCCAACCCTGCACCCCCTGCAGGGGGAACTAAGAGCAAACTGGTAATGCTGAAGCTACAATAAAGTGGCTCATTTTCTAAAGGAATTGTGTGTGTGAGTCCGACCCTATGTCCACATCCTCACGTGGCTCTGTGCCGTCACAGGGAAAACCTACAATTCAGGAATAATTGTTTTACAGGAATATGTGCAGATGATTTTTAAACTCTTTAAACATCCAAAACAATGGGAGATTCTGTAGCTGCTGCATTACTCTGTGAGCCCAAGTGGAAGTGGGGAACTGGTCCCAGTGGGCACACACATGGACTACTCTGGTTTTCTTTCCCCATCCCCAACTTTGGATGGTAATATAAGTAGAGATAAATGACCCCATCTTTTCATTAATAAATTCCCGAGTGTGAGACTGACTAGGTTCTAACTGGCCCTCTGTGCTGCCCCAGCAGTTAATATTGTATATTTTGTTTTAAAGTTAATGGTTTATATGTAGTCTCATTGTTACACTGTCACCTAGTGACCAAGGTTGCATTACAACTTGTTTACTTCTAAGTCTGTAGCCCCTAGCATTCCCCTCCTTATGTGTGATGTCAGTTCCTCCCATCATGCCATTCATGTTCCTGCTTTCCATGTAAGCGGAGCTACTCCAGGGGTTGGGAAAGCAATATTCCTTTTGACCTCCAGCATTTGTCCATCCACCCCAACATTTATTCACCCACAACAATAAAGAACCTTTGTGGATCCCAAGTGGCTGGTGGGTTCTGCTCTCTGGCACAGATTGCCCACAGTTATTGTGCCCAGCTCCATACAGGCCCAGGGAGAGGGGTCTCAGGGGAAACTCAGCCATTATCACAACAACTGGAGTCACAATAGTCAAAAGGAATAGAATTCCATAACCTGCTGTTCCATCAAGTCCCCACTCACTGGCAGCCATTTATATTCAGTCGGCACCCAAGCTTAATGCCAGCTCACAACTCCCTGCAAGCACCTGATTATACAAGCGCAGTCTGTACCCTGTGAATATTAAGCTGCCGTATTTCCTATATAACCGGCCAAATACACCATCTGGGTCCTGCTATAACACTACTGCAGTTTGTCCTGTGCACCTACCACTGCTAAAAGCTTCTTAAAGACACAGTAACCTTTTTTACCAAAAGTGTAAAATGTCCCAGCAAGGCTCTGTGCATTCATTTGCAGGTGAATCTGAGCAAGTACCCCATGAACCAGAGCTCACAGACATCCAGGGAGAAAATCCCACGCATACTGCAGAGCAAAGTGTCAGACCCAAGTGTATAACAAAACCATCTCAAAACTCTAGAGAAAACTATGAGGCTATAAGGGATGAGTTGTTCTTATGGAATAGAGCTGTGCACTGTATGTCAGTTCTTTCACAGTCTAATAATGATGGAGCTGATTTAAGAGACTTTATAAATCGCTTATCTTCCACCTATGAGCGTTATCAGCGTCTGTCCGCTAAGTACACTTCCTCCTTAAGGGACACTAATATAGTGGAATCCTTAGCAGAGCTGGGCAAAATTGAGGCCTTAGATCAAGAGAGAGACCTTCTGGGGCTAAGTGCTAAAGAGAAGGCAGAGCTCAGGATTGCACACCTGCAAGGGACCAGGTCTCACAGATCCACGTCATCAAGGCTTCCATCCCGATCTTCTAAACCGAGATTTCCTAGAGTGAGAACTCTAGGAAATCAGCACTGAGTGACAGGCTTATAGAGGCCCGCGCTAATGCAGAAGCAGCCATGGTGCAAGTTTCCTTTGCTAAAAGAGAGGCAAGTCTTAGAGCAGAGATGCGAGCTGAGGCCACGCGCTAGCGATCAGAAGCAGCAGCTGAAGCAGCACGCAAGCAAGCAGAAGCTGCAACTGAGGCAGCACGCCAGCAAGCAGAAGCTGCCCGTAATAAGGCAGAAATGGAAGCTGAATTAGAAATTCTTCAAATGGAAAAGAAAAGGCTTCAGCTATTGCAAGGTTAAAGGTTCTTGAACAAGCGCTAGGAGGAGTGCATGATCAGCGCTGCCTTATTCCAGCGGAGTCTGAAGATCCTGTAGAACATACAAGTAAATATGTACTAAACCAAGAAGCATCTAATGCCAAGGAACCAAGCTTACAACATCCAGGGACAACCCCTGCAACCCACAGTACAGGTCGGTCTCTTATACCTGTCACCTCTGATACTGCTGTTCCTGACGTTGCCCAACCTGCTACACAGACATGGTCACACAGCACAAAATACTGCCTCCTACCATTACACAGGTGGACTGCAGCAGTAAGCTACAGCCAGCAAAGGCCTTAGAGACTAAACCACTGCTGAACGCTCATGCCACTTTATTCTATCCTGGTTCATCTCACCTTATATGCCAGAAAGCTTATACAACCCCAGGGTCACTCAGACACCAAAGAGTGAGAGATCAGACCTATCTGACTTTGCCAGGTATGTGATATGTCGTGAGCTCATAAACACCAGTCTCTCAAGGTTTGATGATTGTCCAGAGAGTTACAGAGCCTGGAGATCAACCTTTAAAGCTGCTATTGCCGACCTCAACCTCATAGCCAAAGAGAAACTTGATTTACTTATTGGTCCAGAGTCTGCTGATCAGAGAGACTCAGAGCTATACATGTTGACTACCCAGATGCAGGCCTTACTGCGGCCTGGGGAAGGCTTGAGCAAACCTATGGGAGATCTGAAGCCATAGAAAATGCCTTGTTTAAGAGACTGCAAAACTTCCCAAAAATAACTAACAAAGACAATCGCAAGCTGCAAGAACTCATTGACCTTCTGATGGAGCTAGAGTTAGCTAAGGCAGATCCTCGCCTGTCAGGACTTAGCTACTTAGACACTGCACATGGTGTAAACCCAGTAGTATTGAAGCTGCCCTATGGATTGCAAGAGAAATGGGCCACAACGGGCTCAAGATACAAGAAACAATATTATGTATCTTTTCCTCAATTCTCATATTTCTGCAAGTTCATCAGTGACTATGGCTGGACCAAGAATGATCCCAGTTTTAGCTTCAGTGAGCCTAACCTTCCTGCTTCATCATTTTCAAAGCATGACAATGCAGCTGCTAAACACAAAGAGAACAGTGTCAGTCAGAAAGACAGGAGTTCCTCCTGCCACTATCTCTTCCACTGGCAAATCTTCCTCTTTTGGGAAAACTGAGGATCCCAACCGTCAGTGCCCAATTCACAAGAAACCACACCCACTTAAAAAATGTTGTGGGTTCAAAGCAAAGTCTTTACAGGAGTGCCAGGAGAAGTGTGGGGTCTGCTATAAGTGCTGCACTTCCTCAGACGATTTTGCAAAGGATTGTAAGACTGTTATTAAGTGTGCAGAGTGCATAGTGACAAGCATCTTGCAGCAATGCATCCAACTCCTCCTCCTGATAATCTGCAGCCTCCAACCCCTGCCTCAAATCATGGCGGGTAGGAACAAGGGCATGTTCCAGCTTCAACAAAGATTTCAACTTCATGCACTGAAGTCTGCAGGGAAGGTTGCAGTGCCAAATGCTGTGCCAAGGTATGCCTAGTACAAGTATATCCTGAAGGACAACCAGAGAAGGCGATCAGGACTTATGCCATCCTTGATGACCAAAGCAACAGATCTCTTGCAAGAACACAGTTCTTTGAGATTTTCAACATCAAGGGAGATGCATCACCATATACCCTCAATACCTGTGCCGGTTGCATTGAGACTCTGGGCAGAAGGGCTAATGGGTATGTCGTCTCTTCAATTAAAGGTAACATTCATCTACCTTTACCTACTTTAATTGAATGTGATGAAATCCCTAATAACAGGAAGGAGATTCCTACGCCAGAAGCTGCATACTGCCAACCCCACTTAAGGCACCTAGTAGTAGGAAAACTTTTGGAAGGGGTAATAATGGATAGGGTACTTGAATACATTGCAGTTCACAATACTATTAGTTTGTGCCAGCATGGTTTTATGCGTAACAGATCTTGCCAGACTAATTTAGTCGCCTTTTATGAGGAGGTGAGTAGGAACCTCGATGCTGGAATGGCAGTTGATGTCATCTACTTGGACTTTGCTAAAGCGTTTGATACAGTACCTCACAGAAGGTTAATGATCAAAATTAAGGAATATTGGCCTAGAACATAATATTTGTAATTGGATAGAGAACTGGCTGAAGGATAGAGTACAAAGAGTGGTCCAATTAGAAAATGTTCCATTTACCACCAGTGTGGTTAGTGGAGTACCGCAGGGGTCAGTCCTTGGTCCTTTGCTTTTTAACTTGTTTATTAATGACCTGGAGGAGGGCATAGACAGTACTGTTTCTATTTTTGCTGATGACACAAAATTGTGCAAAACTATAAGTTCCATGCAGGATGTGCCGCTTTGCAGAGCGATTTGACAAAATTGGGAAAATGAGGTTCAATGTTGATAAGTGCAAAGTTATGCATTTTGGTAGAAATAATATAAACGCGAACTATCTACTGAATGGGAGTGTGTTGGGGGTTTCCTTAATGGAGAAGGATTTAGGGGTTTTTGTTGATAACAAGTTGTCTAATTCCAGGCAGTGTCATTCTGTGGCTACTAAAGCAAATAAAGTGCTGTCTTGTATAAAAAAAAGGGCATTTACTCAAGGGATGAAAACATAATTTTGCCCCTTTATAGGTCCCTGGTAAGGCCTCACCTTGAGTATGCAGTGCAGTTTTGGGCTCCAGTCCTTAAGAGGGATATTAATGAGCTGGAGAGAGTGCAGAGACTGCAACTAAACTGGTTAAGGGGATGGAAGATTTAAACTATGAGGTTATACTGTCAAGGTTGGGGTTGTTTTCTCTGGAAAAGAGGCGCTTGCGAGGGGACATGATTACTCTGTACAAGTACATTAGAGGGGATTATAGGCAGTTGGGGGATGTTCTTTTTTCCCATAAAAACAATCAGCGCACCAGAGGTCACCCCTTTAGATTAGAGGAACGGAGCTTCCATTTGAAGCAGCGTAGGTGGTTTTTCACGGTGAGGGCAGTGAGGTTGGGGAATGCCCTTCCTAGAGATGTGGTAATGGCAGATTCTGTTAATGCCTTTAAGAGGGGCCTGGATGAGTTCTTGAACAGATCAGAATATCCAAGGCTATTGTGATACTAATATCTACAGTTAGTGTTGGTGGTTGTATGTGTGGTTTGTGTATGTGGGTGTGGGTTGTGTGTGCTGGGTTTACTTGGATGGGTTGAACTTGATGGACTCTGGTCTTTTTTCAACCCTATGTAACTATGTAACTATGTAACCTGGCCAACCAAATTCCTGCAATGGACAAAGATGCTGAAATCCTGCCCTTGTTGGGTAGAGACATTCTTAGGGTCCATAAGGTATGCCAGCAGTGCAATGGTCCTCATGATGCTCCCTATGCACAAAGACTTGACTTAGGCTGGGTAATAGTGGGTGATGTGTACCTTGACAAAATGCGGAGGCCGTCTGAAGTAGACTCCTTCAAAACTCATGTATTGAGAAGCTGACGCACTACTCACTTCAGACCATGCCCTCATCATTTTGAGGTGAAAGAATACTAAGGATATGATCCCAGCACCCAGTGTCACTCCTACTTCTTGTGATGACAACTTTGGGAATGCAGTATTTCATACTACAAATGATGACAACAAAATTGCACCTTCCATTGAGGACAAAGAATTTATCAGAATAATGGACACTGAATTCTTCAAAGACAATTCCAACAGTTGGGTTGCACCCTTACCATTCCGTACTACCAGAACCAAACTGCTAAACAATCGTGAGCAAGCCATTTCCAGATTTGCTTCACTACAGAGAACCTTTAAGAGCAAGCCTGAAATGAAAGACCACTTTGTTGCATTTATGAAGAAAGTATATGAAAATGATCACGCGGAACCAGCCCCACCACTACAAGAACATGATGAATGCTTTGGCAATAGACAAACCACCCATTCAGAGAAACCTTGACTTAAGATGGGACCTATTGAATAACACATTTGGCTTCCAAGTTACCACCACAGAAAACCATTTACAAGGTGTGGTGTCCTGTCAGTAGCGAACAGCCTGAATGACCCACTGGGGTTTGTAGCACCCATCATTATACAAGGTAAATCCTTACTAAGACAGCTATCAGAGACTGTTAAAGACTGGGACACTCCTTTACCAACTGATAAACAATCAAAATGGGAGTCTTGGAAGCAGTCTCTAAAGGACCTGGAGGAACTCCACATACCTAGGTGCAACACTTAAATTTCCATTGCTGAAAGTCAGAGGAGAGAGATTCCCATTTTCTCAGATGCATCTACCAAGGCCATAGCAGTTGTGGCCTACCTGAACGTATGAGACACCTGTGGTCAACCTCATCTAGGCTTTGCAAGGCTAACTTAAATGTCTAAGCACACCATCCCAAGGCTTGAACTTTGTGGAGCTGTATTAGCAGCAGAGATTGCAGACTTTTTTTTGTGTGAGCTGGATATTCACATTAATGCTGTTAAATTCTACACAGACAGTATAGTTGTTCTAGGCTACATATACAATCAGACAAGGTGTATGTAAGCAATCAAGTAGAAAGAATCAGAAAATCCACCAAACCTGAACAGTGGCATTATGTACCATCTGAAAGTAACGCTGCAGGCCATGCAACCAGGCCAGTGTCCACAGTTATCTTTGGAAGTACCTCCTGGCTAATGGGTCCTGAATTCTTATTGTATCACCCAGAGGCTACAACTACCGCAGATGTCTTCAGTCTCCTAGATCCTGACAGAGACCCTAAGATTTGTCCTGAAGTTTCAAACACTGCTACAAGAGCTGAGCAAGGATACAACTAAGGTTACCAGCTAATTAAACGCTTCTCTAAGCGGACAAGACTTAATTGTGCTATTACAAGGTTCCAAAGCCTCACCTTATCATTTTTTGCAAGTTGCAAGGATGGTACCACAAAGGCTTTCAATCGTCCCATTACTGAACTTATACTGCTCTTACCTTTGAGCACTGAACTCTTAATTTACTTTGAATTTGCTTAAAGTAAGAGTCTCCCATTGATAGCCAAGGGAACCTACTATGGACATACAGTTTTACTATGCCATGTTTGCTGCATTGCATGCTTGTTTTTTTTTCTTTCATCTTTCAGGTCACAGGAAGGATCTTCAGGCAAAATTACACTAATGTTTATTTTGCACTTTCATAACTGCAGTTCTGTCTATAATATAGTGGTATCAAAAGATAGCAGACGGGGAGTGTGCTGCCCTAGCAATTAATAGTTGTGTATTAGGTTTAAATATCATGGTTTATATGCATTGTCATTGTTATACTGCCACCTAGTGACCAAGGTCATATTGCAAGTTGTTGCAAGTCTGTAGACCCTTTCCCTTCCTTATATGTGATGTCAGTTCCTCCCATCATGCCATTCCTGTTCCTGGTTTCCACATGTGAGGAGCTACTCCAGGGGTTAGGAAAGCAATATTCTTTTTGACCTCTGGCATTTGTTCATCAACCCCAACATCTGTATACCCACTCCAGAATTTATACATCTGCTCCAAATAAAGAACCTTTGTGGATTCCAAGTGCCTGGTGAGTTCTGCTATCTGGCACAGATTGCCCACAGTGGTTGTATCCAGCTCCATACAGGCCCCGGGAGAGGGGTCTCAAGGGAAACTCAGCCATTATCACAACAACTGGAGTTAGAATAAAACTGACTCACAAAGGCCAGTCTGTTGGACATCCTATTTGTGTGTCTTTCTTGTAATAGGGATTCTCTTTGTGTATCCTGAATGGACCCCATACTGTCTAAAAGAATGTCAGGTGGGTAGCCTCTGCTCCTAAAATGTGATACCATTTCAGTAGCCCTTAGGCTTAGGTAGGATTTACCTGGGGATCCGATACAATCCCTTTGATCCTTTTGGGTAATGATTTCTTAAGGGTTGGTGGGTGAAAACTGTCGAAGTTTATTGTAATCCGTGGGTTTCTTGTACCAGTCTGTAATTGATCATTCCATATATAAATAGTGAGATCAAGAAGTAAAGAGATGTCTATGAAGATTTTCATTCATCCAGGTCATGGTATATCTAGTATAAATAAATTTGAATCTTCAATGATTACTTAACAAGTCCAGTTGCTTCAAATTTATTTATACTAGATATACCATGACCTGGATGAATGAAAATCTTCATAGACATATTGCCATTCATTTTGGAGAGAATACTCTAAAACTGATTCGGGAATATGAAAGAACAGCAAGAAAACTCGCAGACTATCGGAACCATCTACGCTTCAATCTCAGATGCAGACATCAGGGACTCACTCCTTGTAGCCTACGCCTGGGTTCCACCGTAAAAGGTCACAGAGCCAGCAATATCTTACAGAAGGCCCAAAAACATCTACTAAATGAACGGGTTAGACAGATCAACTTCACCATTGAGGCCCTTAAACAGAAAATTGAACAACTGAAACAGACTCTGACAAAACAGCTACCTGATGTAACTCTGGAAAGGGTGGTTCAGTTCATTGAACATGCACAGATGACCCAACACATTAAGAGTAAGGAGAGGCAAATAAGCAAGTTCACCAGCTTACTGTCACGTAGCAGCGGTTTGAGGACAGAAGAACTAACCTGGAGGCAGAAAGATGAGACATCCAAGAACACCAAAGATACATGGGTTAAGAACCTATCAGACAGGGTACTTACTCAGCCAGAAAAGGACGTGCTAGCCAAGGGGTTAAACTATGCAGTGACACCACAACACATCCCAGTGGTTGAGCTCATCACAGCCACAGAATCTGCCATCAATAACAACCATATAAAGGTGGAGGAAGCAGAACAACTCAGACTAAAAGTGTCAGCTGCATTGTCAAGTGCCAGAGCACCCCCCTCTAACCTTACTACACAAGAGAGGAGAGCTCTCACATCTCTCAGTAAGGACGCCGAACATCACAATCCTGCCAGCAGATAAAGGGCGATGCACAGTTGTGCTAAACACAACTGACTATCACTGCAAAATGACCTCGCTACTCAGTGATAGCAATACATATGAACCTTTAAGGAGAGACCCAAGCAGCAGTTACAAGAAAAAGGTGATAGATTGCCTACAACAACTTGAAAAGGAGGAAGCCATTGATCGAGCTTTATACCACCGCCTGTACCCCAGAGAAGCTACACCATGCTTATATGGACTCCCCAAGATACATAAAGATGGAGCACCACTCAGGCCTATTGTCAGCAGCATCAATTCAGTGACTTACAGCATTGCAAAATACTTGGCCAACATCTTAGCCCCATTGGTAGGTAAAACAGTGCATCATATCCAAAATGCCAAAGAGTTTGTCACCAAGATTCAAGGAGTCAAACTAGAGGCAGAAGAAACTATGGCATCATATGATGTCACTTCACTGTTCACATGTATACCTACCACAGAGGCTACTGAGACTGTAAGAAATCGACTGCAGAAAGATAACACCCTCAGCAGCAGAACGAAACTCAGTCCCAACCAAGTATGTTTATTGTTAGATTTGTGCCTGAACACCACATACTTCAAATACAAGGACCAATTTTACAGGCAAAAACATGGCTGTGCAATGGGTTCACCAGTTTCTCCCATTGTAGCAAACTTGTATATGGAAGAAGTGGAAAGGAAGGCCCTACTCACATTCAATGGAACTACACCAAGTCACTGGTTCAGGTATGTAGATGACACGTGGGTTAAAATCAGATCCAACGAAGTGGCGGCCTTTTCAGAACACATTAACTCAGTGGACAACAACATCAAGTTCACAAGGGAGGATGTCCATGAGAACAAACTTGCTTTTTTGGACTGTTTGATATCCATTCAAGAGGGGGGTATCTTGAAAACAGAAGTATACAGGAAACCCACTCACATGGATCAATATCTGTTGTTCGATTCCCACCATCCGCTGGAACACAAACTGGGTGTCATTAGAACTCTACACCACAGGGCGGAAAGTGTGACAACTGATACAGAGTCCAAGGACAAGGAATGTAAACATCTCAGAGGAGCACTGAAAGCTTGTGGCTACCCAGACTGGGCCTTTGTCAAAACAAGAGCAACTAAGCCCAACAGGAAAACCAAAAGGAATAACCGTCCTGAGGCAGAGAGAAGGCGCAATATAGTCATCCCCTATGTAGCAGGAGTGTCGGAGAAACTCAGGAGAATTTTCAACAAACACCACATCCCTGTGTTTTTCAAACCTAGCAACACACTGAGACAAAAACTTGTACACCCAAAGGATCCAACACCAAAGGAAAAACAAAGCAATGTTGTATACGCAGTCCAGTGTAGCGAGGAGTGCACAGACCTTTACATTGGTGAGACAAAGCAACTGCTCTCTAAGCGAATGGCTCAGCATAGGAGGGCGAACACTACAGGCCAGGACTCTGCTGTCTTTCTACACCTAAAAGACAAGGGACACTCCTTTGAAAATAGCAATGTCCGAATTTTGGACAAAGAAGACCGCTGGTTTGAAAGAGGTGTAAAAGAGGCCATTCATGTCAAAGTGGAGAAACCATCCCTTAACAGAGGCGGGGGACTTCGACACCATCTGTCTGCTACATACAATGCTGTTCTAACATCTGTACCCCGGCAGTTTCAGAACTCTTCACACATCCATTCATGCAACTCTAACAAGTAACACCTGTTTGAAGAGTTGCATGATACTTGGGTAATCCTTTCAAAGTAACTCCACAGCATTCACACCTCTGTGAGTTTCAGGTGTCACCTTTCTGAAGAGTTACATAGTGCCATTGTGATTGGATTAGTGGAAGAGTATATATGCTGAGGACTTCCCATACCAGTCAGTTGAACTGAAGAAGCTGCTCGGATGAGTAGTGAAACGTCTTCAATGATTACTAAACAAGTCCAGTTGCTTCAAATTTATTTATACTAGATAAGTAAAGAGATGGTTTATAAAAACATCCTGATCCTCAAAGCTTGCCATGTATAGGCTGGCATATGTAGGTGGTCAGAGGCCTATTTCACAATTAGTGCTATGCAGTTTTGAACTTCATATAAAGGGTTCCTGGTAGCCCTTGTATATACCTCCGTATTGTATCCTCACAAATTAACCATGTAACTATGTAAAAATTGAAACTCATGAACAAAATACAAAACAAAAGTAACATCGACAAACCTATTTTGTAGAGATATTTCTCTTCTTCATGCTCCCAGTGATTCAAAACAATTCTTAACTATAAATAATTCTATTGTTTTCTAACAATATTGTCTTTTCTGTTCAGTTCAGGTCTTAGAAATATGATATAGCACTTGGGAATGAATATACAGCCCAATAACCCAGCACTGGAGGATAAGATGGCAAATATCTCAACTGCCACCATTCTACTGCCCTTACTGCTCAGGTATGCAGGGACAAATGCCCCCCACACGCTACAGAACCCCAACATACTGAAAGTGATGTTTTTAGCCTCATTAAATCGGTCAGGGAAATCCTTGGCTAGAAATGCAGCAATGAAACTTAGTAGGGCCAAGGTTCCTATATTTCCAATTATGCAGAAGAAGAAAAAGCCTGACCCTTCATTACACAGCAGAATAATATAGTCTGGGTCAGAAAGAGTATCAGCCTCTGGGAATGGGGGATTAGAGGCCAACCACACAGCAGAGATGACAATCTCAACTAAAGAACATACAATGACTAATATGATGGCCAGTTGGGTTCCTACATACTTCTTCAGCTTGCTCCCAGGCTTTGTGGCATTGAAGGCAATAATAACTGTGAGAGTTTTAGCCAACACAGAAGAAACAGAAATAGTAAATACAACCCCAAATGTTACTTGTCGGAGGAGACAACATATCTGAGTTGGGCGCCCAATGAATAATAAAGTGCAGAGGAAACACAACATGAGAGAGATGAGGAGGAGACAGCTGAGATATCGGTTGTTGGCTCTCACTATAGGAGTCTCGCGGTACTTTATAAAGATTCCCAGGATTACAGCACAAGTGATGGAGAACATTATGGACATGGAGGATAAAGTAGCGCCCAGTTGGTCTCCATAGGAAAGGTAATTTACATTCCTCTTGATGCAGCTGTTTCTTCCAGTATTTGACTTTTCATATTTAGAGCATTTCATACAACTCTGGGCATCTGAGCAAAAAACAAAAAAGACAGAGTTTAGATTTTTGAGTACAACTTGGGATTGTTATCAGCCAACTGCCAAATTAATTATAACAAAGAAAACCAAACAGAACATAAGGGCAACTTTTTTATTAAGGATTTGGGGTGGGGGGAAGTAGGGGTGTCATAGGGAGAGGGGGTTGTGGTTAATTTAAGGAGGGAATCCCACAGAGGGAATCAAGAGGTGAATGGCCACTTAAATCTGGGTAGGGGAAGGAGAGCAAACTTGTGAGTCTTGGGAGGTAATAGGAAGTAGGTTGTCCAGGGGGCAGAGGGGCAAGTAGATCCCAGGGGAGAGATGGGAATGGTAGGTCAGGTGCTGAGGAGAGAGTAGGAGGGGGAAGGGGGAGGGGGGCTTAGTAGAGGAGGAGGAGTGGATCCTGGAGAGGGACCCAGCTCCAAACTGTGGCCAAGATTTTCCAGTGTCAAAAATGCAGCATTTGTGGATGCTACTGGGATAGGACCTACTGTTTGGGGCTCAGTCCCATCGCATGGCTGCTGCCAGTTTGAAACAAATCTGACAGCAGTTTGTGGACAAGGTGAGTGTATGTTTGAGCGTGTGTGCTATTTGAGCTAGGCACGATTATGTAGGCCTCCTGAATGGCAACTACTGGGACCTTGCTGCCCCTTAGTGAGTGCTTACCAGGTAGCTGGAAATCCGCCTGGGGAGGAATAAACCTAATGAAACTTCTCTGTTTACTAAACAGCATTCAGTAGTTTTATATATGAACACAGGTATCTCTCACTGATATCCAAACCAGGGACTTCTATTACTCCAAATAATCGCCTGTCTTTGGGAATATGCTATGACCTGAGCTACCCACTGATTTTACCATTTTTGTCACTCAGGAGCACCATAATAACATCCATTGGTTCCCTTTCAAATAACATCAGGAAAAGAGCTTAAAGGAGAAGGAAAGGTACAATCACAGCTACCCCAGGCTGGTGTGGTTTTCACTTAACAGAAGCAACAGCCTGGGGTATAAACCAAGCGATTACAATCACTGGGGGATATTTGACACCCCACCCAGTGATTTTACCTTTCCTTCTCCTTTAAAAATATCTATCAGTCATGCTGCCAAATCTAAGCCAAGAAGCCACGAATGGTAGCCAAGTAATGGTAACCTTTCAGCCAAGTTTGAATCTATTCAAATGAATAAAAAGGCCATTGTGTGTTTATCAGTGGGGCAGAGTTACTTCAAAGGTAACACATGACAATCAAACTATATCTGTATGTGCTTTATATCTTATGTGCAGTAATTTAATGCTAGCCCATGTTAATGCAATTGTCAGAACTTTCTATTCAAATGTGATGTTTGTAGCTTTGAACTTTAGTAGCTGTTGGCTGCCAAGGCCCTACATTACGTGGCCAACACTGATAATAAGGGTGACACTCTATATACCTCCTCCTCCTCTTCCTTCTCCTTCTGCCCTTTCCATATAGCCAGTCACTGGTCCATGTTCTGCCTTTAAAGGCAAAAACTGTTGGTTGTTACTTGGCATTATGGCAACTGCTGAGTGTAAAAGGCCTACATTACCCGGTAGCCTAATGCACAGAATGTCTTAATGTCCTGTTTGCACTGATAATGGGTGAGTGCAGAGGAGCCCTTGTTGTTGTCTATAGGAATTTTGTGGTCACAACCTCATTGCAACCCCATGGTGAGCACAACTTTCCCTTTTCTTAGTCATAGTTTATACAGGAGCAATGGCCAGCTTCAAGTTGTAGCTCCCACCCTTCCCAGCTACAGTCAGGTGATCCCAATGGGCCTATAAAAGGGCAACCATTTGGGGGTTTGAACCTTGAAAGCAAGTAAGTTGCAGGTAAAACTCAGTCCCTGTGTTAAATGTATTTTGAAGTAGTTTTAAATCTGGAATGTCAAAAGAACATACTAATATATTGAATCTCTTGAACATCTGTGAGAGCTCTTTGATAAATAAGTAAGTACTTTATAGAAGTTAATTTTCTGTTTAACACGAATGATCAATTTCCTAGTATTAGCCCATATCATAGTCCAATCATTTTTAAATATATTTTTGTGCTAGAGCTGTTTCCCATTTATCCAGACATGGGTGTTTCACAAAAGTCTTAATGGATTAATAAACAAACTTGTTAATTCTAGAAATAAAGCCTTTCTGAGATAGGCAAGATAGTGCTAATAACACAAATAACAAGGGACACAAAGATCGCATTTAGTAAAGGTGGATAAATGGTTGGATACAATTTCTGAGTTGAAAATATTCCGTTTCAGCTGGAATGTTTGGGTCTTTTGGGTTAGATCTGCATATGACAGAAAAGGGAGACTGCATTCATCCAGCAAGTCTTCAACCATATCATGGTCCTCTTTCATCTGTCATAGAAGTCTTGATTGGTCCCTGGGATAAAGTCCAGATTGGTCAAATAAATTGTGTTGAGAGAAAATGTGGATTTTAAGCAATGTCTGGACTTAGTTTTGCTCCAAAACTGTAGAGTGTGATAAGTAGAGTGAAGGTGTCCAGACAAAGGGAAAGTAGATTTACTAGAGGAACATATTCAGGAATTAAGATTGCCGCACTGAGACAGCTAATATTATATACACACAGAGTTGGGCTCCCAGTGGGACAAATCAAGCTGTGGGTGGGCTATTTTATAGTCTTATTGTATCAGTGGGACCCCCAGACCCCCATGATATATAAAGGAGGTCAAGATTGATGATCATGTGTCATGTACAGAGCTCATGGTTTGAGATCATGTGTCTTTTGTTTGTTCACCCAAATAAACTTATGAAGAGTAGCTAGCAAGTCTTTAATGGTAGGCAGAGGTACTGGCGATATCTCAGGTAAAGGAAATTCTTTTTTTGCTGGTATTCTTTCATGCCAGGAGAGTGAGAATTGGACCATTTTTGTTGAACCATTGATTTGTTCAAACAATGGGACAAAACTGAAATAACATAACTTCTTATAAGAGGCAGTGATGTTGGTATGTAACCATTTCTCTTCCGATTGTAGCTGAAGTATTTATATTACAGAAACAAGTTTGTGACACGTTGATGAGTATTGCTTCCATTTTACTATTTTATATCCTGAGAGAGAGAGTTATATTTGTCCTGGACATTCTTTAAAAATGGCAGGGAAAGCAGGGGGTAAGTTATGATAAAACATCAGCAAATAAAGGTGAAACTGCTCAGTCGATACCTTGACCCCAGTGATATCTGGGTTGGTACAAATAAGAGCAGCTAAATGTTCTAAGCTCAGAGCATAAAGCTTGGCCTTCTCCTACAGTGTAGAACTAGAATGCAGGTTACACGGCCACTGGTTAGGCTGAAACATTATGTTACTGACTGGTATCTGCCCTGTAACTGCTTTGCTCACCTTCATAAGAGTAGAGAATATCAAAGTGTAAAGAAGCCCTGCTCTTTAGAATCTCTGAGGGGAAGGACCTTGAATCAGTATAAGGCAACTAAACATTATATCACTGCAGTTTATTGTTTCAATTAGAAAACATATTTTTTCATTTTTAAGTTTTCTTCTCACTTTTAATTTTTTTCTCAGCTGTTACCATCCCCCCTGCTTCTAGATTTATTAAAGACACTTTGCCTTTGAGACCAGACATACCTGTTATGTTAGACATCTCCCCATCGGCACACAGTACACAGGTATAACAGCAACTTGGCGCCCCTTCTACTTTAGCTTTCCTGAATCCAGGCTTACAGGGCTCGCTACAGCGAGAATGGACAAACTGTGGGGTAGAATGGAAATGTTAAGTTAAAGCCCAATTTGCATCACAAAATGGGACCATCTTTAGAGCTTTAATTAGCAAATATTGTTCCTCATCAACAATATATATTAGTATCTATAACTACATAGGGGTATTCTTACTGGCTGGGATTTAGAAATGAAGATGAATAACGTTGCACCTTTGCAACTGAGCTTCCTGCATTTGGTATCTCTGTATATACAAGTGCCTACTTACCTATTCTCAGCAGCCTATCAGTGTCTCCTGGAGAAGGACATCCATGGGAACTAACAGTTCTGAGACCAACTGCAGGAATGCTCTGCCTGCCCAGGCTTAATGGGGAGCCACCCTAACATGGCCTGCAAATCAAGAATGATGACAACATGGCACTTACATACAGTAAATGGAAGTCTAGCTTGGGTACTCCTAAATCTGGGACAAAATATAGAGCTTGAAACATAATACATAACATATTGCCCCTAGAATAGTGGAGGGGAAACATAAAACTTAAACAAAAGAGGGTTTGCATCAAAAACCCCAATGTGGCTTCCTTATACTTAAACTGTTACCTCAGAAAAGTGTGGGCCCCAGAGATTGGCGCTGTTATTGACAAATAGTTTCCCATCAGATTCAGATCCATCAAAGCTTCCAACCTTTATGCTTTTTTTGTTTCCTATTTTTAAGAAGTACAATTTCATTATATCATAACGGGCTTGTGGGTTTCCATTGTCTTTAAAGTAGATTTTGTCCCCAGAAGATGTTCTAAATGTCACATGTGGCATCAATGCATTTAGCTTAAAAAATGTAAAGGTACATATAGTTTAAAAAGAAATAATCATGAAATGCTTTATTCTTTTGTATATTGTAGTAGTGTATATCAACATTAAGGGAACAGTCACTCTGCTATAGTTCCAGGGGTACCCAGGGCACAAATAAGCACTCACCCCAAATCCCCCCTAACTGGCCTTCAGGCTGGGCCCCCTTAGCCCATAACAAGGTTACAGATATATAGAAACATTGGGGTAACAGTCACCCCGCTATAGTTCCAGGGGTACCCAGGGCACAAATAAGCACTCACCCCAAATCCCCCCCTAACTGGCCATCAGGCTGGGCCCCCTTAGCCCATAACAAGGTTACAGATATATAGAAACATTGGGGTAACAGTCACCCCGCTATAGTTCCAGGGGTACCCAGGGCACAAATAAGCACTCACCCCAAATCCCCCCCTAACTGCCCTTCTGGCTGGGCCCCCTTAGCCCATAACAAGGTTACAGATATATAGAAACATTGGGGTAACAGTCACCCCGCTATAGTTCCAGGGGTACCCAGGGCACAAATAAGCACTCACCCCAAATCCCCCCAACTGGCTTTCAGGCTGGCCCCCTTAGCCCATAACAAGGTTACAGATATATAGAAACATTGGGGTAACAGTCACCCTGCTATAGTTCCAGGGGTACCCAGGGCACAAATAAGCACTCACCCCAAATCCCCCCCTAACTGGCCTTCAGGCTGGGCCCCCTTAGCCCATAACAAGGTTACAGATATATAGAAACATTGGGGTAACAGTCACCCTGCTATAGTTCCAGGGGTACCCAGGGCACAAATAAGCACTCACCCCAAATCTCCCCCTAACTGGCCTTCAGGCTGGGCCCCCTTAGCTCATAACAAGGTTACAGGTTAGTGCCACATACTCACACAAACACACTTATTACAATAATACATACAGTACTTATACTTACACTTACACATATACATTTTTGGGGGGTTTAGGAAGTTTTCCACACATTCACAGCACTTACAGCACTCACACTTACTTGCACATGCACACAACACACATTTTGTACACACACATGCAATTTTGTGAAATTTTTTTTTTCAGAAATGTCATAAAAACCGTTCTGTTTAGCATAGCTTTGTAGTTTGGTAGTTTGCAGTAGAAAGATGTATTTACCCATTTTTGTTTTGTCAGAATGTGTACTTTCAGAAAATATATGGTTTTCTAGGGTGTCCATACTGTTAGGGGGTCTTATGGCACATAATACAGATACCGGGTGCACAAGACAGAGCGTCATATTTACATAGTAACATAGTAACATAGTAAGTTGGGTTGAAAAAAGACATACGTCCATCAAGTTCAACCATAATGCCTATACGTAACCTGCCTAACTACAAGTTGATCCAGAGGAAGGCAAAAAACCCCATCTGAAACCTCTCTAATTTGCCTCAGAGGGGAAAAAATTCCTTCCTGACTCCAAGATGGCAATCGGACCAGTCCCTGGATCAACTTGTACTGAGAGCTATCTCCCATAACCCTGTATTCCCTCACTTGTACTGAGAGCTATCTCCCATACCCCTGTATTCCCTCACTTGTACTGAGAGCTATCCCCCCTACCCCTGTATTCCCTCACTTGTACTGAGAGCTATCTCCCCTACCCCTGTATTCCCTCACTTGTACTGAGAGCTATCTCCCCTACCCCTGTATTCCCTCACTTGTACTGAGAGCTATCTCCCATACCCCTGTATTCCCTCACTTGTACTGAGAGCTATCTCCCATACCCCTGTATTCCCTCACTTGCTAAGAATCCATCCAGCCCCTTCTTAAAGCTATATAATGTATCAGCCAGTACGACTGATTCGGGGAGGGAATTCCACAACCTCACAGCTCTCACTGTAAAAAATCCTTTCCGCATATTTAAATGGAACCTCCCTTCTTCTAAACGGAGTGGGTGCCCTCGTGTCCGTTGGAAGGACCTACTGGTAAATAAAACATTAGAGAGGTTATTATATGATCCCCTTATATATTTATACATAGTTATCATGTCACCTCTTAAGCGCCTCTTCTCCAGTGTAAACAGACCCAACTTGGCCAGTCTTTCTTCATAACTGAGGCTTTCCATACCCTTTACCAGCTTAGTTGCCCTTCTCTGGACCCTCTCTAACTCAATAATGTCCCGTTTGAGCACTGGAGACCAAAACTGAACAGCATATTCTAGATGGGGCCTTACCAGCGCTCTGTAAAGGGGAAGAATAACCCCCTCCTCCCGTGAATCTATACCCCTTTTAATACAGCTCAAAACCTTGTTTGCCCTTGCAGCTGCTGCCTGGCATTGCTTGCTACAGCCAAGTTTATTATCTACAAGGACTCCAAGGTCCTTCTCCATTATGGATTTGCCTAGTGCAGTCCCATTAAGGGTATAAGGGGCTTGCATATTTTTACATCCCAGGTGCATGACCTTACATTTATCCACATTAAATCTCATCTGCCACTTAGCTGCCCAGATTGCCAGTTGGTCAAGATCCTGCTGCAGGGATGTCACATCCTGGATAGAATTGACTGGTCTGCAGAGTTTTGTGTCATCTGCAAACACTGATACATTACTCATAATACCCTCCCCTAAGTCATTTATGAACAAATTAAACAAAAGTGGCCCCAGTACAGAACCCTGAGGGACCCCACTGAGAACCTTACTCCAAGTAGAGAATGTGCCATTAACAACCACCCTCTGTACCCGATCCTGTAGCCAGTTTTCTATCCATGTGCAAACGACTTCACTAAGACCAATAGACCTTAGCTTAGAAAGCAGTCGTTTGTGGGGAACGGTATCAAATGCTTTGGCAAAATCCAAATAGATTATATCTACTGCATCCCCACTGTCCAGCATCTTACTTACCTCATCATAAAAAGCAATTAAATTGGTCTGACATGACCTGCCCTTCATAAAGCCATGCTGATTACTGCTCATAATGCCATTCTCCACTACATAATTTTGAATGTGATCCCTTAACAAGCCTTCAAATAACTTGCCCACCACGGATGTCAAACTTACAGGCCTATAATTGCCAGGCTGAGATCTTACTCCCTTTTTAAATATGGGAATGACATTCGCCTTCTTCCAATCCCTAGGTACCATACCTGATGAGAGCGAGTCTGAGAATATCAGAAACAAGGGCCACTGCAATTCTGCCCCTAGCTCTCTCAGTACCCGAGGGTGTATTCCATCTGGCCCAGGTGCCTTGTTTACATTTATCGTGTGTAACCCTTTAAGCACCATATCCTGTGCCAACCACTGTGTAGTTGGAGCTGAGGCAACAGTGAAGCTATTGGGTGAGACCTGTCCCACTGGCTCCTCTACTGTATACACAGAAGAAAAGAACTGGTTAAGCACATCTGCCTTTTCTGTATCCGCTGTAACCATATTGTTATTATAACTCAATGGGGCCACACCCTCAACCTGCATCTTTTTACTATTAATATACTTAAAAAACTTTTTGGGGTTAGTCTTGGCCTCGGCCGCGATGCGCTCCTCATTTTCTATCTTTGCCTTCCGGATTGCTGTTTTACACACTTGTTATAGTGTTTATATTCATTAAACGCAGCTACTGTCCCCTCTGACTTATATTTCTTAAAAGCTTTCCTTTTTCTCCCTATTAACTTCTTTACCTCAGAGTTAAGCCACATAGGGTGATTCTTAACACTTCTACTTTTTCTTATTAATGGAATGAATTGAGAACAGTAATGATTTAATATCATTTTAAATGACAACCATTTCTGCTCTGTATTTTTATCAGAAAACATAATGCCACAATCTATGCCCTGATGCGCTGCCCTTAAGGAGCTAAAATTTGCCTAAAATTCCTAAATTTCCTAAAATTCAGTGTCTTTGTTGCCCCCGTGTATATTTGTTTCCTGCACCAAACATCAAATGAAATAACATTATGGTCACTATTACCCAGGGGTTCAACCACTTGCACATTTGCTATACGTTCTGGGCCATTAGAGATCACTAGATCTAGTATAGCAGGTTCCTGGTTGGCTCCTCAACAACCTGTGACATAAAGTTGTCGTGCAGCAAGTTTATAAACTTGTTCCCATTTACTGTCCTGGCAGTACTATTGCCCCAGTCAATATCCAGATAATTAAAATCCCCCATTATTATCACTTGAATTTGAAAATTCATATGCACTATTTTTATTTGGGTGCCCCTGTATGCCACATAGTTTGGTAAATCTATGCATATAGGGCATCAAACTGTTCAGTAGACCCCTGGCATTCATATTTAGAGTGTTTTATGTTGATGTTACAAAAAGTGGGGGTACATAATGAGGTGAAATGCAAATTTTGTGATGATTTTCAGAAATGTCATAAAAAACCATTCTGTTTAGCATAGCTTTGTAGTTTGGTAGTTTGCAGTAGAAAGATGTATTTACCCATTTTTGTTTTGTCAGAATGTGTACTTTTGGAAAATATATGGTTTTCTAGGGTATGTATACTGTTAGGGGATCTTATGGCACATAATACACACGGGGTGCAAAAATTGCACGAGCCGGAGCGTCATATGTGAAAATTCATGTGCACTATTTTTATTTGGGTGAGTCTGTATGCCACGTAGTTTGGTAAATCTATGCATATAGGGCATCAAACTGTCCAGTGGACCCCTGGCATTCATATTTAGAATATTTTATGTTGATACATTACAAAATATGGGGGTACATAATGGCGTAAAATTCAAGCTTTGTGACGATTTTCAGAAATGTCACAAAAAACGTTCTGTTTAGCATAGCTTTGTAGTTTGGTAGTTTGCAGTAGAAAGATGTATTTACCCATTTTTGTTTTGTCAGAATGTTTACTTGCAGAAAATGTATAGTTTTCTAGCATCTCCGTACTGTTAGGGGGTCTTATGGCACATAATACACATGCCATGCCAGATACATCGATGACCCTATGCACAATGTGCATCAAACTGTTTAGTGGACCCTTGGCTTTCATATTTAGGATGTGTTTTCTTGGTACCTAATGCTATGTGGGAGATGCTTGAAAGTGGAAGGTTTGATGCAATTTCAGGTATTTCATCAAAACAGCCAATTTTGGGAAAACATTGCAACTCTGTAGTTTGGAGTAGAAAGACATGGGTGCCCATTTTGAATTCACCTGAATGTGTACTTTCCAAAAATATATGGTTTTGGGGTGTCAATGTATTTTTTGTGTTTTTACCTCACATGTTGAATTTTCAGTAGCTAAAGAGATCTCTGGGGCAATTTGTATGTACTAACTTCCTTTTGGGGCCTCTTAATTCCAGATACTTTAGTAATTCTATGTGCATCAAACTGTTCAGTGGACCCTTAGCTTTCATATTTAGGATGTGTTTTCTTGGTACCTAATGTTATGTGGGAGATATGATGCTTGAAAGTGGAAAATTTGAGATGAGAATTTTCATAATTTTTTTAAAGAAAGTACTAAATTCAGGAAAGCATTGCCGTTTGGTACTTAGGAGTTGGAAGACATAGTTACCCATTTCAGATTCAGCAGAATGTGCACTTTTCAAAAATATATGATTTCCTGGGGTAAACCTAATGTTCCAGGATTTTTGGCTTTGGAACCTAAAGTATGCCTTATTCTACTGTAATGCTTTGAAAATTTGGTAATTTACTGCTGGGAGTTTTTGATTTATAGAAGTCAGAAATCTCCATAAAACTATATGTATATGTTATTGGCATGTTTGGGAGACATGGGACTTTCCAAATCAGTTGAATTTTTGTCCATAAAATAAAATATGTTTCTGGTATAAATCCCTATATCATGAAAAATAGCATTTTTTCTTTTTTTGTTTGTATTTCAAGCTCTAAATCTTGTTCCAGAAGTGAAAATACACTCAAGCAGATTTGGAAAGCTCAGGTTCTCCTGAAAAAAACAATATATAGTTTGCCTACCTAAACTTAACCCCGACCCCCCCAGTAAATGCTCCTAAAATGAGAGAGCACAGAATGTTTACAAAACATCTGGCACTGAGGGGAACACACAGTATAAACACACACAGTATAATTCCCATAACTGTACAAAGGAACGGACCTGCCATTGCTTAAAGTACATGTGTAGGCTCTCTGCTGATTTAGGGGAACGTGTCATTGTGCCGTACAGTTCATGGAGAGTGTGAGCCATTGTGTAAACTGCAGTGTAAACCCCATAAGCTATTCTGTAATTAAATGTTCCGTAGGATTCCAGAACTGTATCATCAAATGTTTCATTCCCGGTACATTGTGGAAATGAGACGCTTCTTATCTTTGAAAAGGTGCAATGAAATAACATTTCCCAAATTGTTCTGAATAAAATATCCCGTTGATATGTATATGGATTTAAGGAATAGAAAAACTGCTTAAAACCTGGAATTTCTCCTTCTTGGAAAGTAAGTATGAAAGAGCCATTGAAAGGTGCTAATTCCGGTACATATTTCATTTCAAATAAACGGGAGACAGATGAGGATGCAATCCATATTATATTGAGAATTATATCAGGATCAGTTAATGTAAAAATAAAGTGAACAGACTGTGGACTGAGAAAAAGAATGGCCACCTTGGCCGCTTTTTTGTAGATTGTTTTACTACTTTTCACGGAATTTGCCCAATCATATTTGAATACATCTCTGAGTATAATGAGGAAGGCCAAACAGACACCATCTTTGCTCATTGCTTCTTGCAGCCTCTTATTGGCCCTGTGCCCAGTGTCATCATCCGATACAACAAGCCCAACCCATTTCCAGCCAAAATGGCTAATCAGGCTCATTATGGCATCAATTTCAGATAACTCATTGGGGATCATTCGGTAGAAAGACGGAAACTCTAGTCTGTTATTAAACATGGGATCAGCAGAGCCGTAACTGATCTGTAGATACAAGAAAATTACCCATATCTTCAAAAGCAGATAAATGGGACATTGGGGTCCAACACTGGAAAAATATGCATTTTGGAAGTAACCAACACCAACCTATTCTCATTACCCAACCAATGGAAATGGGCAACAAATGTATATTAATAGACCAAACAGTTCATTTCCAATAACAGGACATGGAATCCTATTCCATCATGGCAGTAGTAGGCCTGTATCGAAGAGCACCAAACCTATACATATACTTACCTGACTACTATAGAACAATAAATTGCTGAAGAATAAATGATCTATACTCAGTAACCGACACCAGGCTATGTATATAGTTATTTGCAAATTATTTTTAACTTCCAAGGGAACGTGAATATGCCAGTTAGGGTTCTTAATGCCCACTGTTTAAGTGCACGGTCTCTTGGTAACCACCCTACCATTTGGCATGGTCCTAGTGGCAAAGTTCAAGTTACCAATGAGACCCTGCAGCCGGTTTAACTTCATTTTAAAACATGATAAAGTTATAGAGACCAAGAATTTTAGTTTATTAAGTTTCTCCTCAGGGAGTTTAAACTCCATTTTGATCAAATCTATTTCTATTCCTAGGAAAACTAACGTTGTAGTAGGATACACAGTTTTTTTCCGGTGCAAGGGGAATACCAAATTCCTGTGCTAACCATACAAATGTGTCCTTCTACAGCATTCTTCCACAGGTGTCTGTCCCAAGGGGCCCAACAACAAAAAATAATTCAGATAATGGATAAAATATTCAGAACCAGTTTCCCATTTTAGAGACCACTCAACAAAGGTCAAAAAGGCCTCAAAATAAAAGCAGGAAAGGGAGCACTCCATGGGAAGGGAGCATCCCAGGAAAGGATATGCCAATAATGAATTTCATACTTATTATAGGTATGGGACCTGTTATCCGGTATGTTAAGTACCAGGGATTTTCTGGATAAGGGATCTTTGCATAAGGCATGCCTTAAGTCTACTTAAAAATTATGTAAACATTAAATAAACCCAATAGGACTGTTCTGCCCCAATAAGGGGTAATTATATCTTAGTTGGGATCAAGTACAGGTACTGTTTTATTATTACAGAGAAAAGGGAATCATTTAACCATTAAATAAACCCAATAGGGCTGTTCTGCCCCAATAAGGGGTAATTATATCTTAGTTGGGATCAAGTACAGGTACTGTTTTATTATTACAGAGAAAAGGGAATCATTTAACCATTAAATAAACCCAATAGGGCTGTTCTGCCCCAATAAGGAGTAATTATATCTTAGTTGGGATCAAGTACAGGTACTGTTTTATTATTACAGAGAAAAGGGGATCATTTAACCATTAAATAAACCCAATAGGGCTGTTCTGCCCCCAATAAGGGGTAATTATATCTTAGTTGGGATCAAGTACAGGTACTGTTTTATTATTACAGAGAAAAGGGAATCATTTAACCATTAAATAAACCCAATAGGGCTGTTCTGCCCCCAATAAGGGGTAATTATATCTTAGTTGGGATCAAGTACAGGTACTGTTTTATTATTACAGAGAAAAGGGGATCATTTAACCATTAAATAAACCCAATAGGGCTGTTCTGCCCCAATAAGGGGTAATTATATCTTATATATTTTACAATTGTCAAAAGAAATACTTTTTAACAATTGTATCTAGTAGAATTAAGTCTAAAACAACTGGACTTTTCTGAGTTTTTTCCCTTGAAAACTTTTCACCACTCATCCGAGTGGCTTCTTCAGTTCAAATGACTGGTAGGGAATTCCCCGGTATTTAAACTCTTGATGGAGTCACAGACATCCAATCACAATGCTTCCATTAACTTGTTCAGTTAGGTGTTAGCTGAAACTGACAGGTGTAATAAGGTATGATCCAGTTTTAACAATTGGTTGCTTAAATGAAGTCCATGGGAGATGGCCCTCCCTTAAATCGTAGCTTTCTGTTTCTGAATAGGGGATCCCATAAAGATGGCAAAATCAATATGTGAATTTTCATTTTATATAGGTTTAAACCTTCATCATATGAAACTCTTTAGATATTTGCACAGATGGAGCTCAGTGAATAGCATAGTGAATTGGCATTGCCATGATATGCCCATGTGAAAATCCTATGCTTTCATATGCTGACTGTGGCACAGCAGGGGTATCTAACCCAGATGCCATATTATTAGATATAGGGATCTTTATCTAATATTGGTCTGCATAGCCCACCAGACAGAGGTCAGCAGATGCGAGGCTATTTAAGCCACTAACCTCAGGCAAGTTGCGCAGTCTGGTCAGCACCCCATGTGAGGAACTCATATCTCAGCCTGTTCCTCCATTGTGGAGACAGAAAAACTCATTGCTTCCCAGACTGCTAGAAGGGACATTGAGTGTGTCATTAAGTGGTTGCACCACCATGTGGCTCCTGAGGAAATTAGCAGCATGTTATGTTCTGCAGACCCGTCAGAGAATGCAGCCAGTTCTGAGGGAGATAGTGCTAATAGCACTGGCACCAAGCTGGTAAGAAACCACCGGGTTGGAGGAAAAGTGCCAGCAAGAAAATGTGATGTTAAATGCAATAAGCCGGGGATGCAGGGCACTAATAAGGCTCGCTCAGCCCGGGGCACATATCCTACAATATCCTCACCTAGGCATACTGGGGAACAACCTGGCACCTTGAATATGCAGAGCAGTCAGCTTACAGCTGGGTTCATTTACGATTAACTTTTTTGACAAACACTAGCGGTACATTCAGGGTTGACTTGGGGTCAGAAAGATGTGGACCTATGGATGGGAATGTTGGCACCTAAGCCGACATTTCCATCCACGAGTCACCCAGCAACAATAAAACCCAGTGTGTGTTGGGCTTATAATGCTCACTGTGCTGGGAACCACCCTGCATTTCCCTGTGTGCGAATATTTGCAGGTAACAAGTCCAACACAAGGGATCAACAGGGAAAAAGCGACATCACCAGTGAACTTAGCAAAAATGTTGCCTTGGCTAAACCTATATCCCGCCAAACTGAAGGGGGAACTGCTTAGATCTGGTTTTCAATGCGGTTTTTGGATTCCAATTGAGAGGGTTAGGCCATACAGGGTGGTCCCAGATAACCTTAAATCTGTCTATCAGCATCCACATGTGGTCATAGAAAAAATAAAAGAGTTTCAGCTTGGGAGGATCCTTGGCCCATTCACAGAGTTTCTCTTCCAGAAGTTTAAGGTTTCACTCTTGGGATTGGTTCCTAAAAAAAGTTCCTGGGACATATATACTCATACACCACTCCCGACCAGGGACTCCGTGAATGATGGCATAGATATCAAGCTTTGATTCTTCCTTGGATGAAGCTCTGTCACCGCTACGCAAATGTGGCAAGGGAGCTTTGCTGTAAAAGTGTCTCCACCTACTGGGATTCCACTTTGATGGTTTGTTCTATTTCAACCGGTGTCTTCCCATGGGGTGCTCCCTTTCCTGGGGTGCTCCTTCCATGGTGTGCTCCATTTGAGGCCTTTTTGACCTTTGTAGAGTGGTCTCTAAAATGGGAAACTGGTTCTGAATATTTTATCCATTATCTGAATGATTTTTTGTTTTTGGGCCCCTTGGGACAGACACCTGTGGAAGAATGCTGTGGAAGGACACATTTGTATGGTTAGCACAGGAATTTGGGATTCCCCTTGCACCGGAAAAAAACTGTGTATCCTACTACAACGTTAGTTTTCCTAGGAATAGAAATAGATTTGATCAAAATGGAGTTTAAACTCCCTGAGGAGAAACTTAATAAACTAAAATTCTTGGTCTCTATAACTTTATCATGAATTAAAATGAAGAGACAAGTCAAGAGACTGTGCATTAAGAACCCTAACTGGCATATTCACATTACCTTGGAAGTTAAAAATAATTTGCAAATAACTATGTACATAGCCTGGTGTCGGTTACTGAGTATGTATCATTTATTCTTCAGCAATTAATTGTTCTATAGTAGTCAGGTAAGTATATGTATAGGTTTGGTGCTCTTCGATACAGGCCTACTACTGCCATGATGGAATGGGATTCCATGTCCTGTTTGGTCTATTAATATACATTTGCTGCACATTCCCTACTTTCCATGCATGCAGTGCATCTCACATGGGTTGAGAAATGAGAATAGGTTGGTGTTGGTTACTTCCGAAATGCATATTTTTCCAGTGTTGGACCCCAATGTCCCATTTTATGTCCTGACAGACTGACTTGGAATCAAAGTATGGTCTGTACAAATGAGGGTGTTTAAAACAAAGAAATGGATTACGGAAAATTGCCCAAATAACCTCATTTCTATATAAAACTAATAATTTACTTTACATCTCCAATTTTTGGCAGAAAGAAAAATCAACACAGTGTATAGGGCTGGTGTTGAGAAGATATAAGTAATTGCCTAGAACTGAGTGTAAGGAATGATAGAGGGGCCTCTTGGTTAAATGTCATAACTCAGCCATCTCTGTCCATGATATAATTGTCACCAAATTTAAAATAAAACAATGCCAGATACTGAGGCTCAGTGCCTAATTGTATTTCCTAGATTTGCTACAATTCTGTACTATCAGGTTTTTGTCTTTGGATTAGTCCCTGACTATCCCGGTCACTGTTTGTCCAGAACTGTTTCTCAATCAGGCTACAAATTTGGATAGCACTGAGCAGGGACACTGGGTATATGGCAAGGTACCAACAACAATTGGCTCCCTGAGCCCACCAAGGCAAACAAGGTGGTGGCCTGCACTATGACTGTGTGGCCATTTTTACCTGCCAGTCTGTGGAACTGTTGGGAGCAGTGTACAACCTCTACTGGCAGAGAATTTGTGGGGGAGCCAGGTTCACATATGAGAATTACAGCCTTTTCTGCTCTTCACCAGAAGGTAGTACAGAATGTGTCCCTGTCACTAGATCTTGGACAGGCGTGGGCAATTTATCTGCTTCACTGCCCATTGGGTCACTCTTTTGAGAAGAAGTGATTCCCTCAGCTCATCTGCCTGGGGGAGAGTAATCACACTGGGCCTGAGCTCCTGGCTTTCTTCCAGGGTCAGGTTCAGTGGTGGTTCATTCACCAACAGCTCCAATGTGGTATGTGACAATGGGCACAACCTGCTGGTCACCCTCCACCAAGTGGAGCTGAAGTCACTGCAACAGCAGCAAAACAACATGGTTACTGATTACATGGGGTCTATGGGTGTGTAGGACACCATCCACAGAGATGACCCCATGGATTTCAGGCTGCTGAGGCTCAATCAGTGACCAGAACTGGCACAGAACCCTTGGGAGGTACTGGCTTGCCTCCTTGCCAGTGTCCTGTCAGAGCTTGTGAGCCCTGGCTGTCTGGTTCTTTGGTGGGCCTAATTAGGCCCAGTGTTATACTGAATCCAATTGAACACCACACACAAAGTAAAAAAAGGAATCAGTAATGGGCTGAATTTACTAGCAGTCTATGGAATGTGTTATATAAGCACAGACCTGAGGGTACCTGTAGATCCCTGCGAGCCTCGCGATGGACAGAGATGATTCTGAAGACAAGTCTCCTATGAACCCCACAACCTTCCTGTTATTCCAGCAGCTGTAATTTGGGATTGGTTGTTCTGTTCCAGACAGGATACTGAGAGCGCTTGCAAAAGACATTATTCCTGAGGCACAGGAGTCATAGATCCGATAGCCCAAAGTCACATTAGGCAGTATCTCCGGATCCTTATTGATCTCCCCAATCGTATGAATGAGAACCAATAGGTGTCGAAATTGTCTGAATGAGATTCTGTTATGTAGGGAGACAGGTTTAAACATTAAAATCTATTACTGAAGTTAAATACAGAGATAATGGGGAGTATTCAGAACATTTCAAAAGAACATTAAAGCGGCATTAAAGCATCATTAGTGAGTGATTCTTATGCCATAAATCTATTGTGCCTATTCATTCAACCCACTGTGTGAACCCTGGAATTTCCTTCATGCCCAGGGTGGCAGTTGCTCCAGGGATTTTTAAAAGCTTATGCCTTTGCCTGGTCAAGCTGTTTGGCAACTCCTACTCACAGTCACAAGTGTAAATATGCAAAGAAGGAACATCTTTTTCGAAAGTCTGCCGGGCCCATTTATTAATGGTGCAAAGTTTAAAAAAAACAAGCTTTTCTGTAAATGTAACCAACTCTACCAATCCTCCTAGAGAACCGATCCTGAGCCCCAGCCTGGAGCCTGCGTCCTCTCTGCTGCCCAGGTCCCGATCCAAAGTTATGCAAATCATAAGTCAAACAACAGGAATCCAGGAACAGTCGTCAGAAAGGTAGGTATGATCCAGTCACAATGGTACCGTGATTCTCATTGATGCAGGGGTTAATCCATCAAAGTACATGACTGGAAGTGTGAACTGTTGCAAAACCGCTTAAGGGCTATTTCATAGGATTTGACCTGCTGGTAATTTGTTTGTTGAACAGCCAGTGATGTGTAGGGATGTAGCGAACCTAAAAAAAAATGTTCGCGAACCCGTTCGCAAACTTTCGTCGGAAAGTGCGAACGTTCGCGAACTTTGCGAACCCCATAGACTTCAATGGGAAGGCGAACTTTAAAACCTAGAAAAGCCATCTCTGGCCAGAAAACTGATTTTAAAGTTGTTTAAAGGGTGCCACGACCTGGACAGTGGCATGCAGGAGGGGCATCAAGGGCAAAAATTTCTCTGAAAAATACGTTGTTGACACAGCGTTGCGTTTTGTGCTGTTAAGGGGAGAAAACACACTACATTCCTAAACTTATGTAATAAACTGCTTTAAAAAGTCCGGCATCTACATTCCAATCAAGTCGTGTAAAGGTTACGGCCGGTTCACACGCAAAGACAAAACGCCGCGTTTACTGCAACGAAAAAAAACGCAAAAAGCTTTAATGATACTGTCAAGTGTGCGAATATTAGTTTTTACTAGTTGCTTGTCACCTCCAGGACGTTCGTCCCGTCGGTGGGAATATTTCTGTAGTGGTGTGTTTAGCAGTCACCGTGCTTGTGCGCACGTGCATGGTCAGGCAGAGGTAATTCAATGTACAGTAACGTGAACCAAAAAACACTGATTCTGCAGTGTGGGCCCAGGTTTGTCCTACCTTTTCGATCACCTGTGGTGACCATAAAAGATACGATTTTGCCGCAGTTGCAGAACCCTGAAAAATCAGGAATGTGTACATTCCTAAAAAATTATGGTTTTTTTGTTGCAGCCACTGAAGCACAGAGGACAGAAAAAATATCTTAGATAGATGGTATCATAACCATGCCCCAGGCAAACCCTTTCAAAGAACTAAGATAGGGTGACAACAAGCACAGAAGACATTAAAAACATCAAAGCTAGATGGTATCATAAACATGCCCCAGCCAAACCCTTTCAAAGAACTCAGATAGGGTGACAAGCACAGAAGACATTAAAAACATCAAAGCTAGATGGTATCATAACCATGCCCCAGCCAAACCCTTTCAAAGAACTCAGATAGGGTGACAAGCACAGAAGACATTAAAAACATCAAAGCTAGATGGTATCATAACCATGCCCCAGCCAAACCCTTTCAAAGAACTCAGATAGGGTGACAACAAGCACAGAATACATTAAAAACATCAAAGCTAGATGGTATCATAACCATGCCCCAGCCAAACCCTTTCAAAGAACTCAGATAGGGTGACAAGCACAGAAGACATTAAAAACATCAAAGCTAGATGGTATCATAACCATGCCCCAGCCAAACCCTTTCAAAGAACTCAGATAGGGTGACAAGCACAGAAGAGTAGAAGAGAGAAAAATTCAGGATTTACCTGTCCAAAAAGTTTGGCTTACAATTAAGCCAGTAGGATTTGCACCCTAGTTTGTACGGTGGTGGAGGAGGACGCTAAAGGACAGCTGTGTGTGGTGTCAAGCGGCGTGCAGAGAAGGACAGCTGCATGGGCAGTCAGAACAAGTCTTCCGGCGTGCAGTAACCCTCCGAGATCCATGCCTCATTCATTTTAATAAAGGTCAGGTAATCAACACTTTTGTGACCTAGGCGAGTTCTCTTCTCAGTTACAATCCCTCCTGCTGCACTAAAGGTCCTTTCTGAGAGGACACTTGAGGCAGGGCAAGACAACAGATTTATGGCAAATTGTGACAGCTCTGGCCACAGATCAAGCCTGCGCACCCAGTAGTCCAGGGGTTCATCGCTCCTCAGAGTGTCAATATCTGCAGTTAATGCCAGGTAGTCCGCTACCTGCCGGTCGAGGCGTTCTCTGAGGGTGGATCCAGAAGGGTCCTGGCGCTGCCTTGGACTGAAAAAACTTTGCATGTCTGACGTTACAGAGTGGCCAAAGTGCATTGTCCTTGCAGGTGTGCTCGTGGGAGGATTACCGGCACCTCTGCCCCTGGAATGTGGAGTGACATCACCCTTAAAAGAATTGTACAACATGTTTTGCAGGCTGGTTTGGAAATGCAGCATCCTTTCGGACTTGTGGTACGTTGGTAACATTTCTGCCACTTTATGCTTGTAACGAGGGTCTAGTAGCGTTGCCACCCAGTACAGGTCCTTCTCCTTAAGCCTCTTGATACGGGGGTCCTTCAACAGGCATGACAGCATGAAAGACCCCATTCTCACAAGGTTGGATGCAGAGGTATCCATCTCCCCTTCCTCGTTATCAAGGACTACGTCCTCATCCACCACCGTCTCCTCCCCCCAGCCACGTACAAGACCAGGGCTCCACAAAAGGTGACCACAAGCCCCCTGGGAAGCCTGCTCCTGTTGGTCTTCTGCCTCCACAAAGCCACCTTCCTCCTCTGACTCCGCTTCTGACACCTCTCCCTGCGTTGCAGCAGGTGCCTGGGAACGTTCTGGTGATTCCGCCCAGAAATCAGGCTCTTGGTCACGCTGGTCTACAGCGTCATCTGTCACTCGTCGCACGGCACGCTCAAGAAAACAAGCAAAGGGTATTAGGTCACTGATGGTGCCTTCAGTGCGACTAACCATATTTGTGACCTCGTCAAAAGGGCGCATCAGCCTGCAGGCGTCGCGCATAAGCACCCAGTAATGGGGGAAAAAAATCCCCAGCTCTGCAGATCCAGTCCTACCACCCAGTTCAAATAGGTATTCATTGATGGCTCTTTGTTGTTGCAGCAGACGTTCAAACATCATTAGCGTGGAATTCCAGCGAGTCTGGCTGTCGCAAATTAAACGCCTGACTGGCAAGTTGTGCCGCCGCTGAATGTCAGCAAGGCGTGCCATGGCTGTGTAGGAACGTCTGAAATGGCCAGACACCTTCCTGGACTGCCTGAGAATGTCCTGCAATCCTGGGTACTTCGAGACAAACCGTTGGACTATCAAATTTAAAACATGTGCCATGCAGGGCACATGTGTTAAATTGCCCAGTCTCAGTGCTGCCAACAGATTGCTTCCGTTGTCACACACCACTTTTCCAATTTTCAGTTGGTGTGGGGTCAGCCACCGATCGGCCTGTGAGTGCAGAGATGACAGGAGTACAGATCCGGTATGGTTTCTACTTTCCAGGCACGTCATGCCCAAGACAGCATGACAACGGCGTACCTGGCACGTCGAATAGCCTATGTGGAGCTGGGGGTGCACAGGTGTGGAGGAGGACACAGCAGCAGAGGAGGAAGAAGCCGAGGAAGAAGCCAAGTTAGAAGACGAGTTAGAAGACGACTTAGAAGACGAGTTAGACAGCAAAGGAGGAGTAGAGGTGGTGGCAGACCCGCATGCAACCCGTGGCAGTGACACCAACTCCACTGTTGTTGAACCACGCATTCCCTGCTTCCCAGCCATCACCAGGTTCACCCAGTGGGCAGTGTAGGTGACATACCTGCCCTGACCATGCTTGGAGGACCATGTGTCAGTAGTCATATGGGCCTTTGCCCCAACACTAAATGACAGAGATGCGGTGATTTGGCTCTGCACATGCTGGTACAGGTGTGGTATTCCCTTCTGTGAAAAAAAATTGCGGCTGGGTACCTTCCACTGCGGTGTCCCAATTGCTACAAATTGGTGGAAAGCCTCAGAGTCCACCAGCTGGTATGGTAAAAGCTGGCGGGCTAAGAGTGCAGACAATCCAGCTGTCAGACGCCGGGCAAGGGGATGACTCGGAGGCATTGGTTTCTTACGCTCAAACATGGCCCTCACAGAAACTTGGCTGGGGGCAGATGAGCAGGAACTGGAAGGCGGAGTGGAGGGTGGTTGAGACGGGTCAAGGACAGCAGAGGTAGAGCAGTAAGATGCTGGAGCAGAAGGAGGGTGGCTTAGCGTTTGGCTGCTGCCTTTGAGGTGTTGCTCCCATTGTGCTTTGTGTTTGGCGTTCATGTGCCTTCGCATAGCAGTTGTACCTAAGTGGGTGTTGGGCTTTCCAAGTTGGGCTTTTCCAGTTTCTGACTGCACTCATTGCAAATTAAAGCGCTTTTGTCAGAGGCACACACATTAAAAAAATGCCACACTGCTGAGCCTTTTGATGTGGGCTTTCTAGCAGTAACAGTAGAAGTTGGCGGGTGCGTTGGCTGGCTGACCACAGGTGCCGATTCATGTTGTTGCCCTACTGTTCCCTGGGAGCTGTCCCTGCTTCTTCTAAGTCTTAATCTCCTCCTGCCTCTCTGACTCTCCGTCTCTCCATCTGAACTCTCTTCTTGTGGGCACCCACAAAATATCACTCTCCTCATCATCATTCTCCTCAGATGCATCAATTTCTTCTGACAGCTCACAGAAGACAGCAGCAGCGGGGACCTCATCACACCTTATGTCCATCTCTGTTGTGTTGCCTGCCTGAGTTATATCTGGTGTAACGTCCTCATCTCCTTCATCTTCTTCTGGCAATAATGGTTGCGCATCACTCATTTCAACAAACTCATGAGTAAATAACTCCTCTGACTCCAGTGAAGAAGGGGCGGCGGTGGTGGAGGAAGTGGTAGGTGGGGTGTCCATAGCAGAGGAGGATGAGGATGTTGTGGCAAAGTTAGAAACGGTAGAGGATGGGGTGTGCTGTGTAAGCCAGTCAACTACCTCTTCAGCATTTTGGGAGTTCAGGGTAAGTGCCTTCGGAACACTGGGCAATTTCCTAGGGCCACAGGATATCATAGCAGCACGGCCCCTAGTGCCTCTGCGTGGCGGCCTGCCTTTGCCTGGCATTTTTTTTATTTTTACAAAACAACAACAACTTGGGTGATGTTTCTGGACACGGAATTATTATTGTTATTTAGACAAATTGTGAAAAAGCTCACACAGCTAGGTGGCACTTGGTTGCAGACACCGGGCAACAAGGCCTGCAAGGGCAACGTATACAGTAGTGGATACGGAATATATTATTGCTGGTGGAAAACCGTCACTCAAGTGATGTTTCTGGACACGGAATTATTATTGTTATTTAGACAAATTGTGAAAAAGATCACACAGCTAGGTGGCACTTGGTTGCAGACACCGGGCAACAAGGCCTGCAAGGGCAATGTATACAGTAGTGGATACGGAATATATTATTGCTGGTGGAAAACCGTCACTCAAGTGATGTTTCTGGACACGGAATTATTATTGTTATTTAGACAAATTGTGAAAAAGATCACACAGCTAGGTGGCACTTGGTTGCAGACACCGGGCAACAAGGCCTGCAAGGGCAATGTATACAGTAGTGGATACGGAATATTTTATTGCTGGTGGAAAACCGTCACTCAGGTGATGTTTCTGGACACGGAATTATTATTGTTATTTAGACAAATTGTGAAAAAGATCACACAGCTAGGTGGCACTTGATTGCAGACACCGGGCAACAAGGCCTGCAAGGGCAACGTATACAGTAGTGGATACGGAATATATTATTGCTGGTGGAAAACCGTCACTCAAGTGATGTTTCTGGACACGGAATTATTATTGTTATTTAGACAAATTGTGAAAAACTCACACAGCTAGGTGGCACTTGGTTGCAGACACCGGGCAACAAGGCCTGCAAGGGCAACGTATACAGTAGTGGATACGGAATATATTATTGCTGGTGGAAAACCGTCACTCAAGTGATGTTTCTGGACACGGAATTATTATTGTTATTTAGACAAATTGTGAAAAAGATCACACAGCTAGGTGGCACTTGGTTGCAGACACCGGGCAACAAGGCCTGCAAGGGCAACGTATACAGTAGTGGATACGGAATATATTATTGCTGGTGGAAAACCGTCACTCAAGTGATGTTTCTGGACACGGAATTATTATTGTTATTTAGACAAATTGTGAAAAAGCTCACACAGCTAGGTGGCACTTGGTTGCAGACACCGGGCAACAAGGCCTGCAAGGGCAACGTATACAGTAGTGGATACGGAATATATTATTGCTGGTGGAAAACTGTCACTCAAGTGATGTTTCTGGACACGGAATTATTATTGTTATTTAGACAAATTGTTATTTAGACAAAAAATACAGAGCAGTAGAAAGTAGATTACTAGCCAGAAAACCTACTTAAACTCTCCCTCAAATCAATACATACAGCTCCTATCCCCACACAAATACAGAGCAGTAGTAGATTACTAGCCAGAAATCCTACTTAAACTCTCCCTCAAATGAATGCACAGCTCCTATCCCCACACAAATACAGAGCAGTAGAAAGTAGATTACTAGCCAGAAATCCTACTTAAACTCTCCCTCAAATGAATGCACAGCTCCTATCCCCACACAAATACAGAGCAGTAGAAAGTAGATTACTAGCCAGAAATCCTACTTAAACTCTCCCTCAAATGAATGCACAGCTCCTATCCCCACACAAATACAGAGCAGTAGTAGATTACTAGCCAGAAATCCTACTTAAACTCTCCCTCAAATCAATCACAGCTTCTCTCCCTACACTATCTCTTCAAGCACACACAGGCAGAATGTAAAATGGCTGCTGGGCTTCGGTTTATATATGGAAGGGAGTGGTCCAAGGGGGGGGGGGTGGCCCAGGAGGGAGAGCTGCCTGATTGGCTGACATGTATCTGCTGGTCTGGGGTGAGAGGTCAAAATTTGGCGCCAGCTAAGGCGAACCCAAATGGCGAACATCGCCAAAAGTTCGCGAATTTGCGGACTTGCGAACACCCGATGTTCGCGCGAATTAGTTCGCCGGCGAACAGTTCGCTACATCCCTAGTGATGTGTAGTAGATACTGAATTCTGTGTGTGGTGTATTGTATGTGAAATATGAATTCCACTATTTACCATGGCCAGATAGACTGGGACAACCTCAGTACTTACAAAGATGAAGCACTTTATTCAGATTCCAAGTCCATAGACAGCAAGTGGCAACAGGTCTTTTTTAAAATGAGTCCACAGGTTATATTGTATAGGGAACAGCCTACAGAAGCCACTAGTCCAGAAGAAACATATGTAACACCCACAGGTTATATTGTATAGGGAACAGCCCACAGAAGCCACTAGTCCCGAAGAAACATATGTAACACCCACAGGTTATATTGTATAGGGAACAGCCTACAGAAGCCACTAGTCCAGAAGAAATATATGTAACACTTTCTTGGCACAATTTTGTATAAATTGGATTACACTCACTCTTCTTTGCAATCAGCAGACCCTGAAAGATCCTATGCTTATTTGAGAGGTACCGGGGAACTGGGATTAACAGCACAGTGCCTCCCCCTAGTGGGCAGTGAGGAGCATACCTCAGGTCACCTCCTGGATCTCTAGCAGCCCGGCAGGGAACAGGGTGGGCTCTCTCTGTACAGCTGGGGCTCTAGGCCTTTCCTCCAAGTTCCACACAGGATGAATATGAATCCTGTCTGATCTCATGGACAGTCTCTTTCCCACTAGTTCTGGCTGGATCTGCAGCCTCCCAGGAAAGATCTAAGAGACTGGATTAATCCTATACCTGTAACCAGGCTGAATGATGTCACAGGCAGAACAGGGGGGAGGGTTAACTGATCCCCTACACTCTCCCCTTGTACAAATTGGCTACGCCCTCACTTGCCGTATCCCCTGACTCACATGAACAGTTACCTAAGAACCTAACAGAGGCCTTACCTGGGGATCTGCACTTACCCAGACCCAGTCTCTTAGATCTATCAGGGGTGTCAGAGGTTCCAGTGGCCACCTTCATGCCCATAGGGTTCTCAACAGTGGTCTTCTCTTGACTCAACATCTCATCTTCTTCAGGGGAGTCACCCTCACATATTGAAGGCTCATATAGTATGACTTCTATACTGTTGAAACTTTGTAATTCCGGGCCTGAAGACCCATCATTTGGCATTTGTGGCATCTTACATTGAGCTTTCTATGCCGGCAGTGTACCTTTATGCCCGTGTGTGGCCTATTCTATCACACCAGTAACACTTTGGAGATACCTTTGTCTCAGTTGGAGTTTTGGCTTTTTCAGACAGTTGAGCTTTTTAATTCATGCATTCAAGTTTTTTTTTTACCATTTTGTTCTTGGATTCAAATTTGTTTTCAAAAATTAACTCAAACTTATTCAATCCACAGCCTTTCAGAGTTTTCCTGGAGAAGGAGGTCCATATAGAGCTAACAATCCTTTGAAGAGGCCTCTATGAGGAACTATCCCCATAATAGCCTGAAAATCAAGAATGTAAACTTACTTAATATCCACCATGATGACTACATGGCACATTACAGAAAGGTAGGTCTAGCTAAAGTAAGCATAAATATGGGACAAAAATATAAAGCAAGTGGGTGCCCTAGTAGTAGAGAGAAAAGTAAATCTGGATAGGAATAAAGGTTTTTTTCACCCCAATATGTTTCGGAGATTATGATTTTTTTTGACTCTTAACTTGTTAACTGTGTTACCCCTGAAAAGTAAATGCCCCAGAGACTGGCACTATTATTAAGAAATAATAGTTTCCCATCAGATTTGGATGCATCAAAGCTTCCAACCTTTATGTTTTTTAAGAAGTACCATTTCACTATATCATAACGGGCTTGTGGGTCTCCTTTGTCTTGAAAGTATATTTCATCCCCAGAAGAAGTTCTGAATTTCATGTGCCATATAAATACATTCATTATGAGATGTTTTAGTCTTATATAAATTGCATGAGTGGTTTTGTTGACCATGGCCCCTCCCAGCATAGGGACCACATAGGGACAGCATAGACCACATTACTTTTCATGTGCTTTGGTATTTAGGGTGCACCAACCTCTGTCTCAGGGTGTTGCTGGGTTTGAAAAACAAAGGAATGTGAAGTTTGTTGAATATTCTCCTAAGTTTTCCTGATGTTTTTTACCCTGGTGGTTTCATAACAATTCACATTTCCAATCCTGTACATTGAAAGATTAACCCCTGCCTCAATGAGAATCATGGTACCACTGTGACTGGATCATACGTTTACACCTCTGTGGCTTTCAGCCAACACCCAACTGAAATCAATGAAACCATTGTGATTGGATGTTTGTGACTGTAGTACTCTAAAGGGTATAAATGCTGGGGAATGCTCTACCAATCAGTTGAACTGAAGAAGCCACTCAGATGAGAGTCAAAACATTTTCAAGAAATTCAGAAAGTTCAGCTGCTTTAGACTTAATTCTACTAAATACTGTATATCGTGACGTGGATGAATGAGAATCTTGATAGAGATATTGCTAACCATCATATTGGTTGCTATGAGTTACTGCTACTGAGTAAATTTAGTTCCTTTTATCAAATATGGGGGTTAGAGACTATAGAGAATGCCTTAGCCTAGGCAAGCTATTTGGCATCACCCATTCATACTTTATGGGGGGAATTCACAAAAGTGGAGGGAGCCCTTTTTTGGAGTAAATGTGGTGGAAAACACTTTCTCCAGATTCACAAACAGAAATCCGCCTAAATTCCGACTCAACCACCCCTTTTCTGTTTTTGGTGAAAGAGGTTTTCAAAATGCAGTAAAGCTCAGTGTAACTCTAACACAAGAAAAAGGGAAAGTTGTGCAATGAGGCTGTGACCACAAAATACATATAAACAACCGCAAAAAATCCTCTCCACTCACCCATTATCAATATGTAGAAATAGGACATTAGGACATTTCTGTGCATTCAGCTACTAAGAAATGCCTTCCCTCCCCACCGCAAAAAGAGGGATTGTTTGTCTGTACGTTGCAATATACTTCAAGCTGGCCAACTACGTCAAAGTCATCCCTTCTGGCCAGTCCTACACTGACTGACCTATATAAGTAATTTAAGGTTATTACTGAGCAAAGGGACTAAGTTTTACCTGCATTATGCTTGCGTATAAGGTTAAAACTCCCATATGGTTGCCCTTTTATTGGCTCCATTGGGATCACCTGACTGTAGCTGGGAATAGTGAGGGCTACAACATGGAGCTGGCCACTGCTCCTGTATAAACAATATTGTCACTTCACTGACATTTGCCCCTTATCTGTGCCCCATAGCAAGTCCAGAACTACAGAGCTGCCCGACAGTATTGGCCCCCACCTGTTCCCAGCAGCCATCTTGGTGATCAGCAAACAGCACATACACACTGGTGCCCACACTGGGATATTGGGGTACAGGGTTGGACTGGCCCAACAGGGCACTGGATAAAAACCCAGTGGGCCCTAGTCCTGTTGGAGCTCTATTCACCGGGCATGTTGGGGTGGGGGCTGGATTGCTGCTGCCCAGTAATGAGTAGGGGCTAGATAAGACGGTATTTAGACCCTTAAATCTTGTTACAGAAGTGGAATTACACAGAAATATAGAAAACATTAGAAAGTCCAGCTTGGCCTGAAAAAAATGATGTATAGTTTCCCTGGGCAAAGTAAAATTACCCCTCAGAAAATGCCCCAAAGTGAAATGGAAAAATGGCATATGAAATGCAAAATCCTGCTGGTAAAATTCCTTACCCCCGAGGCGCCTGTCGCTGTGGGACTGGGTTTGTGGCACCGACAGATTTACTAACAGCTAAAGGCTAATTCATAAAAAAAATTTCGGAAAAATGACAAAATCTGAAAACTGTCTGTTTAAAAGACAAATTCACAAAAGTGGAGATAGAGGTTTGTGAATTAGGTGGAAAATCCGACAAATCTATCTCCACTTTTATTGTGTCGGAATATCACCACTTTTGTGAATTCCCAGTGTAAATATGCAAAGAAATAACAGCTTTAAAAAATCTGTAGTGCCCATTTACTAAATGGTGCCAAGTGAAAAACAAGCAAAAAGCAGCTTGCCATTTTCCCACAATGCACCTTTTTTGTACCTTTAACTTGGGCTATCAGTTACACACATTGCATCTGAAAGTGAACAGAACTCAATCATGAGGCCCATAAGCACCCACCTGCACCCACCTTACTAGCACCCTATTCATACAGGGCTCTCCCTGCCCCTCGCACCCACAGGCCCAGTACTTACTGACTGCACCCACCTTACTAGCACCCTATTCTTACAGGGCTCTCCCTGCCCCTTGCACCCACAGGTCCAGTACTTACTGACTGTACCCACCTTACTAGCACCCTATTCTTACAGGGCTCTCCCTGCCCCTCGCACCCACAGGCCCAGTACTTACTGACTGCACCCACCTTACTAGCACCCTATTCATACAGGGCTCTCCCTGCCCCTCACACCCACAGGCCCAGTACTTACTGACTGCACCCACCTTACTAGCACCCTATTCATACAGGGCTCTCCCTGCCCCTCGCACCCACAGGCCCAGTACTTACCGACTGCACCCACCTTACTAGCACCCTATTCATACAGGGCTCTCCCTGCCCCTCGCACCCACAGGCCCAGTACTTACTGACTGCACCCACCTTACTAGCACCCTATTCATACAGGGCTCTCCCTGCCCCTCGCACCCACAGGCCCAGTACTTACTGACTGCACCCACCTTACTAGCACCGTATTCATACAGGGCTCTCCCTGCCCCTCACACCCACAGGCCCAGTACTTACTGACTGCACCCACCTTACTAGCACCCTATTTATACAGGGCTCTCCCTGCCCCTCACACCCACAGGCCAGTACTTACCGACTGCACAAGGCAGGAGTCATGTACATGTTACACTTGCGGTGAGTGGGGAGGTGCAAGTTCTGTTTCGTTCCATAAATATACCTAGAGCTTGTGCTTATCAATTAAATGAGCCCTCTCCCTATAACCCTTTGTGATCCAAACATTCTAAAGTAATGTATAATCCCAAATCAGGAGGGAAAGATGAGGCCGTATACAGGGTTTGTGAAACTGGATGAATATTCTTATCTGAGAGTTTCCTCTCCGTAAAAAAGACTTTTTCTACATTTATTGTTATTGCCCTCCCACAACTGTGATCTCCTAAAAGTGGCTCACTATTCAGTACAATGATACTGTATATCCTATAGGAAAAAAATGGAAAGAAGTAAACTGCCCTTACAAAAAACACTCGTCTTTCTTCCCTTTAGTGAAATGACCGGACGGCAAGATCCTATCATGTATCTGTAGAATTCCACCAATAATCAAGTCCCCATCACTAAAGTAGTTCATACTGCTGATACTGCTCAGCCGGCACCCAGAGCTGGGACTGGGCATTTCAGCTGCAGAAGGGAGTACCTGGAACATCAGAACCAGTAGCAGAACCTTGAGTCTGGCCGGAAACAGAACCTCCCCTGATCCACAGAACAGAGAAGGGAGATGATGCAGGTTCCTGGGCTGATGGGGAGACATCCAGTGACAGAGCAGCCAAAGTGTGTCCTTCTGGCATTGGAACAGTAACAGTTCCCTTAGTTATATATCTTCCCTGAACTGCAATCTATGAGCAGCTGCAGCCACTGACATATTTTAGCAGCACAGTTATAGAGTTTCCTAAATCAGCCATAATAGCCGGTGTCCTGCTCTTCCCAATACAGCAGCAGCCTTGGGATTTATGGACTTTGCTTAGAACTTGTCTCCTCGTTCCTTTAATAGAGCTGAAACTTAGAGCTATGCCTTTTGGACAGTAAATAGGTGTTGAACCCAACTCCAACTTCCAAGTGCCTTTTGTGTTGGACTTTGAGGATTATCTAAGAGACCAAATAGACATTCTTCCCAATTTCCACTCGGAATGTTCTTCAGGCTGACCTCCCAGCCACTATAGTGGACTACCCTAAGGGGCCAGAACCATAATTTGGGAATATCTGATTTTATGTGATATTGATATGTTTTAGGTTGATAGAGGGATGTATGGAGATCATTTTATAACTCTTATTTTGCTTCTTGTTTCCTTCTCTGTTTTATCTTCCAGGATCAGACATCCAAATCAGTAGCTTTGCCTTGGACCCTGTGAATGGACACCAGGACATTGGGACCAAAGCTTGCTTATCAGGAACCTGAAGGTCTTGTGGGGCTCCCGACTTTGTGAATTGATGCTGAACTGCCTGTCCTTGTAATCACTTCCCACCAACCTAGTTCAGTTCATAAAAATAAAGGGGTTCACCCTTTTATTACACCTGATATATTATTATTCTTATAAAGATATAAAAATTGAACCATTCTTGTACACAGTGAATTATAAAAATATTCACACTTTAAAAATTTTGTTTCACATTTCAGGGGGTCCCCATTTATCAAGATTCAAATTTTAGTGGTTTTTGAGGTTTTTGAAACCACAAATAAACTTATTTTCTCTAAAACCACAAATGCCAAGTGATTTATTAAAACAACCTTTAAAAAAAGAAACCAATAAAAAAAAAAACACAAAGAAAAAAATGTAAAAAAGCTTTTTCATTGAATGGAGCTTTCCCCAAAATCCAAAAACCTCTAATATTATGGAGGAAAGAAAGATCTTTTAGTGTGAATTAAGGACAGCTGCCATTGACTTCTACATGGCCTCGACAGCTTTTATATGACATATATTTTTGGAGTTGTCACAGTTTCCACACATAATATTTCATTATTTCCATCACTATGCTTAACCCTTTAAGTGCCAGCAGAATTTCACATTTTGGTTCCCCTCAGTGCCAGATGTTTTGTAAACATTCTGTGCTCTCTCATTTTAGGGGCATTTACTGGAGGGGGTTTAAGTTTAGGTAGGCAAACTATACATTGTTTTTTAAGGAGAACCTGAGCTTTCCAAATCTGAGTTTTTGTGTTATTCCACTTCTGGAACAAGATTTAGAGCTTGAAATACACATTTTGTTTTATATTTTTCATGTTATAGGGATTTATACCAGAAACATATTTTATTTTTTGGACAAAAATTCAACTGATTTGGAAAATTTCATATCTTCTGAATGTGCCATTACCTGATATATATAGTTTTATGGAGATTTCTGACTTCTATAGATCAAAAACTCCCAGCAGTAAATTACTAACTTTTCAAAGCATTACAGCAGAATACGGCATACTTTAGATTCCAAAGGCAAAAATCCTTGAACATTAGGTTTACCCCAAAAAACATATATTTTTGAAAAGTACACATTCTGCTGAATCCAAAATGGGTAACTATGTCTTCCAACTCCTAAGTACCAAACAGCAATGCTTTCCTGAATTTAGCAGTTTCTATAAAAAAATATGAAAATTCAAAAAAATTGCCTCAAAGCTTTCAGTTTCAATTATCATATCTCCCACATAACATTAGGTACCAAGAAAAAACATTCTAAACATGAAAGCCAAGGGGCCAATGAACAGTTTGATACCCATTGTGCATAGGATTACCAAAGTATTTTAGAGAGGCGAAAAGGAAGTTAGTGCATACAAATTGTCCGAAAGATCTCTTTCACTACAGAACATTTACCACATTTACTTCATTTTATGTGGGGCAAAAACACAAAAATATACACTGACCCCCCCAAAAACCATATATTTTTGGAAAGTACACATTCAGGTGAATTCAAAATGGGCACCCATGTCTTTCTACTCCAAACTATAGAGTTGCAATGCTTTCCCAAATTTGCCAGTTGTGAAGAAATACCTGAAAATGGCATCAAACCTTCCACTTATCTCCCACATAACATTTGGTACCAGGAAAACACATCTTAAGTATGAAAGCCAAGAGTCCACTGAACAGTATATGCCATTTAGAGATCCCTAATGCAATGCTTTGCCAAAATTGGGGGTTTTGATGGAATACCTTAAAATCTTTTCATACCTTCTACTTTCAAGCACCTTATCTCCCACATAGCAATAGGTACCAAGAAAAAACATCCTAAATATAAAAGCCATGGGTCCACTGAACAGTTTGATGCCCATTGTACATAGGATCACCAAAGTATTACCAAAGTTAGTGCATACAAATTGCATACGCTGCAATATAAGCTCCCAGCATGTGCATTATGTGCCATAAGACCCCCTAACAGTGCAGAGACCCTAGAAAACCATACATTTTCTGAAAGTACACATTCTGACAAAACAAAAATGAGTAAATACATCTTTCTACTGCAAACTACCAACCTACAAAGCTATGGTAAACATAATGGTTTTTTATGACATTTCTGAAAATCATCACAAAGCTTGGATTTTGCCCCATTACGTACACCACATTTTGTAACAAATTAACCTTAAACATTCTAAATAAGAACTCCAGGGTTGTACTGAACAGTTTGATGGCCAGTATGTATAGATTTACCAAACTATGTGGCATACAGAGGCACCCAAATATAAATAGCGCACATGCATTTTCACTTCTGAAGCTCTAAAAGCTGCACAATAATCTCCTGGTATGTGTATTATGTGCCATAAGACCCCCCAACAATATGGAGACCCTAGAAAACCATATATTTTCTGAAAGTACACATTCTGACAAAATAAAAATTGGTAAATACATCTTTCTACTGCAATCTTCCAAACAACAAAGCTATGCTAAACATAACATTTTTTATGATATTTCTGCAAATCGTCAGAAAGTTTGAATTTTACCGCATGATGTACCCCCACATTTTGTGACTTATCAACATAAAACATTTGAAATATGAAATCCAGGAGTCTACTGAACAGTTTGATGCCTTATATGCATAGATTTACTAAACTATTTGGTGTACAGGGGCACCCAATTAAAAATAGTGCACATGAATTTTCACATATGATGCTCTGGTTTGTGCACATTTTGATGAAACAAAAATGGGTAAATACATCTTTCTACTGCAAACACCCAAACTACAAAGCTATGTTAAATATAATGGTTTTTATGAAACTTCTGAAAATCGTCACAAAGCTTGCATTTTGCCCCATTATGTACTTCACATTTTGTAACATATCAACCTAAAACATTCTAAATATGAACGCCAGGGGTCTACTGAACAGTTTGATGCCCAGTATACATAGATTTACCAAACTATGTTGGGTACAGAGGCACCCAAATAAAAATAGTGCACATGAATTTTCTCCTCTGAAGCTCTGAACGCTGCAGTATAAGCTCCCGGTATGTGTATTATGTGTCATAAGACCCTCTAACAGTATGGATACTGTAGAAAACTATATCTTTTCCGAAAGTACACATATGCTAAACATAACAGTTTTTATGAAATTTCTGAAAATTGTCACAAAGCTTGCATTTTGCCCCATTAAGTACCCCCCATTTCATAACACATCAACATAAAACACTCTAAATAGGAATGTCAGGGGTCTACTAAACTTTTTGATGCCCAATATGCTTAGAATTAACCAAACTATGTGGGGTACAGAGGCACCCATATTGATATATAGCAAATTGGACAAATTGTCCATGGGAAAAGACAAAGAACAAAGAACAATGCAAAACAATAAAATCGCTAAAATAAAAAAGAATCACTAAAATCAATGATTTTTTTTTCCACCTAGTGAAATCTGCAGTCAGTATCACATTTTGAATATTTTGGCTTGGGCAAATTAGTTTTACAGAAAAAGTCATGCGAACAACACTTTTGCATAACTGAAAATGCAATAAAATGGCTAAAAATGCAATAAAATGACTAAGCATGCACCAAAATCACAGAAAATGTAATAAAATAACATTGAGGTTAGTGAATACGCTATCCGCAATAGCAATAAAACATTTTTTTCAGGAAAAAAAAACACAAAATTGTGTGTGTAAGAAAAGTGTGTTGTGTGCATGTGCGTGCAAGTGTGAGTGCTGTGAATGTGTAAAAAACAAAACAAAATAGATGTGTGTTTTGTAACAAAAAGGTTTTTCTCAGTGAGAATTGTCTGTTGGATGGCAGATATATAGCACCCAGGCTGATGTATGTATGTATGTATAACTTTATTTATAAAGCGCCACAAGGGTACGCAGCGCTGTACAGTCTTACAGAATACAAAATTACACACATGGAGGACAAGTGATATAATAAATAAATACAATAAATACATATATGTATATATATATATATATATATATATATAAGTGCCATGTTGTATGAGACACAGTAGGAAGGAGGTCCCTGTCCCGTAGAGCTTACAATCTGAGTGGTTGGGTAACATACAGGCACAAACTGGAAGGTAAGAGTGCATCAGGTATGGGCATTTGCCCTTAAGCGCAGGACTGGGCAAAATAATGTCTTAGTGCTCCAGAAGGTAACAGCTGAGTTTTTTCTTAAAGAGAGTGGGTGAGTGTTCCCTACGGAGGGATTCAGGGATAGAGTTCCAGAGGTAAGGAGCGAGATAGAAAGGTTTAAGACGAGAGAGCGCAGTGGGTGTGGATGGTGTAAAGAGATGGGGGCTCTGAGAGGAGCGGAGGAGACGACCAGGAACGTGCAGGGAGACCAGTGAGGGAATGTAGTGAGGAGCAGAGGAGTGAAGGGCTTTGAATGTCAGCAGAAGGATTTTGTAAGCTATCCTTTGCTTGACAGGCAGCCAGGCTAGTGAGCTTAATTGAGGCTGAGCAGGATCCCTCTTAGGAGAGAGCAGGAGGATCCTGGCAGCAGAGTTTAAGATTGATTGCAGGGGAGAGAGGTGGGAGTCTGGGAGGCCGGTTAGTAGTACATCAGTAGGCTGATGTACTGGCTCTTTTAAATCTCCAGGGCAGGAGAGGCTAGTGCCCTGAAGTTTGGCTAGAGAAGGATGGAGCCAATAAGGCAACACCTGAAGCATTTAAGGTGAGCCTGGGGGTGCAGCAAGTGTTCAGTACCTAAGAGAGGCTGTAAGGGAGGCTGGACTGATTACAAACTCCCCTGATTCTGGGACTCCAGAAAAGGACTGTTGGGCATTGGCAGTGAGGAGTTGATTATACTATTTGGTTAATCTAAAGTCTGGTGAGACTTAGTTTGGTTGAACTTTTTACTTTCAAACTCCAAGTTGCGATGTATTGTTTTGCTGTGGGAAATAAAGCACAGACAGGAGTCTGATCATTTTGGTTGCAAACCAGAGTTGCCTGTCTTATCTGTGAAGCCCAGATTTCCATCCGCTACCGGCTGCTACCAGCTAAAACCCCACAGTATGCAAGTGTAAGTATAAGTGTGTATTAGTGTAATAAGTGTGTGTTTGTGTAATTTTTAATACCTACCTGGGACAAGCAGTCACACAGATCATTCTGGAGGAGAGAGGAGGGACCCAGGAGGCGAAACTGCAGCTGCTTCCTGTGATTGTGCAGAGGGAGGGTAGGTTGGGAGCAGGAAATGCCAGGCACGTAGTACTAGCATTCCTGGCAGTTCCTATGGGGCCCCTGGGCTATCGTGACCCAGGTGCAACTTGTTCCCTGCCTCTGCTTGTTGCCTAGGGGCTGGGGAATGAGTGGGGAGTGAAAGAGTGACTTTAAAAGCCCCTCCTCTGCTCCCAAACTCAGAAGTGCAGCACAACATAGAATCTACGTTCTGTGGCACTTAGGTACTTTTATACACAGAACATAGATTCTATGTTGGGTGGCACTTAAAGTTAAAGTATCAATTAATATACATGATTTTGTTTTGGATCAATATGTATATGAATTATATTATGGTTTATTATTACAGTAGAAAAGGAAATCGGATGAATAGGTATCTGAATATTGGATATCAGAGTGGAGATTAATAGTAGAAGTCTAATATTGCATGCTCTTTGGGGTCCCTATCCTCACTGTGTAAGGCAACTCCTAGCACTTGAGAATTTATTCTATTTATTTTATGATAACTCTCACCCTGTTTGTGTTTACACCTTGTGAAACCCCATGTACAGGACCACAGAGACCTTATCCGCACACCCTAACACTCCAAAAAAAATTTTTGTCCGGTGCACACTGCTGGAGGGATCGGCACCCTCCAAATACACTGTAGCAACAAAAAAAGCAAATGGCACTCAGGACTACAGACAGATGCTGAACCACATCCCCAAGTTAATTGGTAATTGAATAAATACTTAATTGACAACAATAATATCCAACAAACCTAGTTTTAAAAAACTTGATATTATATAACAACAGTGCAATGCATCATATATAGTGTACATTCAACGTCAGTGAATTAATCCATCTCATAAAGTGCATAATATACATTAAAAACAATTTTGTTGTACAAACAAATGTGATCACACTTTCTCATTTTCTCTCTGTTCTAAGTCCAGAATTGTAGCTGAATAGCAACAGTGTATCACCGTAGAGAACCCATAGGAAGCTAAAATACAAAGTATCAATAATCAACTAAGTATCAAATAAAAACATATGTAACAAAATCCATAATGGTACAGATCAAAGGAACAGTATATCTTACCCCAACGCGAAGGAAAAGAATATCTATCCCTGATGTGCACCCGGGAAACATTTATCTATAAAAACATAAATGAAGAAACGTAATATTTATAAGAAACAAGCCATGTTAAATTCATCATTTAACCCCCTTGGGTGGCGAGATTGTAAAAGCCAAATCCAATAGCACTCCCTCTGAGATAGCAGCTTCTTTTTATCCTGGCCCTGTCGTGCCTGTATTTTTTCTAAGATCTGCCACCTGACTTGTGCCACCTGGTGGCCATGTGTAAAAAAATGTTTAGCCAACAAAGTTTCCCTTTTCTTTTCAATCTCCTTCTTTTTAACAGTTTGTATCGCTCTCTGGGGGGACTGAGTTGGAGGTTTATAATTCCTTATAGTAGATTTATGTTCGTTAAGCCTTATTTTAATGGGTCTTGACGTCTGACCTACATAGGCCAATCCACACGGACATTTAACACAGTATATAACATCTTTACTATCACAGCTATAAAAGCCGCCCACTTCATGTCTAGTGCCATGTTGTGGATGCGTGACAGCAGACCCAGCGATAATACCATTACAATGGCTACAATTCCTACATGGGAAAGTACTGGGTTTATAGTTATGTGTAACTGTCACTGTGTCTGTCCCTTTCCCTTCTCTGCACTGCTGGTTCTGACTCCTGATACAACTCCCCAATATCCATTAATTCCTCATTCTCACTGGGTTTATAGTTATGTGTAACTGTCATTGTGTCTGTCCCTTTCCCTTCCCTGCACTGCTGGTTCTGACTCCTGATACAACTCCCCAATATCCATTCATTCCCCATTCTCACTGGGTTTATAGTTATGTGTAACTGTCACTGTGTCTGTCCCTTTCCCTTCTCTGCACTGCTGGTTCTGACTCCTGATACAACTCCCCAATATCCATTCATTCCTCATTCTCACTGGGTTTATAGTTATGTGTAACTGTCACTGTGTCTGTCCCTTTCCCTTCCCTGCACTGCTGGTTCTGACTCCTGATACAACTCCCCAATACCCATTCATCCCTCATTCTCACTGGGTTTATAGTTATGTGTAACTGTCACTGTGTCTGTCCCTTTCCCTTCCCTGCACTGCTGGTTCTGACTCCTGATACAACTCCCCAATATCCATTCATTCCTCATTCTCACTGGGTTTATAGTTATGTGTAACTGTCACTGTGTCTGTCCCTTTCCCTTCCCTGCACTGCTGGTTCTGACTCCTGATACAACTCCCCAATATCCATTCATTCCTCATTCTCACTGGGTTTATAGTTATGTGTAACTGTCACTGTGTCTGTCCCTTTCCCTTCCCTGCACTGCTGGTTCTGACTCCTGATACAACTCCCCAATATCCAGTCATTCCTCATTCTCACTGGGTTTATAGTTATGTGTAACTGTCACTGTGTCTGTCCCTTTCCCTTCCCTGCACTGCTGGTTCTGACTCCTGATACAACTCCCCAATATCCATTCATTCCTCATTCTCACTGGGTTTATAGTTATGTGTAACTGTCACTGTGTCTGTCCCTTTCCCTTCCCTGCACTGCTGGTTCTGACTCCTGATACAACTCCCCAATATCCATTCATTTCTCATTCTCACTGGGTTTATAGTTATGTGTAACTGTCACTGTGTCTGTCCCTTTCCCTTCCCTGCACTGCTGGTTCTGACTCCTGATACAACTCCCCAATACCCATTCATCCCTCATTCTCACTGGGTTTATAGTTATGTGTAACTGTCACTGTGTCTGTCCCTTTCCCTTCCCTGCACTGCTGGTTCTGACTCCTGATACAACTCCCCAATACCCATTCATCCCTCATTCTCACTGGGTTTATAGTTATGTGTAACTGTCACTGTGTCTGTCCCTTTCCCTTCTCTGCACTGCTGGTTCTGACTCCTGATACAACTCCCCAATATCCATTCATTCCTCATTCTCACTGGGTTTATAGTTATGTGTAACTGTCACTGTGTCTGTCCCTTTCCCTTCCCTGCACTGCTGGTTCTGACTCCTGATACAACTCCCCAATACCCATTCATCCCTCATTCTCACTGGGTTTATAGTTATGTGTAACTGTCACTGTCACTGTGTATTTTTTACACATGGAAATAACAAATATTATCCCCTAAATACAATATATAAATAATGAACACCGGACATTCATTGTCTATGAATAAAGTACAACAGTTTATTAAAGCCAAAGAGAAAACAAGGAATGGCAGAAATAACAATACAGATACAATATGTGTATATAATGGCAAACAATATGCAGCAATAAGAACTGACACAGGGCAGTAATATATGTACACGTCTCTCCCCAAAGATAAAAGAGATATCTCAAGGGGAGACTGAGTGAGGGAAAGGTAGGGGGTGCTAGAGAGGAGGAGGAAAGGCGAGTTGTTAAGGCAGGGGCTGATAAAGTGCCAACAGGAACAGGGTGAAGAGGGCAAAGATCAAGGAACAAGTAGGAGTGCAGGGTGGAGAGGACAAAGATTGGAGGCAATATGGAGGACAGATCAATTGAAGACTAGGAGAGGACAGAGAGGGCAAAGTCTAGGACCAGAACAGGATGGAGCAGGCAAAGAATAGGACCAGGACAGGATGGGGCAGGCAAAGACTAGGACCAGGGCAGGATGGGGCAGGAGAATACTAGGACCAGTACGAGGTGGGCAAAGACTAGGACCAGGACAGGATGGAGCAGGCGAATACTAGGACCAGGACAGGGTGGGCAAAGACTAGGACCAGGACAGGATGGGGCAGGAGAATACTAGGACCAGGACAGGGTGGGCAAAGACTAGGACCAAGACAGGATGGGACAGGAGAATACTAGGACCAGGACAGGGTGGGCAAAGACTAGGACCAAGACAGGATGGGGCAGGAGAATACTAGGACCAGGACAGGGTGGACAAAGACTAGGACCAGGACAGGATGGGGCAGGAAAATACTAGGACCAGGACAGGGTGGGCAAAGACTAGGACCAGGACAGGATGGAGCAGGCAAAGACTAGGACCAGGACAGGATGGAGCCGGCAAAGACTAGGACCAGGACAGGATGTAATGGAATGGGTGAAGACTAGGACCGGAGCAGGACCAGGGAAGGACTGGAGCAAAGGCAGAAACAAGGGCAAGAGCAGGGGTAAAACTAGTACAGGACAAGACAAGGAGTGGGCAAAACCAGACACAGAAAAGGAACCACAGTGCTTAATGTTAGACCAGTGCTCAGGCAAGGAAGGTGAGGAGGGCTGGGTTTAAAAAGGGCAGATGTAATAAAGCCCAGTATACAGGTGCTTGGCAACAAATAAATGAGCAATGAGCTCTTGCTGGCTGCTCTCCTGACTCAATGGTTAGGGGGGAGCAGCCAGTAATTAGGAGGTCCTGGGATCAAACCCCAACAGACTGTGTAAGTTCATGGGGCCACAACTAAAGTAATATTAAAACAATATGTCCTGTGCCTCTGTTTCACTTTGGCTCACTGTACTGATTGGGTGCTAGCCAACACTGACTTATTTATTGGGCCAAGATTGTCTGTTCTGCTCTGTCTTCATCAGGATGCTGATCCATCTATCTATCTATCTATCTATCATCTATCTATCTCTCTATCTATCCTATCTGTCTATCTATTCTGTCTGTCTGTCCTGTTTTTGTTATGCCTCATGCATGAACTGATCAGACTACTCATTGATTCACAGGCTCCAACCTGAATATTAAAAGGAGTTGTTTTCAAATGTTTTTGAATTAAACACCTTTTTGTGGAGGCCATATATATCAAGCCGCATATATTCCCATAAAGGAAGTAATCAAGAAGCAGGATTTAGCCTCAAGAACCACAAGGGTACTCATTAATATGCAGATATTAAATAGACTGTGCTAGTTAGACAGAGAGTGTTTTATCTGCTAGTAGAAAGATAGCTCCCTACTAGTCCCCACTGCAGAATTATTTGTATTATATGCCAGTTGCATTTCTTTATTTTTATAAGTTAATTTGTTGCTGCAAACTGTGTATGTTTTATTTTCCTAGTGAAATTCCCCTGAGTTGTGCTCCTCTGTGGCCACTAGGTTGGAGGCACTGCTATCAGAAGCAAAGAGGCTAGGATTGGGTTCCCACAGGTGTGGGTGTATATCAAATGTATTAAACCCAGGCACTCCTGGAAGAGGCTTAATGAAGAGAAAATCAGGTATGGTCTTTCTACCCAAGGATAATACTATTGCTTGACTTGGGACTGGTGCAGGGACACTGCCATGTTGGGGTGGGCAAGCTTATGCCTACTTCATTGCCTTTTTTAACTCAAATTAACCATGTAACTAAGTAAAAATTAGGACCAAGAGTCATGTTTTGTAGAGATATTTCTCTTCTTCATGCTCCCCATGATTCAAAACAATTCTTAACTATAAATAATTCTATTGTTTTCTTATAATGGTTTCTTTTGTGTTCAGTTCAGACCTTATAAATAAGATATAGCACTTGGGAATGAATATACAGGCCAATAACCCAGCACTGGAGCATAAGATGGCAAATATCTCAACTGCCACCATTCTACTGCCCTTACTGCTCAGGTATGCAGGGACAAATGCCCCCCACACGCTACAGAACCCCAACATACTGAAAGTGATGTTTTTAGCCTCATTAAATCGGTCAGGGAAATCCTTGGCTAGAAATGCAGCAATAAAACTTAGTTGGGCTAACGTTCCTATATATCCAATTATACAGAAGAAGAAAAAGCCGGATCCCTCATTGCACAGCAGAATAATATAGTCTGGGTCAGAGAGACTATCAGCCTCTGGAAATGGAGGATTAGAGGCCAACCACACAGCAGAGATGACAATCTCAACTAAAGAACATACAATGACTAATATGATAGACAGTTGGGTTCCTACATACTTCTTCAGCTTGCTCCCAGGCTTTGTGGCATTGAAGGCAATAATAACTGTGAGAGTTTTAGCCAACACAGAAGAAACAGAAATAGTAAATACAATCCCAAATGTCACTTGTCGGAGGAGACAACATATCTGAGTTGGGCGCCCAATGAATAATAAAGTGCAGAGGAAACACAACATGAGAGAGATGAGGAGGAGACAGCTGAGATATCGGTTGTTGGCTCTCACTATAGGAGTCTCGCGGTACTTTATAAAGATTCCCAGGATTACAGCACAAGTGATGGAGAACATTATGGAAATGGAGGATAAAGTAGTGCCCAGTTGGTCTCCATAGGAAAGGTAATTTATATTCCTCAGGATGCAGCTGGTTCTTCCAGTATTTGACTTTTCATGTTTAGAGCATTTCATACAACTCTGTGCATCTGTAGAAAAAAAGAATAGTTAGATATTAGATTTCTGGGTACAACTTGGGATTGTTATCAGCCAACTAACTAATCATCCCAAAGAAAACCTGAGACCCAGAGGGGATCTAGGGGAGAATGGCCAGGGGGAGGGGAAGCAGGCTTGTGAGTCTTGGGTGGTAAGAGGAGGAAGGGGGTCCCAGGGGAGTGAGGAATGGGGAAGGGCCTGTAGGCCTGGGGGAGAGAGGCGGAGGGTAGATCAGGTAGGGAGTCCCAAGGAAGTGAGGACAGGGTAGGTCAAACAGGTCCCAGAGAAGATAGGATGGCAGTAGGTCAGGTAGGGGAATCCCAGGGGAGAGACAACAGGGGTAAGTCACATACTGTAGATCCCAGGGGAGAGAGGAGGAAGGTGGAGGAGACTCATAGGAGAGCTACATTGAGGCAAGAGGAGGAGGAGGAGGATCCTGAAGAGGGCCTCAGCTCCAAACCTAGTGGTCATAAACATTGCATCAATTAAAGCATATCTATTTAATGGTATTCTTGAATGATGGAAAGGGAACATTCACTTACCCACAAGCCAGACCTCTTGCATTTTTCCTCAGGTGAAGAGGACATGCAGAGCTGACACATAGTGGCATCATGGACACTTTCAAGAAAGCCAGATCACACACTCATGATCCACATGTAAGAATCATGCTCCACCTGGACATTTATGGAATGTGTGGCTTCCTATTGTGGACACACTCCTGTCAAAGCCAAGGTGGTGTGAGTGGAATATGAGTGCAGTCAATGGCTCCAAGGCAATTTGGAAAATGCCCAATGAGGAAAAACTCCTGCTGACCTTATTCACTTTTGCAAGTACAGGAGTAAGGTAAGGGGAATGCAGATAGCCATTCTTGTGTCCAAACTCTCTCTCTTTCAAATTAAATGGTATGTGGGGTGGGTTTCAATTGGTTAGTGAGTGTCTTTAACCTTTTCCTGAAGGAAAGGACAGTCAAGGTCAAATCAAGGTTTTTCAATTAATAAACTTGAATGTTTGAGTCTTTGTTGTCTCCAGGGAACCTCAGCACCTCAAAACTGCTGGGGAAAATCTCAGACATTCAAGATTTGAGCCTTATTTTGCTAAAGTCAGGAAATCTGGAGATTTCCATGTAGCTCCTATAGGCACGAGAGCAGTAGCAACAACATGATTTGATACAATTTAAGAATATTTGAAGTGCTCAAGGAATGGCCTGCCCAGAATTAAGGTATTTGGATTCTTAGGTAATGAGGGATATTTACTAGTTAGTAATTCAGCTATCTTATTGCAGCAATGATGTATTATGGCAGTAATCTATCATTATTCCTCACTCTCTTCTTTGTGACTTTGAAACATAGCTTATGTTCTTTCAGTCCTCTGACTGCTCCTCTCTCCTACTGGGTGGCTTCAATTGCCACATTGATGACCCCAATCTATCCTGGGCCTCCCATCTCCTCTCTGTAACTACCTCCCATGGCCGTCTACAGTGGACTTCTGGTAGCACTCATGAAGATAGCCACTGTCTAGTTTTTACCAAACACTGCTCCCCCAACTATTCACAGTATCTCCCCCCCTACTCTCCAACCATTATCTAATTTCATAGTTATTTTCTCATGACACGTCTCCCTCTACTACCACTAAAAAAGTATGGCAGAGAAAGCTACACCCCACTATACATTTTATTTACAAGTGGAAAGTATAACCATAGAAAAATTCTCTTTGGGGGCTATTTGGGAGGTTTTGCATGATTGTAGTATTTGATCTGTCTTTTCACCACTGAGACTCACTACTGGTGAGCATGGTATTGGTTTTGGTAATTTATTGGCATAACTTGCTGTTGTTGGGCAGGTTAATACATGAGTCATATGGGATATTGGGACTCATTGCTCTCAATAGACTGATGCCATCAACATTGTAGCCACCCATTTTTAAGTAATGACACAGTTGGTGTAGCTAATTAGCATGATATATAGCCCAGTTATTAATGTATATTTCAGCCCAGTAGGGCACCCCTTTCTCAGTAGTAGTGAAACCTTCCTCCTCAAGGGGTTAATGCCTTATAACCAGATAGCCCTGTTCATTTTAGTACATTTTATTTTTATCATTTTTGGTTATATCACATGTACATAGCCCTCTTTTTTTGTAATTTTAGACATATAAGAAGAGGAGGTACATTTTTCTATGGTGATACTTTCCACTTGTAAATAAATAGTTCCATATATTTGTGACCGTGCGATACAGTAAATAAATAATTACATACAAATACATACATACATGGGACTGGTTCAAAAAATATTATTAAGAGTGCATAGACAACCACAGCCACTCCAGCAAGTGTTAGGCTACATAATCTGTTCTCTGATTACTCTATCGGGTGTGTGGTACCAAAGTATGAGTACAGTATAGAAGTTCTATTTCTGTTTAACACGAATGATCAATTTCCTAGTATATGCCCAAATTATAGTTCAATCATCATCAGATATGTTTTTGTGCTAGAGCTGTTTCCCATATAGTCATATATGGGTGTTTTACAAAAGTGGCTGTTTGTGGGTCCATCACTTGTAAATTAAGCCTGAGGTAGGCCAGATAGTGCTCAAATAGCAAGGCAGACAAAGATTCGAATTGCTGAAAATTGTTGAAAATATTTAGTTTTAGTCTAAATGTTATGGCCTTTTGGGTTAGATCTGCATGTGACAGAAAAGTGAGACTGCATTCATCCAGCAAGTCTTCAATCATATCTATGTTGGCTTTCTGCCATCTGACATAGAAGTCTTGATTGGTCCCTGGCAGGGCCGGAACTAGGGGTAGGCAGAAGAGGCAGCTGCCTAGGGCGCAACGATCGAGGGGCGCCAGGCAGGAGCCTCTCCTGCCTACCCCTAGTGCTACTATGTTATTGCCTCCACCACTTGTTATTAGCGGTGGAGGCAATGACCGATGTGATCGCACCGCCACCCCTGCACCTCCTCCTGTGCTTTGGCGCGTATGCACCCTTCGGGGGGGGTGGGGGCGAGGTGGGCGGAGTTGGCCGACCAGGTTGCCTAGGGCGCCCGGTCAGCTTGGCCCGCCCCTGGTCCCTGGGATAAAGTCCAGATTATTCAAATATATTGTGTTGAGAGAAAATGTAGATTTTATGCAATGTCTGAACTTAGTTTTGTCCCAAATCTGTAGAGTGTGATGAGTAGAGTGAAGACGTCCAGACAAAGGGAAAGTAGATTTACTAGAGGAACATATTCAGGAATTAAGATTGCTGCAATGAGACAGCGAATTTTCTATATAAACTGAAATGGAGCTATGGCCCCAGTAGGACCAAGCAAAGCTATAGGTGGGCAACTTCATAGTATTTTTGTATCATTGTTTTTCCCTGAGCACATGTATAGAGGAGGTCAAGATTGATTTTGAGATCATGTGTCTTTTATTCACCCAAATAAACCTGTGGCAAGTCCTTGAATGCGGTGGTAGGCAGGGGTACAAAAAGGATTTTGAGAAGTTTGCTCATTTTGCTGATATTCTTTTATACCTGGAGAGTGAGAATTAGACCATTTTTCAATCCAAGGGACAACATTGAAATCATATTTTTGTAGAATGATGAGTATTGCTTCCATTTTTCATATGTTAATTTAATATCCTGAGAGAAAGTTACATTTGTCCAGGACTTTCTTAAAAGATGGCAGGGAAAGCAGGGGGTAAATTATGATAAAACATTATCAGCAAATATATTAAAACTGCTTAGCTGATACCTTAACCCCTGTGATATCTGGGTTGGTTCAAAAAGCTAAATGTTCTAAGCTCAGGGCATATAGCTTGGCCTCCTACAGTGTAGAACTAGGCCTTCTCCTACAGTGTAGAACTAGAATGCAGGTTTTGCTACCACTGGTTAGGCTGACAAATCATGTTATTCACTGGCAACTGTCCATACATAGATTGCAAATGTTTTCACATATCCGTAAGAGTAGAGAGAATCAAAGTGTAAACAAGTTCTGCTCTGTGGGGAATGGGCAAAACTATCTAGATCCTTAGAATCTCTGAGGGGAAGGAATTTTTTTTCCTAGCTGTTATCATCCCCCCTGCTTCTAGATTTATTAAAGACCCTTTGCCTTTGAGACCAGACGTACCTGTTATGTTAGACATTTCCCCATCGGCACACAGTACACAGGTATAACAGCAACTTGGCGCCCCTTCTACTTTAGCTTTCCTGAATCCAGGCTTACAGGGCTCGCTACAGCGTGAATGGACACACTGTGGGGTAGAATAAAATAATGCATTTAAAGCATAATAATAATAATGAGCATTAGGCAATTACTCTAATAAATGCATTATTTGCATCACAAAAAGTGATAAATACATAGGGATAGTCTTACTGGCTGGGATTTAGAAATGAAGATGAATAACGTTGCCCCTTTGCAACTGAGGTCCCTGCATTTGGTATCTCTGTATATACAAGTGCCTACTCTTTGCACACCAGGTGCAATCCTACCTGCTCTAATGTTGGAGCCATGAGTTGCTCCCCTATCCTCAGCAGCCTATCAGTGTCTCCTGGAGAAGGGCATCCATGAAAAACAGTTTCAAAACCAACAAAAGAAATCCTCTTGTTGCACAGGCTTAATGGGGAGCCCAACCAACAGGGCCTGCAAATCAAGAATGATGACTACATGGAACTTTACATAAATGGAGATCTAGTTTGGGTTCTTCTAATCTATGACAAAAAGAGCTTGGGACTTAATACAGAACAAATATTGTCCCTACAGTAGTGGAGGGGAAACATGAACCTAAAAGAAACAAAGGATTTATTTCAGGATTTATTTTGGTTAACTTAATCATTTTTACAAAGAGGGTTTGCATCTAAATCCTATTTTGTCTTGCATATACAGGTATGGGATCCCTTATCCAGAAACCTGTTATCCAGAAAGCTCCGAATTATGGAAAGACCGTCTCCCATAGGCTCCATTTTAATCAAATAATTCAGAATTTTAAAACTAATTTCCTTTTTGTCTGTAGTAATAAAACAGTACCTGTACTTGATCCCAACTATGATGTAAATAATCCTTATTCGATGCAAAGCAATTCTATTGGGCTTAATGAATGTTTTATAAATTTTTTAGTAGACTTAAGGTATGGAGATCCAAAGTACAGAAAGACCCCTTATCCGGAATACCCTTGGTCCAGAGCATTCTGGATAACGGGTCCCATACCTGTACTTAAACACAAAGGAAACAGATTTTATCTATGATGTTACCTCAGAAAAATACGGGCCCCAGAGATTGGCGCTGTCATTGATAAAAAGATTCCCATCAGATTCAGATCCATCAAAGCTTCCAACCTTTATGCTCTTTTTGTTTCCTGTTTTTAAGAAGTACCATTTCACTATATCATAACGGGCTTGTGGGTTTCCATTGTCTTTAAAGTATATTTTGTCCCCAGAAGACGTTCTAAATGTCACATGTGGCATCAATGCATTTAGCTTAAAAATATTTAAAGGTACATTTGAAAATAAAAATATTATTAAATACGCTATTCTTATATATATATTGCAGTGTATATCAACATTGAGGGAACAGGCACTCTACTATAGTTCCAGGGGTACCCAGGGCACAAATAAGCACTCACCCCAAATCTCCCCCTAACTGGCCTTCAGGCTGGGCCCCCTTAGCCCATAACAAGGTTACAGATATATAGAAACATTGGGGTAACAGTCATCCCGCTATAGTTCCAGGGGTACCCAGGGCACAAATAAGCACTCACCCCAAATCCCCCCCTAACTGGCCTTCAGGCTGGGCCCCCTTAGCCCATAACAAGGTTACAGATATATAGAAACATTGGGGTAACAGTCATCCCGCTATAGTTCCAGGGGTACCCAGGGCACAAATAAGCACTCACCCCAAATCCCCCCCAACTGGCCTTCAGGCTGGGCCCCCTTAGCCCATAACAAGGTTACAGATATATAGAAACATTGGGGTAACAGTCATCCCGCTATAGTTCCAGGGGTACCCAGGGCACAAATAAGCACTCACCCCAAATCCCCCCCAACTGGCCTTCAGGCTGGGCCACCTTAGCCCATAACAAGGTTACAGATATATAGAAACATTGGGGTAACAGTCATCCCGCTATAGTTCCAGGGGTACCCAGGGCACAAATAAGCACTCACCCCAAATCCCCCCCAACTGGCCTTCAGGCTGGGCCACCTTAGCCCATAACAAGGTTACAGATATATAGAAACATTGGGGTAACAGTCACCCTGCTATAGTTCCAGGGGTACCCAGGGCACAAATAAGCACTCACCCCAAATTCCCCCCTAACTGGCCTTCAGGCTGGTCCCCCTTAGTCCATAACAAGGTTACAGATATATAGAAACATTGGGGTAACAGTCACCCTGCTATAGTTCCAGGGGTACCCAGGGCACAAATAAGCACTCACCCCAAATCCCCCCTAACTGGCCTTTAGGCTGGGCCCCCTTATTCCATAACAAGGTTACAGATATATAGAAACATTGGGGTAACAGTCACTCTGCTATAGTTCCAGGGGTACCCAGGACACAAATAAGCACTCACCCCAAATCTCCCCCTAACTGGCCTTCAGGCTGGGCCCCCTTACTCCATAACAAGGTTACAGATATATAGATACATTGGGGTGACAGTCACCCTGCTATAGTTCCAGGCTTTGTGCCATATGGGACTTTATTATAGGCAGGGTCACAGCTTTACCAATACATAAACAAAATCATCTCCTTTAACTTTACATGTGCAGAAAAGAACACATAGACAGTGTTTCCCCTAAATGTAACACAAAGGGAAATAAAGAAATTTTGTTTGGTTTAACCCTTTCCCTGCCAATCACGTAGCTCCTACGTGCTGGCATGAAAAGATGTTAAACGCCGAGCACGTAGGAGCTACGTTTTCTTTATCCTGCACTCGTTCTCTGCGCTCCCTGCTTAATCCGAGTGCAGAGAGAGAGCGCGCAGGATAAAGAATCCCCTAGGGAACGATTGCCCAGGGGCCCCATGGGAGAAGCCTGACACGTTGATTCTACGTATCAGGCTTTTGCTGCTCTCCCCCTCCTTCCTGTGCTTCCCCCCTCACTTCCTGTGCCGTCCACACATGGACCCGACTGCTGCTGCTGTACCCGCTTCTCTCCTGTCTCCCTCCTGTGATCCTCAGCTTCTACACCCCAGGTTAGTGCCAGATACACACACAAACACACACTTATTACACTAATACACACTTATTCTTACACTTATACACACACACTTACATTTTGGGGGGGTTGGGGTTTCACACATTTACAGCACTTACAGCACTCACACTTACTGGCACACACACACACATGCACACAAAACACATTTTGCCACACACACTTATGCAATTTTGTATTTTTTTTTCTTGCATCGTTTTTTTTCTTGTCTGAAAAAAATGTTTTATTGCCATTGCAGATAGCATATTTGCTAACCACACTGTGCAATACCTTTTGTGTATTAGTTTTGTGTTTTTATTACATTTTCTGTGATTTTGGTGCATTTTTAGTCATTTTAATGCATTTTTAGCCATTTTATTGCATTTTCAGTTATGCATAGTTGTTGTTCGCTTGACTTTGTCTGTAAAACTAATTTGCCTAAGCCAAAATACTCAAATTGTGATTCTGACTGCAGATATCACTAGGAAAAAAACCCCATTGATTTTAGGATTTTTTGGGGATTTTAGCAATTTTACTGCATTTCACATTGTTCTTTGTTACTTGTCTTTGCACATGGACATTTTGTCTGCTTCCTCTGCTTTCTCTGTACCCCACATAGTTTGGTAAATCTATGCATATAGGGCATAAAACTGTTCAGTAGACCCCTGGCATTCATATTTAGAATGTTTTTTGTTGGTACGTTATGAAATGTGGGGTACATAATGGGGCAAAATGCAAGCTTTGTGATGATTTCCAGAAATATTACAAAAACCGTTCTGTTTAGCATAGCTTTGTAGTTTGGTAGTTTGCAGTAGAAAGATGTATTTACCCATTTTTATTTTGTCAGAATGTGTACTTTCGGAAAATGTATGGTTTTTTAGGGTCTCCGTACTGTTACGGGGTCTTTTGGCACATAATACACATACCGGGTCCAAAAACTGCACAAGCCGGAGCATCATTTGTGAAAATTCATATGCACTGTTTTCATTTGGGTGCCCTTGTACTCCTCATAGTTTGGTAAATCTATGCATATGGGGCATTAAACTGTTCAGTAGACCCCTGGCGTTCATATTTAGAGTGTTTTATGTTGATACGTTACAAATTGTGGGGTTACATAATGAGGTAAAATGCACGCTTTGTGATGATTTTCAGAAATGTCATAAAAACCGTTCTATTTAGCATAGCTTTGTAGTTTGGTAGTTTGCAGTAGAAAGATGTATTTACCCATTTTTGTTTTGTCAGAATGTGTACTTTCAGAAAATGTATGGTTTTCTACGGTCTCCATAATGTTCGGGGGTCTTATGGCATATAATACACATACTGGGCGCAAAAACTGCACGAGCCGGAGCGTCATATGTGAAAATTCATATGCACTATTTTTATTTGGGTGCCCCTGTACTGCGCATAGTTTGTAAATCCATGCATATAGGGCATCAAACTGTTCAGTAGACCTCTGGTGTTCCTATTTAGGGTGATTTTCCTTTGTATGCAAGAAATTGTGTGAGATAAATGCAGCAAATTGCAACATTTTTAGGCGATTTTCTGAAATGTCATAGAAACCACAAACTTTAGGAAAGCTTTGCAGATTGGTACTTTGGTGTAAAAAGAACTCTTTACCCATGTTGGATTTGTCAGAATGTGTACTTTCCCAAAATATATGGTTTTCAGGGGTTACCCTACATTTCTGCAGTTTCTATCCCACATAAAACTGTCATGTGTTTATGAATTAGGTAAAGGTAAGCCATGAAATTAGTGTGCACAGGATATATTTTGGGGTCTCTAAGTGCCATGTGCTTTGATAAACCTATGTACAGTGGGCATCACACTGTTCAGTAGACCTCTGGGGTTCATATTTAGGGTGTTTTATCTTGGTGCCTAATGACCTATAGAAAATAAGATGCTGCATATTGGAAGTTTTGAGGTGATTTTTGGAAATGTAATAAAATCTGCAAACTTAGGAAATCTTTGCGGCTTGGTACTTTGGAGTAGAAAGACATGGGTACCCATTTTAGATTTGGGGGAATGTGTACTTTCCAAAAATATATGACTTTCTGGGGTGAGTATACTTTTTACTAACTTTATCCCACATAAAATGATGTAAATGTGTTGATTTTGTAGAAGCTGAAATGATAGATCATATGGGGGTATGTTCATATTGGGGCCCCTACATGCCACATACTTAGGTAAACCTATACATATTGGGCATCAAACTGTTCAGTGGACCCCTGGCGTTCAAATTCAGGGTGTTTTATCTTGGTACCTAATGCTATGTGGGAGATAAGATGCTTCAAAGTGGAAGCTTTGAGGGGATTTTTGGAAATGTCATCAAAATTGCTAACTTTAGAAAAGCTGTGCGGCTTGGTACTTTGGAGTAGAAAGACATGGGTACCCATTTTAGATTCGGGGGAATGTGTACTTTCCAAAAATATATGACTTTCTGGGGTGAGCATACTTTTTACTAGCTTTATCCCACATATAATGATGTAAATGTGTTGATTTTGCAGAAGCTGAAATGACAGAAATGACAGTTCATATGGGGTATGTTCACATTGGGGCCCCTACATGCCACATACTTAGGTAAACCTATACATATTGGGTATCAAACTGTTCAGTGGTCCCCTGGCGTTCATATTTTGGTACCTAATGATACATGGGAGATAAGATGCTGCAAATTGGAAGCTTTGAGGGGATTTTTGGAAATATCATCAAAATTGCTAACTTTAGAAATGCTTTGCAGCTTGGTACTTTGAAGTAGAAAAACACAGGTACCCATTTTAGATTTGGGCGAATGTGTACTTTCCAAAAATATATGGCTTTCTGGGGTGAGCAAACTTTTTGTAGCGTTATCCCACACAAAATTATGTAAATGTGTTGATTTTGCAGAAGCTGAAAGGACAGAAATGACGAATCATATGGGGTATGTTCACATTGGGGCCCGTACATGCCACATACTTAGGTAAACCTAAACATATTGGGCATCATACTGTTCAGTGGACTCCTGGAGTTCAAATTCAGGGTGTTTTATCTGGTTACTTTATGACCTGTAGGAGATAAGATACTATAGAAAGGAAGCTTTTAAATGATTTTTAAGAAATTTCACAAATTTTGATAAAAACCAATAACTTTAGGAAAGCATTACAACTTGGTAGTTTGGAGTAGACAGGCAGTTCTATCTATTCTGGATTCCCCAGAATCTGTTCTTTCTAAAAATTTATAATTTTCTGGGATAAACCTTCTGTTAGTGGAATTTTCGACCTTGAAATCTAAAGTATGCAGCTTTCTGGAGCAGTGCTTTGGGAATTTGGTAGTGCACTGCCGGGAGTTTGTGACCTATACAAGTGAGAAATCTCCATAAAACTATATATATTTGGTATTGGCACGTTCAGGAGACATGGGTATTTCCAAATCAGTTGTATTTTCATGCAATTAAATAATTTTTTTCTGGTGTATGTGTTTATATTATGGACATTTAGACATTTAGAACAATAGACATTTAGAAGCCTATATCTTGTTACAGAATTGGAATTATACAAACATTCCACCAAATTTTGAAAGCTTAGGTTGTCCTGAAAAAAACAATATATAGTTTTCCTGGGTAAACTAAAAGTCCCCCCGAGGAAAAGCCCCTAAAGTGAAACAGTGCAAAATGTTCAAAAACTATCTGGCAGTAGAAGTTCCACTTTGTTCAAAACGGCTGGCAGTGAAAAGGTTAAAGGTGAGGGCACTTTAGTAGCTGTGGGCACAACATGTTACTGTACTAAATTAGGATATGGGTAAGTGCAGAGGATCTCTTGTCTTTATTAACACAGTATAATTCCCATAACTGTACAAAGGAACGTACCTGCCATTGCTTAAAGTACATGTGTAGGCTCTCTGCTGATTTAGGGGAACGTGTCATTGTGCCGTACAGTTCATGGAGAGTGTGAGCCATTGTGTAAACTGCAGTGTAAACCCCATAAGATATTCTGTAATTAAATGTTTCATAGAATGACAGAACTGTATCATCAAATGTTTCATTGCCGGTACATTTCTTTTTTGAGATGTCTGTCTCTGAAAAGGTGCAATTAAATAATATTTCCCAGATTTCTGTGAATAAAATATCATGTTTATATTTAAATGGATTTAAGGAATAGAAAAACTGCTTAAAACCAGGAATATCCCCTTGTTGCAAGGAAAGTACCAAAGTGCCATTGAAAGTTACTAATGCTGCTACATATTGCAGCTCAGTTATACGGGAGAGAGATGAGGTTGCAATCCATATTTTATGAGGACTTTTTTCAGGATCAAATAATACAGTAATATAGTCAATAGACTGTGAACTGAGAAAAAGAATGACCACCTTAGCCGTGCTTCTGTAGATTGTTTTTCTAATTTTTGTGGCATATTTCAAATCAAATTTAGACCAATCTCTGAGTATAAGGTGGAAGGCCAAACAGACACCATCTTTGCTCATTGCTTTTTGCAGCCTCTTATTGGCCCTGTGCCCAATGTCATCATCCATTACAATAAGCCCAACCCATTTCCAGCCAAAATGCCCAATCAGGCTCATTATAGCATCAATTTCAGGTAACTCATTGGGGATCATTCGGTAGAAAGACGGAAACTCTAGTCTGTTATTAAATATGGGATCAGCAGAGCCGTAACTGATCTGTAGAAACAAGAAAAATACCCATTTCTTCCAAGGTAAAATTAGAAACAGATATGGGAATAGTGAATTTCACACTTATTACAGGTATGTGCCATGTTATTCAGAATGCTCAGGACCTGTGGTTTTCTGGATAAGGGATCCTTGCGTAATTTGGATATCTACACCTTGGGTCTACTAAAAAATGATTTAAACATTAAATAACACCAATAGGATTTTTAACCACCTATGAGAATTCATTATATCCTAGTTGGGACCAAGTATAGGTACTGTTTTATTATTACAGAGAAAAGGGAATCATTTAACCATTAAATAAACCCAATAGGGCTGTTCTGCCCCTAATAAGGGGTAATTATATCTTAGTTGGGATCAAGTAAAGGTACTGTTTTATTATTACAGAGAAAAGGGAATCATTTAACCATGAAATAAACCCAATAGGGCTGTTCTGCCCCCAAAAAGGGGTAATTATATCTTAGTTGGGATCAAGTACAGGTACTGTTTTATTATTACAGAGCAAAGGGAATCATTTAACCATTAAATAAACCCAATAGGGCTGTTCTGCCCCCAATAAGGGGTAATTATATAGAGTTGGGATCAAGTACAGGTACTGTTTGATTATTACAGAGAAAAGGGAATTATTTAACCATGAAATAAACCCAATAGGGCTGTTCTGCCCCCAATAAGGGGTAATTATATCTTAGTTGGGATCAAGTACAGGTACTGTTTTATTATTACAGAGCAAAGGGAATCATTTAACCATTAAATAAACCCAATAGGGCTGTTCTGCCCCCAATAAGGGGTAATTATATCTTAGTTGGGATCAAGTACAGGTACTGTTTTATTATTACAGAGCAAAGGGAATCATTTAACCATTAAATAAACCCAATAGGGCTGTTCTGCCCCCAATAAGGGGTAATTATATAGAGTTGGGATCAAGTACAGGTACTGTTTGATTATTACAGAGAAAAGGGAATCATTTAACCATGAAATAAACCCAATAGGGCTGTTCTGCCCCCAATAAGGGGTAATTATATCTTAGTTGGGATCAAGTGCAGGTACTGTTTTATTATTACAGAGAAAAAGGAAACACTTTTGAACATTTTTTATATGGCCCTACCTTAATTCATAGCTTTCCGAAAAACAGGTTTCTGAATAATGGATCCCATAAAGATGGCAGAATCAGTATGTGAATTCTCATAGGTTTATATCTTCATCAGATGAAACTTTTTAAATATTAGCAAAGATGGAGCTCAGTAAATAGCAAAGTGTAATTGGCATTGCCATGCATAATTGTTGCATGAACTTGAGCTTGATTTCTTAACTTTGATTCTTTCTCCGGACTTTTACACTTTGCCAAAGTATTTCAAACTTTTTCAACCAAGTTACTTGCAGCCCAAATGATCCTGATCTTCATTGATCTGAAAAATTAAGCAGGACTGGCCCTAGTTAGTACTTGGAAGGGAGACTGCTGCATATAGTGAGTCTCTTAACTCTTTAAATTTTGTCATGGCCCTTTTGGCTTTAGCTTGCCACCTTTCTCAACTTTGATTCTTTCTCCAGACTTTTACACTTTGCCAAAGTATTTCAATTTTTTTCAACCAAATTACCTGCGGCCACACCACCCCAAATCAGTCCATTCAAGTGAGTGTGCCTGTGTATGCTAGGTCTCTTAACTCTTTGAACTTTGTCATGGCCCTTTTGAATTTAGCTTGCCACCTTTCTCAACTTTGATTCTTGCTTCAGACTTTTACACTTTGCCAAAGTATTTCTTAAGCTTGCAACCAAGAGAGCTGAGGCCCAAATGAACCTGATCTTGATTAATCTTGAAAGCTACTGTATGTCTTTATAGACTGACAGTGATGCAATAGGATATGGCTTATCAATATATATGTTTGTTGCCCATTTTCTATTTTCCATGCATGCATCTTTGTCTGTAGTTTGAGGGGTGGGAACATTTGCTTCCATGGAGGAACTCCACAAAAGAGAATGACAGGAATTTTCCATTTTCCTGGGTTCCATGGCAGCAACTAATGGGAACTAAAAAGCTCAAAGGAAGGGAATAATACACATACTACCTTATGCAATAACATGATTTTACAGAGAAGTCATATCAAGAACTGAGGAGGCAACAAGCACATCTTTAGTAGAATTAACTTCTAGTTTATATTGCCTTAGAAAAGTTCTGGTTGAAGGCCAGCTGGCTGTCTTTCAGATAATATCAATAGGAACCTTCTGTCCAGGATGTTGCACTGCCCTAATAGAATGAGCTGTGATCCTTGTTGGAACCTCCATCTTCTGCTCTACATAAGCTCTCTTAATTACTGAAACTAGCCGTCTGGCTAGCTTTAGTAGCAAGGTAACTCTTCCTCTTCACAAATAGATTCTCTGATCTTTGCCCAGAGGCTGATCTTTCAATATACATTTTTAGACTTCTCACTGGATTCAAAATGTAGAGAGACTCATGAGGAGAGGAAACCATGACCTTCGTGGCTAATATGAAATGATTGTGATCATTACGACCCTCTCTTTACAAGTCGTCTTTGGAACTGCATCGATCAACGGGATTGGCGGAATGACATAATCGAGTGTGAAATTTCACAGCCTTGCCAGAGCATCCCATCCCAGAGTACTGAGGTATACAAGTATAAAAGTGGGGAAGCTTGGTGTTCTGAGGAAATTCCATGATGTCTACCCATGGCATCCCAAACTTTGAGGCTACTCAAGAGAACATCTCCTGGTCCAGCTCCCACTCCTGTTGACTCACAAACCTTCTGTAGAGCTAGTCTGCTTTTTGGTTCTGTATCCCAGGAAGAAAGATTGCTGTCAGACTGTTGACATGAGCCTCTCCCCACTACATAATCAATGCTGTCTCCTCCAACAGCTGTTGGCTCCTGGTCCCTCTTTGTTTGCTTATATAAGCCACAGCAGTAGAATTGTCTATCCTCGACTTCCCATCACTGTCCTGAAGGTGATGTTGAAATGATATCAGAGACGTCCTAACTGCTCTCAGTTCCAAAATATTGGATGAGCCCCTTTCGAAGCAGGTCCATCTTCTCTGTACATTAAATTGGTAAATTGCTTCCCAGCCTACTGTACTCGGTGGTTACAAGACTCCAGACTTGCTCCTTGATTGGCTATCCCCTTAGGAGATTCTCAGTCATTAGCCACCACTGTAACTGCTCCTTCACTATCCCAGGAACAGAGTTCTTCTGGTTCATAGAACAGCAATTCCATTTCTGAAGAAAGTAAAAGTGAATGACCCTCCACTGCCAACAACCCCATTCACCATCTGAATAGTTGATGTGAGAAGACCTAACAGGAGAACTGACAAACAGTCCTAAAACCGGGTCTTTAAAATTGTCAATTTAATCTTTTCCACCTTTCCCATGGAAAGGGATACTAGGTTCCTCTGAGTATCGAGTTGAGCTCCCAGATACATTAGTTGTTGAGATGGGACCAGATTGCTCTTCTAATAGTTCACCAGCCAATTGAAGCTGTGTAAAACACCATTTGATGGGGTAAGCAAAAACTTGAGAAAGGAGAAGGAGCAAGAAGCAGAAGATTATCCAAATAATGATAGATCCTGATCCCTTGTTCTCTCAGTAGGGCTACTACAACCACCAGAATTTGGGAGAGGTGAACAGATCGAAGGGAAGATAAACAAATTGAAAATGACCCTGCTGAGTTTCAAAATCTGAGAAACCTCTGGTGTTGGTGGGCAATAGGCACATGTAGATAGGCGTCCTGCAGATCTATCGACACCATCCAATCCCATAGACATACAGCCTGAATGATTGCTGAGAGCAACTCCATCTTGAAATGCTGAGGTCTGATAAAGCTGTTGAACTCCCTTAAATCAAGGATTGGTCTGTAATCTCTTGATGCTTTTAAGAGGAAAAAGAGAAGAGAATAGACTCTGGTAGATTCTGGTATTCTATATGCTATTCTGGTAGAATAGCATTCTGAAGGAAAAGCTTTTGGATGTACTGGTGAATTGCCACTGCTCTGGCCAGAGCAGATGGAACAGATGAAGACACATCATGCGGAGTCTGAGGTCTTTGATTGCATTCTATTAAGTATCCCCTTCTCATCACTGTACAAACCCAATTGTCTTGAACTGTCCTAGCCCAAACCCCAGCAAAGTCTTTCAACAACCTCATACTTCCTGGGGTTGGGCTGGCTGGTCTTCAGAATAGCTTGGAATTCCTGTACTTCTAATCACTGGAAAACAAATTATCCCTGAAAGAGGAGAAAGTTATGATTCAGTTATGAATGTTTCTCTTGCAGTAAGAACATGCTCATCCCACAAGTCACCTTCTTAATAACCTCATCCAATTTTTCTCCAAAAAGCTTCTGCTCCACGAAAGGAAAAACACATAAATTGTACTTGGAATTATTATCCACTTGCCAAGAATGCAACCAAAGTGCACACCTTGTGGAAACTGAAAGGGCCACACTTTTAGCTGAAAGTCATATGAGGTCTAAAGATGATTCAGTCATGAAATCAGATCCCAACTTGAGTTCACTTACTTAAGGCATCAACTTCTCATGACTGACCATGCTCCTTAAAGCTTCCTCAATGTTAGAAATCGGAAACCAAAAGCTCTGAATAAAAAAGATAGCATTACTGCTGGTAGAAACCAGAAGCGACGTCACTTCTGTTCCCTAATTGACAGCAATGGAACACAAGTCAGCATGAAAGAAAAGAGCCTCCATACCCTCCCCCACTGCCAAGATGGCACCTAATATGTTTCTCCCAGGTTTTCTAGGAGTTTTAACATTGTTATTAGACTGGGAGCAACAAATTCCTATCGATGTAACTAGTTTTGATTTTCCATCGTCCTCTTCTGGAAATCCATGGCAAAGGCATGGACTCTTCCTAGGACTGCTTTTGTCCATTAGTCAGGTTCTTCATTGGGACATTTGGCCAGTGGACTGGGGGGTGAATTTTGGTTGTAAATTGAGATTATTGGCCAGTATGTTGGCCTGAGTTATGTTAATTCTTTCTTGTGAAGTTTTTAATAAAAACACATAAAAACCCTATAACACAGGATAGAAGGAGGGAGCTCCTCTGATAGATAGAGCGCCATGCGGATACATTTTGCAGAGGTTTCACAGAGGTGGAAGGGCCAGCAATTAACCAGGTGAGAACAAAAGAAAAAGGCCATCCAAACTCAGTTTGCCACCATAGGTATAAAAAAGATGCCTATCAATTTGAGAGCCTTTAAGCTCAATGGAGGACTCATTGTTTGGAACCCAGATCTAGATAAGGCTTCATGTTTCTGCTCAAGTGGATTCTCTTTAACTAAAGCTGAGTTTACAAGCTCCATAACTCCTCTGACCCTGATCCAGACCTGGAGCTCCAATGTCCATGTTGTTAATTAACTGGCTAAATACTGTCTCAGACTTCCAGTGGGGGCTACATCCTACTTCTACAGATTATACATTGCACTGCCTGTATATTGGGAGACTGATGCAAATGTGAGCCAGCAATTGTCTGAGGAGTCACAAAAATCTTTTGACAAGTGCAATTTTATTTATTTATGATTAAATATTGAATGGTACAAACTATGGGCCTGTGCCCCTATGTTATTTATATTTTTTAGATGACTAAAGATTGATCTAATTTCTGAGGAGGCTGTAACCTCATGTGAAGGACTACCAGGTTAACCCACAGTGGGCCCAAGCTCTAGTGGGATCCAGACAAAAGCAATTAATACATAACATATAACATTTAATACTCTTTATATTTAGTTGCTGTGAGTGTGAGCCCTGGCTGTCTGGTTCTTTGACAGCCCCTATTAGGCCAAGTGTTATACTGAATCTAACTTATCCTCCTACTCAAAGCCTGAAGAAGGAAAAAAACAGTAATTAGTTGAATTTACTAGCAATCTATGGAATTGTTATTTCAGCACAGACCTGAGGGTACCTGTAGATCCCTGCGAGCCAAGCGATGGACAGAGATGATTCAGAACACAAGTCTCCTATGAACCCCACAACCTTCCTGTTATTCCAGCAGCTGTAATTTGGGATTGGTTGTTCTGTTCCAGACAGGATGCCAAAAGCACTTGCAAAAGACTTAATTCCAGAGGCACAGGAGTCATAGATCTGATAGCCCAAAGTCACATTAGGCAGTATCTCCGGATCCTTATTGATCTCCCCAATCGTATGAATAAGAACCAGTAGGTGGCGATAGTGTCTGAATGAGATTCTGTTATGCAGGGAGACAGGTTTAATTATTCCAATCGATTAATGAGGTTAAATACAGAGATAATGTGAGTATTTCTAATGTATGTACAGTGCACCTGCTTCAGGCGAAAGCACTTTTATATGTGCAATAACTTATGCAATCTTTTAATTTCCAATTTCCACATGCAGTGTGCTAAGTGCAAATTTCAGTCAAAAATTGCTATGTTTCATTTTACCTGCAGCATCTCCCCCCCCGAATCCCATTGTCATTGCAGCCATGCTCCAAGATGCACTCGCTAAGGAGTTGCATCTCTTCCAAGAGGCAGTGTTTAATCATCATTAGTGTGTGATTCTTATTCCAGGAAAAGTTGAGGTACCATGCTAGCCAGTTAAAATGTTACAGGCCAACCCTTTTGAAATAAAAAATAACAAAAGTGGAATAAATGTGATACCTTTGTTGGATAACTAAGATACCTAAGATACTAAGATACCGTATATACTCGAGTATAAGCCGATCTGAATATAAGCCGAGGTACCTAATTAGGTACCTTAGGTACCTAAGAAAACTGGAAAAACTTATTGGCTCGAGTATAAGCCTAGGGTAGGAAATGCAGCAGCTACTGCTAAGTTTTAATAATCAAAATAAATACCAATAAAATTACATTAAATGAGGCATCAGTGGGGTATATGTTATTCAATATTTATTTCAAAGAAAAACAGTAAACTAGCTCTGTAAGTGGAGAAGAGGGTCAACAAAAACAATATGGTATCAACAATGATACCTTAAGAGCACTACCCCCTTAGCTCAATCAGCAACCAAGCTAAAACACAAAGAGGTAAAATCCTTCAAAACTATTCATAGTTTATATAGAATATAAAGTGCAATGTCTAGTGTAGAATGGGACAGGTGAGGATGGTAGATAAAGATGAATTTGGGAGTGGGCCAGGGCACTGGAGGGTCTGGTTGCGGGGGGCCTAATTTGCACACAAAGGACAGAGGGTGCTAGTCTAGAGGGACCCATGGCACCCAACTCGAGTATAAGCCGAGGGTGACTCTTTCAGCACATTTTGGGTGCTGAAAATCTAGGCTTATACTCAAGTATATACAGTAACCATAGCAAGCTTTCAGGAAATTTTAGTCTACCAGGTAATCAGCTTGAAAAAGGAACTAAAATGCCCTGAAAGCTTGCTATGGTATCTTAGTTAGCCAATAACGGTATCACCTTTATACCACTTTTGTTATTTTTTATTTCAAAAGGGTTACCCTGTAACATTCTTATTCCATATATCTATTGTGCCTATTGATCCAACCCACTGTGTGAGCCCTGGAATTTCCAATGTACCCAGGGTGGCAGTTGCTCCTCCAAGATTCTTGGAAAGGTATGGAGTATGCAACTTGTAAAATATTTCCATACAGAATTATAATTCCACAGCATATGAAATGTATACCTGTCATTCACACATACTTGTAAGTTAATTTGGGAAAGGGCTGAGTATTCCTTTTAACATATGTTCTTGCCTTTTATAGATACTCGGGGGGTAGGGACATACTGACACCCGGCATATACTCTGGGGCACAAGGCTCTCTCTCTTCCCAGGAGGGACAGACTGATCTCTTCTCTCTTCCCTTGAGACACAGACAGATCTCTCTTCCGGAGAGATGGGCACACATCCAGGCACTCACACACATATATGAAACATACACACATATCACATATACTTTACATTAATTGTACAGATTATTCCCTGTGAGCTGCCAAGGGTATGTGTGACTGGCTGTTTGTACTTTGCATATAATTTGTAACTCCACACAATAAAGATATGTTGTTATCACCTTGGTGAGTGGTACTTTGACCATAATACTTACACAAAATTTTATAATAAATAGATGATATTCTACACAACTCCTACTCATAAGTGTTGTGGTAGAATGACCCAACAAATGAGAAAAAATTTGAATGCTCCCTTTAAGTTCTCCATAGTGGGAGATGTAGGCTTTAAGGGAGAGGTTGATACACAGAGAATGTTTTCTCTGTTTAAAGGGATTTGCTGTCTGGCTCTGAAAGCTATAGGGTTCTGGAAGGAACAAGCGGATCAGGCAATCCATTCCAGTAGTCCAGCTCATCCATTGGAGCTTACTTTCCACAGGAAGGTTGTCCTGTGGAAAGGTATTTAATTGTATGGAAGGCTGTGTAACACTCTCTCAGAGCAGGGCACAGAGCAGGAAGGGTACCTGTCTGTGTTAGGACTCCCAGAAGGGTTGGGGGGCTTCCTGCCACTGCAAGGAGCAGAGGGAGCCCAGACTTGACTTGAGAAAGTGACTGAGAGACTGAGCATCTTAGGAGCTAAGAGGAAAGCCAGGAGGCTGAGCTAATTCCCCAGAAGTGTTGTGAGTACAGGGGTGACCCCAACATTTGTGTTTTCTCACTGGTAATTTACAAGGGGCCCAGGTTAGTGAGGGAACTAATCTAATGTGTGAAGGGAGTGCCCAAAGGGCAGAATTTACTTTTATGGTTTGTTTTGTATGCTGAAATGCCCCCCCTGTGTAAATAAACTGCCTTAAGCCAAGAAAGTGTCTGTCCTGGATCCCTCTAGTTTACAGTGTAAATATGAAAAGAATGAACAACTTTTATGAAAGTTTGCAGGGCCCATTTACTAAATGGTGCAAAGTTAAAACAAACAAAAAAAAAGACACTTTTCTGTAAATGTACCTTACACTGCCAATCACAAATCTTTGCAGTGCCAGAACCCTCTCCTTCCCAGCACCCTATTCATACAGGGCTCTCCCTGCCCCTCGCACCCACAGGCCCAGTACTTACTGACTGCACCCACCTTACTAGCACCCTATTCATACAGGGCTCTCACTGCCCCTCGCATCCACAGGCCCAGTACTTACTGACTGCACCCACCTTACTAGCACCCTATTCATACAGGGCTCTCACTGCCCCTCGCACCCACAGGCCTGTACTTTCTGACTGCACCCACCTTACTAGCACCCTATTCATACAGGGCTCTCCCTGCCCCTCGCACCCACAGGCCCAGTACTTACCAACTGCACCCACCTTACTAGCACCCTATTCATACAGGGCTCTCCCTGCCCCTCACACCCACAGGCCCAGTACTTACCGACTGCACCCACCTTACTAGCACCCTATTCATACAGGGCTCTCCCTGCCCCTCGCACCCACGGGCCTGTACTTACCGACTGCACCCACCTTCATAGCACCCTATTCATACAGGGCTCTCCCTGCCCCTCACACCCACAGGCCCAGTACTTACCGACTGCACCCACCTTACTAGCACCCTATTCATACAGGGCTCTCCCTGCCCCTCGCACCCACAGGCCCAGTACTTACCGACTGCACCCACCTTACTAGCACCCTATTCATACAGGGCTCTCCCTGCCCCTCGCACCCACAGGCCCAGTACTTACCGACTGCAAAAAGCAGGAGTCATGTACATGTTACACTTGTAATGAGTGGGGAGGTTCCAGTGCAGTTTTGTCCCATTAATACACCTAGTGTCTGTGCTGATCCATTAATAAATGAGTCCTACTGTTTTATGGATGAAAACATGAATTACATTTATATAAAGTGTATTACTTTGTGCCTTTCTGTCCCACTCTCCCTATAACCCATAGTGACCCAGGCAGCCCATGTCACTCAGTAATGTATAATGGCAAATGGCACAGAGGGGGGATTTGAAACCATATACAGGGTTTGTGAGATGGATAAACTTTTTTGCCTAAGAGTTTAATTTGTTTCTACATATATTTTCTCTCCCACAACTGTGATCTTCTAAAAAAAAAATCATTATTTTATATACTAATACTTGCTATTCAGTCCAATTGTACTGATCATCCTGCAGACATTAGAAAACAAAAGTAACTTGTCCTTACGATATACACTTTGAGTAATCTTTTCCTTGATTAAAACGATGTATGAACATATCATTTATCTGGAGAATTCCCCCAATGATGAAGTCCCCATCACTAAAGTAGTTCATCCTGCTGCTTCTGCTCAGCCGGCACCCAGAGCTGGGACTGGGCATTTCAGCTGCAGAAGGGAGTACCTGGAACATCAGAACCAGTAGCAGAACCTTGAGTCTGGCAGGAAACAGAACCTCCATTGATTCACAGAACAGAGCAATAACATAACACAGGTTCCTGAGCTGATGGGGAGACATCCAGTGATAGAGCAGCCAAAGTGTGTCCTTCTGGCATTGGAACAGTAACAGTTCCCTTAGTTATATATCTTCCCTGAACTGCAATCTATGAGCAGCTGCAGCCACTGACATATTTTAGCAGCACAGTTATAGAGTTTCCTAAATCAGCCATAATAGCCGGTGTCCTGCTCTTCCCAATACAGCAGCAGCCTTGGGATTTATGGACTTTTGCTTCGGAGCTTCTCTCTTTTTTTTTTTTATTCATGGAGCTGAAATTTAAAGCTGTGCATTTTGGCCTTTTTTTGGTTTAATTTTTACAGGAATGTGTGCAGATAATTTTTAAACTCTTTAAACATCCAAAACAATGGGAGATAGCTGTTCTATTACTCTGTGAGCCTAAGTGGAAGTGGGGTACTGGTCCCAGTGGGCACACACATGGACTATTTTCGTTTTCTTTCCCCATGCACAACTTTGGATGGTAATATAAGTAAAGATAAATGACCCCAATGTTTCATTAATAAATTCCCTAGTGTGAGACTGACTAGTTTCTAACCTAGAACCAAGGGATTCCCCAGTGGGCCATTCGTGCAACACATGCAAAGTTCAAGGCATTTAATGCTATCTGTATGTAGTTGGGCTCAATGTATGGTACTCTGGTGGCCTCTATTAGACCCAGTCTCACACTGAGCCCAACTCACCCCACACATAAAAACTGAAGAAAATAAATCTGAAATGGTTTGAATTTATTAAAAATCTATGCAATAATGGAAACGTTATTTCCTGGATTCCCTCATGGCAGCTACTAATGGGTTGGTTCATCTCCCTTGAGAATGGACAGGTGTAAGAAGTGACCAATTACAAGTGGTTAAATAACCCCCCATTACTTTGTCTTTTTTTTCCTTTCTGCTAAGTTTGGATAGGTAAATTTTCTTTTTGGTCTCAAAAAAACAGATTTACATTTTTTGCATAATTATTCTTGGATAATTACCTTTTCCTATGAAGACCATTTGGTTGCTTTTAATATCATTAATATTAAAATCAAACTGAGTATATTAACCTTGTTTTTACATAATTTTATATGCATCCTTTCAACTCACACTTTGGGGCAGGTTTATTAAAATGTGAGGTTAAAGCTTAATACATAAAAACTCACCCACGTTCTATTCATTTCTTTGGGAGTTTTAGAAGTGTATTTATCAATGGGTGGAAATTAGAAAGTCTCCCATAGGGCTCAATGGCACTCTGCAGCTCCAACCTGGCCCAAGGAAAGTCTCCCATAGGGCTCAATGGCACTCTGCAGCTCCAACCCGGCCCAAGGAAAGTCTCCCATAGGGCTCAATGGCACTCTGCAGCTCCAACCCGGCCCAAGGAAGGTCTCCCATAGGGCTCAATGGCACTCTGCAGCTCCAACCCGGCCCAAGGAAAGTCTCCCATAGGGCTCAATGGCACTCTGCAGCTCTAACCTGGCCCAAGGGAAGTCTCCCATAGGGCTCAATGGCACTCTGCAGCTCCAACCCGGCCCAAGGAAAGCCTCCCATAGGGCTCAATGGCACTCTGCAGCTCCAACCTGGCCCAAGGAAAGTCTCCCATAGGGCTCAATGGCACTCTGTAGCTCCAACCTGGCCCAAGGAAAGTCTCCCATAGGGCTCAATGGCACTCTGCAGCTCCAACCTGGCCCAAGGAAAGTCTCCCATAGGGCTCAATGGCACTCTGCAGCTCCAACCCGGCCCAAGGAAAGTCTCCCATAGGGCTCAATGGCACTCTGCAGCTCTAACCCGGCCCAAGGAAAGTCTCCCATAGGGCTCAATGGCACTCTGCAGCTCCAACCCGGCCAAAGGAAAGTCTCCCATAGGGCTCAATGGCACTCTGCAGCTCCAACCTGGCCCAAGGAAAGTCTCCCATAGGGCTCAATGGCCCTCTGCAGCTCCAACCCGGCCCAAGGGAAGTCTCCCATAGGGCTCAATGGCACTCTGCAGCTCCAACCCGGCCCAAGGAAAGTCTCCCATAGAGCTCAATGGCACTCTGCAGCTCCAACCTGGCCCAAGGAAAGTCTCCCATAGGGCTCAATGGCACTCTGCAGCTCCAACCCGGCCCAAGGAAAGTCTCCCATAGGGCTCAATGGCACTCTGCAGCTCTAACCTGGCCCAAGGAAAGTCTCCCATAGGGCTCAATGGCACTCTGCAGCTCCAACCTGGCCCAAGGAAAGTCTCCCATAGGGCTCAATGGCACCCTGCAGCTCCAACCTGGCCCAAGGAAAGTCTCCCATAGGACTCAATGGCACTCTGCAGCTCTAACCCGGCCCAAGGAAAGTCTCCCATAGGACTCAGTGGCACTCTGCAGCTCCAACCTGGCCCAAGGAAAGTCTCCCATAGGGCTCAATGGCACTCTGCAGCTCCAACCCGGCCCAAGGAAAGCCTCCCATAGGGCTCAATGGCACTCTGCAGCTCCAACCTGGCCCAAGGAAAGTCTCCCATAGGGCTCAATGGCACTCTGCAGCTCCAACCCAGCCCAAGGAAAGTCTCCCATAGGGCTCAATGGCACTCTGCAGCTCCAACCCGGCCCAAGGAAGTCTCCCATAGGGCTCAATGGCACTCTGCAGCTCCAACCCGGCCCAAGGAAAGTCTCCCATAGGGCTCAATGGCACTCTGCAGCTCCAACCTGGCCCAAGGAAAGTCTCCCATAGGGCTCAATGGCACTCTGCAGCTCCAACCTGGCCCAAGGAAAGTCTCCCATAGGGCTCAATGGCACTCTGCAGCTCCAACCTGGCCCAAGGAAAGTCTCCCATAGGGCTCAATGGCACTCTGCAGCTCCAACCTGGCCCAAGGAAAGTCTCCCATAGGGCTCAATGGCACTCTGCAGCTCCAACCCGGCCCAAGGAAAGTCTCCCATAGGGCTCAATGGCACTCTGCAGCTCCAACCTGGCCCAAGGAAAGCCTCCCATAGGGCTCAATGGCACTCTGCAGCTCTAACCCGGCCCAAGGAAAGTCTCCCATAGGGCTCAATGGCACTCTGCAGCTCCAACCCGGCCCAAGGAAAGTCAAAATACCAAAGCTTGAATGAATTCCGAAATGGTCAAAATACAAATACAACTTTTTTGTGGAAGTTAACGAAAACCACAAAAAAGTTATGGAATATTGATGAAATTATCGTGGACATAACAAAAAGTTCTATAAATTAGAAAAAATATGATTTTTAAAAAAGAAATTTTTTTTTGATTTAGTGAATGGGCCCCTATATGTACAGTATTAAACTCACATTTTGATAAATCTGCCCTTTTGTCTCTATTTTGTAGTAGTTGAACAGGTCACATGTTCCAGCATCCAATTCCTCTCAGAGAAAGTTGTCAAGGTCAAGTGTAACTAAAAAAGCAAATCCAGTCAGTGTTTGACCCCAGTGAAACACACAGAAATAGTTTAAAAATTCTTATGTAACAATTGTTTTCTTTTTCACCAGTGACTAAATCATTTCATTAATAAAACTGGCATAATAAATATGTTTATACTAAATAATTGAAGAAGTGAACACTTTGTTTATGCTGATAGGCAACTCCCCAAGTGGTGTAGGATTCCTCAAAAAAAGGATATTGCCAAACTTTCCATCCCATTTCTTGGGGTGTGGAAGACTTCTCCTATCCAGTGAGTCTTAGTGGCATTGCCATGTTGGCGAATTTGGTTCTATCTGGCTGCCTTCAGTGCCATGCAAACACAGTAGCCACATCTATATGACTCAGAAATACAAATTAGAACTACCATCAATTTTGACTTTTTAATTTTAACAAATGTAGGCTTATGGTAAATTAGCGCCTGATGGTTACCATAAACCACACCCTATATCTCCCGGAATGAGACTTATTCCCTCAGGTGTGAGCCCTCGCTTGAATTGGAGGCCAGGGGGTTGTGTTGCTATAACTCTAAATTAAATAGCTGCCAGTGGTTCTTAACTTTGAACAATGAACTGTTTATTTACACAGCCACTTGGGATTAATAACAGATACAATATATGCAGGTAGTGGCATCTCACAGATCAAACAGTACTCACAGCAAATGGTAACAATGATTTCCAGCTTTCAGGTTATGGCTTCCAGTGGAATCAAAGCAATGCACTAGGCAATGCTATCCCTAGGTCTGTACACTGATAACCCTACTCTGGGCAGTATTATACCCGGGATAATAATCCCTCTGCAAATCCTTGTTGGAGCCAGAAGGTGCTCACTAAATTGCCTTGCCTCTCTCTCACACATATTCAAATGAACGCTCCTAGTGTATTTTCATGAATTTTTTGTATGCTTGCGCGAGAAAATCGGAAAGGTTTTCCCGCTGTTTACAATCATTCGGTACAAAAATTTCATGACTTTCGGATCACCAATACGATATTATCGTGACTAATGCGATTCTTCCGTAAGCATTTTTGTGATATTTGCGATCTTCAGAAATTTTCGAATCCAATCCGAATTTATCCCATTTGGGATTCGAACTTGTGATTTCATGAATCGGCCCCCTAGTGTGATCTTATACAGGAGCTGCCAGACTTGTTTGGGCCTACCTACACCCAGGTTCCACCACAATCTCTCCACCCGCTTGCTCAGAGCTTTCACCAAAATGGCTTCCAGCCTCATGGCTGCTCAGCCTTTTATACTATACCAAACTGTGGAACTGCAAAAGGTCATGCTATGACCCAGCATTACATTAAGGACCCTTTATAGCTGTCCAAATAACTAGGGGACTGCCAGTATGTATATATGTATGTATGTATGTATAACTTTATTTATAAAGCACCACAAGGGTACGCAGCGCTGTACAATCTTACAGAATACAAAATTACACACAGGGAGGACACGTGTTATAATTAATACAATAAATATATATTTATTAATACCCAGGGAATAAGTGCCATGTGGTAGGAGACACAGTAGGAAGGAGGTCTCTGCCCCATAGAGCTTACAATCTAAGTGGTTGGGTAACATACAGGCACAAATTGGAAGGTAAGAGTGCACCAGGTATGGGAAAAATAATGTTTTAGTGCCCCAGAAGGTACAGTGTGAGTTTTTTTAAAGAGAGTTAGTGAGAAAAGGCACAATTTACTAGTTCCCTACACAAACAAAGGTTTTACAATAACTAGACAATTTGTTAGGACCAAAAGTGATGAAGATTGTATAGTAAGGGCTTAAGATGAAGCAGATACTGGTAAAAAAAAAAAAAACAGAAGAGACAAAACTGGCAAGACTGGTGCTGGGAACAGTATTGTGGTAACACCGGTGTCAAGAGGAGTTGAAGCCTAATTTCAGGCACAGGCCAATGCAAGCAGAGTTCAAGATAAACAGGAAACAGGTCATCAGTCAAGAAAAAAGAAATCAGGAACTGGATTAGGGGGACAGACAACTGTGTAGGCATCAGTAGGGGCTTCAGATAATCTCACTGCACATCAAGTCTTTGTGTCTGGATCAGTGTTCCATGCTTGTTGGTGCTAATTGATCACTGCCTTACACAAACAGAATAGGCCATGGTTGCAGGACCTTTTAGTACAGTCCTTCTACTTAGTGCAGCATCTTGATGAGGGCTTGTAACCTCGAAACCTGGTGCCCTTGTGTAGCTGTGAAGGAACCAGCTATGTGGTCATGGAACAGCTTAGTGAAGAGGAATTCAGGTGTGAAGTGAGGTATGGACCTGGGTCTTTGGACCAGTGAAGCTGCAGATTCAGTGCTATATTGGAGTTCTCTACTGTATATGTTTATATTTTTGCAGTTCTTCAGGTAGGATAATATCAGTGGTATAAATGTGAAGATGAGTGAGTTGTCCCTGCCTATGGGTTATGTAATAGGATTTAATCTGCTAGTCAGTAATATATAGTAGGTTCCAGTCCCTTTGTCTAATATCAGTTGCCTTTTAGCTTTGTATAATGAGGTCCTTCCTACTTCTCAAAGTAATATAGTGTTAAAGCAGAATTGATGAGGATGGGCAACTGCCCCACAGAACCAGAACCAGCGAGTAGTGTAAAATGAAGTTTTATTTCATTGCGCTATGAAATTATGGACTTTTCCTACAATTGAACTAGAATGCAAGTTACACTGCCCCTTTTAGGCTGCCAAATCAAGTTATTCACTGTCAGCAGTTCATGGTTTGTCACTGTTTTGTAGAGACAAAGTGTAAAGCAGATTTTTTTTTTGCATCTGTTATCGTCCCACCTTCTTCTAGATCTAAAGACACTTTGCCTTTGAGACCAGACGTACCTGTTATGTTAGAGACTTCCCCGTCAGCACACAGTACACAGGTATAACAATTGACCTTCGATTCTAGCTTTCCTGAATCCAGGCTTACGGGGTTCCCTACAATGATGATTTGCAAACTGTGGGGTAGTACAGATACATGAATGTAAGGCAACAAACAAACATTGGAATATAAAGATTTGGCAATTGTTTACATAAATGCATCATTTGAATTGCATAAAGGATCTAATTTTTGCCTCAAGTCAGCAGTATAGATTGGTATAAGCTGTGACATAAATGTTGGGCTATTCTTACTGCCAGGGATTCAGAAATGAAGATGAATAGCATTGCCCCTTTGCAACTGACATCCCGGGATTTGGTGCCTCTAGATGTACAAGTGCCTACTATTAGTGACGAGTAGTGATGAACGAATCTGTCTCATTTCGTTTCGCCATAAAACTCACAAAATGGCGAAAAATTCACAAAACGCATTTGTCGCGCAATTTTTTTGTCGCCGGCCCTTTTTTTGACGCGACCGTGCCCAAATTTTTTCACGCCCACGCCCTTTTTTGACGTGACCACACCCAATCTGAAGCTACTGCACCCAAATTTTTATGCGACTGTGCCCACATTTTTATGCGACCACGTGCTTTTTTGACACGACTGTGCCCAATTTGATGCGACCACGCCCAATCTGACTCCCGACAAAAAATTTTTTACGCCCAACAAATTTTTCCGCTGAGAATTTTCACAGAAGTTTCGCGAAACAATTTGCCAGTGGCAAAAAAATTCGCTTATCACTTGTGCCAGATTTCACCATGAAAAAATGCCCATAGACTCCAATGGGTGCAAAAAAAAGTTGCAGGGTAGCTGTGAAAAAATGCTCATTCACTTCAATACTTCAAACTGTTTCATAAATTTTGCGAGTAAGTGAATTTTTCGGCAAAGCAAAATGGGACAGATTCACTCATCATTACCTACTATTTATACACCAGTTGCAATCCTACCTTCACTAATATTGGTGCCCTGAGCTGTGCTCCGATCCTCAGCAATCAGTGGCTCCTGGAGAAGGACAGTATCCATATGTTAGGATGGCACACAGCAAAAAAGATATTTTACTGAGGGTGCTCACTGTGGGGCTACCTGAATGTTCCCATAGTAACTATAGACAAATCCAAATAAAAGGGCACTCCTTAATCAACAGACAAACTTTTATATAAAAAGCCATATGTAAAAAGCCCAAAGCGTTTGACCCTTACAGCAAGAGTCTTTGTCAGGGACATGCAAAATAGAAAAAGTGTAGGCATCTAATGGGTAGCCACCCCAACATGGCATTCTAATGGCACTTACATAACTGGATAACTAGAGTCTGGCTTGGTGACTTCTAAATATAGGAAAAAATAAAGAGCTTGAAGTTAAAAGAAACATAATATATTACAAAGATGGCCGCTAGAGTAGTCGGGGGAGAAGTAAATCTGAAAGTATTAAAGGGTTTGTTATACCTTAAATATGTTTTGGTGATTTAAATTTTTGCCAAAAAGGGTCTGCATCAAAATCCCAATGTGGCTTCCTTATACTTAAACACAAAAGAAACATATTTTATCTTTGATGTTACCTCTGAAAAGTATGGGCCCCAGAGATTGGCCCTGTCATTGGCAAATAGTTGTTTCCCATCAGGTTTGGATGCGTCAAAGCTTCCAACCTTTATACTTTTTTTGTTTCCTGTGTTTAGGAAGTGCCATTACAGTATATCAGAATGGGCATGTGGGTCTCTATTGTCTTTAAATTATATTTAATTTATTCTTTCATCAACATTCAAAAATGCTGAAAAAAAGGCAAAAATATATTCGTGTTTTTCAACAATTGGAGCATCCCAAAAAATATAATTCAAGACAAAAAAAAATAATAATAAAAAATGCCCCCTCAGTGTTGGAATTTAGATCACTGTCTGTTTGCCAGTACATATTATTCAGAATGTTTGGGAGTTTTTCAAAAAAGTGAAATATTTTCAAAATTTGGATCACTATACTAAAGTATAAATGAAATGAATTTAAAATGAAAAAAAAAAACAAAAACGATAGGATTGTTTTGGATCAATATGTAATTTTATGTAATAGGTTTTCTGAATATTGAATGCTCTTTGAGGCAGGGGCCTTATCCTAACTGTGTAAGGAAACTCCTAGTATTTAGTATTTATTAAATATTAAGTATTTATTCTATTTAATTTGTAATAACTCTCCCCCATTTGTGTTTACACCTCTGCAAAACACTGTGCACAGTACATTGGTGCTGCTTTATAAATAAATACATACAATACAACAGAAAGTCTTGCCTTTTAGTACCTGCTCAGTCCAAAATGCTTGGGTCCACAAATATGTTAGTATTCTGTGAGAAGTAGAGAAAAGCAAAAAAAGTGGCAAATTGTGCACATTCCCGACCTAATAAAAGAAACATCTTTTACAAATGGGGATAACAAAGATTATTCCCTAAATTTTATTTCATTATTATTCCCTAAATAAAATATATTAACAATGAACACCAGACACCCCTTGTCTATGAATGAAGTACAACAGTTTATTAATACTAATAAGTATAAGGAAGACCATGAAATAACAATACAGATACAATATGTGTATATAATGGCAAACAATATGCAGCAATAAGAACTGACACAGGGCAGTAATATATTTACATGTCTCTCCCCAAAGATAAAAGAGATATCCCAAGGAGAGACTGTTATTAAACACATGGGGCCACAACTAAAGTAACATTAAATCAAGATGTCTTGGCCCCGTTTCACTTTGGCTCACTGTACTGATTGGGTGAAACCAACACTGACTTAATTATTGGGCCAAGATTGTCTGTTCTGCTCTGTCTTCATCAGGATGCTGATCCATCTATCCTATTTTTGTTATGTCTCATAGATGGCCAGACTTCCACAAACTCCAACTTTAATACTAAAGCATTTGTTTTTTTTAGACTTTTTGGATTAAACACCCCTTTGTGGAGGTCTTATATATCAAGCCACATATAACAATTAACCATGTAACTATGTAAAAACTAAGACCCAGAGTCATGAACAAAATATAAAAACAAAAGTAATGTTGACAATCTTATTTTGTACAGATATTTCTCTTCTTCATGCTCCCCATAATTTACAACAATTCTTAGTAATATTCTTTGTTCCTAATAATGGAGTCTTTTGTGTTCAGTTCAGGCTTTAGAAATAGGATATAGCACTTGGGAATGAATATACAGCCCAATAACCCAGCACTGGAGGATAAGATGGCAAATATCTCAACTGCCACCATTCTACTGCCCTTACTGCTCAGGTATGCAGGGACAAATGCCCCCCACACGCTACAGAACCCCAACATACTGAAAGTGATGTTTTTAGCCTCATTAAATCGGTCAGGGAAATCCTTGGCTAGAAATGCAGCAATGAAACTTAGTAGGGCCAACGTTCCTATATATCCAATTATACAGAAGAAGAAAAAGCCTGACCCTTCATTGCACAGCAGAATAATATAGTCTGGGTCAGAGAGAGTATCAGCCTCTGGAAATGGTGGAATAGAGGCCAACCACAGAGCAGAGATGACAATCTCAACTAAGGAACATACAATGACTAATATGATGGCCAGTTGGGTTCCTACATACTTCTTCAGCTTGCTCCCAGGCTTTGTGGCATTGAAGGCAATAATAACTGTGAGAGTTTTAGCCAACACAGAAGAAACAGAAATAGTAAATACAATCCCAAATGTTACTTGTCGGAGGAGACAACATATCTGAGTTGGGCGCCCAATGAATAATAAAGTGCAGAGGAAACACAACATGAGAGAGATGAGGAGGAGACAGCTGAGATATCGGTTGTTGGCTCTCACTATAGGAGTCTCGCGGTACTTTATAAAGATTCCCAGGATTACAGCACAAGCGACGGATAATATTACAGAGATGGAGGATAGTGTAGAACCCAAATGGTCATCATAGGAAAGGTAATCTATATTCCTCGGGATGCAGCTGTTTCTTACAGAATTAGACTTTTCATATTTAGAGCATTTCATGCAACTCTGTGCATCTATGGCAAAAAAAGAACTATTAGATATTAGATTTTTGGGTACAACTTTGGATTGTTATCAGCCAAATAGCTACATTAATTAGTTAGTAAGACATGGGTAATGTAAGTTTACACGTGCTGGCAAGTCTCAAATATCTAATCTCCAGTGTTGAAAGAACATATGAATATATCAAATTTGATAAATACAGAATACAGGTCCAATAAATCAAAAAACATGATTTTTCACTCTTGAACTTTGATAAATGTGCCCAATAGTTTTATGGATAATATTTTGCAGAACATATACAATAGCTATCAACCCAAGGAACTCACGTCCAAAAATAGACAAATGGCTTTTGATAAGTAAAAAGTGAAGTGAAAACGTTTAGACGAAAGAAAACAGCGGAAGACGGAAAAAAGAGGAAAAAAAAGAGATCAGCCTTGAATTTTGATTTTGAAGGATAAAAGTAGGAAGTCTACTTATGGGAAAACAGTAGAGTGGAAATGCCTTTGAGCTCCCAAATAGGTCACATTTCTAAATATCAAGGAGTCTTATTTTGCTAAGATGCTTTTCTCCCTTCAAACACCCTATTGCTGTTAACCTGGTTCAGCACTTCAGCTAAAGTCTGGAAATCTGGAGATTTCCATGTAGCTCCTATAGGCATTAGAGCAGTAGGAAGAACATGATTTGATACACTTAAATAATGTTTGAAGAGCTTGAGGAATGGTCTGCCCAGAATAAAGATTTTTGGTTTCTTAGTTAATGAGTATTTTTTAACTTTGAAACATGGCTCACATTCTTTCTGTCCTCTGACTACTCCTCTCTCCTACTGGGTGACTTCCATGGCCATCTACAGTGGACCTCTGGTAGCACTCATGAAAAACTGTCTTGATGGCCACTGTGTTATTAGCAAACATTGCACCCCCAGCTATTCACAATATCTCCTCTCCCATTCTCTGACCATCATCTATTCCATTATCACTTTCTCATGACATGTCTCTCACTCCTACCACTAAAAGGATATTGTAGAGAAAGCTACACCCCACTATACTTCCATTCCTGGCATCCACACTCAATTCTTCACTCTCCTAACACACTTCTTCCTTTGACCCTGATTATCTTGACCTTAAATACAACACTGCCCTGACTTCCTCCCTGGATCTTCATGACCCTCTCCTCCCACACCAAAAACAAGCTTCTAATCCCAGACCCTGGTTAAAAAATACAACTACTCTCAACTCATTAACATGCATAAATCTAACCTATAGCACCATTTCTCTCTGATCAGTTCAATGCTCTAACCCCAGACTGTAACATAATCCCTTTCTGCCTTTTCATATGACCATCAGTACAAAGTTTCCTAGAGCATCCTTTGACTCCAGTCCCTGAATATAAAATGTCAAAACGGCTCTCCTCCTCCCTGGCACCCACCTTTTCTCTCGATCCCATTCCATCAGAGATCTGACCTGTATTGTTGTTACTGCACAGGGCAGCAAGAACTGGTATCTTTCCATTCACCTCCAAGCTCCATGAGTGGAAAATACGACCCCCCTCCTCTGCCCCTCCACTCCTAAATCACTTGTACAGGCTCTCATACCACTAAATCACATCTTCACCCACTTAAACTTAATCCTCATTGCTGCTGCCTACATGATCTCATCCACTTTTAAACCATTCCCCTCCATCTCACTATTAAAATCTGTCTCCTGGCTTCAGGTCAAGTGGCGTATTAAATACAAAATTCTTATGCTGTCTTTCAGATTCATTCATTCTTCTGCTCCTCTCAATATATCAGCTCTCATCACTCCATACACTCCCTCCTGGGCCTAGAGCTCAGCTCAGGACAATCTACCGACCATACTGTTAGAAGATGTCTAGAAAAAGAAAAAGTAGATTTATTAATGGACCATGGGCACCACCAATGGGTCTACCCTACCCACCAAACAAGCAGATCTAACCATGTCTGGGCAACTTTGGGGTCCCAGTGAGACCAAGCAAGCTATAGGTGGGCAACTTATTATTATTTTCTATCAGTGGTTCTCCCAGACCCCATGATGTATAGAGGAGGTATTGTTTCAACTTGAAAACATATTTTTTCATTTTTTCCCAGCTGTTACCATCCCCCCTGCTTCTAGATTTATTAAAGACACTTTGCCTTTGAGACCAGACGTACCTGTTATGTTAGACATTTCCCCATCGGCACACAGTACACAGGTATAACAGCAACTTGGCGCCCCTTCTACTTTAGCTTTCCTGAATCCAGGCTTACAGGGCTCACTACAGCGAGAATGGACAAACTGTGGGGTAGAATAGAGACATTAACTTAAAGCAGAATAATAATAATAATAATGAGCATTAGGCAATTGCTCTAATAAATGTATTATTTACATCACAAAAAGGGACCATCTTTAGAGCTTTAACCCTTTAAGTGCCAGCCGAATTCGTCATTTCGGTTCCCCCCAGTGCCAGACGTTTTTTAAGCATTTTGTACTCATTCACTTTAACAATGTTTTTTGGTAGGAAAACCTCCACGAAACTAGGGAAATTATAAAAAGTTTTTTTCGTCACTAATTGGGCTTCGACATACATACCAAATTTTATAACTTTTCTGGAGATATGATGTGTATTTTGGGTGAAATATGTAAAAAAAAATAAAATTATGAAAAATTTCTGTATATTTTGAGGTTTTTTTCCATAGAAAAGTTAATTTTACTCACTTTTTTTTATTGTTTGTAAAAGCCCTGATACTCCCAATTCCAACGATACCAAATATGTGGTGGTACCCCACAGTTCCTGTCCAGAAGTAACCCCCAAACTAAGGCAATACTTAGTACAATATCACACCAGAACAAAGCAGAAAAGCGCTTGTAACAGTTGATGCAGCATAACTTATATGTAAATCTAAAATATCCCCTCATGTTTGGTATCTTTAGAAACTACAGACCTTCAGGTTTCTAGGTGCAATGTAGTTTTCACTCAAAAGCCAAATACCTTTTGTCAGTGCATTGTGAAATTTGGAACTTTTTATGAAATTTTTTTTTTTTTTCTAAAACGTAAACTTGGACGCATGATCAAATGTGGATTTGACAAAAAAAAATCTCATAAAAATTTTCTAACAAAGGCATATTTGAAAGACAAACTTCTCCTGAATAAAATGATGCCCCATATGTATGGGTGCACATAAAGACATGGGCACCAAACACTCCAAAGCAGGGGCAATGCACAAGGGCAATTACAGCTAAAAATGTGGGGGCTGCGCTCTATGTGCACTTCCTGCAGTTTTTCAGTGTTAACCCCCCCTACCTGTGAAATAACCCCCACAAACTATATATTTCTGAAAAGTGCACACCTTCAGCTATTCAGAGACACCACTCTTCTCTTTCTACATGGAAAATTGTGGCCGCAGTCCCTTGCAGAAGTAAGCGCTTTGGTCAGAAATCAAGGAAAAACCAGATAAAAAACCTAGATTTCTCCCCAAAATCTCCATGGCAACTACCAAAAACTTACTAACCATCAATCTGCAAGTTCCCCTGAATAAAACGATACCCCATATGTATGGGTGCACATAAAGACGTGGCCACCAAATGCCCCAAAACAGGGGCAATGCATAAGGGGAATTTCAGTTGAAATTTTGGGGGCTGCGCTCTATGTGCACTACCTGCAGTTTTTCAGTGATAACCCCCCCTACCTGTGAGATACCCCCACAATCCATATATTTACGAAAAGTGCACACCTTCAGCTATTCAGAGACACCACTCTTCTCTTTCTACATGGAAAATTGTGGCCGCAGTCCCTTGCAGAAGTCAGCGCTTTGGTCAGAAATCAAGGAAAAACCAGATACAACCCTAGATTTCTCCCCAAAATCTCCATGGCAACTACCAAAAACTTACTAACCATCAATCTGCAAGTTCCCCTGAAAAAAACGATACCCCATATGTATGGGTGCACATAAAGACGTGGCCACCAAATGCCCCAAAACAGGGGCAATGCATAAGGGGAATTTCAGTTGAAATTTTGGGGGCTGCGCTCTATGTGCACTACCTGCAGTTTTTCAGTGATAACCCCCCTACCTGTGAGATACCCCCACAATCCATATATTTACGAAAAGTGCACACCTTCAGCTATTCAGAGACACCACTCTTCTCTTTCTACATGGAAAATTGTGGCCGCAGTCCCTTGCAGAAGTCAGCGCTTTGGTCAGAAATCAAGGAAAAACCAGATACAACCCTAGATTTCTCCCCAAAATCTCCATGGCAACTACCAAAAACTTACTAACCATCAATCTGCAAGTTCCCCTGAAAAAAACGATACCCCATATGTATGGGTGCACATAAAGACGTGGCCACCAAATGCCCCAAAACAGGGGCAATGCATAAGGGGAATTTCAGTTGAAATTTTGGGGGCTGCGCTCTATGTGCACTACCTGCAGTTTTTCAGTGTTAACCCCCCCTACCTGTGAGATAACCCCCACAATATATATATTTACGAAAAGTGCACACCTTTAGCTATTTAGAGACACCACTCTTCTCTTTCTACATGGAAAATTGTGGCCGCAGTCCCTTGCAGAAGTTAGCGCTTTGGTCAGAAATCAAGGAAAAACTAGATACAAACCTAGATTTCTCCCCAAAATCTCCATGGCAACTACCAAAAACTTACTAACCATCAATCTGCAAGTTCCCCTGAATAAAACGATACCCCATATGTATGGGTGCACATAAAGACGTGGCCACCAAATGCCCCAAAACAGGGGCAATGCATAAGGGCAATTTCAGTTGAAATTTTGGGGGCTGCGCTCTATGTGCACTACCTGCAGTTTTTCAGTGTTAACCCCCCCTACCTGTGGAATAACCCCCACAATCCATATATTTACGAAAAGTGCACACCTTCAGCTATTCAGAGACACCACTCTTCTCTTTCTACATGGAAAATTGTGGCTGCAGTCCCTTGCAGAAGTCAGCGCTTTGGTCAGAAATCAAGGAAAAACCAGATACAAACCTAGATTTTGGTCAGAAATCAAGGAAAAACCAGATAAAAAACCTAGATTTCTCCCCAAAATCTCCATGGCAACTACCAAAAACTTACTAAACCTCAATTTGCAAGTTCCCCTGAATAAAAAGATACCCCATATGTATGGGTGCACATAAAGACGTGGCCACCAAATGCCCCCAAACAGGGGCAATGCATAAGGGCAATTTCAGTTGAAATTTTGGGGGCTGCGCTCTATGTGCACTACCTGCAGTTTTTCAGTGTTAACCCCCCCTACCTGTGAGATAACCCCCACAATCTATGTATTTACGAAAAGTGCACACCTTCAGCTATTCAGAGACGCCACTCTTCTCTTTCTACATGGAAAATTGCGGCCGTAGTCCCTTGCAGAAGTCAGCGCTTTGGTCAGAAATCAAGGAAAAACCAGATACAAACCTAGATTTTGGTCAGAAATCAAGGAAAAACCAGATAAAAAACCTAGATTTCTCCCCAAAATCTCCATGGCAACTACCAAAAACTTACTAAACCTCAATTTGCAAGTTCCCCTGAATAAAACGATACCCCATATGTATGGGTGCACATAAAGACGTGGCCACCAAATGCCCCCAAACAGGGGCAATGCATAAGGGCAATTTCAGTTGAAATTTTGGGGGCTGCGCTCTATGTGCACTACCTGCAGTTTTTCAGTGTTAACCCCCCCTACCTGTGAGATAACCCCCACAATCTATATATTTACGAAAAGTGCACACCTTCAGCTATTCAGAGACGCCACTCTTCTCTTTCTACATGGAAAATTGTGGCCGCAGTCCCTTGCAGAAGTCAGCGCTTTGGTCAGAAATCAAGGAAAAACCAGATACAAACCTAGATTTTGGTCAGAAATCAAGGAAAAACCAGATAAAAAACCTAGATTTCTCCCCAAAATCTCCATGGCAACTACCAAAAACTTACTAACCATCAATCTGCAAGTTCCCCTGAATAAAACGATACCTATGTCTGGTTGCACATAAGTACATGGCCGCCAAACCTGAAAATGCATAATATTGGGGCTGCACTCTATGCACCCCTTTTTTTTTGCCTGCACCCGAATGAATGGGATACGCTCGGGTGCAGGCACATGTAGCCGATATACGCATGAAAACGCGTGAGAATGCAAAGTCTCGCGTTTTCATGCGTATATCGGCTACACGTGCCTGCACCCGAGCGTATCCCGTTCATTCGGGTGCAGGAACAAGTAGCAGGCGTAGGGCTGAATTTTCGGCAAGCGTTTTTCCACTTGCTGAAAAAATCAGCCCTACGCCTCGTGTGGCATCAGCCTAACCCTTGGCAATAGAAACTACCAGAACAATCTTAGCACTTCTGGACCTTTCTAGAACAACTGAAATCAAATGGAATAAAACCACTAAAAGCAATCAAAGAACAATAGTTGCAATGAAATCGGTAAGAGCCCTGGATCCACCAATGTCACTGCAAAAGCAACCTTTTTGGGGGCACTAAACACACAATAAAGAACAATGCAAAGATAAAACACCATAAAATCAGTAAAATCCAATAAAACCACCTAAACCAACAGAAGAACAATAATTGCAATGAAATCGGTGGTCAGAGCCCTGGATCCACCAACGTCACTGCAAATTCAGCACCAAATAGCAATAAAAAAAGTTACAGTGCAATAGAATAATTCAAAAACAGAAATCAATTATGAAAATGCCAAAAAAACACTAAAATGCAACCAAATAAATCAGATAATTATAGAGCAAGATCAGAAATAAAGTTTTAGTAAAAAAAAAAGACTGCCAAAGAAAGCAAAGAAAGAAAGAAAAGAAAGAAAGAAAGGAAAAAAAAAAAAAAAAAAAAGTGTAAGCGTAAGTGTGTGTGTAAGTGTCTGTGTGTGCTTGGGAAAGTTGTAAATAAGTGTGTATGTGTACAAAAGTGTAATAATGACAAAGATAGAAGAAAAAATGCAAAAAAAAAAAAAAATTTTTTTAGACAGTTGAGATAGAAATAAGCAAAATAAACAGTGGTAGAGAGTTGTAGTTCAGCTTACCCAAGGCAGGCAGACGATCAGGGGCGATCAGGGGCGATCAATCCAGCAGGAAGGCAGCAGGGGAGCTCCATCTTGTCCGAAGTGCGCAGCAGGAGTGAGGGAGCCGACAGTAGGCGGCGCTATTTAAAGGGACAGCAGTGGACACGTCATCAACGCGTGTCCACTGCTGTCATTGGCTGGCGACGCGATCGGTGCGGCTGGGGGACCCGGATCGGTGAGTATGTTCTTCATTGCTCGTTGCCTAGGGGGATCTGAGGGGTTTACAAGCGCTGCGCTGCTTTAAAAGCGAGCGCAGCGCTTGTAAACCCGACAGTGCCATTGGACGTAGATTCTACGTCCCATGGCACTTTGGTCCCTTGGTACCTAGGACGTAGAATCTACGTCCCTTGGCACTTAAAGGGTTAATTAGTAAGTTTTGTGCCTTATCAACAATATGTTTTCGTATCTATAAATAGCTGCTTTAACCCCCCAGGGTATTATCCAGTGATTGATGCTTTTGAAGCTTCTGTGATGATGGAGGTTGAAAAAAATCTATGTACTAAGCAATTTAAATCCTTTATATATTTCATACAGTGAGAGGAAAATGTTACAAACCCTAAAAAATAACAACTCCATTTTCATCACAAAAGCTGATAAAGGGGGAGGTATTGTTATTATAAATAAATCTGATTATTATGAGCAGTTGCACGCTGACCCTACAGTTATGTTCAAAACTGAGTTCAATATTTTTTAAAATTTTGCTGTGTTGGAGGGAATAATTTTGGAGGATTTGTATCATTTATTGTTGGTGGATTACCCTAAGATCCCTTATATATATTTCCTTCCAAAAATTCACAAAAGTACTTTAAACCCTCCAGGGAGACCCATAGGGGCACATTTATAAAAGTATGATTGAGTCCAGATAAAAAAAAATGTATTTTTCTCGTATTTTCTGCATTTTTTTTGTTAATTTGCGCAACTTTTTTGTACTTTGCAAGAAAACTTATGCGACAAAAATGTATTTGTCGCAATGAGTATGAAAGTTTTGGATTCATTCAAACTTCTTTATCGTGCCTTTCCTTGGGCCAGGTTGGAGCTGCAGAGTGCCATTGACCCCTATGGGAGACTTTCCTTGGGCTGGGTTGGAGCTGCAGAGTGCCATTGAGCCCTATGGGAGACTTTCCTTGGGCCAGGTTGGAGCTGCAGAGTGCCATTGAGCCCTATGGGAGACTTTCCTTGGGCCGGGTTGGAGCTGCAGAGTGCCATTGAGCCCTATGGGAGACTTCCCTTGGGCCGGGTTGGAGCTGCAGAGTGCCATTGAGCCCTATGGGAGACTTTCCTTGGGCCGGGTTGGAGCTGCAGAGTGCCATTGAGCCCTATGGGAGACTTTCCTTGGGCCGGGTTGGAGCTGCAGAGTGCCATTGAGCCCTATGGGAGACTTTCCTTGGGCCGGGTTGGAGCTGCAGAGTGCCATTGAGCCCTATGGGAGACTTTCCTTGGGCCGGGTTGGAGCTGCAGAGTGCCATTGAGCCCTATGGGAGACTTTCCTTGGGCCAGGTTGGAGCTGCAGAGTGCCATTGAGCCCTATGGGAGACTTTCCTTGGGCCGGGTTGGAGCTGCAGAGTGCCATTGAGCCCTATGGGAGACTTTCCTTGGGCCGGGTTGGAGCTGCAGAGTGCCATTGAGCCCTATGGGAGACTTTCCTTGGGCCAGGTTGGAGCTGCAGAGTGCCATTGAGCCCTATGGGAGACTTTCCTTGGGCCGGGTTGGAGCTGCAGAGCGCCATTGAGCCCTATGGGAGACTTTCCTTGGGCCGGGTTGGAGCTGCAGAGTGCCATTGAGCCCTATGGGAGACTTCCAAAATCATGCACTGAAGGTTCAAAGTCAGAACGGTTTTCCTGCCATTTACGATCGTTCGGATACGAAAATCTCTAATACGATATTATCGTGACTATTACGATTTTTTCGTAAGCATTTTTGTGACATTGCCAATCATCAGAAACTATCGTATCTAATCATCTGAATTTTAAGCATTTCAGGATTCAAATTCGTACTTTGACAAATTTGACTTTTGGCATATATTTTATTTGTCGCACCCGCTTTTTTGACGCACCCACACCGTTTTTGACACAGTCACATCCAATTTGACGTGACCTCGCCCTTTTTGACGCACAACAAAAAATTTCCGCGGGCTGAATTTTTCCGTGTCGAATTTTCACGGAAATTTCACAAAGCTATTCGCCAATGGCGAAATGCGGAAATTCACTCATCACTACTCATTCCGGACAATATTATACAGTTACTTGTTTGTTTAATATTAAGTAACAATAATTCAAATTCAAAATTCAAAATTCAAATTCAAATTTTATTTGTCACATACACAGTCATACACAGTACAATATGTAGTGAAATGCTTATATGACCGCCATTGACCTTAACAATAGAGAGTTAAATTCAACTAGGATACAATAGAAATAAAAATAGAAATAAAAGAAGAAATATACAATAAAAATAGAAATATACAAATATGCATATACAATAAAGTAGAAATATACTTGTACACAAGAGTATACAATAAAAATAGAAATATACTGTACAGTAGATACAATAGGAATTTTGAAATATGGTGACAGAAGATGGTGTGCAAATATGCATAAAAAGTGTCTTATTAAGGTGCCTTTTAAGTGACTTTGTGCAATGGTCCAGAATGTAAACATAAACATGTAAGTTAAGATATAAGTGTAGATATGCGTGAATGTGTCCATATTGTCCATGGATGTTTAAGAATTGTATTAATATTAATTCTGCATGTAGGTGTGGTTGAGAGACCTTATCGCCTGCGGGAAGAAGCTCATCCTCATTCTCTCTGTGTTGGCCTTCAGGGAGCAGAATCGCTTCCCAGACCGCAACAGAGTGAACAATCCATTACTGGGATGGCTGAGGTCCTTCACAATCTTCCTGGCCTTGGACCAGCACCGCTTGGTGTAGATTGAGTGCAGGTCAGGGAGCTCGGCACGGATGATGCGCTCAGCTGATCGCACCACCCTCTGTAGAGTTCGTCTATCTTGCATGGTGCTGTTCCCAAACCAGGTTGTGATGTTTCCCATCAGGATGCTCTCTATGGTGCAGGAGTAGAAATTCCTGAGCACCTTGGAGGGCAGTCTGAAGTCTCTCAAGCGTCTCAGGTGATACAGACGCTGTCGTGCCTTTTTTACTACGGTGTTGATGTGACAGGACCATGCCAGGTCCTGCGTGATGTGAACACCAAGGTATCTGAAGCTGTCCACTCTCTCCACTGGGCTCCTGTTGATGATGGGGGTCTGGTAGTTCCTCTCCTGCTTTTCACTGAAGTCCACTATCAACTCCTTTGTCTTGCTAACATTCAAGAGGAGATTGTTCCTCTGGCACCAGTTCTCCAGATTTCCAATCTCCTCCAGGTAGGCCGTCTCGTCATTGTTCGTGATCAGGCCAACCACTACAGTGTCATCAGCAAACTTGATGACAGAGGTGGAGTTGGTAGTGGCCACGCAGTCATAGGTGTACAAAGAGCACAGTAGGGGGCTCAGAACACAACCCTGAGGGGCTCCAGTGCTGAGAGTGAGGGAGGCTGAGATATGTCCGCCCATCCTTACTGCCTGTGGTCTGCCAGTTAGGAAATTGGAGATCCACTGACACATAGATGAACTGAGTCCTAGGTGCTCCAGCTTGGTGATTAGTGTGGAGGGAATTATGGTTATAATATGCGCTAAAGGACGTAATGTATCTTTTGGGAAAATATTTCAAGTTCTTGAGATAAGGAGATGTATATAAGGACATATTTTTAAGATTTTTCTCATTTTTTACAGAATTGAGTGCTACCATGGATTTGTTTTTTTCATGTTTTGTTTATGGACAATTGTTCTTGTTTATTGGAAGTGTGGCTATGAATTATGCTTTTGCACATTTTCAAATGTTTTTTTTTAAAATAAGTCTTAAGGATTTACTTATGCAAATTGCACAATTTTGTATGTTAATGAAGTGTGAGACTATTTAATCATGTTGATTGCACTGGTTTGTATGCCTGATGGAGGGGTGCGCCCCCGAAATGTTGCTGCTTTATCTAGAATAACACCTGTTGTGCCGGTCGAATCTTCACTGGACTGTGTGGGGAGTGTCGACTCCCTGGGCTGTGCACTAGGTATAAGGACTGGAGGCGGTATGGGTGTGCTACTGATTGTTAGTATCTATAACTACATTAGTAATATTCTTACTGGCTGGGATTTAGGGATTTAGAAATGAAGATGAATAACATTGCCCCTTTGCAACTGAGGTCCCTGCATTTGGTATCTCTGTATATACAAGTGCCTACTCTTTGCACACCAGGTGCAATCCTACCTGCACTAATGTTGGAGCCATGAGTTGCTCCCCTATCCTCAGCAGCCTATCAGTGTCTCCTGGAGAAGGGCATCCATAGAAACTAACAGTTCTGAGACCAACTGCAGGAATACTCTGCCTGCAGAGGCTTAATGGGGAGCCCCCTAACATGGCCTGCAAATCAAGAATGATGGCCACATGGTACATAAATGGACATCTAGCTTGGGTACTCTAAATCTGAAACTCTAATATAGAGCTTGAAACATAATACAAAACATATTGCCCCTAGAGTAGTGGAGGGGAAACATAAACCTGAAAGAAATAAAGGGTTTGTTTCAACCCAGATATGTTTTGGTGAATTTTATTTTTGGAGAAGAGGGTTTGTATCCAAATCCTTTTTTGGCTTCCTTATACTTACACACAGGGGAAACAGATTGTATTGGTGCTGTTACCTCAGAAAAGTACGGGCTCCAGAGATTGGCGCTGTCATTGACAAATAGTTTCCCATCAGATTCAGATCCATCAAAGCTTCCAACCTTTATGCTTTTTTTATTTCCTATTCCTAAGAAGTACCATTTCACTATATCATACCGGGCTTGTGGGTTTCCATTGTCTTTAAAGTATATTTTGTGCCCAGAAGATGTTCCAAATGTCACATGTGGCATCAATGCATTTAGCTTAAAATAATTAAAGGTACATATAGTTAGAAATAAAACATTATGAAATGCTTTATTATTATTATATAAATATTATAGTCTATAGCAACATTGGAGTAACAGTCACCCTGCTATAGTTCCAGGGGTACCCAGGGCACAAATAAGCACTCACCTCAAATCCCCCCCTAACTGGCCTTCAGGCTGGGCCCCCTTAGCCCATAACAAGGTTACAGATATATAGAAACATTGGGGTAACAGTCACCCCGCTATAGTTCCAGGGGTACCCAGGGCACAAATAAGAACTCACCCCAAATCCCCCCTAACTGGCCTTCAGGCTGGGCCCCCTTAGCCCATAACAAGGTTACAGATATATAGAAACATTGGGGTAACAGTCACCCCGCTATAGTTCCAGGGGTACCCAGGGCACAAATAAGCACTCACCCCAAATCCCCCCTAACTGGCCTTCAGGCTGGGCCCCCTTAGCCCATAACAAGGTTACAGATATATAGAAACATTGGATTAACAGTCACCCTGCTATAGTTCCAGGGGTACCCAGCGCACAAATAAGCACCCCAAATCCCCCCCTAACTGGCCTTCAGGCTGGGCCCCCTTAGCCCATAACAAGGTTACAGATATATAGAAACATTGGGGTAACAGTCACCCGCTATAGTTCCAGGGGTACTCAGGGCACAAATAAGCACTCACCCCAAACTCCCCCCTAACTGGTCTTCAGGCTGGGCCCCCTTAGCCCATAACAAGGTTACAGATATATAGAAACATTGGGGTAACAGTCACCCTGCTATAGTTCCAGGGGTACTCAGGGCACAAATAAGCACTCACCCCAAATCCCCCCCAACTGGCCTTCAGGCTGGGCCCCCTTAGCCCATAACAAGGTTACAGAAATATAGAAACATTGGGGTAACAGTCACCCCGCTATAGTTCCAGGGGTACCCAGGGCACAAATAAGCACTCACCCCAAATCCCCCCCTAACTGGCCTTCAGGCTGGGCCCCCTTAGCCCATAACAAGGTTACAGAAATATAGAAACATTGGGGTAACAGTCACCCTGCTATTATTATAAAATAATCTGTGAGTGTAGGAATGGCCAGACTGGGGGTGAGTGAGTGTAGGACAGGCCAGACTGGGGATGAGTGAGTGTAGGACAGGCCAGACCGGGGGTGAGTGAGTGTAGGACAGGCCAGACCGGGGGTGAGTGAGTGTAGGACTGGCCAGACCGGGGGTGAGTGAGTGTAGGACAGGCCAGACCGGGGGTGAGTGAGTGTAGGACTGGCCAGACCGGGGGTGAGTGAGTGTAGGACTGGCCAGACCGGGGGTGAGTGAGTGTAGGACTGGCCAGACCGAGGGTGAATGAGTATAGGACTGGCCAGACCGGGAGTGAGTGAGTGTAGGACAGGCCAGACCGGGAGTGAGTGAGTGTAGGACAGGCCAGACCGGGGGTGAGTGAGTGTAGGACAGGCCAGACCGGGGGTGAGTGAGTGTAGGACAGGCCAGACTAGGGGTGAGTGAGTGTAGGACAGGCCAGACTAGGGGTGAGTGAGTGTAGGACAGACCGGGGGTGAGTGAGTGTAGGACAGGCCAGACTGGGGGTGAGTGAGTGTAGGACGGGCCGGACCGGGATTGAGTGAGTGTAGGACTGGCCAGACCGGGGGTGAGTGAGTGTAGGACAGGCCAGACCGGGGGTGAGTGAGTGTAGGACAGGCCAGACCGGGGGTGAGTGAGTGTAGGACAGGCCGGACCGGGGGTGAGTGTGACACAGTTGGGCAGCTTGACTATATTGCAATATATGGACAAATAATCCCTGTTTGGTTTAAAGGGGAGGGCACTTTATTACTGGGCACAACATGTTACTATTCTATGATATGAGTAAGTGCAGAGAATCTCGTGTCTGTATCAATTAACACACAGTATAATTCCCATAACTGTACAAAGGAACGTACCTGCCATTGCTTAAAGTACATGTGTAGGCTCTCTGCTGATTTAGGGGAACGTGTCATTGTGCCGTACAGTTCATGGAGAGTGTGAGCCATTGTGTAAACTGCAGTGTAAACCCCATAAGCTATTCTGTAATTAAATGTTTCATAGAATGTCAGAACTGTATCATCAAATGTTTCATTCCCGGTACAATTTTTACGTGAGATGTCTATGTCTAAAAAGGTGCAATTAAATAAAAGCCTCCAAATTTGTGGGAATAAATCATCCCGTTGATATGTATATGGATTTAAGGAATAGAAAAACTGCTTAAAACCAGGAATCTCCCCTTGTTGCAAGGAAATTACCAAAGTGCCATTGAAAGTTACTAATACTGGTAAATATTGCAGCTCAGCTATACGGGAGACAGATGAGGTTGCAATCCATATTTTATGAGGAATTTTATCAGGACAGCGCCGGATTTAAAATCCAAGCGCCCGGAGGCCACCCAACGCAGCCGCCCCCCGCGCATGCGCAACTCGCCCAGAGCACGCATGCGCAACTCACCCCCCCCAGCGCACGCATGTGCATTTTTGCGGGCGCCGATATGAACACATACGGAGCAGCGGGGAGAGGTCCCCGCCATGGGCGTCCACAGAAGGGGGCAAGACTTGCCCCCCCCTGGAAAAGTAGCAAAAAAAACAAAAACCTTACTCCGTTTCTGCAGTCCCCTCAAGCCCGTTTTTGCTGTGCTCCGATTGGATCTTTCTTCTTGTGGATTCTCCAATCAGAGCACAGCTTCCTTGACAGACAGTAAAATTGACCAATCAGAGCACACATGCACACAGGGATCGGGAGATTTTGCAAACTGGAAACAGAAATAAAGACTGAAAAGAAGAATCTGCCCCTGTAACTTTACCTAAGAACCAACTCTCAACTTTTTCTGCAGTTTTCATCCCACAGGTACTATACCCAGGTACTATACCCAGGCACTATACACAGGTACTATACCCAGGCACTATACCCAGGTACTATACCCAGGCACTATACCCAGGCACTATACCCAGGTACTATACACAGGTACTATACACAGGCACTATACCCAGTTACTATACCCAGGCACTATACCCAGGCACTATACCCAGGCACTATACACAGGCACTATACCCAGGTACTATACCCAGGCACTATACCCAGGCACTATACCCAGGCACTATACCCAGGTACTATACACAGGTACTATACCCAGGCACTATACCCAGGCACTATACACAGGCACTATACCCAGGCACTATACCCAGGCACTATACCCAGGTACTATACCCAGGTACTATACCCAGGTACTATACCCAGGTACTATACCCAGGCACTATACCCAGGCACTATACAGTTCTAAAGAATCACTAGCTGACATTAAATTGTTTTTTGCCTGACCTGACATCTATAATAATTTATAATCTATCCCCTACCCTAACACATGGAGGGTAAGTTAACTCTTTCCCTCTGAAAAAGCTCATTGTGTGTTTATATATGTGTTGTTGTTTTTTGCACTTACTATTTTTTTTTTTTTTTGTCATTGTTTTGTTCATTTATAGTAAGTTACAGTGGGGCCAATGTTGTGTATCAGTGCCAGTGTTATAGTGCCAGGGCCCGAATATCTGCCCTCAGTACCCACTGCTCCTCACTGTATATAATGTGCTGGGTTTGTAAATACGGACTGCGTCTCACTGTATATAATGGGGAGTCAGTACCCACTGCCTTTCTTGCTATAAAACTAACATTAACACATCTAAAGGGGTGGTTCACCTTTAGTATGTTATAAAATGGCCTATTCCTAGCAACTTTGCAATTGGTCTTCCTAATTAATTTTTTGGAATAATTTGCCTTTCTCTTCTGCCTCTATACAGATTTCAAATGGGGGCCAAAAAATATTGCTCTGTGAGGCTACAATTTTATTATTATTATAATTTTGTATTACTTATTTTTCCAAGTAGGCCCCTTAACTATTCATATTCCCATCTCTTGTTTAAATCACTACCTGGTTGCTAGGGTAAATAAGACCCTAGCAACCAGATAGCTGCTGAAATACCAAATGGAGAGCTGCTGAACAAAAAGCTAAATAACTGAAAAACCATTAAAAATAAAAGTGAATTTGAATGCGAACTACCCCTTTAAGCTAACTGATCACAAACACAAATGTTTGCAGATCCCCTAACAGAAGTGCGCATATGAATACTTTTACTACTAATACTAAACATTTTAGGGTAAAAAAAAAAAGCACCCCCACCCGCACTTTTGTACAGTATCCCTGGAAGTCAGTGGGAACGGCAAGAGGTAGTTGGGAGGTTAACTTTTTACGCCAGCAGCGAATCCACTAAGTGTCACATTAGCTGTAGGTCAGTCTGTGTATGGGCCATATTTAGCCTCCCCTAGTATCATCCTGCAAAAAAAAAAAAATATATATATATATATATTTATCTGTTGCAGGATGATGCTAGCTTACTTGCCCCCCCTTGGAAAATTTTCTGCGGACGCCCATGGTCCCCGCTGCTCCATATGGGAGCAGAACTTCGGTGCGGCGGGGCGGCATGCCGCCCCTAAATGTTTGCCGCCCTAGGCCCGGGCCTTTGTGGCCTCGCCACAAATCCGGGCCTGTATCAGGATCAAATAATGTAACAATATGGCAAACAGACTGTGAACTGAGAAAAAGAATGACTACCTTGGCCGAGCTTCTGTAGATTGTTTCTCTAATTTCCATGACATATGCCCAATCATGTGTAAACCAATCTTTGAGTATAATGAGGAAGGCCAAACAGACGCCATCTTTGATCATTGCTTTTTGCAGCCTTTCACTTGCCCTGTTCCCAGTGTCATCATTTGATACAATAAGCCCAACCCATTTCCAGCCAAAATGCCCAATCAGGCTCATTATAGCATCAATTTCAGATAACTCATTGGGGATCATTCTGTAGAAAGACGGAAACTCTAGTCTGTTATTAAATATGGGATCAGCAGAGCCGTAACTGATCTGTAGATACAAGAAAAACATTGTTTTTTCCAAAGTAAAATAAAAAAACAGATATGGGAATAGCAAATTTCATACTTATTACAGGTATGTGCCATGTTATTCAGAATGCCTGGGACCTGGTGTTTTCTGGTTAAGGGATCCTTACATAATGTTGATCTCCATACCTTAAGCCTATTAAAATATGATTTAACGCTTTCGCTGCCAGCTGTTTTGGTCAAAGCAGAACTTTTACTGCCAGACAGTTTTTGAACATTTTTGTACTTTAGGGGCCTTTCTTTGGGAGGACTTTTAGTTTACCAAGGAAAACAATATATTTTTTTTTTCAGGACAACCTAAGTTCTCAAAATATGGTAGAGTTTTTGTGTAATTCCACTTCTGTAACAAGATATAGGCTTCTAAATGTCTAAAAAATGAAAAAAAAATATATTTTCCATAATATAAACACACATACCAGAAACAAAAACTATTTTATGAACAAAAATACAACTGATTTGGAAAGTCCCATGTCTCCTGAACGTGCCAATACCAAATATATATAGTTTTATGGAGATTTCTCACTTGTATAGGTCACAAACTCCTAGCAGTACCTACCAAATTCCCAAAGCACTGCTCCAGAAAGCTGCATACTTTAGATTTCAAGGCCAAAAATTCCACTAACAAAAAGTTTATCCCAGAAAATGATACATTTTTGGAAAGAACAGATTCTGGGGAATCCAGAGTAGGCACAACTGTCTGTCTGCTCCAAACTATCAAGTCACAATGCTTTCCTAAAGTTATTGGTTTTAATCAAAATGTATGAATATTTTAAAATTGCTTCAAAGTTTCAAGTCTATAGTATCTTATTTCCTACAGGTCATAAAGTAACCAAATAAAACACCCTAAATATGAACGCCAGGGGTCCACTGAACAGTTTGATGCCCAATATGTATAGGTTTACCTAAGTATGTGGCATGTAGGGGCCCCAATGGGAACATACCCCCATATGATCTATCATTTCTGTCATTTCAGCTCCTGCAAAATCAACACATTTACATAATTTATGTGGGATAAAACTAGTAAAAAGTACACTCACCCCAGAAAGTCATATATTTTTGGAAAGTACACATTCCCCCAAATCTAAAATGGGTACTCATGTCTTTCTACTCCAAAGTACCAAGTTGCACAGCTATCCTAAGTTTGACGAATTTTATGACATTTCCATAAATCACCTCAAAACTTCCAATATGCAGCATCTTATTTTCTACAGGTCAATAGGTACCAAGATAAAACACCCTAAATATGAACCCCAGAGGTCTAATTAACAGTTTGATGCCCACTGTACATAGGTTTATCAAAGCCCATGGCACTTAGAGACCCCCAAATATACCTTGTGCCCACTAATTTCATGGCTTACCTTTACCTAATTCATAAACACATGGCAGTTTTATGTGGGATAGAAGCTGCAGAAATGTAAGGTAACCCCTGAAAACCATATATATTTGGAAAGTACACATTCTGACAAATCCAACATGGGTAAAGAGTCCTTTCTACACCAAAGTACCAATCTGCAAAGCTTTCCTAAAATTAGTAGTTTTTATGACATTTCAGAAAATCGCATAAAAATGTTGCAATTTCCCACATTTATCTCACACAATTTCTTGCATACAAAGGCAAATCACCCCAAATAGGAACACCAGAGGTCTACTGAACAGTTTGATGCCCAATATGCATAGATATACCAAAGTCTGTGGTATGTACTGACCCCAAAAGGAAAATAGCGCATATGGATTTTTCTCACCTGCCAGCTCAGCTTTTGCACACAGAGCCCCCTGTCAGCGTATTATGTGCTGTAACCCCCCCTAACTATACAGAAAACCCCAGAAAACCATATATTTTTGGAAAGTACACATTCTGACAAATCCAACATGGGTAAAGACTCCTTTCTACACCAAAGTACCAATCTGCAAAGCTTTCCTAATGTTAGTGGTTTCTATGACATTTCAGAAAATCTCCTAAAAATGTTGCAATTTGCCGCATTTATCTCACACAATTTCTTGCGTACAAAGGCAAATCACCCCAAATAGGAACACCTAAAGTCTACTGAACAGATTGATGTCCAATATGCATAGATATAACAATGTCTGTGGGATGTACAGACCCCAAAATAAAATAGCGCATTTTGATTTCTCGCCTGCCAACTCAGCTTTTGCATACAGCCCTGACTGTCTGGTTCTTTGGCGGGCCCTATTAGTTACATAGTTACATAGTTACATAGTTACATAGTTACATAGGGTTGAAAAAAGACCATTGTCCATCAAGTTCAACCCATCCGAGTAAACCCAGCACACAACCTATACTAACCAATCTATACACTCACATACATAAACTATATATACAACCAGTAATACTAACTGTAGATATTAGTATCACAATAGCCTTGGATATTCTGCTTGTTCAAAAACTCATCCAGGCCCCTCTTAAAGGCATTAACAGAGTCTGCCATTACCCCATCACTAGGAAGGGCATTCCCCAACCTCACTGCCCTCACCGTGAGAAACCACCTACGCTGCTTCAAATGGAAGCTCTGTTCCTCTAATCTATAGGGGGGGCCTCTGGTGCGCTGATTGTTTTTATGGGAAAAAAGAACATCCCCCAACTGCCTATAATCCCCTCTAATGTACTTGTACAGAGTAATCATGTCCCCTCGCAAGCGCCTCTTTTCCAGAGAAAACAACCCCAACCTCGACAGTCTAACCTCATAGCTTAAATCTTCCATCCCCTTTACCAGTTTAGTTGCAGTCTCTGCACTCTCTCCAGCTCATTGATATCCTTCTTAAGGACTGGAGCCCAAAACTGCACCGCATACTCAAGGTGAGGCCTTACCAGGGACCTATAAAGCGGCAAAATTATGTTTCATCCCTTGAGTCAATGCCCTTTTTTATACAAGACAGCACTTTATTTGCTGTAGTAGCCACAGAATGACACTGCCTGGCATTAGACAACTTGTGATCTACAAAAACCCCTAGATCCTTCTCCATTAAGGATGCCCCAACACACTACCATTCAGTAGATAGTTTGCGTTTATATTATTCCTACCAAAGTGCATAACTTTGCACTTATCAACATTGAACCTTATTTTCCAGTTTGCTGCCCAGTTTTCCAATTTAGTCAAATCGCTCTGCAAAGCAGCAGCATCCTGCATGGAACTTATAGTTTTGCACAATTTAGTGTCATCAGCAAAAATAGAAACAGTACTGTCTATGCCCCCCTCCAGGTCATTAATAAACAAGTTAAAAAGCAAAGGCCCAAGGACTGACCCCTGCGGTACTCCACTAACCACACTGGCCCAATTAGAAAATGTTCCATTTACCACCACTCTTTGTACTCTATCCTTCAGCCAGTTTTCTATCCAATTACAAATATTATGTTCTAGGCCAATATTCCTTAATTTGATCATTAACCTTCTGTGAGGTACTGTATCAAACGCTTTAGCAAAATCTAAGTAGATGACATCAACTGCCATTCCAGCATCAAGGTTCCTGCTCACCTCCTCATAAAAGGCAACTAAATTAGTCTGGCAAGATCTGTTACGCATAAAACCATGCTGGCACAAACTAATAGTATTGTGAACTGCAATGTATTCAACTATCCTATCCCTTATTACCCCTTCCAGAAGCTTTCCTACTACTGATGTCAGACTAACAGGCCTATAGTTTTCAGGCTGAGAACGAGATCCCTTTTTAAATAACGGCACCATATTAGCAATCCGCCAGTCTTTTGGCACCATGCCAAACCTCAATGAATCCTGAAAAATTATGTGAAGAGGCTTGGCAATCACAGCGCTCAGCTCATTTAATACCCTGGGATGAATCCCATCCGGCCCTGGACCTTTGTTTACCTTTACATGTTCAAGTCTCTTTTGAATTTCCTCCCGAGTGACCCATGCGCCAATAGCTAAATTACTAGAACTGGGCATATTACAAGGGAAGCCTTCATTATCTGGCTCCTCAGATGTATAGACAGATGAAAAATAAGAGTTCAAAATTTCTGCTTTTTCCCCGTTCTCATCAACCAACGTACCTTCCCGTGATAATAAAGTTCCCACCCCTTCTTGCTTCATTTTTTTACTATTCACATAATTAAAAAATAATTTTGGATTCTTTTTACTCCTATCTGCAATATCCCTTTCCATTTCTATTTTAGCTTGCCTGATAGCTTTTTTGCATGCTTTATTTGCTTCCTTGTACCTGATGAAAGTTTCCGCTGTCCCAGCTAACTTGAATGCTTTAAAAGCACGTTTTTTATTACCAACCTTGACCTTAACTCTTTTATTCAGCCATAAAGGTTTTGCTTTGCGATGCCTCTCCTTGCTTACAAGGGGGATATACTGTTGTGTATACTTGCAAAGCAATGTTTTAAATATGTTCCATTTTCCTTCTGTGTCTAACCCCATGAAAAGCCTTTCCCAGTTGACACATTGCAGAGATGCCCTTATACTGGCAAAGTCTGCACGTCTAAAATTGAGCGTTTTAGTTACTCCCTTATAGAGCTGTCTCTGTAGCATTATCTCAAAGGAGACCATGTTGTGATCACTGTTCCCCAAATGCTCACCCACACAAATGTTAGAGATAAGTTCAGTATTATTAGATATTACCAGGTCCAAAATAGTCATTCCGAGTAGGTTCTTGAACCACCTGAAATAAAAAGTTGCCATTTAGCATATTTACAAACCTACTAGCTTTTTCTGACTTAGCCACCCCATTACTCCAGTCAATGTCCGGATAATTAAAGTCCCCCATAATAACAACTTGACCCAATTTTGAAGCCTCCTCCATTTGCAAAAGTAGCTGGGCCTCATCCCCCTCATCTATACGGGGTGGTTTATAGCATACACCAATGATCATTTTCTTTGTGACCTTCAGAAAATGATCATTGGTGTATGCTATAAACCACCCCGTATAAATGAGGGGGATTAGGCCCAGTATTACACTGAATCCAACTCATCTTCCTACTCAAAGACTGAAGAAAGAAAAAAATTAGTAATTAGTTGAAGTTACTAGCAGTCTATGGAATATGTTATTTCAGCACAGACCTGAGGGTACCTGTAGATCCCTGCGAGCCACGCAATGGACAGAGATGATTCTAAAGACAAGTCTCCTATGAACCCCACAACCTTCCTGTTATTCCAGCAGCTGTAATTTGGGATTGGTTGTTCTGTTCCAGACAGGATGCCAAAAGCACTTGCAAAAGACATTATTCCCGAGGCACAGGAGTCATAGATCCGATAGCCCAAAGTCACATTAGGCAGTATCTCCGGGTCCTTATTGATCTCCCCAATCGTATAAATAAGAACTAATAGATGGCGATAGTGTCTGAATGAGATTCTGTTATGTAGGGAGACAGGTTTAATTATCCCAATCAATTAATGAGGTTAAATACAGAGATAATGTGAGTATTTCTAGTGCATTTACAGTGCATCTGTCTCCTTTCCAAGGTTCTGTGCGAGATTCAGGCAAAGACACTTTCATACGTGTAAAACTGTATTCAGAAAATGCAAAGATACTAAATATATAAGAATGTGCCCTCTGGTACCCAAACTGTCAGTCTGACACTTAACATGCCCAAACCTTCTATTCCTTAGTCTGCAGTTCCCAGGGCTGGAATCCTGTCCCATAAAAATCTACTGAAACCAAGTAAAAAATCTAAAGGGTTCAGAAGATTTCAATTGTTATTTAAAAATGCAGTGCAGAGTGCAAAGTGCAAATTGTAGCCACAAATTGCCATGTTTTTTATTAACTGCAGCCCCCCCCCCCCAGAAATTCATTGTCATTGCGGCCATGTCCCAAGACCTACTGAGGTTCCCCCTTAGCACATGTGCATTTTGTACAAATCTGGCAGTTACTCCTCCAGGATTCTTAAAAGGTGTATGCCCCAGAGTAGGCAAGCTGTTTGGCAACTCCTACTCACAGTCATAAGTGTCAAAAATAAACATTTTTATGAAAGTCTGCAGGGCCCATTTATTAGTGGTGTAAATTAAAAAACAACAACACACTTTTCTGTAAATGTACCTTACCCTGCCAATCACAAATCTTTGCAGTGCCAGAACCCTCTCCTTACCAGCACCCTACTCATACAGGGCTCTCCCTGCCCCTCGCACCCACAGGCCCAGTACTTACTGACTGCACCCACCTTACTAGCACCCTATTCATACAGGACTCTCCCTGCCCCTCGCACCCACAGGCCCAGTACTTACCGACTGCACCCACCTTACTAGCACCGTATTCATACAGGGCTCTCCCTGCCCCTCGCACCCACAGGCCCAGTACTTACTGACTGCACCCACCTTACTAGCACCCTATTCATACAGGGCTCTCCCTGCCCCTCGCACCCACAGGCCAGTACTTACTGACTGCACCCACCTTACTAGCACCCTATTCATACAGGGCTCTCCCTGCCCCTCGCACCCACAGGCCCAGTACTTACTGACTGCACCCACCTTACTAGCACCCTATTCATACAGGGCTCTCCCTGCCCCTCGCACCCACAGGCCCAGTACTTACCGACTGCACCCACCTTACTAGCACCCTATTCATACAGGGCTCTCCCTGCCCCTCGCACCCACAGGCCCAGTACTTACTGACTGCACCCACCTTACTAGCACCCTATTCATACAGGGCTCTCCCTGCCCCTCGCACCCACAGGCCCAGTACTTACTGACTGCACCCACCTTACTAGCACCCTATTCATACAGGGCTCTCCCTGCCACTCGCACCCACAGGCCTGTACTTACTGACTGCACCCACCTTACTAGCACCCTATTCATACAGGGCTCTCCCTGCCCCTCGCACCCACAGGCCCAGTACTTACCGACTGCACCCACCTTACTAGCACCCTATTCATACAGGGCTCTCCCTGCCCCTCGCACCCACAGGCCTGTACTTACTGACTGCACCCACCTTACTAGCACCCTATTCATACAGGGCTCTCCCTGCCCCTCGCACCCACAGGCCAGTACTTACCGACTGCACCCACCTTACTAGCACCCTATTCATACAGGGCTCTCCCTGCCCCTCGCACCCACAGGCCCAGTACTTACTGACTGCACCCACCTTACTAGCACCATATTCATATAGGGCTCTCCCTGCCCCTCGCACCCACAGGCCCAGTACTTACTGACTGCGCCCACCTTACTAGCACCCTATTCATACAGGGCTCTCCCTGCCCCTCGCACCCACAGGCCCAGTACTTACTGACTGCACCAACCTTACTAGCACCCTATTCATACAGGGCTCTCCCTGCCCTTCGCACCCACAGGCCCAGTACTTACTGACTGCACCCACCTTACTAGCACCCTATTCATACAGGGCTCTCCCTGCCTCTCGCACCCACAGGCCTGTACTTACTGGCTGCACAAACCTTACTAGCACCCTATTCATACAGGGCTCTCCCTGCCCCTCGCACCCACAGGCCTGTACTTACTGACTGCACAAACCTTACTAGCACCCTATTCATACAGGGCTCTCCCTGCCCCTCGCACCCACAGGCCCAGTACTTACTGACTGCACCCACCTTACTAGCACCCTATTCATACAGGGCTCTCCCTGCCCCTTGCACTCACAGGCCCAGTACTTACTGACTGCACCCACCTTACTAGCACCCTATTCATACAGGGCTCTCCCTGCCCTTACACCCACAGGCCCAGTACCAATAGCACAATAGTCACTCAGTAATGTATAATGGCAAATGGCACAGAGGGGGAAGGTGAGACCTTATACAGGGTTTGTGAGACTGAGAATAAACATTGTGAGTTTCATTTGTTTCTACATTTACTTTTTCCCTCCACAACTGCAATCTTCTAAAACAAAAATTATTTCATATACTAATTCTCTCTTTTCAGCACAATGATACTTTTTATCCCGACATTAGAAAACAAAAGTAACTGGTCCTTACATGATACACTGCAAGTCATCTATACTTTGAAAAAACTGATTGCCAAACTGATCATTTATATGGAGAATTCCCCCAATGATCAAGTCCCCATCACTAAAGTAGTTCATCCTGCTGATACTGCTCAGCCGGCACCCAGAGCTGGGACTGGGCATTTCAGCTGCAGAAGGGAGTACCTGGAACATCAGAACCAGTAGCAGAACCTTGAGTCTGGCCGGAAACAGAACCTCCCCTGATCCACAGAACAGAGAAGGGAGATGATGCAGGTTCCTGGGCTGATGGGGAGACATCCAGTGACAGAGCAGCCAACGTGTGTCCTTCTGGCATTGGAACAGTAACAGTTCCCTTAGTTATATATCTTCCCTGAACTGCAATCTATGAGCAGCTGCAGCCACTGACATATTTTAGCAGCACAGTTATAGAGTTTCCTAAATCAGCCATAATAGCCGGTGTCCTGCTCTTCCCAATACAGCAGCAGCCTTGGGATTTATGGACTTTGTTTTGGAACATCTCATTTTTTTTATTTATGGAGCTGACATTTAAAGCTGTGTTTTTTGGCCTTTAGAAAAATAAATATATGTTCAACCCAACTCCAACTCCCAAGTATCTTTTGTGCTGGACTTTAGGGATTATCTAAGAGAAATAATAGGAATTCTTCCTAGTTTTTATCTGTTCTTCAGGCTGCCCCTCCAGATTGAGCAAGAAACAGAAGGGATATGGGTATGCTGGTGAATTCCCTTATTCCACATCAGACTGACCTCCCAGCCTCTACACTTGGCCTCCCTGGGAGGGGGAAAACTTACAATTTAAGAATAATTGTTTTACAGGAATGTGTGCAGATGATTTTTAAACTCTTTAAACATCCAAAACAATGGGAGATTCTGTAGCTGTTGTATTACTCTGTGAGCCTAAGTGGAAGTGGGGAACTGGTTCCAGTGGGCACACACATGGACTATTTTGGTTTTCTTTCCCCATCCCCAACTTTGGATGGTAATATAAGTAGAGATAATGACCCCAATGTTTCATTAATAAATTCCCGAGTGTGAGACTGACTAGGTTCTAACCTAGAACCAAGGGATTCCCCAGTGGGCCATTCGTGCAATACATGCAAAGTTCAAGACATATAATGCTATCTTTATTTAGCTGCAGTGAGTGTGGGCCCTGAATTGTTTTCTGGTGGCCTCTATTAGACCCAGTCTCACACTGAGCCCAACTCACCCCACAAATGAAAACTGAAAAAAATAAATTAGTAATGGTCTGAGTGTCAGGCGCAGCCACAGGTGGGTGGCTGGCAGGTAGGAGCTTATATGCCGTGTAATATGGGTACAGGGGGTACTGCGCTTGTGGATAGCCAGGAAACAAGTTATGTTGCTGAAACATGATTTATTAATGAAAATGGAGTAATAAGAATATGGAAGTCCTTACAACAGGCCAGTGGTCAGAGGCAGGCAGAAGATGAAACAAATCTGTAAAACAGGCAGAGGGTCAGGACTGGCAGCAAACAAGGAGGGTCCGGAATAACAGGCAGTGGTCAGGGGCAGGCTGAAGGCAGGGAGAGTCCAAATAATCAGGCCGAGGTCAATACCGGGAGATCAAACAGAGGTCGGGAACAGGAGTTGTGGAACAGGGTAAGGTAACAGAATCAGGCAGGTATGCAGGCAGGAGTCAGGCAGGAACAGGGACTGGAACAAGCAGGTAAGGTCACTGGAACGTAAAAGGCTCAATGATCAAGCAACCAGGGGTTGCTTGTGACAGGCTTATAAAGCCCGTTAATTGACTGATTGGAACCACCTGGGCTAATTAAGGGAGGAGAAGGTGAACATAAACACAGAAGCAAAGAAGAGGGGTTAACAGAATGTTCAGGGCTGGATGCCCAAGGTCTCCAGTGGCTCAGTGTGGTAATGCTGAACCTGCCTAACATAGAGTCCAGAGTTCCAATACAGGCAGGTCCTGACATTACCCCCCCCTTGAGGATCGACCTCCGGGCGATCCCAGGATCGGGTGGACATCTTTCAAACATCTTCTTTACAAAAATGTTCTTAAGGCTTTCAGTCCGAAAAATGTCCAAAACTTTCAAGTCCACAGAAATCAAAAACAGAAAACCTGCAAAAATAGAAAATACTGGCCCAAAACTACTTTGGAAAATTGCATAAAAACACAGTGAAAAACATAAATTAAACCAAAGGAAAAAACTTCTTAGAAAAAGTCCCAAACAAGGTGGATGCCAGAATAGGTGGTTCATTGGAAACAGCAGCCAGAACAGGAGAGTAACCAAGTCCAGGAACCACAGCAAAGGAAACGCCAGGGACTGGAGCCAGAACATAGGAGTGCCTAGGGTTGGGAGCCAGAGCAACAAGTTGCCAGAGCTGGAAGCCAGAATAGAAGTGTCGCCAGGGTCAGGAGCCACAGCGGAGTCGTCGCCAGGGTCAGGAGCCACAGCGGAGTCGTCGCCAGGGTCAGGAGCCACAGCAGAGTCGTTGCCAGGGTCAGGAGCCACAGCGGAGTCATCGCCAGGGTCAGGAGCCACAGCGGAGTCGTCGCCAGGGTCAGGAGCCACAGCGGAGTCGTCGCCAGGGTCAGGAGCCACAGCGGAGTCGTCGCCAGGGTCAGGAGCCACAGCAGAGTCGTTGCCAGGGTCAGGAGCCACAGCGGAGTCATCGCCAGGGTCAGGAGCCACAGCGGAGTCGTCGCCAGGGTCAGGAGCCACAGCGGAGTCGTCGCCAGGGTCAGGAGCCACAGCGGAGTCGTCGCCAGGCAAAACACCCACTACAGGTGGAAGAGAGATGCCCAGGGAAACAACAAGACCACCAAACACTGCAACAGAACTGGCAGAGTCTGGGACACCAGAACTAACAGATCCAGTAGCAGGGAAGGCAGGTCCTGAAGCAGTTTTGTCCTCAGAGGCTGGTGGCAGAAGTATTGGCACCGAGGCAGGAGCAGGCACGACCGCTAGCACCGAGGCAGGAGCAGGCACAACCGCTGGCACCGAGGCAGGAGCAGGCACAACCGCTGGCACCGAGGCAGGAGCAGGCACAACCGCTGGCACCGAGGCAGGAGCAGGCACAACCGCTGGCACCGAGGCAGGAGCAGGCACAACCGCTGGCACCGAGGCAGGAGCAGGCACAACCGCTGGCACCGAGGCAGGAGCAGGCACAACCGCTGGCACCGAGGCAGGAGCAGGCACAACCGCTGGCACCGAGGCAGGAGCTGAGGGTTGCAGTTCAGGCACTGAGGCAGGAGCTGAGGGTTGCAGTTCAGGCACCGAGGCAGGAGCTGAGGGTTGCAGTTCAGGCACCGAGGCAGGAGCTGAGGGTTGCAGTTCAGGCACTGAGGCAGGAGCTGAGGGTTGCAATTCAGGCACCGAGGCAGGTGCTGAGGGTTGCAGTTCAGGCACCGAGGCAGGAGCTTTTACATAAATCAACCTTTTACATAAATCAAGCAAATAATCGAATGAGTCTTTCTCCCCCTCATACCTCTTAATGGAGGAAAGCTATTCTGCAGATTGTTGTAGTTCAGCATTACTTTGAACCGCAGAGTTGTTACCAGCAGGCTCCTCTTTATGTGGCTTGATCATTCTGTCAGGCGCAGCCACAGGTGGGTGGCTGGCAGGTAGGAGCTTATATGCCGTGTAATATGGGTACAGGGGGTACTGCGCTTGTGGATAGCCAGGAAACAAGTTATGTTGATGAAACATGATTTATTAATGAAAATGGAGTAATAAGAATATGGAAGTCCTTACAACAGGCCAGTGGTCAGAGGCAGGCAGAAGATGAAACAAATCTGTAAAACAGGCAGAGGGTCAGGACTGGCAGCAAACAAGGAGGGTCCGGAATAACAGGCAGTGGTCAGGGGCAGGCTGAAGGCAGGGAGAGTCCAAATAATCAGGCCGAGGTCAATACCGGGAGATCAAACAGAGGTCGGGAACAGGAGTTGTAGAACAGGGTAAGGTAACAGAATCAGGCAGGTATGCGGGCAGGAGTCAGGCAGGAACAGGGACTGGAACAAGCAGGTAAGGTCAGTTTCAAAGAGCTTTATTGAAACCAATTTCATAATAAAATCATAAATAACATTTGTTTCACAGAAGATAAAAACATAAAATCATGAATTATAACATAGTTTTTATAAAAAGATATAGATCACAATAAAAATTTTTAAAATAACCTTCATAAAAGTAAATTATTTAAAACATTTGTGACCATTCTTTTCGGCACCATAAACGTTCATGTTTTGTCCCCTTCTTTTTGTCAATTAAAAAATACAAATGCATTATGCTAAAAGCCATGGCTATGCAATCACTCATTAAAATATCATCAGAGTTATAATATAACATGTTCCGAATTCTCCAAAGAGCTTCTTTAAAACAATTTATCATTTTCCATAAAACCATAAAATGAGCCTGTGATGCACATTGCATGTGTCCATAAAGAATGACATCATAGTCCAGTTTTTTTAGTCCCCCTACCAGCTTTAATAAAGGGCTTACTTTTTCCCACAGTTCTTGTGCATAATAACAAGTCCAAAAGAGGTGCAAAACAGTCTCTTCTTGTAAGCAAGTCTTTCGGAGGCATTTAGGCCGCGCTGACACACCTCTTTTATATTGAAAAGCCCTGGTAGGGAGACATTCATGCACACAGGCCCAAGCCAAGTCTTTCTGGCTATTAAAAAGCTCCTTGTGGCACACCCTGGCCCATACACATTCTGTGTCTTTCGCGTTTAAGTTTCAAATTGGGATCATTCTCTCAGAGACATAAAAGAACTGTTTCATTTTTAACTTATTTAAAAGGTCCCCCATACTTTTGTTTTGCAGATTAAAATCACTTATGGTGGCTCTTAAAATCTCATAAAACCAGGAAGGGCTAAAACAAACAGGGTTTTTAAGAGATAAAACACACCACCCATGTCTCTTGAAAATAAAACCTGCAGAATATTGAATAAAAAAGGACCAGTAATTATCAGAATTATAATTCTTTAGACATAAAATCAAATATTTTGTGTATAAAAACCGTTTTATGTCCACCATACCTTTTCCACCCTTCTCAGGGGGTTTTATCATAAAAATCCTTTTCAGTCTCTCCATTTTTGATCCCCATATAAAGACAAAACATGTTCTTATTATTTGCTTTAAAACCAACATAGATGGAGGATAGGTAAGAGCAGTATACAATAAAATCAGCATTAAAACCATTTTGATCAATAAAACCTTTCCCTCCATAGTAAGGTGTCTAGTGGTCCATGATATAATCAAACCATTTACATTTTCCAATACCATATTCCATGATTCATCTCCATCATTCTGTGAATTAAAAACCATACCTAAAATCTTAACAGACTCCCTTTGCTGTATTGGGCAGTCTGACAAGGAGTCCCAGTCCCCGACTGTCAGCATGCAACTTTTCTTAAAATTTAATCTTAAGCCAGAGGCGGCACAGAAATGTTCTGTCCTCTGAACCGCTCTTTTTATAGATAATACATCTGTGCATAATATCGTAATATCGTCCATGTACCCAGTCACTTTTGCCTGCAACCCTCCACCACCCGGTACATGGACTCCACGAATCATTTTATCACGTCTTATGGACAATAGAAGCGGTTCAATGGCACAGATAAAAAGCAGTGGGGATAAAGGACAACCTTGTTTAACACCACATTTTAAGTTAAAACATTCTGTCATAAAACCATTTACTAAAACCTGGCTAGTGCAGTTATCATAAAAGGCTCTTAAGGATGATAAAAAACCTTCAGGGATACCCATTTTCTTTAAAACGTTAAAAAGATACACATGGGATATGCGGTCAAAAGCCTTTTCAAAATCAAGTGATAAAATTGCCAGTTGCTGCCCACGGTCTTTCACATACCAAATGCCGTCTCTTATTAAATTAGTCATTTGGTGAATTGTGCGCCCAGGGATCCCACACACTTGGTTGGTATGGATAACTTGGCCTAAGACCTCCTTTAATCGGTTTGCAAACACTTTGGCAAGGATTTTATAATCAGTATTAAGCAAGGTGATAGGCCTCCAGTTTCTGAAGTCGGTCTTGTCACCTTCCTTAGGGAGCATAGAAATCACCCCTTTTTGCCAGGAGGCTGGCAGCTTTTTATCATAAAAACACTTGTTAAAAAGACATAAAAGATCATCCTTTAAAATATCCCAAAACCGCACATAAAACTCAATGGGTATCCCATCTAGCCCAGGAACCTTATTTCTTTTAAAACTTTGTATAGTATCAAAGAGCTCTTTCTCTGTAATAAAATCATTAAGGCCATTTGCATCATCATGATTTAAAACAAGAGTAATATCATTAAGAGCATCTTCCATAAAATCACTATCAATATTCTTGGTACTATATAAATTTTGATAAAAATGAAAAACATGTTTAAGAATACCGCCTCTGGACTTCTCACCCTCTATCTCAGTAATTAATTCTCTGGATGACTCAATTTTTCTAAAAAAATACCTGGTACATTTTTCATTTTCCTCAACATGCTGGACTCTGGTCTTAAAAATAACATTTCTTGCTTTCTCATCCAGAGAATTTTTAATGCTTTGTTTTACTATAGAAATCTCCTTATCAACATCGCAACCAATATCTTTAAACATATAGAGGGTTTGCAAATGGGTATTTAAATTTTCATAAAACTCTCTCTTTTCTTTTGCTTTCAGTACCCCAAGCTTTATAAAATAGCGCTTAATCCTTTCTTTAACAATTTCCCACCATGTTAAAATATCAGCATTGTGCACATTTTCCTGTTGCCATACTTTAAAAACTTTGCTAAAATCATCATAAACGATCTTATCCTTGAGCAAGGTGGAATTAAGTTTCCAAAAACCCCTTCCCACCTTTTGCTCGGCCGGACTAGAAATATTAAAACACACAACTTTATGGTCAGAGATGATGTTTTCCTCGTGCATGCATTCTAACGGTGTAAAAGATTTGGATATAAAAACATAATCAAGTCTGGAACCAAAAGTACTGCTTTTCCATGTGATTCTCTTTTCTATGGGCGCATCTTGATGTAAACACATAAAAGCATCTTTATACTTAAAATCATTCACAATATTCTTTATAAGAGTGGCTGCTGACCTATCAGCACGCCTAATTCCCAGACCATATCTGTCGAACTCATTTAAAACACAGTTAAAATCACCAGCTAAAATTGTTGGTTTAAAACTTGCCATAAAAACATATAAAGTTTCAAATAGTTCAATACGTTCTTTTGGCTCTGGTGAGGCATACACATTTAAAAGATTCCATAAAACACCATCAATAAAAACAGATACAAACAAAGCCCTTCCTGGTAAAATTTCTTGTACGGTCTGTATCTTAACCGGCCCTTTAAACAGTATGGCAACTCCCGCACTTCTGTTTTCATTAGATCCAGACCACACGAATGGGCCATAAGTCCAGTCTTTGGCATAATTCTCATAGTTACCCAAGTGTGGAATGGCACATTCTTGCAGGAATAAAACAGTCACATTAAAAGCCGCTAAAAAATTAAAAACAGTCACCCTTCTCAGCTGGCTCTGAATGCTGCGCACATTAAAAGAAAGACCTTTTAAAACAGCCATGTGAGATAAAAAAGAAAGTTCTTAATGGAGACTTACTCAGTGTCCATACTGCTCCCTGATGGAAAAAAACCCAGAACTTCTGACAAATTGGGCACGGAAGCCAGAAAATCTGAGCACGGGGAAGCCTGCCTTGCTGGGATTTCTTCTCCTTCTGAAGAAACGCTGGAGATATCCTCAAACAGCAGAGATATGGTCCCTGCTTCCTCAGGCGGTACTGCAGCGACTGCTTTCGTAATGTCGGCGTAGGATTTCCCTTGCGCTTGTCCTCTGGTGCCCGGTGACCGCGTACGCTGTTTCTTTGGCTTTGACGCTGGAAGAGATTCAAGGGGTTCACCCACAGAAGACTGTACATCTTCTGCAAGGTCACCCCCCTCCTCTCTTGCTTTGGCCAGTCTCGCGACGGCAGGTGCAGAATCCTCAGTCGACAAACCCCGAAGTGAAGACCCCTCCATCTCTTCCGAAATAGCGGACTCCTCCCTCAGGGCTGGATCTGGAGCTGGAACCTCTGCCATGGCATCACCGGGACTTTTCTCCTCAGGACCTCTTGCGTCAGGAACCCCCTCTGGAACCGCTGCTCTTGAACCGCCTTCCACAGGAACACAATCAGCTTTCTCCACAGGTTTGGCTGCAGGCTTCACTCGAGTCCCCCCACCAGGGGCAGCATTTTGCACTTTACTTCTGTTTGGGCAGTTGTGATAAACATGACCTTCCCCAAGGCAGAAATTGCAGCGTTTAGCCTTGGGGCACTCCTTTGTCGCGTGCTCAAAAGAATTACAGTTTCTACATCTGCAAACTTGCTGGCAATCATTAGTAGAATGTCCATATTCATGACACACGCGGCAGAAACTGCCCATGCCATCAAAGAACAAGTCCCCATTAAACTTTCCAATATTAAAACGAGCTGGTGGTAAAATCCCCTTTTTAAAAGTGACCAGGTACTTGCGCTTACCAGTCCAGAGTCCAAACTGGTTTACCACATTATGCAGGAATTTAACTTTTTCACAGTATAGAGAGAGCCATGTGGTAATATCTTCTTGGGGTACATTGGGGTTATACATCTTAACCACCAAAGGTTTAACATCCTCCATGTCATAATGAGAAGTCGCAATAATATCTTTTAAAAGTTCATGGTTGCGATGTTGTTCCAGTTTTTTAATAAAGTCAATGCAGGTCTTCTTATTCACAAAGGTAATATCATATACTCCTCGAATATGGTAGTCTTGTAAAGCCAGGATCTTATCGGCTGTCAGCTGGAATAATCCAAATAGAAGCATTTTTACGATGTATTCTAATCCTCTTTCTCCTCTCTTTTCCTTCTCGAACTCCATTCTAACAGAATTATTAACCCGCGCATAAGCCGGGATAAATGCGTTTGTGGCCGCCGCCCTTGCTGCACTGCCTGTTTTCCCTCACCAAAATGGCTCAGGCTCCCAGACAAACAGGATGAAAAACTGGCCTGGGTTCCTTGGAAGGACCCTCCCCTAATAGCAGCATGGGGCTTAAGGTCAAAGACCGATGCCCCAAGGCCGAGGGTTGGTGCTCCTTAGATACCCAGCCAGCAGTTGGAAAATAAAATTAAAGAAAACTGCTCAAAGGCAAAAAAAACAAGCAGGTAGGTCGCTGGAATGTAAAAGGCTCAATGATCAAGCAACCAGGGGTTGCTTGTGACAGGCTTATAAAGCCCGTTAATTGCCTGATTGGAACCACCTGGGCTAATTAAGGGAGGAGAAGGTGAACATAAACACAGAAGCAAAGAAGAGGGGTTAACAGAATGTTCAGGGCGGGATGCCCAAGGTCTCCAGTGGCTCAGTGTGGTAATGCTGAACCTGCCTAACATAGAGTCCAGAATTCCAATACAGGCAGGTCCTGACACTGAGTTTATTAGAAGTCTATGGAATTGGGGGGCGGAGCTAACTGCCGATCCAGATGGAAGCAAGGTGAAGGAGCTCCTGAGCCAAAAACTCTGGATGAGACCCAGAACCACTAAATCTAATGGGAAAACACAATAAAGCGAGAGAACAAAGTGGAGAGGAGGGTAGGAAGCACAAACCTTCGGAATCACAGCGATTATTGAAGCAGTCCTTCACTTCAGCAGAATCGGAACAGGCACTGTGAGGGGACAAGATGGCGCCGCATCCCGCCAGGGACTCTGTAACAGAATCGGACAACGAGTCAGTGAGTTCAGACTTATCTACCCTCACGTTCTTAAAAACACTCCCGACCAAAACGGACATGTTTGATATGATGACGCAAATACAAAGTACAGTAAAGGAGGAGGTGGCAGGCATTAAGGCAGAAATTGCCTCACTGAATACACGAGTCACGGACACTGAAAACAGAGGTGACTCGACTGACACTGTGATAGAAGCACTGATACAGGCAAATGCCCACCAAGCTAAAACTATAAACACCCTGCAACGCAGACTAGATGACATTGATAAAGGAACAACCTTAGAGGCCTACCCGAGCTACCAGAAGCAACTTGCATGATACCGTTAAGGAACTTTTTCAACAAATCCAAAACCTACCCTCCACCCACACAATAGAGATGGAACAAGTACACAGAGCTCTCAAGCCGAAAAGTTTACCCACAGACAACCCAAGGGATGTTATATGCTGTCTGACACGCTTTGAAGTAAAAGAGGAGATCCTGGCTAAAGCAAGGAAACAGCAGACGATTAGATTTGCCGAAGCAGACATTATTATTTTACAGGACTTATCATGGCACACACTACAGCAACGGAGAATGGCCAAACTGATCCTGCAAGCACTTAAAGAGAAAAACCTTATGTTTCGCTGGACATTTCCATTTGGAATACAGATTAACAAAGACGGTAAACAACATACCTTAACAAACCCAGATGACATCTCGACGTTCTGCAAAGCCTGCGGCATAGAGGAACCCGACGTAGAGGAATGGAGAAGATACTACCAAGCACCACAAATCCCAGATCTTCCAAAGAAGGGCTCGTGGTCCCTAGTCACTACACCTAAAAACAACAGGAAAAAACAATGCCACTAACCCTTGAACTCTAAATCTCATACAGCACAACGGATATACCCACTGATGATAAGTATGAAAAATAATGCCATGTAACTTATAATTGATGTAACCAAAGTTCAGAGCTATAGCACCTACAGTATGTCTTTCTACCATTCGGTATTGCCCCCCCCAGGGGTACTGACAGGTTTGTCCTGACGAAAATTGGTTCCATACTGGACCCAATCTATATAACCCCATATGTATGATCAACATTATAAAGAAACATCTACACTACAACTGTTTTTTGAATGTTTTGATGTATATAGTTCTATCCCTCAATAACCTGATCTATCTCTCTGACCGAAAATTACTAAGTACAAATGGTAACTGCTTTAGTCTGTTAGTCAATATAAGAATATACTCACGCAAAATATGTCGAATGTAATCAATTTTTACTCTCTCAATGTTAATGCTTTAAACCTACCAGAGAAAAGAAGCAAAATTATAAGGGAAATATCAAGAAATAAGGGACATATAGTTATGCTACAAGAACACACACTTTAAGGGTCCAGACTTTTACCTTCAGAATTTCAGGGAATACCCCACTTGGGTTTATAGCAATGATCCAGACAATAAGGTTAAAGGAGTAGTACTGGGACTGCATAAATCAATAGACTTCCAATTATTGAAAGAACTAAAAGATGCAGAGGGGAGATATGTAATAGTTAAAGGTCTACTAGGCCACACCAAATGTACAATTGGATGTCTATATTCACCAAATACTAACCAGGCTGGCTACCTTATCAAACTCCTAAATAAAATAGAACCTTTTGCAGATGGGGTACTAATCCTGGGAGGAGACCTAAATATGACCCTGAACCCGTCCATAGATAACTCTAAAGGCCAAACATATATACCATATTCAGAGCTTAACAAAGCCAAAAAAACATTCACCAATGTCAATTAGTAGACACGTGGAGATACTTACATAACTCAGAGAAAGACTATACATTTTACTCTTCCGCAAAAAATGTTTCCTCCAGGATTGACTATATTTTTATATCCCAGTTTCATTTAGACATGGTGAAATCAGCTAAAATTCACAATATTCTGTGGTCGGATCATGCTGTGACCCATCTCCAAATTTGTCTCTCTAAAAAACCTATAACAGCTTGGAGATAGAGATTGAATGATACCCTCCTAGATGATCAGGATTGGATGAAAGATATAGGTCAAGCCATTGCAGACTACAAAGATGGGTTGAAAAATGAAAACACGTCCATCTTGACAAGATGGTTGGCACTCAAATGTGTAATAAGAGGTATTTTAATAAAACACGGAACAAGAATCAAAAGAGAAAGATCCAAACAAATAAATGGTCTGATAGAAAAAATACACAAGCTAGAATTTAAACACAAACAGAACCAGAATGAAGGGAACCTCAGATTACTAACTGAAGCACGCCTAGAACTACACACTCATATAAACATACAGACCAAATATTTACTATCCAGGGTGAGACAACAATATTATGAACATGGCAACAAATCAGGGGAAATGTTTGCAAAAGCTCTAAAAGCTAAACAAGCACAAACCTTTATACACCAAATAAGAGACTCCCAAGGCCACACGCAAATGTTCCCCCCAAAAAATAGCCGACACCTTTAAAAGATACTATAAACGACTATATAATCTACATGAATCAGAAAACCAAAACAGCTTGACAAAACTCAGGGCAACACAAAACTATTTAGAAAAGAACGTCCCTCCAACCATCCCTATAGAAAAAGCAAAACTATTAGACAATCCAATAGACCTACAGGAATTAGAGGAAGCTATAAAGTCACTAAAAATAAACAAAGCCCCAGGCCCAGATGGCTACATGGCCAAATTCTACAAACAATGCAAAACCCAAGTGATACCCTTCCTGGGTCCACTATTTAACACACTATCCATGGACTCTCCTCCTAATAAAGAATTCCTACTGTCCCATATCACAATTATCCCAAAACAGGGAAAAGACCAAACCATATGCAATAATTATAGACCAATATCACTTCTCAATTCAGATCTGAAACTATTTGCAAAAGTCCTAGCACAAAGGTTGAAACTCTTGATACCACAGGTTATACATAGAGACCAAGTGGGATTCGTATTGGGGAGAGAAGCAAAGGAAAATACAACCAAAGTAATTAATTGGATAATCTGGAGTCATAAACTCAAAAGGCCCTCTCTGCTACTATCTACTGACGCAGAGAAGACTTTTGACCGAATAGATTGGATATTCCTGGAGAAAGCATTAATAGCAATAGGCATCCTTAAAGGTTTTCAATCTAAAATAATGTCATTGTACACAGTTCCTTCTGCACAACTATGAACTGTCTGACCCGTTCGATGTAAGAAACTGAACTAGACAGGGATGCCCCCTGTCCCCACTTCTCTATGTGATCTGTATGGAATTTCTCCTTATAGGAATTCGCAACAACCCAGATATTCAAGGTATCACAATAGGGAGAAAAGAACATAAAGCTGCAGCATTTGCAGATGACCTTCTTTTTATACTAACTAACCCAATAATAGCCTTACCCAATGTGCTGAAGGAACTAACCCAATATGGTATATGCTCAAACTACAAAATAAACATGGAAAATTCCGAAGCTCTACCTATTGTAATGCCCAACACATTACTATTAAATCTCCAACATAACTTCAAATTCAAATGGCAAAACGTAGCCATTACATACCTTGGGATAAACGACAAATACAACTTAGCACCATACCCATCACCCTTAATACCCTTGGTAAAAAATACAAAATTTGCACCTGGCTGTATAGATGGAGGTAATGAGAAGGCCTTTGGGATCTCCTATCCGATAATTAGGCACTTTATACCGACAAAAGCAGACCCAATACCTAAAGCAATGAAAAATAAAGAATTCTGGGCACAAAGAGACGAGTGGAGAATCAAACAAGTAAACCATTTTATACAAACATTAATACTAGACAAAAGCATAACAAAGAACTAACAAACTTTGAAAAAATTGGGAAAACATATTTCGCACCACCGCAAAATGCTCGATAAGCAATAGGTTCCAAGAATATTCTTACAAGCTCCTATCCAGATGGTATAGGACACCAACACAGCTTTACAAATTTAAGGTATTACCTACAGATAAATGCTGGAGATGCGAAATGGGTACAGGGAACCTAACACACATATGCTATACCTGCCCTAAGATACAAGATTACTGGGCCCAAATAAAGGAGAAATGTGCCGTCATAATCAATGAACCAGTATCATTAGACGTACAAGCATTAATTCTCTTCCACAAGTATGAACCAAAGGAAGACTCTAAAAAATTCTTATTACTCCAACTGTTACTAGCTGCGAAAGCACTAATCCCAATGAACTAGAGGAAAGAAAACCCTCCAACAATAGAAAGATGGTATCAAATAGTAAATAAAATATGCCTGATGGAAGACCTAACATCTTCCATCCATAATAAGTATCTAGAAATCACAGCTGTATGGCTTCCTTGGAAGGAATTCATAGGGAAAGGAGGTAGATAGAAGATCCCAAGACCCCAACCTAAGGCAGGGGACCAAAACAGAAACCCACATGGTGCAAAAAACAAAAAAGAGAGGGAAATAAAGAGTAAAAATGAAAGTACTTACTGGGACTTACAAAAACAGGCACCAGATATCTAAAGAAGGGAAAACAGAGAAAGATAGTTAACCATACAAAACTGTAACATCTTAATCAAGAAAGGGCGAATATTACATTACTTACGTTATAGGTTGATAAGTTTCCTTTACTTTTTCTTTTCATTTTCAAGAGCTCAGCCTCAGCCGGTTATACCCAGTGCCATGGTGGAGAGTTTCTATGCTGCAGAGCTGCGTCTGAACTCCTGTGTGTCTGCCATTGTCTGCACCCAGGTGAGTGAGCCACCAATAGGATAAAGGAAAGTTACAAGTATGTGGCCCCTTTGTGAGAACAGATCTTGTGTGTGTGTGTGTGTGTGTGTGTCTACCCCATCCAAGGAAAGGTACTTTGGAAAAGTTGGTGATACCTGGGGTAATAAGAGCTCTTGGGAAGGGACATATTGCGAGGGACTTAACTGTGCTATTATATTTGCCATCCAGAGTTGATTGGGGGACAATGTGCCTTGTGCCTCAAGCCAGCAGTATAGATTAGTGTAAGCTTTGACATAAATCCTCTTGGAGAAGGACAGTATCCATATGTTAGGAATGCACACTGATAGAGAGATCAATCTTTCTAATATATTTGTTCCATATGTTTCCTATAAATCACATTCCAGACTCAAGGAACAATGGGGTATGGGAGGTATAGTGAGAATGGCAAGTCAATTGCACACTTGTAACGTTAACCCATTCAGGCCTGGGGTATAACCTATTTTCCAATACCCAATATTTAACAGATCCGAATTACGAAAATATTTTGCTTCTTTGGAAAACTCCCAAGCATTCTGAATATATTCTGAAGAATATGATATGTATGATAATATGTAGTGGCAGACAGTAATCTAAATTCCAACACTGAGGGGGGCAAGGTGTGCCATCCTAACATCAGAATTGGATCTTGTTTTATTTGTAGCATAAATACATTATGGGTTCTGAATATAAGCTATTTACTGTCTGTAGCCTAAATGTCAGGAAATTATTCTTGAGATTATGCAGCCCAGATATTATTATAGGTATAAGAGAGACAGTGCAGGGCACCCTAATTCATATGTTCTGGGAATGCCGACTTCTCCAACCACTATGGGCAGAAGTAGCTAATATGTTAAACCACCTTCTAGGATTTCCCGTTCCTGAGGAAATATCAACGTTTCTACTGGGCAAGCCCTTCGACAAAATGCATAAACACACTCAAGCACTATTTAACCAAATCCTCCCAGCCACAAGGCTAGCAATAGCCTCCAAATGGAAGTCAACAACTATACCAACGATTTCTGAAATCACAAAGAAGAAGAAATGACAATAGACTCTTCGAATCCAGAACATCTTCTATGCAAAACAAGACAACCAACTATCTACACATTTGGTCCATATGGGAACAAAGAGGATATGTCTCCTACCCCTGAGACAACCTTCCACTGTACCACAGACCGTTTCCCCCAAGATATGAGAGTAAGCTCTGTTGACCGCTATCTGCAAACCCCAACAAATGTATTATGCCATGCAGAACAACCACCACCAAAATAATTCAGTGAATGTGTCCTACACTTTGTATATTTTACTTGTATTAACACTCTTTTATTTTTCCTCATCTCCCTTCTTTATAAAACTCAATAAAAATCGTTATAAAAAAAAATCTTATTTTATGAAGACTGCATTGTATTTCCATGTAAATTGTTTAATAAATTATTATTATAGGAAAATCTGGCATATTTGCCAATAAGGGAATTATTTTATTAACCTTTACCAAATAAGTACAGAAAAAAAGAGAGTAAAGAATTTCTAATATATAATTGCATTAGTACAACCCAATTTTTAGTTTTAATTTGGCTAAAGAGTAACGGGGAAAGATGGGACATTTGATGTGTGAGCTGGAAAGCATGAATACACTAAGGGGAATCACAAAGAGTAAAGGGGAGGCTTAGGCCCTGATTGACCTGTAGATATATGTACAAATTAAACAGATGAAATTCCTGAAGGTTTAAAGAATGTTGGGACCTTGTAAAATGAAAAATGAAAGTATACCAGGTTATATCTTGTACTAATTGGGAAATTTGCTCCAAGTTTTTGTGAGTTTTTCAGATGGGTTCTTCCTCTACTGAACAGACCAAGGATAATTGTCACGGTCGGTATCCCAAAACTCAGAACAGTTCCCAAGGGCCTGGTCTCGGCTCACGCTTCTGCCTATAACCGCCGCCTTTCACGTCGGGAGGAGCCCTTCGCTACTCGGATGCCGCCAGGTCTTACAGTGAGGAGCCCAGGGAAAGAGTTCTGAGCAGGCAAGGGAACCAGAACCGTTCTATAGGGAGAATGGGCACAAGAAGACAAAGTCGGGGATCAGGCCGGGGTCAGCAACGTTTCAGAGAGTAAAGTACCAAGTCAGAGTCCAAAAGGGTAGTCAGAGGTCAGGCCGGGGTCAACAACAATAAGGCAGCGCGGTACCAAACGGAATCCGGAAGAGTAGTCAAAATTCAGGCAAAGGTCGGTTCAGGCAGCAGTACAGGAAGTTCAAAGACAGGCAGAGGTCAAAACAGATCAGCAAAACAGGAATAACACACCCAGGAACTCACAGGAGGAAAACCTACGTTGGGCAACGATTATGCTGCAGAAACCGCTTTAAATATTCGAATTTGGCGCCATAGTGACGTCACACGCAGCGCCGGATGAAAGACGCAAGTGCGCATGCGCGCGCAGCCAGGGAGAGAACGCGCATGCGCCGGATGCGCGTATGGGCTCCAGAGTTTAAAGGGCTGCGCGCCGAGCGCGCGCACCCCTAGGAAGAGTCGGCGGGCGTCCCCGCAATGGAGGAGGCGGCGGGCGTCCCCGCCGCCCCACTAGACCACCAGGTACCCTTACAATAATAAAGGAAATGTGTCTCCTTGCAGCCCATGGATAGAGGGTACACGCCGTGTAGATTTATGGGATAATTGCTTAGGAGTTGTCTGTCAATCCTTTGTTATATGTTTGTTTGTAGTGAGTAACAGGAGCATGATTGCATGGTTCCAATACAGGGAAATCCTAATTAACATTGATTCATCTGCTCTCTCTTAACTACACTGTACTCCATCTAAGCAATTTTCAGATTTAAAGTTGAAATTTAAAGGTGCAGATACTGAAGTTCCATGCAAGTTAATACATTTTTGTTTAAATATAAATTATTATTGATAACATACATTTTAAACCATTCAAATTATGAATCATTTCATAAGAATACTCTATATATATATATATATCTTATAGACCTTTGATAGTTTGGATTATCATATGACCCGGCCAGTTATGTGATAAAATGTTTGAAACTATCAGAGATGAATTATAAGATGTATATGTTTAATAACTATGAAAGTTATGATTATGGATCCAATGTTTTTTCTAGCAAGATTATCAACTGTATATACGTATGTTTTAGTTTTGTGTATAAAGGGCAAAGTCATACTCAGTGTTCATTTTTTTTAATATGTGTAATGTAAAATAGAGTAATATCCATCAAAGTTTTACATTGCACAGATTAATTAGTTTAACCTCTATGGTAGTAGTCAAACCATTGAACTGGCTTCCAGTGGAGATGGTGCATTGTTGTGAGAGGTTTACTAACTTAATATAAATTAGAAATGTTATCTAGATGCTATATCTAAATCCATGTATGAAAATGCCATTATAGAAATGTTACCTTTGAATTCATATTAAGATATGATGCAGGAATGATGCCCAACTGTAACCCAGGCAGGAATATATAAAGTATGGGGCAACTGCTGGGAATAGAGATTTGCTTGAGCATACAACTCCTATATCACCCACTGTGACTTACAGCACTTATATTGGCCTACTTGTGTCTGTAAGTTACCCTCCCATATAGATTGTAAGCTCTACGGGGCAGGGACCTCCATCCTCTTATGTCTTTGACTCATATCTTATTGCAACTATATATTTTATTTATTTGTGTTTATTGTTATACTTTGTATTTATCTTAATAACCCCCTGTTTGTATTAATGTATTCTACTGTAAAGTAGCACTTTATAAATAAAGATATACATACATACATACATATCATGGATGAATATGAATAATGTTTTCTTTAGGTTTCAAATAACAGAAACGGTGGCCCTTTTGTCTATGTGAGGTTATTTGTTATAATAACATGGAGTCTGGTTTATTGGCTGAGAATCCTGGTTTGTAAGGATCTCTCAAACAGATGGGCTTTGGGATCCCGCGGCACAGGGTCACATGGTTGATGTTCTGCCCTCACCACGTGTTCCCCTGGGGTAGTGAGTAGCCTGACATACAGCTAAACCTTCCCACACTCCAATAAAAGAGACCAAGAGTGAAATCTGTTGAACTTTACTGGATGTTTGTGGATAAAGGTGAAATTGAAACAGAATGAAATTCAATGAGTAAGTTGCAATAAACACACAGAAACAACTGCATTGATTAAACAACTGCACCATGGATATAATAATGCCGGCAGAGATTATATACAACAGTGTCTCTGAGGTGCTGGCAGCTTTAGTGGTGTCCCACTGCAGGTTTATGCCCATAATGCTCCCATGGGGGAGAAGATGGATGTGGGGTGCTTCTTCTACAGCATGGGTTACAGAATGGAGTCTGGACTCCCACAATGCATTGTAATAGGTCACATGTCGGGACTATGGTGGTTCCAAAGGGTCAGAGATTACACTGTAATGGATACCTGCATATACAGCAAACAGCCAGCAGAGGGAGTTCTCTGCTAATGAGCAACAATAAACAGATGATGGAAAAAAGATGATGGAAGCTTATGCTGGAGACATGACAGTTGACCTTTAGTTATTAAAGCCTGTGAAAAAGTTGAGACATGTGGTTCTTGGTATATAATATTCCATAATATACACACATACTTCTGATCTATATATGATATTGTTAATACAGGATATAAAGTGTATGTGTTAGGATTTTGATTCAGTTTTTGCTCCGTAGTTATAATAACATGTAACCCTTTCTTGGCACACTCACTTCTTTGGGCTGTATACTTTATTAATTCTCAGAATTTTTTAGTTCTCTTTGCAAATGTGAAAGATACTGGGAACTGGGATTTTAGCACAGTGCCCCCCTACTGGACACTGGGGAGCACACCCCAAGGGGATTTCCACTAGGAAAAATAATTACACACACTTTGCAACAAGGAACATTTTATATAACCATTGAAATAGCATATACACAACTTTATGGATAACTGATTATCCTGCAGTGAGGAACCCGTGCAGTCTATCCACTCACAGTCTCTGTAGGTGCCCAGTGCCAACTTGTATCCAGATAGACCCCCAACCCCTTCCCCAGTCCCTTCCCCAGTCCCTTCCCCAAGAGCTCTTATGTCCCCCCAGGTAGCGCTACCTGCCCCAGAGTACCTTCCCCTTTGAAAGGATGCTGCTCCCACATAGCAGGCAAGTGAGCAATACCTGCCCTCACCACTAGGGGACACACACAGAGATCCCACAGAGGCCTCTGTAATCCCCAGCAGCCCAGCAGCCTTCTGTCTCTATAGTATGAATACACAGTAAGTGCTACTGGCTGCTCACTCTGGGTCTCTCTTCCAAAAGCTGGCAAACCAACAGGGGCTCCCTTTATAAACTGCTGGGCCTGCCCCTGATTTTTGGCTCCACACCTAGGCACGCCCCCTCTCTCCCAACAGTCACTGGGGCATACAGCAAATCAGGTTCCTCCCCAGTCTGTAGCTGGGCTTGATGGTGTCACAGACTGAGAAATATGAGAAAGAGTTCTCTGATCCCCTACAAACACTAATGAAAAAAACCCCATAAGACACAAGTGACAAATACATTTCCCAACAAAAAACAAAAATCTCATTTTCCTTTTAACAACATGATATTTAAGGACAATGCACATGTGATACCAATATTTGTATAAATAAGAGTAAAGTTTTTTCATGGCTAATGGGCCGGCTCTGCAAAATAACAGCAACGTAGGGGGTCTAACGTTCCATTTTACATGTAATACATTTTATACATTGATCGGGATGAGAAGAAACATCTGAATAACATCAACTGCTGAAATATTCCCTTTCTAATTGTATAGGAATTATATTATGTGCCGGGGGTAAATGTATCACTTGGGTAAGAATATCATGCGATAGATGCAGATTCTACATTCTAAGAATTTTTTCCTTAATATGCAATTATGCTGGGACCAAGGAAATAGTTATTACTTACAAGATATTAAAGTAATGTTATTGGACAATAATGATTTTTAATGATTATGCCTTAAACAAATGTTTTTTGTAAGTATTGGGAAGAAAGCATCATTTTTACATGTTTTATTTTTTCTTTATAATTTTTTTTCCTGTTTTTGCTTTTCCATCCATTCACATAAGATGTTCATGATTTCAATATGGAACATTATTAATCATGAAATTTCTATTCGTGAGAATGGGCTGTGAGTTCACAGACATAGGGCAGGACCCAAAGAGCAAACGGTTGGTATCACAGGATGAGGCATTTACTAGAGAATGGCAAGTAGCCATCAGCAGAGGCAACCCGGTTGGCCAACTCCGCCCACCTCCCCGCCCCCCCTGAACGGCGCATGCACGCCAAAGCACAGGAGGCGGTGCAGGGGGGGGCGGTACGATTAGATCGGTCATTGCCTCCACCGGTGGAGGCAATGACAAAGTAGCACTAGGGGTAGGCAGGAGAGGCTCCTGCCTGGCGCCCCTCAATCGTTGCGCCCTAGGCAGCTGCCTCTTCTGCCTACCCCTAGTTCCGGCCCTGACCATCAGCATGTTTCCATAAGCCAGTAAGTGGTATCCAGCCTGTGCTCTTGTTCCTTGATTCCAGGGGAACAGTGCTTCCGTAGGGAATAGGAAAATACACACAGTTGGGGGGAATCTTCTTGCCCCAGCTAGGGTAGATTCCAGGGGAACAGTCCTTCCGTAGGGAATAGGGAAATACACACAGTTGGGGGGAATCTTCTTGCCCCAGCTAGGGTAGATTCCAGGGGAACAGTCCTTCCGTAGGGAATAGGGAAATACACACAGTTGGGGGGAATCTTCTTGCCCCAGCTAGGGTAGATTCCAGGGGAACAGGCCTTCCATAGGGAATAGGAAAATACACAAAGTTGAGGGGAATCTTCTTGCCCCAGCTAGGGTAGGTTCCAGGGGAACAGTCCTTCCGTAGGGAATAGGAAAATACACACAGTTGGGGGGAATCTTCTTGCCCCAGCTAGGGTAGATTCCAGGGGAACAGTCCTTCCGTAGGGAATAGGGAAATACACACAGCTGGGGGGAATCTTCTTGCCCCAGCTAGGGTAGGTTCCAAGGGAACAGTCCTTCCGTAGGGAATAGGGAAATACACACAGTTGGGGGGAATCTTCTTGCCCCAGCTAGGGTAGATTCCAGGGGAACAGGCCTTCCGTAGGGAATAGGGAAATACACAAAGTTGAGGGGAATCTTCTTGCCCCAGCTAGGGTAGGTTCCAGGGGAACAGTCCTTCCGTAGGGAATAGGGAAATACACACAGTTGGGGGGAATCTTCTTGCCCCAGCTAGGGTAGGTTCCAAGGGAACAGTCCTTCCGTAGGGAATAGGGAAATACACAAAGTTGAGGGGAATCTTCTTGCCCCAGCTAGGGTAGGTTCCAGGGGAACAGTCCTTCCGTAGGGAATAGGAAATACACACAGTTGGGGGAATCTCCTTGCCCCAGCTAGGGTAGGTTCCAGGGGAACAGTGCTTCCGTAGGGAATAGGGAAATACACACAGTTGGGGGGAATCTTCTTGCCCCAGCTAGGGTAGGTTCCAGGGGAACAGTCCTTCTGTAGGGAATAGAGAAATACACACAGTTGGGGGGAATCTTCTTGCCCCAGCTAGGGTAGGTTCCAGGGGAACAGTCCTTCTGTAGGGAATAGAGAAATACACACAGTTGGGGGGAATCTTCTTGCCCCAGCTAGGGTAGATTCCAAGGCAATGCAGGGGAGGGTGTCCTGCCACAGCGAGGTTGCACCCCAGACAAAAGGCTCCTTGGAACTGTTGGAAGCCACCTTTGTAGCCAGAAAGGGAGCAGCCCCTGTCGTAAAATCAAAACAGGGTTTGATTCCTTCTGCCAACCCAAAGGCAGCTTCCAGAGGGGCCAATCATAACTAATCCCACTGGGCCTATGGGAAGCCACCTAGTGAGCATGCCCAGTTCAGTCTATTGTATTTACCAGACAGAGCACTGCTCTCACAAGGGGGTAACTATGTGTATTGTGTTACAGGGTGTGGCTCTGTGTGCCCTCACAGTAGGGGGCAATTACATTGGAAGGGCCAGACAGAGCCGGCTGGCTACACACAATACACACTTTCATCAAAGATTAACCTACACATAGGGGCTGATTTACTAAGACGCGATTTCGAATCTGAATTGGAAAAATTCCGATTGGAAACGAACATTTTGTGACTTTTTCATATTTTTTCCTCAAAGATAAAAGAGATATCCCAAGGAGAGACTGTTAGTAAACGCATGGGAACTAAAGTAACATTAAATCAAGGTGTCTCGGCCCCTGTTTCACTTTGGCTCACTGTACTGATTGGGTGAAAACCAACACTGACTTTTTATTTTTAATTTATTGGGCCAAGATTGTCTGCTCTGTCTTCATCAGGATGGTGGTCCATATATCCTATTCTTGTTATGTCTCATACATGAACATTGGGCAAACTTCTCATTAATTCACATTCCAACCTGAGTACAAAGGAAGGGTTTTAGACTTTTTGGATTAAACACCCCTTTGTGGAGGTCCTATATATATCAAGCCACATATATTATCTAATATTGACCTTGTAAAGAGCAGAATTTAGCCTCTAGAACCACAAAAGCTCACATAAACCAAAATTAATATTATCCCTTTTTAGTCATATGCCTGGGTTTAATACATTTAATTTATATAGATTATGTAGAGAGAGATACACTGGTGGTTATTTGAAGGACCTAACTTCATTGCCTTTTTAACCAAAATTAACCATGTAACTATGTAAAATCTAGGACCCAAAAACAAAAGTAATGTTGACAATCTTATTTTGTAGAGATATTTCTCTTCTTCATGCTCCCCATGATTTACGACAATTCTTAGTTATAAATAATTATTTTCTAGTAATGGTTTCTTTTGTGTTCAGTTCAGATCTTAGAAATATGATATAGCACTTGGGAATGAATATACAGCCCAATAACCCAGCACTGGAGGATAAGATGGCAAATATCTCAACTGCCACCATTCTACTGCCCTTACTGCTCAGGTATGCAGGGACAAATGCCCCCCACACGCTACAGAACCCCAACATACTGAAAGTGATGTTTTTAGCCTCATTAAATCGGTCAGGGAAATCCTTGGCTAGAAATGCAGCAATGAAACTTAGTAGGGCCAAGGTTCCTATATATCCAATTATACAGAATAGGAAAAAGCCTGACCCTTCATTGCACAGCAGAATAATATAGTCTGGGTCAGAAAGAGTATCAGCCTCTGGGAATGGGGGATTGGAGGCCAACCATACAGCAGAGATGACAACCTCAACTAAGGAACATACAATGACTAAAATAATGGCCAGTTGGGTTCCTACATACTTCTTCAGCTTGCTCCCAGGCTTTGTGGCATTGAAGGCAATAATAACTGTGAGAGTTTTAGCCAACACAGAAGAAACAGAAGTAGTAAATACAATCCCAAATGTTACTTGTCGGAGGACACAACATATCTGAGTTGGGCGCCCATTGAATAATAAAGTGCAGAGGAAACACAACATGAGAGAGATGAGGAGGAGACAGCTGAGATATCGGTTGTTGGCTCTCACTATAGGAGTCTCGCGGTACTTTATAAAGATTCCCAGGATTACAGCACAAGTGATGGATAATGTTACAGAGATGGAGGATAAAGTAGCACCCAGTTGGTCTCCATAGGAAAGGTAATTTATATCCCTCGGGATGCAGCTGGTTCTTCCAGTATTTGACTTTTCATATTTAGAGCATTTCATACAACTCTGGGCATCTGTAGGAAAAAAAACACTTAGATATTATATTTTTGGGTACAAGTTGGGATTATCAGCCAACTAACTAATTCATCGTCCCAATTTTTTTGCTTAAAAAAGTCTTACAAAAATCTTGACAGCTAACATATTTATTAAAAGTCACGATAGGTGCAAACTCAAGTGAAAATATTTTTCCTGAATATCTTTTTGAATTTTTTTGATAAAAACTGGTGAATGCATTCGAATGCATGACTCCTATTATTTATATTGAATCAAGTGAATTGTGTTATTAAGCTGAACTTCCCATTTCCTGCCATGTGATTCCTTTTTTCAAATAGGAAGTTCTAAAGAGGCCATTTTTATTGGTGCATAAATTAATCACTATTTGAAAAGCATAGGAGGAAGATGTCTTTTGTAGAGCTGCCCAGATTGCCTGCTAATTGTACAAAATAGCCAGTCATGGGAGGGACGAAGAGGAGGGGGAATACTGCTCTGGGGTCAGGAGTAAGGAGAAGAATGGGGCTCAGAGGTCCCTTCCCAATCAGGCCCTAAGGAGCCCCAGGGATTGGAGAGGGTGGTGCCTCAAATAAATACTTGGAACTAAAGTGGCCACAAGGCGGGGTGGTTAGGAATTTGGGATGGGAAAAGGTTGGAATGTCAGAGGGAGAGAAGGTTTGGGTGAATTTTTGGAGCCACAAAGGGGATCTAGAGGGGAATGGCCACTTGAGTCAGGCCTACATTACCTGCCCATCATTAAACTCATATCTGTGCATGGTTATAAACAGGTCACATTGTTAATAAATTATATTTTGTAAAAATATTCAATTGTTGTATTCTTGTTTTGTAAAGAAGGTGCCTGGAGGCAGGTAAGGTAAGGGGTATGCAGAAAGCCATTCTTGTGTCCAAACTCTCTTTTTCAAACTAATGGCATCTGGGGAGAGTTTTTATTGGTTATCCAGTATTTTCCCAACATTCCATGCCGTCTTTAACCATTTCCTAAAGGAAAGGACAGTCAAGGTCAAATCAAGGTTTTTGAATAAATAAACTCAAATGTTTGAATTTTCGTTGTCTCCAGGGAACTTTGGCACCTCAAAACTGATAAAGAAAATTTTTAAGCAAAAAGTTGTGAGGGTTTTACTAAATATCAAACATTCAAGATTCAAGTCTCAAAATTCGAATCTCCAGTTTTGAAAGAACATATGAATATAATCTCTCAAACATCTCTGGGAGCTCTTTGATACTGAATACAGGTCCAATGAATTAAAAAACTCAATTTTTCACTCTCAGACTTTGATTAATGTGCCCAATAGTTTTATTGATAACATTTTGCAGAGCATGTACAATAGCATTCAACCTAAGGAACTCACGTTATTGTCCAAAAATAGACAAGTAGTGTTTGATAAATAAAAAGTGAAGTCTATTTATGGGAAAACAATAGAAGTGAAAATGCCCTTGAGCTCTCAAATAGACCACATGACTAAATATCAAGATGGAATACACCCTCGGGTACTGAGAGAGCTAGGGGCAGTTTTAAAGTGGCCCCTGTTTCTGATATTCTCAGACTCGCTTTCATCAGGTATGGTACCTAGCGATTGGAAGAAGGCGAATGTCATTCCCATATTTAGAAAGGGGTAAGATCTCAGCCTGGCAATTATAGACCAGTAAGTTTGACATCCGTGGTGGGCAAGTTATTTGAAGGCTTATTAAGGGATCACATACAAAATTATCTACTGGAGAATGCCATTATGAGCAGTAATCAGCATGGCTTTATGGAGGATATGAATATGGAAAAGAGGCGCTTAAGAGGTGACATGATAACTATGTATAAATATATAAGGGGATCATATAATAACCTCTCTAATGCTTTATTTACCAGTAGGTCCTTCCAATGGACACGAGGGCACCCACTCCGTTTAGAAGAAGGGAGGTTCCGTCTAAATATTTGAAGAGGATTTTTTACTGTGAGAGCTGTGAAGTTGTGGAATTCCCTCCCTGAATCAGTCGTGCTGGCTGATACATTATATAGCTTTAAGAAGGGGCTGGATGGGATTTAGCATGTGAGGGAATACAGGGTTACGTGATGGACGTATGTCCTTTTTCGACCTAACTTACTATGTTACTTATGTTACTATGTTCTTTATAGATGGCAGGGAAAGCAGGGGGTAAGTTATGATAAAACATCAGCAAATAAAGGTGAAACTGCTTAGTTGATACCTTGACCCCAGTGATATCTGGGTTGGTACAAATAAGAGCAGCTAAATGTTCTAAGCTCAGAGCATAAAGCTTGGCCTTCTCCTACAGTGTAGAACTAGAATGCAGGTTACACGGCCACTGGTTAGGCTGAAACATTATGTTACTGACTGGCAACTTTCAATTGCTTGCAAATGGAATCAGAGTGAACAGCAGCTCTGTGAGGAATGGCTAAAGTATCTAGATCTTTAGAATTTCTGAGGGGAAGGAACCAGGATCATTAAAGGCAACTACCCATTGTATCACTGTATTTAATTGTTTCAATTTAAAAAAAATATTTTTCCAATTTTGTTTTCTTCTCACTTTTGATTTGTTCCCAGCTGTTACCATTCCCCCTGCTTCTTGATTTATTAAAGACACTTTGCCTTTGAGACCAGACGTACCTGTTATGTTAGACATCTCCCCATCGGCACACAGTACACAGGTATAACAGCAACTTGGCGCCCCTTCTACTTTAGCTTTGCTGAATCCAGGCTTACAGGGCTCGCTACAGTGAGAATGGACAAACTGTGGGGTAGAATGGAAACATTAACTTAAAGCAGAATAATAATAATGAGCATTAGGCAATTGTTTTAATAAATGTATTATTTGCATCACAAAAAGGTACCGTCTTTTGAGTTTTAATTAGTAAGTTCTGTGCTTTATCAACAATATTATTAGTATCTATAAACACATTAGTAATATTCTTACTGGCTGGGATTTAGAAATGAAGATGAATAACGTTGCCCCTTTGCAACTGAGGTCCCTGCATTTGGTATCTCTGTATATACAAGTGCCTACTCTTTGCACACCAGGTGCAATCCTACCTGCACTAATGTTGGAGCCATGAGTTGCTCCCCTATCCTCAGCAGCCTATCAGTGTGTCCTGGAGAAGGGCATCCATGGAAACTAACAGTTCTGAGACCAACTGCAGGAATGCTCTGCCTGCAGAGGCTTAATAGGGAGCCACCTAACATGGCCTGCAAATCAAGAATGATGGCCACATGGTACATAAATAGGCATCTAGCTTGGGTACCCCTAAATCTGAAACACTAATATAGAGCTTGAAACATAATACATAACATATTGCCCCTAGAGTAGTGGAAACATAAACCTGAAAGAAATAAAAGGGCTGATTCATTAAAGTGCGTAAATTTTTATCGCATGCTTTTTTGCGTTAAAATAGACGCGGCAATTAGCGCGTGATTCAACAGTATTACCGCATGCGCTAATTTGCATGCAACCGCATGCGTTAATTTTACCACGATGCGGTAATTAGCGAATGAAAAGAATGCGAACAAATGATTCACAAAAGCACATAAAGCATTAAGTGCGTTAATTAGCGCGCGAATGAGTGCGTATTTTAGCGCCTGATTGGGGGAGGCATTGGGCAGAGCACATTTTTTATTTTTGACTTTAAAAAAGCAAATGGAGTATGCTTATGGGCTTTTGCTTGATTTGGAGGAGGAGGAGCAGCAAGACCCCCAGCCTTCCCTTGTAATGTGCCCTCGGATATTCCAGGAAAGGGCCACGTTAGAGGGCCTAAGCGAGGATGAAGTGGTCAGGTGGTACAGGCTTAATAAGGCAGCAATCTCCAGCCTGTATGAGCTGCTTGAGCCTTCCCTGCAACCACTGACTCGCCAAAGCCGTGCTGTCCTCGGGATGGTCAAACTGCTGTGCTCCCTGCACTTTTTGGCCCTGGAAGTTTCCAGAGGGTCGGGGGGTTTATGGGGGGTAGTCATAGCCTACCTTTTCATGGTGCCTTGGCCAGGTCCTGGACGCCATCCGCTCGGTGTCCAGGAATTTCATCTCGTTCCCACAACATCGAAACGAATGGAACGCAGTGAAGAGGGATTTTTATGGGGTAAGTGGCATCCCCAATGTGTTGGGTGCAATTGATTGCACCCATGTGGCGTTCAACCCCCCCAAGACAGGGAGCACATTTTCCGGAACAGGAAGGGCTACCACTCCCTCAACATCCAAGTGGTGTGTGATAGCAAGATGAACATTCTGAGCATCATATCTGGGTTCCCAGGCTCCTCTCACAATGCTTACACCCTAAGGCAGTCCGGGCTTTAACAATCGTTTGAGACAGGACAAATGCCTCACTGGTGGTTGTTAGGTAAGTATTTGTGTCACTTATCTAGCACAACTTGCTCACATTTGCTTTCTGTCTCCCACTATAAAACCAGTCCCTGCCTGCCATAAGCTTGGAATGCAATGTGTAAAGTGCCCTCTTTTGCCGCTGGGAGAGTCAAAGCAGCTGCTTGTAGTGTCACCTATCAGTCTCACACGGTCACATCTGTTGCAAAAGGGCCCTGTTTTGACACAGGGAGACTGGAAGCAGCTTATTTGTTTGCACCATCTTATTCCATCTTATTTTATTTCAGGAGATGCTGGCTACCCGTACTGTCAGTGGCTCCTAACACCCATTCACAGGGTCCTAAAAAGCCGGTTCTGCTGCCTGGATAAGTTGGGAGGCAGCCTGATGTACAGCCCCACCAAAGTTGGACAAATTGTTACTAATTACTTTGCCTGTAAGTACCTACAACCTATAATCCCATACACAACACATACCAAACAACTTGTCAAAAAAAAAAAAAAGATTTATTATGAGGGAACACTTCCCCAATTTTTTTGTAGTTTTTTGCTCTAAATGCAGTTGGCATCATAGAGATCACTACGAAATTCAACAATACTTTTTTGAATTTTTTTATTTTATGAAATGCCATCAAAGTCACAGAGACAAAAGTGAATTTGAGAAAAAAATCTCCAATAAAAATTTTCAAATGAAGTTAAATATGAAAGAACAAGCTCTCACAAGTAAAACAATACCCCACATGCAACTGTGCACCTAAAGATGGGGCCACCAAACACCCCAAAACATGAGTAATACATATAACAATTTCAGCTGGAAAGTTTGGGGCTACTCTCTAAGTGCACTCCTTGCAGTTTTTTAGTCAAAACAACCCCTACCTGTGAAATAGCTCCCAGAAATCATATATTTATTGAAAGTGCACACCTGCAGCTATTCAATGGTGCCATGCTTGTTCCCCTACATGAAAAACTGTGGACACAGTTCTTCATAGAAGTTTGTGGTTTGGCCTGAAATGAAGAAAAAAAAGATCCAAAGTTAAATTTCTCCCCAAAATTGCCATGACAACTACAAAAAACCTGCTCAATATCAATCTGCAAATTCTCCCGAACAAAACGATACCCCACATGCAAGTGTGCACCTAAAGAAGGGGCCCCCAAACACCCCAAAACAGGGGCAATACATACGAGCAATTTCAGCTGGAAAATTTGGGGCTACTTTCTAAGTGTACTCCCTGCAGCTTTTTAGCCAAAACACCCCCTACCTGTGAAATAGCCCCCACAAACCATATATTTCTTGAAAGTGCACACCTGCAGATATTCAGTGGTGCCATCCTTGTTCCCCTACATGGAAAACTGTGGACGCAGTTATTTGTAGAAATTTGCGGTTTGGCCTGAAATGAAGAAAAAAAAAGATCCAAAGTTAAATTTCTCCCCAAAATTGCCATGACAACTACAAAAAAACTGCTCAATATCAATCTGCAAATTCTCCCGAACAAAACGATACCCCACATGCAAGGGCGCACCTAAAGACGGGGCCATCAAACACCCCAAAACAGGGGCAATACATACGAGCAATTTCAGCTGGAAAGTTTGGGGCTACTCTCTAAGTGCACTCCTTGCAGTTTTATAGTCAAAACACCCCCTACCTGTGAAATAGCTCCCACAAATCATATATTTATTGAAAGTGCACACCTGCAGCTATTCAACGGTGCCATGCTTGTTCCCCTACATGAAAAACTGTGGATGTAGTTCTTCGTAGAAGTTTGCGGTTTGGCCTGAAATGAAGAAAAAAAAAGATCCAAAGTTAAACTTCTCCCCAAAATTGCCATGACAACTACAAAAAACATGCTCAATATCAATCTGCAAATTCTCCCGAACAAAACGATACCCCACATGCAAGTGTTCACCTAAAGAAGGGGCCACCAAACACCCCAAAACAGGGGCAATACATACGAGCAATTTCAGCTGGAAAGTTTGGGGCTACTCTCTGAGTGCACTCTTTGCAGCTTTTTAGCCAAAACACCCCCTACCTGTGAAATAGCAAATAACAAACCATAGATTTCTTGAAAGTGCACACCTGCAGATATTCAGAGGTGCCATCCTTGTTCCCCTACATGGAAAACTGTGGATGCAGTTCTTTTTTCTAAAGAAAAAAGAAGATCCAAAGTTAAAATTCTCCCTAAAATTGCCATGACAACTACAAAAATCCTTCTCAATATCAATCTTCAGCTTCTTCTGAATCAAATGATACCCCACATATATGTGAGTATCAAAAGACACACCCACCAAACACCCTAAAACTGGGGCAATAGCTAAATCTTTTGGCTATGCTATAAGTGCATATCTGCTAGATTTTGAGTCTTAACACCCCTCCTTACCTGGAAAATACCCCCACAAACTATATGTTCCTTGATAGTGCTCACCTGCAGCTATTCAGGAAAACCATCCTTGCTTCCCAACATATAGAATTGTGGACACAGTTCTCCGATGAACTTTGCAGTTTAGCCTAAAATAAAGGATAAAAAAAGATCCAAAGTTATATTTCTCCTTGAAATTGCAATAATGACTAAAACACCCCGCCCAATTTAGCCCCAAATAAATTCTACTTATGTTTATCTATTTAGTTGAGCATCTTTCGGCCCTTTCGTTTCATCTGTACTTCACTGAATTGTGAGCATTTGAGATGCTAACAATAAAGCTTGCATTAGCTAAAGAGGTGATGTCAAGTCTGATCACGCTCGCTGTTCATGTAAGCCAGACATCCTCAAACTATGGCCCTTGGGCTTGATACGGCTCCCCAAGATAATTTACCTGTTCCCCACTATGATGCGAGGCAGAGAGCAGATGGACGCAGCGGAGAGTGGAAAGACCTAGCGGAGAGCGGAAGGACCCAGCACTTAAAAAGTTTGACGACCCCTGATGTAAGCATTTCGCTTTTTGCTAAATTGTGGTGCTAGGTGACTAAGAAGAAAATATAGGCTTCCCAAAAATTTTAGATATCCTCAGTAAGTTGTCAGTTCAATCAATTTCCCAGTTCCTTCCACTGTTATGCCTTCAGCTCAGTACTAAAATCCATAATAAAGAGAAAGACTACAATTAGCATTGAATTAGTTGATTGGTAGATAATAGTTGATTAGTATTGAAATGCAAACTGTCCCCATGTATCAGCAAACCATAACTACTTTCACAACTGCAAAAAAAACCCCTAAACATGCAAAAATCACTTTACAAAAAAGCTGGAGCCCATAATAAAAACAAGATTTCAGGGAGACCCAATAAACTAGTAAAATCTGAAATATTGTCCAAAAAAACAGATAGCAAGGGTCGCTTATGAGGTGTTAGTAGAAAAAAAAACTTTGTGGCATCAGCAGGGGAGATGAAATCATCAGCAGGAATCATCATAATCATCACGCACCACAAATTTGTAGGCGCCCTGTGTGTTACCTAACACCTCAATTGGCTATACCCCCAGTGCCATCCATAATAAGGAATATATTAGGGTACTGAAAATTCCAAAATAACCACAACTGCCCTGAATACATAAATCAAAGTATAAATACTATAAATACTATATAAATTTTGCACAAAGTGGGATACCAATGCTTACTATAAATCCAATCCAAATCAATACACAATTTATACACCTTTCGGTAGTGCAGTCGTGTATGGTATATTTCAAAACATGGTTTGAAACATAACCCGGGGTTGCGAGGGCACTTTGGGCAATAGTACTGTGTATCTCGTCTTATACCCCTTTTGCGGCACACTTTGCAAGCTTTCTGGGCAAACACTTTGCCAGGTGTGGGTGGAAGCGTATCTATAAAATGCTTCCCTATCAATCGGGCCACATTTTCACTAGGGGGCATCTCAGGTGCTGTCTGTTCCTCTACACCACCAAACAACAGGGCAGGGAGTATCTGCAGCTGGTATTTATAATAGGACAATTTGGGGCCTGGTACTGCTGCCTTATACACAATATATGAATTTCAGAGGGCCATTTGAATCAAATATATACCAACTTTCTTGCAGGCCCTTGTTTTCTGGGTGGCGTTGTAATAATGATGGAGTTGGTCAGTTCTATCAATACTACCCATGTACTTACTGTACTCCTTTGGGGGGCTACCAACTCTCTGTTCTGTAATTACTGACTCATCGTGGATTGTTGTCAGAATGAAAACATTTTTTTTGTCAAAAAATTTGATGGCAAGGAGCTCATTATTTCTAAGGGCATAAGTCTCTCCATGATCCTGTAGATCCTGTAGGATGGCCTCAGTCATAAATAATTGGAAAAAAATTATGGGCTCAAAATTACTGGTGTCCACCTTGACGCCAGGGACTGCAGTAAATGGGGGGATCTCAGGGGGAAAATTACAAGGAGGCCCCCATGCAGGCTCTCCTCCAGCTGCAGCATCAGCCCTATCGCCCGCTTCCTGATCTTCCAAATCATCAACATCCTCATCTACCTCCATAGGCTCCTCAAGAGCACTAACCGTGCTGCTGCTACACCATGACTCCTCAGTAGAAGAGTCACTCTCTGATGCAGGGGGCACATACTCAGAATCGGAGTCAATAAACTCCTCTGAGCTAGAGGCCATGCACAGTGCAGCAGCTTCTTCAGCAGAATAAAACCTTCTTGCCATGTTACAAACAAAATATGTACCGGCTAATCTAAAACTCACAATCAGTGACAAAGAACTAACAATCAAGCAAAAGGATTACTTGTAAAACTACTGCAACAGGCAAGGCAGTGACTGGAGAAAAAACCCAACTGATAATATAAACAAACCAGACCAAGAAAAAAAAAACTGCTATAAGCTCAATCCCCTGAACTCTCCCAACTCCCAGGAACTTTCTGGAACAAAAACCCTATCAGACTAGCCAAAGAACTAGTGGTCAAGTTAGAGGCAGTTATAAAAACAATGCAAAATCAAGATAAAATAAAATCACTGAAAATTAAGAGCAATGAAAAGCAATATAAAACTGAAAATCCGGGGGCGTGGCTTACCTTCGCGCCGCATGGACGCTTAATCAGTAGGCTCCGCAGCTCACCAGCTTGATAACCTGAAAAAGGAGAGGCAAAATTATGGGCAAGACACAAAAACACAAGCCGGAGAGAGACAAGACACAGGTGAGGAGACAAACAACCTCTCAATTGGACTTAACACCTTTATTTCTGCAAAAAAAAGGCAAACGCATGCAACCCAAAATGGCGCCGACACAGGAGGCCCTAGAGGAAAGAGCAGAAGCGCTACAAGAACCCTCCAATCCCGAAAGTGAAACAGAGGAGGAGAATGATATCACAGCTTACCTGGCAAACCTTCCCTCGAAATCTGACATAAAGAAAATGCTTCACGAAGTCACAGCCACGCTAAAAGAGGAGCTCCAGGATATAAAGAGAGACATGATGGCGCTGGCTGGGAGAGCAGAGGAACTGGAACAGAATCAAAGTAAGCTTATCAAAAATCAAAAAAGTATACATACTACCATTATAACGCACAACAATATATTAACAGAAATGCAAAGACAGATTGAAGATCAGGAGAATAGAGGGAGAAGAAATAATATCAGAATAAGAGGTGTGCCTAAAACAGTAAAAGCAGAAGAAATAAAACCTGTGCTAATTCAGCTATTCAACAAAGCCCTGAGCAGAGAACCTACTTCAGACATTGAAATAGAGAGAGCCCACAGCGTGCAAAAACCCAAGGCAGCACCACTAAATGCACCTCGGGACATTCTATGTTGCTTAAACAGCTTCGCTCTCAAAGAGAAAATACTAAACAAAGCAAGAGATATCCCCAACCTCACACATGAGGAATCAACAATAAAACTCTTTTAGGATATCTCCAACTCTACACTGGCAAAGAGGAAAATCCTCAAACCCCTGACTGACATACTGAGAGAAAAAGGCATACAGTACAGATGGGGATTCCCCTTCTCCCTAATGGCAACCAAGGACGGTACACAAGCAATAATCCGGCTACCAAAAGACATAGATGCATTCTTGCGCAAACTACAACTGCCTCAGATAGAGTTACCGGGATGGCTATCACCAGACCCCTGCCCTGCAGACCTCAACTTTGACCAACAAGAAGAATGGAGGCAAATACATACACCAAGACGCACCCCACGCACTCCAAAAGCAAGAGGATCTCGGGACAGACTTACTTCACCATAACTTATGCAATTTTTAGACTGTCTCGCCCTGGATGGTAACTATGTTAACAAGTAGATACAGACAAAATACTCTACTAAGCCAAAAAGTTATTCACAAGTTACTTAAAACTCTCTACACTTCCTCCCCTTAAGCATCATTCTCCTCCATACTAAGCAAAGGGCTACTGAACTATATGTCAATATGTAAAGTGTTTTAATATAAAGTACGTACCAATGTCACTCTAGAGTTTTAAGCTTAAGCAAGATGGTAAAGTAAAGGTATAGTCTCACGTGTTACGCATGTCTTTCTGTACTTTCTTTCCCTTAAGCATCACTCTCCCCCATACTAAGCTATGGGCTACAGAATTATATGTCAAGATGTAAAGTGTTTAATATAAAGTACGTACCAATGCCACTTCAGAGTTTAAGCTTAAGCAAGATGGTAAAGTCATGGTAAAGTAAAGGTAAAGCCTCACACGTTACTCATGTCTTTCTATACTTTCTTTCCCTTAAGCATCACTCTCTCCCATACTAAGCTATGGGCCACAGAACTATATGTCAATATGTATAGTGGTTAATATAAAGTATGTACCAATGTCACTTTAGAGTTTAAGCTTAAGCAAGATGGTAAAGTCATGGTAAAGTAAAGGTAAAGCCTCACACGTTACTCATGTCTTTCTATACTTTCTTTCCCTTAAGCATCACTCTCTCCCATACTAAGCTATGGGCCACAGAACTATATGTCAATATGTATAGTGGTTAATATAAAGTATGTACCAATGTCACTTTAGAGTTTTAAGCTGAAGCAAGATTGCAAAGCCATGGTAAAGTAAAGGTAAAACCTCACATGTTACTCATATCTTTCTATACTTTCTTACCCCTAAGCCTCACTCTCCCCCACGCTAAGCTATGGGATACAGAAACATATGCCAATATACAAAGTGTTTAATACAAAGTACGTACCATTGGTACCTTAGAATTCTTAACTCAAGTAAAATGGTAAAGACATGGTAAAGTTAAGGTAAAGCTTCACAAGTTACCTAGGCTACCCCATACTTTCTTCCGCTAAAGCACCACTTTCCCCCATACTGAGCTATGGGCTACAGAACTATACGTCAATTGGCGAAGTGCTTAACACAAAATACGTAGCAATACTACCTTAGAGCTTTAAGCCTAAGTGAAAAGGTAAAACCAGAGTAAGGTCAAGATAAAGCTCTAAATGATACTCAGGTCTCTCCAGAACTGCTTTTCCTTAAGCCTCTTTCTCCCCCATAATAAACTAAGGGTTACAGAACTACATGTCATTAGGAAAAGTGCTTAATACAAAACACACACTAAGCTTAAGTAAAAAGGTAAAGCTGTGGTAAAGCTAAGGTGAAGCTCCACACGTTACTCATGTCTTTCCATACCTCCTTTGCCCGAAGCCCCACATGTTCACACACTAAGCAAAGGGCTACCGAACTATATGTCAATATGTAAAGTGTGTAAAACAAAATATATACCAAGGTTACTCCTGAGTTTTTAGCTTAAGTAAAAGGATAAAGTTAAGGTAAAGTCAAGACTTGCACAGTAGAGTCAAGGTGACATACAAATCAGTAGCACCTATCCTTTCCTACCGTACCAAGTTCCAAGACTCAAGCTGGTGGGCTGAACCTGGACCTTACCACATCTGGAAGGTTATCACCTAAGTAGGTGCTCAGGTGAACACTGTCTCCCACAAATAGGTGCAATTGCACCAGCCGTAATGTACATAACACAGGCAGGGGCTAGATTACCTCCTTACCTGCAACGGCACAACTTTCTAACCCAAGTTAAAATGTTTATGTTTTACCCCACTTACCCTAACTCACCCGCCCCCCCTCCTGAACCGATCCACAACCAGGCAATAAGTGCAAACAACACTCCCAAAGAAAACAATGGCCCCTATAACCTGTTAGGTAATAAGTTACAATGTCAACGGGCTGAACGAACCAATTAAAAGATCTCAGATTTTCCGACAATGTAACAAACTAGGTGGTAAAATAGTACTATTACAGGAAACCCATTTTAAAGAAGGCCATACACCCCTTCTGTCACTAAGACATTACCCCCAGATATATACTAGCAATAACCCACAGAAAAAAGCCACGGGAGTGATGACCCTCATACATAAAGATCTACCATTTCAACTACGAGAGAAACTAAAAGATGAGGATGGGAGATTTATTTTCTTAAAGGGGCAGATAGCCAAGATGAAAGTAACCATTGCGAATGTATATGCTCCCAACCAAGCCCAGCTACCCTTCTTACATAAGGTTCTAGCCAAATTGGAATTGTTCAAAGAAGGAATGCTACTGCTGGGAGGAGACCTGAATGTAATGCTGAATCCGTTGCTCGATTCCTCAAATAAAAAATGCTCAGTGTCATACAAAGGCTTGAAAAAGCTAAAACAAATATTATCAACTGCACACCTCTTAGATACCTGGAGAATAATAATGCATCCTAAAAGTAATGATTACACACACTACTCCAAAACCCACAAGGTGTACTCAAGAATTGATTACTTCTTTATCACGCAAAATTGGTTACACTTGGTTAAACACACAACAATAGAATATAGCCTATTATCTGACCAGTCACCTATACTTCTCTCCCTGGTAATTCACCTGGAGATTTAATGACACCATACTTCACAAAAAAGAGCTGAAAGATAAAATGTGAAACAATTGAACAGATAATAAAGGAAAATTCTTCTCCAGATATCTCACCGGCCACGATATGGGAAACGAAAAAATGCGTTTTAAGGGGTCACCTGATAGCAATGTGTAGTAACCTAAAAAAAAGAAAAAGAGAAAGAGATCAACAAATTAATACAAGAGATCAGGAACTTGGAGCAATCTCACAAAGCTAGTCTAGCACAAGACAACTTTACAGTACAGGTATGGGATCCCTTATCCGGAAACCCGTTATCCAGAAAGCTCCGAATTACGGAATGCCCATCTCCCATAGACTCCATTTTAATCAAATAATTCAGAATTTTAAAATGGATTTCCTTTTTCTCTGTAATAATAAAACAGTACCTGTACTTGATCCCAACTAAGATATAATTACCCCTTATTGGGGGCAGAACAGCCCTATTGGGTTTATTTAATGGTTAAATGATTCCCTTTTCTCTGTAATAATAAAACAGTACCTGTACTTGATCCCAACTAAGATATAATTACCCCTTATTGGGGGCAGAACAGCCCTATTGGGTTTATTTAATGGTTAAATGATTCCCTTTCCTCTGTAATAATAAAACAGTACCTGTACTTGATCCCAACTAAGATATAATTACCCCTTATTGGGGGCAGAACAGCCCTATTGGGTTTATTTCATGGTTAAATGATTCCCTTTTCTCTGTAATAATAAAACAGTACCTGTACTTGATCCCAACTAAGATATAATTACCCCTTATTGGGGGCAGAACAGCCCTATTGGGTTTATTTCATGGTTAAATGATTCCCTTTTCTCTGTAATAATAAAACAGTACCTGTACTTGATCCCAACTAAGATATAATTACCCCTTATTGGGGCAGAACAGCCCTATTGGGTTTATTTCATGGTTAAATGATTCCCTTTTCTCTGTAATAATAAAACAGTACCTGTACTTGATCCCAACTAAGATATAATTACCCCTTATTGGGGGCAGAACAGCCCTATTGGGTTTATTTCATGGTTAAATGATTCCCTTTTCTCTGTAATAATAAAACAGTACCTGTACTTGATCCCAACTAAGATATAATTACCCCTTATTGGGGCAGAACAGCCCTATTGGGTTTATTTCATGGTTAAATGATTCCCTTTTCTCTGTAATAATAAAACAGTACCTGTACTTGATCCCAACTAAGATATAATTACCCCTTATTGGGGCAGAACAGCCCTATTGGGTTTATTTAATGGTTAAATGATTCCCTTTTCTCTGTAATAATAAAACAGTAACTGTATTTGATCCCAACTAAGATATAAATAATCCTTATTGGATGCAAAACAATCCCATGTGGTTGAATGAATGTTTTCTTGATTCTTTAGTAGACTTAAGGTATGAAGATCCAAATTACAGAAAGACCCCTTATCCGGAATACCCTTGGTCCCGAGCATTCTGGATAATGGGTCCGATACCTGTACTAGAAAGTAAGAGAATACAACTAAAGGCTATCCTAGACAGAGATACTTACAAGGCATACACAAACTGCAAGCAAAAATATTACAAACTAGGAGACAAATGCACTAAACATTTTACTAATATGATTAAAAAAATACAGCCCACAACACATATCTTATCGATCAAAGATGCCAACAGAAAATACACCATGACACAATCAATATTGCAAAAGCATTCCAAGAATAGTACCAAACTGCCCACCCCAACAACACCAAAAAAGGAAATAGAGGTGATAGATGATTTTATAAAACAAGCAAACCTACCCTCATTATCTACTGAACAAAGAGAAACACTAGACCGCCCATTCACAACCCAAGAAATAGCAGAAACAATAGACTCCCTACCGACAGGAAAAAGCCCCGGCCCAGACGGTTACAGCGCGCTATACTACAAATCCTTTAAGAAAGAAATATGCCCCCTAATGTGCAATTACTTTAACTATATAGATGACAGACACAATTTCCATAAACAAGCAATGGAAGCACATATTACAATAATCCCTAAACAAGGAAAAGACCCACAACTATGCTCTAGCTACAGACCCATATCCCTGATTAACATCAATTTAAAAATATACGCCAAATTAATTGCAAATAGACTTAAACAACACCTACCATCATTAATCCACCCAGACCAAACTGGCTTTGTCCCCAAAAGGGAAGGAAAAGACAATATCTTCAAAGTAATATCACTAATCAACCATGCACAATTAAAACATACCCCCACTATCATTCTCACCACGGATGCAGAAAAAGCATTCGACAGAGTGTCATGGCCATTTCTTAAAAAAACACTGGCAGGATGTGGAGTAGGCAACACAACAATAAATAGAATACTAGCCCTCTACTCAGATCCACATGCACGAGTAAGACTCAATGGAACTCTCTCACCACCAGTCCAGATCCACAACGGCACAAGACAGGGATGCCCCCTATCCCCAATACTTTTCGTCCTAGTAATGGAAACCTTCCTCTCCCATATACGACAAGACCCCAACATATTACAGGCATCTTAACCAACAAAAAAGAACATAAAATTGCAGCCTTCGCTGTCGATTTACTAATGTTCATTACTAAGCCAATCATATCTTTGCCTAACCTTCTAAACCTGATTAACAAATTCAGCACCTTATCCAACTTCAAAGTTAACTTCACAAAATCAGAAATATTGAACATAAACCTACCTAACCTAACCAAAAAAACCATAGAGGACACCTTCCCTTTCAAATGGGCCAAGAACTCAATTCAATACCTAGGAGTACAAATAACAGCAGACTTAACACAACTATTTCAAAAAAACTATCCCCAGCTACTATAATCCATCATAAGGACAACTTAACATATCATGGCTAGGGAAAATACAAACAATAAAGATGTTTACAATGCCCAAAATACTTTTATTACTTCAAACGCTTCCAATAGATATCCCCAACACTTACTTCAAAGCATTAAAAGCTGCAATAACCAAATTTATATGGGCCAACAAATCTGCAAGAATAAATTTTGAACAACTAACCTTACCAAAAGAGAAAGGAGGACTCACACTCCCCGACCCCCAGCGCTACTATGCAGCGATCCACCTTGCAAGAATAAGAAGCTGGTCCACCACTATAAAGGAGAAACCCTGGGTAACCTTAGAAAGAATGAGTTCAGAAACACCTCTTACAAACTTTTTATGGACAGACCAGCCCTTGATAAATAAAGATATGAAAAACCACCCCCTGATAGGTCCTACGTTTAGGTTCAAAAACAGACAAAGGGAATTAACAGCATCCCCATATATAATACAACCACTATTACAAAACCCCACCTTTACTCCAAGTATGGATAAAGGAACCTTTAGAAACTGGCAGGAGAAAGAAGAGAAACCCACCAAAATAAAAGACTTTATTAAAAATGATGGTTGAACTTGATGGACGTTTGTCTTTTTTCAACCTAACTTACTATGTTACTATGGGAGAGCCTACTAGACAAACCAGACCCCATAGACAAAGCGATCTCGACACTATACAAACTACTCACTACAAACATAACCACATCTAAACAATCATTTCAACATGAATGGGAAAAAGACCTTGAAACAGAACTAACTGAACAGATATGGGAAAAAATCTTTACAACAATCCACAAATCAGCAAGAGCAGTAAGAATAAGAGCAAGATCATCTCAGATATACACCCAGATACTGATCCAAGAAACAGAGCCCGTGACGATTCTCCTAAATGTCACTCCAGATAAAAAAAACCCTGTCAGACCCACTTACCTTACACTTGCTCCACGCAGCTAAAACATTAATCCCGCGAAACTGGAAATCCAAAACTCCATCATCCCACAACGAATGGATAAATCTAGTTGAAGATTTAAGGAAGATGGAGGAAATTACCCATATTATACACAAAACAAACTCACAGTACTGGAGAATCTGGGAACCATGGTTAAATTTTGTAAAGACCAACCCCTACACTAGAATAGAACAGGACAGGCAGACTTGTTAATAAAACAAATACCTGACAGAGAAATTGATGTACTAGGGATACACCTATTGTCATGATTGTACTGATAATGCATATATACTGTAATCTTTGTGATTGTGATTACCCCTCCCTTCTTCCCCTCTGTACCCCCATTATTTGTTACAAAATAAAGAATATTTAAAAAAAAAAATTGAAAATCCAAAGTACAAAGAAGAACAAGTTACAACCAGTAATTAGAGAAAAATCAAGCAATGAACAGCAATTAGAACCAAGCAAAACTCAAAATACAATACAATCACTGAAAATTAGTGATGGGCGAAAAGTTTCGCCAGGCATGGATTCGCGGATTTCCGCGTTTCGCCATTGGCGGATTGTTTCGCGAAACGGATGAAAAATTTCGCCGCGGAAAAATTCGCCGCACGTCCAAAAATTGTCGCTGGCGTCAAAAAAGAATAGTCGCGGGCGACAAAATAATAGCCGCGGGCGACGAAACAATAGCGCGCGACAAAATAATAGCCGCGGGCGACGAAACAAGAGCCGCGCGACGAAACAAGAGCCGCGGCCGATGAAATAAGAGCCGCGGCCGACGAAACAAGAGCCGCGGGCGACAAAACAATAGCCGCGGGCGACAAAACAATAGCCGTGGGACAAAATAATAGCCGCGGGCGACAAAATAATAGCGTGCGACAAAACAATAGCCGCGGGCGACAAAATAATAGCGTGCGACAAAACAATAGCCGCGGGCGACAAAATAATAGTGTGCGACAAAACAATAGCCGCGGGCGGCGAAACAATAGCCGCGCGTCAAAATAATAGCCGCGGGCGACAATTTTTTTTTGTCGCACGACATTTTCGCCGTTTCGCGAATTTTTCGCCGTATCGCGGATCTTTTCAAAGATTCGCGAATTTTTCGGCGAAGCGAAACGGAACAGATTCGCTCATCACTACTGAAAATCAATTGAACTAGTAATGAACAGCAATATAAAACTAGAAGTACAAGCAAGAACTAGTCAGAAGTAAAACTAGTCAGAAGTCAAAGCAAAACTCGAACAACAATAAAATCACTAATAAGAAAAGAATCAGTGATAAACAGCAATACAAAACTGAAAATGAACAATAAAATGCAATAAAATTCACAGAAATACAATAAATCCAATAAGTAAAATAAAATAAAATGTATTCCACTGTGTGATTTGTGTTCAGGATACCTGATCACAAGTCACACTGTGAGATGGTGGTAACAAGCAAAAATATATAATAAAGCAATAAAGCGAGAAAATGGGATACTTGTAAAACTACCGCAACAGGCAGAGACTGGAGAAAAAACCCCAACTGATCAGACCAAGAAAAAAAATGCTATAAGCTCAACCCCCTGAACTCTTCAACTTCCTGAACTCTCTGGAACTTTCTGGAACAAAAATCCTATCAGACTAGCCAGAACTTACAATCAAATAAAATGCAATTAGTAGTAACTAGTGGTCAAAATATCACAATAACAAGAGAACCAGTAATGATTAGTAATAAAAATCTATAAATTTAAAGCACAAGCAAAAACAAGTTAGAACTAGTTATAAAAAACAATGCATTTTGTTCAGCCAACAGAGCCACTTGTTGCCTTTTAAGCTCTACCTTCTCCTCTTGCAGGCTCAACATGGCAGCCTCGTGTTGGGCCTTACGTGCCATGTCTGCCTCATGTAGGCTTAGCATTGCCGACTCGTGTGCGGCCTGCCTGACTTTCACTGTAGGCCTCAGTGGCCACACACAATTCGGAATGCACTAGATGGAGTTTGTGCATCATCGCTTTGTGGTTCTTAATTAGGGTTTTGTGGAACCTATCTTTTAGCTGTTCCTTGGGGGCCACGTTCTCTCGTGTGGCCTGGGGTTGGAGCTGCTGCTGCTGGGGAATGTTGGCCGGCTCTTCATCCAAGAAGAAGGCCACGTCGCTGCCACCGACGTGTGACCCTCTCTCACTTTCCTCCCCACTAAATGTTTCATCTTGTATTTCAGGATGGTGCTGTGGGGAGTGGAGCCCAGACGAGGAGCGTCCACCTTTGGGAAAAAAAAGAAAAAAGTTTATTTCATTTTTTGTTATCTTCATGATGCAAAGCAAACTTCATGGACACTGATTGTCAGTTTTGTTCAAACATGACCAAGTTTATTTGTACCAAAAAATCTGTGGACATTGATTCATTCCAAATGAGGCAAAAAGGTAAAATCAAGTTGAAAAGATTGATTGTCCAAAAGTACAAGATGAACTGACTGCACCTAACCCAGCAAGGCACACTTGGCAAATAACACCCCCTATCTTATTAGCAATACACTGCACTCCTGGAACTGAAACAGCTGCAATATACACACACAATTCATTATTATGCCACTGCACAAGCCTAACACACAACACAGGTCGAACCAAATTTGTTAAGAATAATACCTGGAACGGGAGCAGATACCATTTGTCTGCGCCTGCTCGGCCCAGGTGGGGATGAATCTGTTGGAGAAAAGATTGTTTAACCTTAATCTTAAGCTTCTCTGCCAAAGTAAACACACTTGTATTACTGTCATTACACCTACCTTGGCCAACATTCCGGTCTGTATCAAAGGTGCTGGAGACACCGCGCACACTCTCCCAGTGTATAAATGGCAGCAGCAGCTCCTCATACCGGGTTAAATGCACCTGCATATTTCCCTATTATTTTATCAAAGTCGGGCACCAGTGCCTCGTTCTCAAATTGATGTTCCGCAGCCTCTCCTGCCTCTTCCTTTTGAAAGCTGAGGGTCCAGATTAGGGGTGGAAGCTCATCGCTCTCACCGGTGGCTTCCTCCGGATGGTAGTCCCTGTCTGTGCCCTCAGCATCAGACAGATCTTCAGGGCTGGAGCTGGGTGACACCGTAGTGGGTAGGTGCAGCCTCTTCTTGCCACCCACAGTGGTCTCCATCCTTTTTTTTTTTTTAAAGCAAAATTGATTAAGCGCCTACAACTGTTTTTTCAATAGCAATTATGTGCTCTTCCTGCAGAAAGTAGCGCACGCGTTATTTAACGGATGTAGAGTTTTCGCGACTAAAATATCGCATGCAGTATCGCACGTAAATTACCGCAAGTATGCTTATAGTGAATCGTGCGTTAAGTCGCAAAAATTTAGACGCGGTAAAATTTTTAACGCACGCTATAAATAGCGCACGTTTTAACGCACTTTAGTGAATGAGCCCTAAAAGGTTTGTTTCAACCCAGATATGTTTTGGTGAATTTTATTTTATTTTTGTCAAAGACGGTTTGTATCCAAATCCCAATGTGGCTTCCTTATACTTACACACAGGGGAAACAGATTGTATCGGTGCTGTTACCTCAGAAAAGTACGGGCCCCAGAGATTGGCGCTGTCATTGACAAATAGTTTCCCATCAGATTCAGATCCATCAAAGCTTCCAACCTTAATGCTCTTTTTGTTTCCTATTCCTAAGAAGTACCATTTCACTATATCATAACGGGCTTGTGGGTTTCCATTGTCTTTAAAGTATATTTTGTCCCCAGAAGACGTTCTAAATGTCACATGTGGCATCAATGCATTTAGCTTAAAAATATTTAAAGGTACATATAGTTAGAAATAAAACATTATTATGAAATGCTTTATTATATATATATATATATATATATAACTGGCCTTCAGGCTGGGCCCCCTTAGCCCATAACAAGGTTACATATATATAGAAACATTGGGGTAACAGTCACCCCGCTATAGTTCCAGGGGTACCCAGGGCACAAATAAGCACTCACCCCAAATCCCCCCACTAACTGGCCTTCAGGCTGGGCCCCCTTAGCCCATAACAAGGTTACAGATATATAGAAACATTGGGGTAACAGTCACCCCGCTATAGTTCCAGGGGTACCCAGGGCACAAATAAGCACTCACCCCAAATCCCCCCCTAACTGGCCTTCAGGCTGGGCCCCCTTAGCCCATAACAAGGTGACAGATATATAGAAACATTGGGGTAACAGTCACCCCGCTATAGTTCCAGGGGTACCCAGGGCACAAATAAGCACTCACCCCAAATCCCCCCTAACTGGCCTTCAGGCTGGGCCCCCTTAGCCCATAACAAGGTTACAGATATATAGAGACATTGGGGTAACAGTCACCCTGCTATAGTTCCAGGGGTACCCAGGGCACAAATAAGCACTCACCCCAAATCCCCCCTAACTGGCCTTCAGGCTGGGCCCCCTTAGCCCATAACAAGGTTACAGATATATAGAAACATTGGGGTAACAGTCACCCCGCTATTATTATAAAATAATCTCCCTTAACTTTAAATGTTCAGAAAAGTACATATAGACAGTGTTTCCCCTAAATGTAACAAAGGGAAATAAAGAAATTAAAAGGAAAAAAGTAAAATAAAATAAATATTACATACATCAACCAAAAATCACTCATGGGCCACTTCACAAACCTTACTAATTCTTACAAGATCTTATTGTGCAAACAATTACCTTCACTATGCTGTCTACTTGTGATCCCAGTAGTGACCATTAAAAAAATTTCAAAGTTTTAGCCTTGGAAAGCAAGTTGCTGGCAAAATGTATTCATTGTAAAAAGGAATGAAGCAGTAGAATTTTTACTAAATCAGATGAGTGAGTGTAGGACAGGCCAGACCGGGGGTGAGTGAGTGTAGGACAGGCCAGACCGGAGTTGAGTGAGTGTAGGACGGGCCAGACCGGGGGTGAGTGAGTGTAGGACGGGCCAGACCGGGGGTGAGTGAGTGTAGGACAGGCCAGACCGGGGGTGAGTGAGTGTAGGACAGGCCAGACCGGGGGTGAGTGAGTGTAGGACAGGCCAGACTGGGGGTGAGTGAGTGTAGGACAGGCCAGACCGGGGGTGAGTGAGTGTAGGACAGGCCAGACCGGGGGTGAGTGAGTGTAGGACGGGCCAGACCGGGGGTGAGTGAGTGTAGGACGGGCCAGACCGGGGGTGAGTGAGTGTAGGACGGGCCAGACCGGGGTTGAGTGAGTGTAGGACAGGCCAGACCGGGGTTGAGTGAGTGTAGGACAGGCCAGACCGGGGGTGAGTGAGTGTAGGACGGGCCAGACCGGGGGTGAGTGAGTGTAGGACAGGCCAGACCGGAGTTGAGTGAGTGTAGGACGGGCCAGACCGGGGGTGAGTGAGTGTAGGACGGGCCAGACCGGGGGTGAGTGAGTGTAGGACAGGCCAGACCGGGGGTGAGTGAGTGTAGGACAGGCCAGACCGGGGGTGAGTGAGTGTAGGACAGGCCAGACTGGGGGTGAGTGAGTGTAGGACTGGCCAGACCGGGGGTGAGTGAGTGTAGGACAGGCCAGACCGGGGGTGAGTGAGTGTAGGACAGGCCAGACCGGGGGTGAGTGAGTGTAGGACGGGCCAGACCGGGGGTGAGTGAGTGTAGGACAGGCCAGACCGGGGATGAGTGAGTGTAGGACTGGCCAGACCGGGGGTGAGTGAGTGTAGGACAGGCCAGACCGGGGTTGAGTGAGTGTAGGACTGGCCAGACCGGGGGTGAGTGAGTGTAGGACGGGCCAGACCGGGGGTGAGTGAGTGTAGGACAGGCCAGACCGGGGGTGAGTGGGACACAGTTGGGCAGCTTGACTATATTACAATATATGGACAAACATTGCCTGTTTGGTTTAACTCTTTTACTGCCAACGAAGTATGGGATACTTTGTGGCAGTAAAAGGGCTTAAATGCCAACGACGTGTCCCATACTTTGTTGGCATGTAAAGGCTGCTCTCTGCAGGGGTGGCACTTTTTTTATTTTTGCATTTACACACTTACACACACACTCACATACATTTATACACACTTACAGCACACATTTTAGCAGTTTTTTTTTTCATTTTTCACACTTCTATATACTTATTTACACTCATATACACACTTACACACTATAACACAACTTTTGCACATGTACACACATGTATATACAAACACTTTGGGGTTTTTTTTGTTTTGTTTGTTTTTTTTTATTTTATCACTTTGTTTTTAGTTTTTTTTTACCTAAAAACTGTTTATTTTGACAGCGTGACTATTGGATCAGATATTCTGACCACTAATTACACTGTCATGTGACTTATTTTGTTGTTTCACTGATTTACACAATTTTTGTGGTTTTATCGCATTTTATCCCTGTATAAGTGTTCCTAATCTGTTTTTAGCGTAGCTTTGCCAGGTGTAACTTTGGTGTACAAAAATAACTTTGCCTATTTTGAATTCATCAGAATGTGTACTTTCCACAAATATGTGGTTTTCTGGGGGTCTCTGTATAGTTAGGGGGGGTTACAGCACATAATACACTGACAGGGGGCTCTGTGTGCAAAAGCTGAGCTGGCAGGCGCTATTTTCATTTTGGGGTCAGTACATACCGCAGACTTTGGTATATCTATGCATATTGGGCATCAACCTGTTCAGTAGGCCTCTGGTGTTCCTATTTGGGGTGTGTTGCCTTTGTACGCAAGAAATTCTGTGAGATAAATGCGGCAAATTGCAACATTTTTAGGCAATTTTCTGAAATGTCATAAAAACCAATAACTTTAGGAAAGCTTTGCATGTTGGTACTTTGGTGTAGAAAGGACTCTTTACCCTTGTTGGATTTGTCAGAATGTGTACTTTCCAAAAATATATGGTTTTGTGGGGGTCTCTGTATAGTTAGGGGAAGTTTTGGCACATAATACACTGACAGGGGGCTCTGTGTGCAAAAGCTGAGTTGGCAGGCGAGAAATCCTTATGCGCTATTTTCATTTTGGGGTCAGTACATACCACAGACTTTGGTATATCTATGCATATTGGGCATCAAACTCTTCAGTAGGCCTCTGGTGTTCCTATTTGGGGTGACTTGCCTTTATCTGATCTTTATCAAGAAATTGTGAGAGATAAATGCGGCAAATTGCAACATTTTTATGTGATTTTCTAAATGTCATATAAATCTGCAAACTTAGGAAAGCTTTACAGCTTGGTACTTTGGAGCAAAAAGAAATGTTTACCCATTATAGATTCGGGGGGATGTGTACTTTCCAAAAATATATGACTTTTTGGGGTGAGTGTACTTTTTATTAGCTTTATCCCACATATAATGATGTAAATGTGTTGATTTTGCAGGAGCTGAAATAACAGAAATGATAGATCATATGGGGGTATGTTCTCATTGGGGCCCCTACATGCCACATACTTAGGTAAACCTATACATATTGAGCATCAAACTGTTCAGGGGACCCCTGGTGTTCATATTTAGGGTGTTTTATTTGGTTACTTTATGACCTGTAGGAGATAAGATATTATAGACTGGAAGCTTTGAAGCAATTTTTTTTAAAAAATCACAAATTTTGATAAAAACTAATAACTTTAGGAAAGCATTGCGACTTGATTGTTTGGAGCAGACAGACAGTTGTGCCTATTCTGGATTCCCCAGAATCTGTTCTTTCCAAAAATGTATAATTTTCTGGGATAAACCTTCTGTTAGTGGAATTTTTGGCCTTGAAATCTAAAGTATGCAGCTTTCTGGAGCAGTGCTTTGGGAATTTGGTAGGGTACTGCTGGGAGTTTTTGACCTATACAAGTGAGAAATCCCCATAAAACTATATATATTTTGTATTGGCACGTTCAAGAGACACGGGACTTTCCAAATCAGTTGTATATTCATGCATAAAATAATTTTTTTTGCATTTTTAGACATTTAGAAGCCTATATCTTGTTACAGAATTGGAATTACACAAAAATTCGACCATATTTTGAAAGCTTAGGTTGTTCTGAAAAAAACAATATATTGTTTTCCTGGGTAAACTAAAAGTCCCCCAGAGGAAAGGCCCCTAAAGTGAAACAGTGCAAAATGTTCAAAAACTGTCTGGCAGTAGAAGTTCCACTTTGACCAAAACAGCTGGCAGTAAAAGGGTTAAAGGGGAGGGCACTTTATTACTGGGCACAACATGTTACTATTCTATGATATGGGTAAGTGCAGAGAATCTCGTGTCTGTATCAATTAACACACAGTATAATTCCCATAACTGTACAAAGGAACGTACCTGCCATTGCTTAAAGTACATGTGTAGGCTCTCTGCTGATTTAGGGGAACGTGTCATTGTGCCGTACAGTTCATGGAGAGTGTGAGCCATTGTGTAAACTGCAGTGTAAACCCCATAAGCTATTCTGTAATTAAATGTTTCATAGAATGACAGAACTGTATCATCAAATGTTTCATTCCCGGTACATTTTTTAAGTGAGATGTCTCTCTTGGAAAAGGTGCAATTAAGTAATAGTCCCCAAATTTGTGGTAATAAAGTATGCCGTTGATATGTATATGGATTTAATGAATAGAAAAACTGCTTAAAACCAGGAATCTCCCCTTGTTGCAAGGAAATTACCAAAGTGCCATTGAAAGTTACTAATGCTTCTAAATATTTCAGCTCAGCTATACGGGAGACAGATGAGGATGCAATCCATATTTTTTGAGGAATTTTATCAGGATCAAATAAGTCAGCAATATGGTAAATAGAATGTGAACTGAGAAAAAAAATGACCACCTTAGCCGTGCTTCTATAGATTGTGTTTTTTATTTGCCTGGAATATGCCCGTTTAGGTGTAGACAAATATTTGAGTATAATGAGGAAGGCCAAGCAGCCGCCATCTTTGTTCATTTGATTTTGTAGCCTTTCACTTGCCCTGTGCCCAGTGTCATCATCCATTACAATAAGCCCAACCCATTTCCAGCCAAAATGCCTAATCAGGCTAATGATAGCATCAATTTCATTTAACTCATTGGGGATCATTTGGTAGAAAGACGGAAACTCTAGTCTGTTATTAAATATGGGATCAGCAGAGCCGTAACTGATCTGTAGATACAAGAAAAATACCCATTTCTTCCAAAGTAAAATAAGAAGCAGATTTGGCAATAGCAAATTTCATACTTATTACAGGTATGGGACATATTATCCAGAGTTCTCGAGACCTGGTGTTTTCTGGATAAGGGATCCTTGCATAATGTTGATCTCCATACAGTAAGTCTACTAAAAAATGGTTTAAATATTAAATAAACCCAAGAGGATTATTTAACCACCAATAAGGATTCATTATATCCTATCAGTATATCCTATGCTTAGAAAAAGCAAATTAATTTTCATATCTAATTATTTGCTTAAATGAAGTCTATGGAAGATGGCCCTCCCTTTATTCATAGCTTCTGGATAAAGGGTCTTCAGATAACAGATCCCATAAAGACAGCATAATTAATATGTGAATTTTCATTCGTTTACAACTTCATCAGATCAAAAACTTTAAATATTAGCACAGATGGAGCTCAGTGAATAGCAACGTGTAATTGCCTTTGCCATGATATGTACAGAGTGATGACATTTTATGCCATAATACACTGACTGTGATTGGATAGGATTTGGCTGATCAATATACAGGCTTGTTGTTCATTCCCTACTTTCCATGCATGCAGCACATCTCACATGGGTTTAAAAATGAGAACTGGTTGGTTGTTGAGCCTCAATGCCCCATTGACCTATTTGGAATGGAAGGTTGGTCTGTACAAATCACCAGGTTTCAAACAAAGAAGTGGATTAGCCAATAAGGTCAAGATTGGTCAAACAACCATATTGCTATAAAAAACCTAATAATTTACTCTGCATCTCCAAATGTTTCCAAACTATAAGTTAAATCAACACGGTGTATAGGGCTGGTTTAGAAAAGATATAAGTAATTGACTAGAACTGAGTGTAAGGAATGACAGAGGGGCCTCTTGGTTAAATGTCATATCTGAGCCATCGCTGTCCATGACACACTTGTCATGAAATTTAAAATAAAAGAATGCCGGATACTGAGGCTCAGTGCCTAATTGTAGGTCCTGGATTTGCTACAATTCTGTACAATTAGGTTTTTGACTCTTGGATTAGTTCCTGACTATCCCGGTCACTGTTTGTCAAGAACTGTTACTGAATCAGACTAAAACCTTGGATACCACTGTCCCCCAAGGCAGGCAAGTTGGTGGCATGCATTATGGCAGGGATCCCCAACCAGTGGCTCAGGGGCAACATATTGCTCCCCAACCCCTTGGATGTTGCTCTCAGTGCCCCCAAACCAGGGAGTTATTTTTGAATTCCTGACTTGGGGGTAAGTTTTGGTTGAATAAAAACAAGATTTCCTACCAAATAAAGCCCCTGTAAGCTGATAGGGTGCATAGAGGCCCCTAATAGCCAATCACAGCCCTTATTTGGCTCCTCCATGAACTTTTATGGTGCTTGTGTTGCTCCCCAAGTCTTTTTACATTTGACTATGGCTCCCGAGCCACTATTCTATTAGTATTCTGCACTATTCTATTAGTATTCTATTACTAAGTTTGTTTAAAGGGAAGGGTAGAAAATAATGAGCAAAAGATTTAATTAGAGCCCAAGTAGTAGGTAGTAGGTGCCAAATAATTTATTATGGGTTTAGTAATGATTAGTACCCAGGTATACTTTCTTGGCAGGAGGTGTCTGTGCTTGAAAACCATTTAAAACAATGAATGGCACCAACTATCATATAAAAATAAGACTATATTGTACCCTGAGATATAGAAAGGCAATGAGCAGTTGTTACTTTAGGGTATAGCATCTTGGTAGTAGGTGCTGGAAACACTAGAATAATATACACTCAGTATTAAATCCCATAGTGAAACAGGTGACTGAGCTAAAGTTCCATGACTGCTTTCATCAAACTGTTGTATACTTTAGTGGTTATTTGATTTAGTTACTTTAATGGTAACATGTCAATGTGCCCAATGAAATTTATATATACACAAACACACTTCTTCATATAGCCTTTGTTTTATGTGTTTGATATATAACCCCAGCCCTTTTCAAATGCATGTCATGAGTGTGAATAGGGTTAAACTGGCCTGCCAGAGTATCGGGTTAACCCACAGTGGGCCCAAGCTCTAGTGGGATCCAGACAAGGACAATTAATACATAACACAATGAATGTTTAATGATCTTGATGTTTAGTTGCTGTGAGTGTGAGCCCTGGCTGTCTGGTTCTTTGGCAGCTCCTATTGGGCCAAGTGTTATACTGAATCCAACTCATTCCCCTACTCAAAGACTGAAGAAGGAAAAAAACAGTAATTAGTTGAATTTACTAGCAGTCTATGGAATTGTTATTTCAGCACAGACCTGAGGGTACCTGTAGATCCCTGTGAGCCGCGCGATGGACAGAGATGATTCTAAAGACAAGTCTCCTATGAACCCCACAACCTTCCTGTTATTCCAGCAGCTGTAATTTGGGATTATTTGTTCTGTTCCAGACAGGATACTGAGAGTGCTTGCAAAAGATATTACTCCTGAGCCACAGGAGTCATAGATCCGATAGCCCAAAGTCACATTAGGCAGTATCTCCGGGTCCTTATTGATCTCCCCAATCGTATAAATGAGAACCAGTAGGTGGCGATAGCGTCTGAATGAGTATCTGTTATGTAGGGAGAGAGGTTTAAATATTCCAATCAATGAATCAGGTTAAATACAGAGATAATGTGAGTATTTCTAGTGCATTTACAGTGCATCTGTCTCCTTCCCAAGGTTCTGTGTGAGATTCAGGCTGAGCTTCAGGCAAAGGCACTTTCATATGTGTAAAAATGTACTCAGAAAATGGAAAGATACTAAATATACGGGCATGTGCCCTCTGGTACCCAAACTGTCAGTCTGACACTTAACCAGCCCAAACCTTCTATTCCTTAGTTCCAGTACTGGAATCCTGTCCCATATAAATCTACTGAAACCAAGTAAAAAATCTAAAGGGTTCAGAACATTTCAATTGTTATTTAAAAATGCAGTGCAGAGTGCAAAGTGCAACATTTAGCCACAAATTGCCACATTTTTTATTAACTGCAGCCCCCCCCCAGAAATTCATTGCCATTGCGGCCATGTCCCAAGACCTACTGAGGTTCCCCCTTAGCACATGTGCATTTTGTGCAAATCTGGTTCAAGCTGTGAGTAATGTATTCAGTGGCCTATTGTGTCTATTGATTCAACCCAACTCTACCATTCCTCCTAGAGAACCGATCCTAAGCCCAAGCCTGGAGCCTGAGTCCAGTCTACTATCCAAATCCATATCCAAAATTATGCATCTCCCCCCAGGAACCCCAGTTAATGGACCTCTACATCCAGTGGGGAGGGTGGAAGAGATGCTGCTGTGCTGCTCCCCTGCCTGTGAGAGGAACTGGTCTTTCTCTTTTGGGCCTCACCGCTCTATCCCTAACCCAAGAACACAGATGGTCCAATCAGCTCCCAAATAGGAAATATTACACTGCACCTGAGGGGGGGGGCTGCCTACTAGCACCCATCATGCCCTGCTTCCCTTCATTTTACTACAGATCATTGGGTCCCAGGATTCTTGTACATGTTACATGGAGTGAAGAGGAGGTGCAATTTTGTCCCTATAACTTCCCCAAGCATTTGTGTTGATCTGTAAATAAGAATAAATTAAGTGAATATACAGTATAAAGTAAATCAATTTGTGCCTTTCTGTCCCACTCTCCCTATAACCCATAGTGACCCAGGCAGCCCATGTCACTCAGTAATGTATAATGGCAAATGGCACAGAGGGGGAAGGTGAGACCTTATACAGGGTTTGTGAGACTGAGAATAAACATTTTGTCTGGGAGTTTCATTTGTTTCTACATTTACTCTATTTTTCCCTCCCATCTTCTAAAACAAAAAATGTTGTATATACTAATTCTCTCTATTCAGTACAGTGATACTTTTGTTTTCTAATGTCAGGATAAAAAGTAACTTGTCCTTACGTGCTACAATGCGTGTCCTTACCCCTGCCAGACAGATCATTTATCTGGAGAATTCCCCCAATGATCAAGTCCCCATCACTAAAGTAGTTTGTCTCTCTGCTACTGCTCAGCTGGCACCCAGAGCTGGGACTGGGCATTTCAGCTGCAGAAGGGAGTACCTGGAACATCAGAACCAGTAGCAGAACCTTGAGTCTGGCAGGAAACAGAACCTTCATTGATCTACAGAACTGAGCAAAGAGATGATGCAGTTTCCTGGGCTGATGGGGAGACATCCAGTGACAGAGCAGCCAAAGTGTGTCCTTCTGGCATTGGAACAGTAACAGTTCCCTTAGTTATATATCTTCCCTGAACTGCAATCTATGAGCAGCTGCAGCCACTGACATATTTTAGCAGCACAGTTATAGAGTTTCCTAAATCAGCCATAATAGCCGGTGTCCTGCTCTTCCCAATACAGCAGCAGCCTTGGGATTTATGGACTTTGTTTTGGAACTCAATTTTTTTTATTCATGGAGATGATATTGATGGCCTTTTGAAAAATAAATATGCATTCAACCCTATTCCAACTCCCAAGAATCTTTTGTGCTGGACTTTAGGAATTATCTAAGAGAAAAAGTGGGCATTCATCCTAGTTTTCATCTGTTCCTCAGGCTGCCCCTCCAGACTGAGCAAGAACAGAAGGGATATGGGTATGCTGGTGAATTCCCTTATTCCACTTCAGGCTGACCTCCCAGCCTCTACAAAGCTTAGAACTTGTACCTGATCCTTAGTCACCCTTCCCCCTGCACTCCCTGCCAGTGTGCATCTAATCCAAATCAAGAAAGATGAAACCTGCTGACACCATGCGGTTCTTTAACCTGCAGGCACCTTTATTGTGTAGGTCACAAGATGTTTTGGGATTGCCTCCCTTTATCAAGTGAACATCAAATAGTATAGTGAATAATCCTGAGGGCCAGACATATCTGCACCAGTGAGGACATGTATGATGAGGCAGCCAATGAACTAACAGAAAGGTTTGTAGAAAAAGGAAAAATACAAACAGAACATGTATCTAAAGAGGTTAAACAAGTACCCGGCAATCCTTATTGGGTTACAGAGAAGTAAGAAATAAACCTCATCCCATTCCTTTTGTCTCCACTTTTGATCACAGAAATAATAAAATCGAACATGTGATCAAAAGATATCGGCCTTTACTTCAGACTGATATAGTCATATGGGAAACTGTTTTAAGAACCCCCACTTTTTTCTTATAAAAGGGGAGCCTTTTAAAGGTGTCTGCAGGTTAAGGAACCCATGGTGTCAGCAGCTCCCGGCCTCTACACTTGGCCTCCCTGGGAGGGGGAATACCTACAATTTAGGAATAATAAATAAATAATAAAATGCATCATTTGAATCACCAAAAGGATCTACTCTTAGTTTTGTGGCTCAAGTCAGCAGTATAGATTAGTGTAAGCTGTGACATAAATGTTAGGCTATTCCTACTGGCTGGGATTCAGAAATGAAGATGAATAACATTGCCCCTTTGCAACTGGCGTCCCGGCATTTGGTGTCTCTACATGTACAAGTGCCTACTATTAGTGATGAGTGGAATTTTTCTCTAGGTTTCCCTGTGAAAAAATGCCCAAAGACTCCAATGGCCACAAAAGTAAAGTTAAAAAAGAAAAGTTGCTCTTTAGCCATGAAAAATATGCTTATTAAATTCAAGACTTCAGTGTATTTCATGAATTTTTGCTCTTTCATGAATTTTTCGGCTCCAATCCTCAGCAATCAGTGTCTCCTGGAGAAGGACAGTATCCATATGTTAAGATGGCACGCTTATATTAAGCTGTCTAATATATTTGTTCCATATGTTTCCTATTAATCACATTCCAGACTTCAGTAACAATGGGGTATGGGAGGTATAGTGTGAATGGCAAGTCAATTGTACACTTGTAACATGTTAACCCATTCAGGCCTGGGGTATAACCTATTTTCCAATACCCAATATTTAACAGATCCAAATTACAAAAATATTTAGCTTATTTGGAAAACCCCCAATAGAGAGGTAGTGAACTGTTCGCCGGCGAACTAATTCGCGCGAACATCGGGTGTTCGCAAGTTCGCAAACTTTCCACGTATGTTCGCAATTTGGGTTCACTGTGTTTTTTTTCCGCTGCGTTTTTCCTCAGCCTAAAAACGCCGCACAACCACACATGGCGTTTTTCAGCCTAGTACTGGTGTAAGCAAATCCCGTTTCCATGGTGCTAATAGTGCGAAATAGCAAAAAAACGCCATGTATTCCTGCTAGGTCTGCCTGTTTTTACGCAACGCTGTGTCAACAAAGTATTTTTCAGATACATTTTTGCCCTTGATTCCCCTCCGGCATGTCACTGCCCAGGTCGTGGCACCCTTTAAACAACTTTAAAATCAGTTTTCTGGCCAGAAATGGCTTTTCTAGGTTTTAAAGTTCGCCTTCCCATTGAAGTCTATGGGGTTCGCAAAGTTCGTGAATATTCGCGCTTTTTGGCGTAAGTTCGCGAACGCATTCGCAAACTTTTTTTTTTGATGTTCGCTACATCCCTAACCCCCTAGCATTCTGAATATATTCTGAAGAATATGATATGTATAATAATATGTACTGGCAGACAGTAATCTAAATTCCAACACTAAGGGGCTGATTTACTTACCCACGAACGGGTCGAAATGAGTCCGATTGCGTTTTTTTCGTAATGATCGGTATTTTGCGACTTTTTCGTATGTTTTGCGATTTTTTCGGATTCTTTACGAATTTTTCGTTACCAATACGATTTTTGCGTAAAAACGCGAGTTTTTCGTATCCATTACGAAAGTTGCGTAAAAAGTTGCGCTTTTTTCGTAGCGTTAAAACTTACGCGAAAAGTTGCGCATTTTTCGTAGCGTTAAAACTTAAAAGGTGCAAAGTTTCGCATAAGTTTTAACGCTACGAAAAAAGCGCAACTTTTTGCGCAAGTTTTAACGCTACGAAAAATCGCCAGATTTTACGCAACTTTCGTAATGGCTACGAAAAACTCGCGTTTTTACGCAAAAATCGTATTGGTAACGAAAAATTCGTAAAGAATCCGAAAAAATCGCAAAACATACGAAAAAGTCGCAAAATGTTCGTTTTCAAGTCGGAACTTTTCCAATTCGGGTCGGATTCGTGGGTTAGTAAATCAGCCCCTAAGGGGGGCAAGGTGTGCCATCCTAACATCAGAATTGTATCTTGTTTTATTTGTAGCATAAATGCATTATGGGTTCTGAATATAATTTACTGTCTGTAGCCTAAATGTCAGGAAATTATTCTTGAGATTATGTAGCCCAGATATTACAATAGGTATAAGAGAGACAGTGCAGGGCACCCTAATTCATATGTTCTGGGAATGCCAACTTCTCCAACCACTATGGGCAGAAGTAGCTAATGTTAAACCACCTTCTAGAACTTCCAGTTCCTGAGGAAATATCAACGTTTCTACTGGGCAAGCCCTTCGACAAGATGCATAAACACACTCAAGCACTATTTAACCAAATCCTCTCAGCCGCAAGGCTAGCAATAGCCTCCAAACGGAAGTCAACAACAATATCAACTATTTCCAAAATCACAAAGAAAGTAAATGACAATAGACTCTTTGAATCCAGAACATCTTCTATGCAAAACAAGACAACCAACTATTTATACATTTGGTCCATATGGGAACTAAGAGGATATGTCTCTACCCCTGAGACAACCTTCCACTGTACCACAGACCGCTTCCCCCAAGATAGAGAGTAAGCTCTGTTGACCGCTATCTACAAACCCCAACAAATATATTATGCCATGCAGAACAACCACCACCAAAATAATTTAGCGAATGTGTCCTACACTTTGTATATTTTGCTTGTATTAACCCACTTTTTATTTTTCTTCCCCTCCCTTCTTTATAAAGCTCAATAAAAATCACAAGTTACAAAAAAAGAGACAGCGAATATTTAAGAAAATAAAATGACCTCACCCAAAGGTTGTGGAGCAGAATTTATTAATCTATTACTCCAAGGCATCTAAGTTTGCTTGTGATTGTTTCAGATTTCTAAGGCTGGTTCAGTGACTAGGTTGGGAATTATTTTTGTAGATTTTTAAGATTCAGAGTAGTTAAAAAGGTATCGGCACTGTTTTCCTGTTTAAACAAGGCTGTCAGGAGCATTGTACATAAACCTTCCCTCCCCCATCCCAGGGTGCCATGTTTTTCTAGTTTGTTTTACTAGAACCAGGAGAATGTTTTGCTTCCACTGACCAATATATCGGAATTAGTGATATCTATAGAAGTTTGTGGAGGACTCTATGTTGATTTTTCATTATAGAAATCAGGTTTACAAAAAATTTGATTTTGATTTAGTTTCCCCTATAAATCAGAGATCAGTACAATACATTATGTAATTTAAAGACTTTGGTTCCAATGGGCACACGGGTAATACTAAGGTTACACCAGGGAGGGATGTGCAGAACTGCTCAGCCAATGGTATTGTGTTCATATAATGAGCATACTTCTACTGTATAAACGTTGGGACAGATAAACAAATCTTATTTTCTAAAGACTGCATTGTATTTCCTTGTAAATTGAGGGAAATTACTATTATAGGAACATTTGGCATATTTGCCAATAAGGGAATTATTATACCGAGCTTTACCAAATAAGTACAGAGACAAGAGAGTAAATCATTTCTAATATATAATTGCAATAGTACAACCCAATTTTTGGTTTTCATTTGGCTACAGAGTAACGGGGAAAGATGGGACAGTTGATATGTGTGAGCTGGAAAGCATGAATACACTAGGGGGAATCACAAAGAGTAAAGTGTAGGCTTAGGCCCTGATTGGCCTGTAGATATATGTAAAAGTTAAACAGATAAAATTCCTGAAGGTTTAAAGAATGTTGGGACCTTGTAAAATGAAAAATGAAAGTATACCAGGTTATATCTTGTACTAATTGTGAAATTTGCTCCAAGTTTTTGTGAGTTTTTCAGATGGGTTCTTCCTCTACTGAACAGACCAAGGATAATAAAGGAAATGTGTCTCCTTGCAGCCCATGGATAGAGGGTACACGCCGTGTAGATTTATGGGATAATTGCTTAGGAGTTGTCTGTCAATCCTTTGTTATATGTTTGTTTGTAGTGAGTAACAGGAGCATGATTGCATGGTTCCAATACAGGGAAATCCTAATTAACATTGATTAATCTGCTCTCTCTTAACTACACTGTACTCCATCTAAGCAATGTTGATGTGTTTAAAGTTGAAATTTAAACGTGCAGATACTGAAGTCCTGCTCAGGTTAATAAATTGTTTATTATTAATAATAACGTACATTTTAAACCATTCAAATGATCAGTTCAAAGAATAATCCGTATACATCTTATAGACCTTTGATAGTTTGGATTATCATTTGACCCGGCCAGTTATGTGATAAAATGTTTGAAACTATCATTATAAGATGTATATGTTTAATAAGTTTGGAAGTTGTGATTATGGATCCAATATTTTTTCTTGCAAGATTATCAACTGTATATACATATGTTTTAGTTTTGTGTATAGGTATCAGACCCCTTATCTGGAAACCCATTATCCAGAAAGTTCTAAATTACAGAAAGGCCATCTCCCAACTCCATTTTAATCAAATAATTCACATTTTTAAAAATGTTTTTCTTTTTCTCTGTAATAATAAAACAGTACCTGTACTTGATCCCAACTAAGATATAATTACCCCTTATTGGGGGCAGAACAGCCCTATTGGGTTTATTTCATGGTTAAATTATTCCCTTTTCTCTGTAATAATAAAACAGTACCTGTACTTGATCCCAACTAAGATATAATTACCCCTTATTGGGGCAGAACAGCCCTATTGGGTTTATTTCATGGTTAAATGATTCCCTTTTCTCTGTAATAATAAAACAGTACCTGTACTTGATCCCAACTAAGATATAATTACCCCTTATTGGGGGCAGAACAGCCCTATTGGGTTTATTTCATGGTTAAATGATTCCCTTTTCTCTGTAATAATAAAACAGTACCTGTACTTGATCCCAACTAAGATATAATTACCCCTTATTGGGGCAGAACAGCCCTATTGGGTTTATTTCATGGTTAAATTATTCCCTTAGTGTAGTGTATCTTTTAATTGCCTGAAGCCCTAATAAAATGTGCTACAGAGTTTCTCTCCCTAACCCACAACAATAAAGTATTTTCCCTGTTTGGTCTCTGTTATATGGTAACCGTGGTAAGCCAAGTGTGTTGGATGTTGCAAACACCAACATGTAAAGGCCATGGGTTACTGCAGGGGCCTGAGATGGGATCCAGCCCAGATATGGGGGGCAGAATAAGGTGGGTAAGGGGTGGGTACAGCATCCAGTCAATGCAGCAAAGTGTAAAGGCCATGGGTTACTGCAGAGGGGTGAGATGGGATCCAGCCCAGACATGGGGGGCAGAATAAGGTGGGTAAGGGGGGGCTACAGCACCCAGTCAATGCAGCAAAGTAAGCTAGAAACAAAGCCTCTAAAAGTGTGTGGGTTTTTTTAACTGGCAGAAGGGTTCAAATTATGAGGATGAACAACTGGGAGTGTTTTTATAGTTAGATTAAATTTTAACTCACAGTACCCTAAAACTTAAGCCTGTGTGCGTCTCAGTAATCCTTTCACTTTCAGCACAAATACATATTATACATTAATGGGTGTCCCCGAATGTTATACCTTTTGTTTATTTAGGGGGCTCTTTCCTTGTAAAGTCCTTCGCCCTCTAGGTGGGGATTTGTAAGAAATTGCTCATCTTGGGGCCATTATTTGTGTTATATACATATGTGTTTGTGGCTTTATACATATATATGTGTTATACACTGAGTATGGGGGGAGTCCTACTGATTACTAAGAACCAGTTGTCCAATGACCCAGTTGTCTAATGACCCAGAACGTATAGCAAATGTGCAAGTGGTTGAACCCCTGGGTAATAGTGACCATAATGTTATTTCATTTGATGTTTGGTGCAGGAAACAAATTTACACGGGGGCAACAAAGACAATGAATTTTAGGAAGGCAAATTTTAGCTCCTTAAGGGCAGCGCTTCAGGGCATAGATTGGGGCATTATGTTTTCTGATAAAAACACAGAGCAGAAATGGTTGTCATTTAAAATGATATTAAATCATTACTGTTCTCAATTTATTCCATTAATAAGAAAAAGTAGAAGTGTTAAGAATCACCCTATGTGGCTTAACTCTGAGGTAAAGAAGTTAATAGGGGGAAAAAGGAAAGCTTTTAAGAAATATAAGTCAGAGGGGACAGTAGCTGCGTTTAATGATTATAAACACTATAACAAGTGTTGTAAAACAGCAATCCGGAAGGCAAAGATAGAAAATGAGGAGCGCATCGCGGCCGAGGCCAAGACTAACCCCAAAAAGTTTTTTAAGTATATTAATAGTAAAAAGATGCAGGTTGAGGGTGTGGCCCCATTGAGTTATAATAACAATATGGTTACAGCGGGTACAGAAAAGGCAGATGTGCTTAACCAGTTCTTTTCTTCTGTGTATACAGTAGGGGGAGCCAGTGGGCCAAGTCCCACCCAATAGCTTCACTGTTGCCTCAGCTCCATCTACACAGTGGTTGGCACAGGATATGGTGCTTAAAGGGTTACACACGATAAATGTAAACAAGGCACCTGGGCCAGATGGCATACACCCTCGGGTACTGAGAGAGCTAGGGGCAGAATTGCAGTGGCCCTTGTTTCTGATATTCTCAGACTCTCTTTCATCAGGTATGGTACCTAGGGATTGGAAGAAGGCGAATGTCATTCCCATATTTAAAAAGGGAGTAAGATCTCAGCCTGGCAATTATAGGCCTGTAAGTTTGACATCCGTGGTGGGCAAGTTATTTGAAGGCTTGTTAAGGGATCACATTCAAAATTATGTAGTGGAGAATGCCATTATGAGCAGTAATCAGCATGGCTTTATGAAGGACAGGTCATGTCAGACCAATTTAATTGCTTTTTATGATGAGGTAAGTAAGAAGCTGGACAGTGGGGATGCAGTAGATATAATCTATTTGGATTTTGCCAAAGCATTTGATACCGTTCCCCACAAACGACTGCTTTCTAAGCTAAGGTCTATTGGTCTTTGCACATGGATAGAAAACTGGCTACAGGATCGGGTACAGAGGGTGGTTGTTAATGGTACATTCTCTACTTGGAGTAAGGTTCTCAGTGGGGTCCCTCAGGGTTCTGTACTGGGTCCACTTTTGTTTAATTTGTTCATAAATGACTTAGGGGAGGGTATTATGAGTAATGTATCAGTGTTTGCAGATGACACAAAACTCTGCAGACCAGTCAATTCTATCCAGGATGTGACATCCCTGCAGCAGGATCTTGACCAACTGGCAATCTGGGCAGCTAAGTGGCAGATGAGATTTAATGTGGATAAATGTAAGGTCATGCACCTGGGATGTAAAAATATGCAAGCCCCGTATACCCTTAATGGGACTGCACTAGGCAAATCCCTAATGGAGAAGGACCTTGGAGTCCTTGTAGATAATAAACTTGGCTGTAGCAAGCAATGCCAGGCAGCAGCTGCAAGGGCAAACAAGGTTTTGAGCTGTATTAAAAGGGGTATAGATTCACGGGAGGAGGGGGTTATTCTTCCCCTTTACAGAGCGCTGGTAAGGCCCCATCTAGAATATGCTGTTCAGTTCTGGTCTCCAGTGCTCAAACGGGACATTATTGAGTTAGAGAGGGTCCAGAGAAGGGCAACTAAGCTGGTAAAGGGTATGGAAAGTCTCAGTTATGAAGAAAGATTGGCCAAGTTGGGTCTGTTTACACTGGAGAAGAGGTGGTTAAGAGGTGACATGATAACTATGTATAAATATATAAGGGGATCATATAATAACCTTTCTAATGTTTTATTTACCAGTAGGTCCTTCCAACGGACACGAGGGCACCCACTCCGTTTAGAAGAAGGGAGGTTCCATTTAAATATTCGGAAAGGATTTTTTACAGTGAGAGCTGTGAGGTTGTGGGATTCCCTCCCCGAATCAGTCGTACTTGCTGATACATTATATAACTTTAAGAAGGGGCTGGATGGATTCTTAGCAAGTGAGGGAATACAGGGGTATGGGAGATAGCTCTCAGTACAAGTGAGGGAATACAGGGGTAGGGGAGATAGCTCTCAGTACAAGTGAGGGAATACAGGGGTAGGGGAGATAGCTCTCAGTACAAGTGAGGGAATACAGGGGTAGGGGGGATAGCTCTCAGTACAAGTGAGGGAATACAGGGGTAGGGGGGATAGCTCTCAGTACAAGTGAGGGAATACAGGGGTAGGGGAGATAGCTCTCAGTACAAGTGAGGGAATACAGGGGTAGGGGGGATAGCTCTCAGTACAAGTGAGGGAATACAGGGGTAGGGGGGATAGCTCTCAGTACAAGTGAGGGAATACAGGGGTAGGGGAGATAGCTCTCAGTACAAGTGAGGGAATACAGGGTATGGGAGATAGCTCTCAGTACAAGTGAGGGAATACAGGGGTATGGGAGATACTGGAGGGGGTTTAAGCTTAGGTATGCAAACTATACATCGTTTTTCCAAGGAGAACCTGGACTTTCCAAATCTGCCTGAGTTTTTGTGTTTTTCCACTTTTGGAACAAGATTTAGAGCTTGAAATACAAAAAAAAGAAAAATGTATATTTTTCATGTTATAGGGATTTATACCAGAAACATATTTTATTTTTTGAACAAAAATTCAACTGATTTGGAAAATTAATGTCTTCTGAACGTGCCAATACCTGATATGTATAGTTTTATGGAGATTTCAAACTTCTATAGATCAAAAACTCCCAGCAGTAAATTACCAAATTTTCAAAAGCATTATAGCAGAAAATGGCCTACTTTAGATTCCAAAGCCAAAAATCCTGGAACATTAGGTTTACCCAGGAAATCATATATTTTTGAAAAGTGCACATTCTGCTGAATCCAAAATGGGTAACCGTGTCTTTCAACTCCTAAGTACCAAACAGCAATGCTTTCCTGAATTTAGCAGTTTCTATAAAAAAAAATGAAAATTCTAAAAAATTGCCTCAAAGCTTCCAGTTTCAATTATCATATCTCCCACATAACATTAGGTACCAAGAAAAAACATTCTAAACATGAAAGCCAAGGGTCCACTGAACAGTTTGATACCCATTGTGTATAGGATTACCAAAGTATTTTAGAGAGACCAAAATGAAGTTAGTGCATATAAATTGTCCCGGAGATTTCTTTAGCTGCAGAAAATTTACCACATTTACTTCATTTTTTGTGGGGGAAAAACACAAAAACATACACTGACCCCCCCAAAAAACATGGAAAGTACACATTCAGGTGAATTCAAAATGGGCAACCATGTCTTTCTACTCCAAACTACAGAGCTGCCATGCTTTCCCAAATTTGCCGGTTGTGAAGAAATACCTGAAAATGGCATCAAACCTTCCACTTTCACTCACCTTATCTCCCATATAACATTAGGTACCAAGAAAAAGCATTCTAAATATGAAAGTCAAGGGTCCACTGAACAGTTTGATGCCCATTGTGCATAGGATCACCAACGTATCAGGTATTTAGAGACCCCAAAATTAAGTTAGTGCATACAAATTGCATACGCTGCAATATAAGCTCCCAGTATGTGTATTATGTGCCATAAGACCCTCTAACAGTACAGAGACCCTAGAAAACCATACATATTCTGAAAGTACACATTCTGAGAAAAATGGGTAAATATATCTAACTATTGCAAACTACCAAACTACAAAGCTATGATAATCATAACAGTTTTTATGAAATTTCTGAAAATCATCACAAAGCTTGTATTTTGCCCCAATATGTACCCCCACATTTTGTAACATATCAACCTAAAACATTCTAAATAAGTACTCCAGGGGTCTACTGAACAGTTTGATGCCCTATATGCATAGATTTACCAAACTATGTGGCATACAGGGGCACCCAAATAAAAATAGTGCATATGAATTTTCACATATGATGCTCTGGTTGGTGCAATTTTTGCACCCAGTACGTGTATTATGTGCCATAAAACCCCCAAACAGTATGGAAACCCTAGAAAACCATATATTTTCCAAAGGTACACATTCTGACAAATCAAAAATGAGTAAACACATATTTCTACTGCAAACTACCGAACAACAAAGCTATGTTAAACATAATGGTTTTTATGAAATTTCAGAAAATCGTCATGCTTGCATTTTGCCCCATTATGTATATCCCATTTTGTAACATATCAACTTAAACCATTCTAAATAAGAACTCTAGGGGTCTACTGAACAGTTTGATTCCCAGTGTGCATAGATTTACCAAACTATGTGGCATACAGGAGCACCGAAATATAAATAGTGCACATGAATTTTTACCTCTGAAGCTCTGAACGCTGCAGTATAAGCTCCCGGTATGTGTATTATGTGGCATAAAACCCCCTAACAGTACGGAGACCATAGAAAACGATATATTTTCTGAAAGTACACCTTCTGATAGAACAAAAATGGGTAAATACATATTTCTAATGCAAACTACCAAACTACAAAGCTATGCTAAACATAACAGTTTTTATGAAATTTCTGAAAATCGTCACAAAGCTTGCATTTTGCCCCATTAAGTACCCCACATTTCAGAACACATCAAGATAAAACACTCTAAATATGAATACCAGGGGTCTACTGAACAGTTTGATGCCCAATATGTATAGATGTGGGGCACAGAGGCACCCATATTGATATACTGTAGTTATTACTTACAACATTTATAAGTAATGTAAGTGGACAATAAGGATTTTTAATGATTATGCCTTAAACAAATTCATTTTTAAATGTTTCAATTTTTCTTTATTTTTTTTTTCCTGTTTTTGCTTTTCCATACATTCACATAAGATGTTTATGATTTCAATATGGATTGGATGAAATTCCCATTTGTGAGAATGACAGGGTAACGCAGTGACAGAATTCTAGATTAATATAAATGTGCAGTTCAGCAGTAGCTATAGGCCACACAGGACAAGACTCTGCAAAACAACAGAAGAGGAACATATTTCAAGAAGAAATGCGAGTTTCAGTAAAATAATTTGCAATATAGACTGTGACTGTGATGAATTTATATGGAAGGATAATATGGATAAGGGTTACCTTAGAAATTATTTTGCTATGAACTGTCAGATCTGTTCACAAAGTGACTGTCTCATTTCTCCTGATTCTGTCTGTGTCTGGTTCAGTCTCTAACAGACTGTTGTTCCTTAGAGCCAGCTATAGACTGTGTTATTACTGCATATTCAAGTCCCACCTTCCTTACATTGGGTATGGCCTACATTATGGCTGTTCTACATCAGGGCAGCTTCAAAGATACCAAGAACCTCAGAGTGACATTGGTGATGCCTGTACGGGTACAACTCCCTGATTCTATACAGGTGCTTAATCAGGCCCGGATTTGTGGCGAGGCCACAAAGGCCCGGGCCTAGGGCGGCATAAACATAGGGGCGGCATGCCGCCCCGCCGCACGCAAATTTTTAAAATTTTGCTCCCATACGGAGCAATGGGGACCTCTCCCCACTGCTCCGTATGGGAGTTTTAACTTTGGCGCATGCGCATGCGCGTCAGCGCGGCGGCAGGGGAGGAGGAGGTGGTTTGCGCATGCGCGCTCGTACTGCGGGTGGGGGCGGTAGGGGGCGCCGAATGGGGGCGGCCTCGGGGCGCGTCATTTAGAAATCCGGCGCTGTGCTTAATGGCTGATCAGCTGTAAGAGCCAAGGCCTAAATCCGTTGGGCTCTACAGGACAAAGGGGTGCAGGGTGCTGGGGATTTACCCAAGCTACAGGGAGCCCATCTGGATTCATTCACAGGGGAAATGTTTGATGAATATGGAGTAACAGAATGTAACAAGGAATGCCAGAGACTGTAACTTGGTACAACTGACTCCCATAATTAAGTACCATATTTTTATTTGCCACTTTTGATGTTTGCTGACACTTTGGGGCGATTCACTAAAGTGTGTTTTAACACGCGCTATTTATATTTAGTATTTAGTAAGTATTCTACTTAATTTATAATACTGTAACCCTCCCCCTGTTTGTATTTACACCTTGGTAAAACACTGTGCTAAGAACAACCGCCACCCCTTGTCTATGAATAAAGTGCAACAGTTTATCAATACTAATAAGGAAGAACATGAAATAACAATACAGATACAATATGTGTATATAATGGCAAACAATATGCAGCAATAAGAACTGACACAGGGCAGTAATATATTTACACGTCTCTCCCCAAAGATAAAAGAGACATCCCAAGGAGAGACTGTTATTAAACGCATGGGGCCACAACTAAAGTAACATTAAATCAAGATGTCTCGGCCCCTGTTTCACTTTGGCTCACTGTACTGATTGGGTGAAACCAACACGGACTTATTTATTGGGCCAAGATTGTCTGTTCTGCTCTGTCTTCATCAGGATGCTGATCCATCTATCCTATTTTTGTTATGTCTCATACATGAACATTGGGCAAACTTCTCATTAATTCACAGGCTCCAACCTGAATACAAAGGTTTTTTAGACTTTTTGGATTAAACACCCCTTTGTGGAGGTCATATATATATCAAGTCACATATATTCTCTAATATTGACCTTATAAAGAGCAGAATTTAGCCTCTAGAACCACAAGGCTCACATAAACCAAAATAAATATCATCCCTTTTTAGTCATATGCCGGGTTTAATACATTTAATTTATATAGATTATGTAGAGAGAGATACACCGGTGGTTATTTGAAGGACTTAAACTTCATTGCCTTTTTAACCAAAATTAACCATGTAACTATGTAATAACTAGGACCCAAAAACAAATGTAATGTTGGGAATCTTATTTTGTAGAGATATTTCTCTTCTTCATGCTCCCCATGATTTACAACAATTCTTAGTTATAAATAATTATTTTCTAGTAATGGTTTCTTTTGTGTTCAGTTCAGATCTTATAAATAAGATATAGCACTTGGGAATGAATATACAGCCCAATAACCCAGCACTGGAGGATAAGATGGCAAATATCTCAACTGCCACCATTCTACTGCCCTTACTGCTCAGGTATGCAGGGACAAATGCCCCCCACACGCTACAGAACCCCAACATACTGAAAGTGATGTTTTTAGCCTCATTAAATCGGTCAGGGAAATCCTTGGCTAGAAATGCAGCAATGAAACTTAGTAGGGCCAACGTTCCCATATATCCAATTATACAGAAGAAGAAAGAGCCCGATCCTTCATTGCACAGGAGAATAATATAGTCTGGGTCAGAGAGAGTATCAGCCTCTGGAAATGGAGGATTGGAGGCCAACCATACAGCAGAGACAACAATCTCAACTAAAGAACATATAATGACTAATATGATGGCCAGTTGGGTTCCTACATACTTCTTCAGCTTGCTCCCAGGCTTTGTGGCATTGAAGGCAATAATAACTGTGAGAGTTTTAGCCAACACAGAAGAAACAGAAATAGTAAATACAACCCCAAATGTTACTTGTCGGAGGAGACAACATATCTGAGTTGGGCGCCCAATGAATAATAAAGTGCAGAGGAAACACAACATGAGAGAGATGAGGAGGAGACAGCTGAGATATCGGTTGTTGGCTCTCACTATAGGAGTCTCACGGTACTTTATAAAGATTCCCAGGATTACAGCACAAGTGACGGATAATATTACAGAGATGGAGGATAAAGTAGCGCCCAGTTGGTCTCCATAGGAAAGGTAATTTATATCCCTCGGGATGCAGTGGTTTCTTCCAGTATTTGACTTTTCATATTTAGAGCATTTCATACAACTCTGGGCATCTGTAGCAAAAAAAACACTTAGATATTATATTTTTGGGTACAAGTTGGGATTATCAGCCAACTAACTAATTCATTGTCCCAATGTTTTTGCTTAAGAAAATCTTTAAAAAAATCTCGACTGCTATATTTACATATTTATTAAAAGTCACGATAGCTGCAAACACAAGTGAAAATATTTTTCCTGAATATCTTTTTGAATTTTTTTGATAAAAACTGGTAAATGCATTCGAATGCATGACTCCTATTATTTATATTGAATCGAGCGAATTGTGTTTTAAGCTGAACTTCCCATTTCCTGCCATGTGATTCCTTTTTTCAAATAGGAAGTTCTAAAGCTGCCATTTTTATTGGTGCACAAATTAATCACTATTTGAAAAGCACAGGAGGAAGATGTCTTTTGTAGAGCTGCCCAGATTGCTTGCTAATTGTACAAAATAGCCAGTCATGGGAGGGATGAAGAGGAGGGGGAATACTGCTCTGGGGTCAGGAGTAAGGAGAAGATTGGGGGCCCAGTGCTCCCTTCCCAATCAGGCCCTAAGGAGCCCCAGGGATTGGAGAGGGTGGTGCCCCAAATAAATATTTGGAATTAAAGTGGCCACAAGGCGGGGTGGTTAGGAATTTGGGACGGGGAAAGGTTGGGATGTCAGAGGAAGAGGAGGTTTGGTTGAATTTTTGGAGCCACAAAGGGGATCTAGAGGGGAATGGCCACTTGAGTCAGCCCTACATTACCTGCCCATCATTAAACTCAATCTATGCATGGTTATAAACAGGCCACATTGTTAATAAATTACATTTTGTAAAAATATTCAATTGTTTTATTCTTGTTTTGTAAAGAAGGTGCCTGGAGGCAGGTAAGGTAAGGGGTATGCAGAAAGACATTCTTGTGTCCAAACTCTCTTTTTCAAACTAATGGCATCTGGGGAGAGTTTTTATTGGTTATATAGTATTTTCCCAACATTCCATGCAGCCTATAACCATTTCCTAAAGAAAGGACAGTCAAGGTCAAATCAAGGTTTTTGAATAAATTAACTCAAATGTTTGAATTTTCGTTGTCTCCAGGGAACTTTGGCACCTCAAATCTGCTAAAGAAAATTTTTAAGCAAAAAGTTGTGAGGGTTTTACTAAATATCAAACATTCAAGATTCAAGTCTCAAAATTCGAATCTCCAGTTTTGAAACATATGAATATAATCTCTCAAACATCTCTGGGAGCTCTTTGATACTGAATACAGGTCCAATAAATTAAAAAACTCAATTTTTCACTCTCAGACTTTGATTAATGTGCCCAATAGTTTTATTGATAACATTTTGCAGAGCATGTACAATAGCATTCAACCTAAGGAACTCACGTTATTGTCCAAAAATAGACAAGTAGTGTTTGATAAATAAAAAGTGAAGTGTAAAATTTTAACATGGGAGACAAGAAAGAAAATCTTGATTTTGTAGGATAAAAGTAGGAAGTCTATTTATGGGAAAACAGTAGAAGTGAAAATCCCCTTGAGCTTTCACATAGACCACTTGACTAAATATCAAGATGGAATACACCCTCGGGTACTGAGAGAGCTATGGTCAGTTTTACAGTGGCCCCTGTTTCTGATATTCTCTGACTTACTTTCATCTGGATATGGTACCTAGGGATTGGAAGAAGGCGAATGTCATTCCTATTTTTAAAAAGGCAGTAAGATCTCAGCCTGGCAATTATAGGCCTGTAAGTCTGACATCCGTGGTGGGCAAGTTATTGGAAGGCTTGTTAAGGGATCACATACAAAATTATGTACTGGAGAATGGCATTATGAGCAGTAATCAGCATGGCTTTATGAAGGATATGAAGGTCACAGTTATGGGGAAAGACTGGCCAAGTTGGGTCTCTTTACACTTTAGAAGGGGCGCTTAAGAGGTGACATGATAACTATGTATAAATATATAAGGGGATCATATAATAACCTTTCTAATGTTTTATTTACCAGTAGGTCCTTCCAACAGACACGAGGGCACCCACTCCGTTTAGAAGAAGGAAGGTTCCATTTAAATATTCGGAAAGGATTTTTTACAGTGAGAGCTGTGAAGTTGTGGAATTCCATCCCTGAACCAGTCACACTGGCTGATAAATTATATAGCTTTAAGAAGGGGCTGAATGGCTTTTTAGCAAGTGAGGGAATACAGGGTTATGGGAGATAGCTCTTAGTACAAGTGAGGGAATACAGGGGTAGGGGAGATAGCTCTTAGTACAAGTGAGGGAATACAGGGTTATGGGAGATAGCTCTCAGTACAAGTGAGGGAATACAGGGGTAGGGGAGATAGCTCTCAGTACAAGTGAGGGAATACAGGGGTAGGGGGGATAGCTCTCAGTACAAGTGAGGGAATACAGGGGTATGGGAGATAGCTCTCAGTACAAGTGAGGGAATACAGGGGTAGGGGGGATAGCTCTCAGTACAAGTGAGGGAATACAGGGGTATGGGAGATAGCTCTCAGTACAAGTGAGGGAATACAGGGGTAGGGGGGATAGCTCTCAGTACAAGTGAGGGAATACAGGGGTAGGGGGGATAGCTCTCAGTAAAAGTGAGGGAATACAGGGGTAGGGGGGATAGCTCTCAGTAAAAGTGAGAGAATACAGGGGTAGGGGAGATAGCTCTCAGTACAAGTGAGGGAATACAGGGGTAGGGGGGATAGCTCTCAGTACAAGTGAGGGAATACAGGGGTAGGGGGATAGCTCTCAGTACAAGTGAGGGAATACAGGGGTAGGGGGGATAGCTCTCAGTACAAGTGAGGGAATACAGGGGTAGGGGGATAGCTCTCAGTACAAGTGAGAGAATACAGGGGTAGGGGGGATAGCTCTCAGTACAAGTGAGGGAATACAGGGGTAGGGGGGATAGCTCTTAGTACAAGTGAGGGAATACAGGGGTAGGCGGGATAGCTCTCAGTACAAGTGAGGGAATACAGGGGTAGGGGGGATAGCTCTCAGTACAAGTGAGGGAATACAGGGGTAGGGAGATAGCTCTCAGTACAAGTGAGGGAATACAGGGGTAGGGGGGATAGCTCTCAGTACAAGTGAGGGAATACAGGGGTAGGGAGATAGCTCTTAGTACAAGTGAGGGAATACAGGGGTAGGGGAGATAGCTCTCAGTACAAGTGAGGGAATACAGGGGTAGGGGGATAGCTCTCAGTACAAGTGAGGGAATACAGGGGTAGGGAGATAGCTCTCAGTACAAGTGAGGGAATACAGGGGTAGGGGGGATAGCTCTCAGTACAAGTGAGGGAATACAGGGTTATGGGAGATAGCTCTCAGTACAAGTGAGGGAATACAGGGGTAGGGGGGGATAGCTCTTAGTACAAGGCAGGTTATACCAAGTACCAGACTACAAGGGTGGGAAATGCTGATATGGAGAGTGACCAGGAAAGGAGAATTACGGTAAGTATGAAAACAATTCTTCTTTCCTGGTCACTCCATGGCAGCATTAAAATTTGTTCTACCAAGCCATGCTGAACCCAATGGGATGGGAACAAAACACAGAGACTGGAAAAAGCCAGATGAGAGCCTGAAGCAAAGGCATGACTACTGGACTTGGACAGGTCCATACATCCATCACATTCAACCATAATCCCTATATATAACCTGCCTAACTACTAGAAGGTCCTGGCTGAAGACCATGAAGCCACTTCACAAATCTGCACTGAAGGTACCTCTGCCCATGCTGCCCAAGAGGTTGACACAGCCCTGGTCGAGTGCGCTCTCAGACCCTCTGGAGCTAGCTTGTCTTGGGCTTGATAAGCCTTCTCAATGCAAATTGTAATCCATCTGCTAATGGTGGAAGTGGCAGCCCCTAGACCTTTCCGACACCCTGCAGGGATGACAAAGAACCTGTCTGACCTCCTGAAAGAATTGGAGACCTCCAGATAATGTTTTAGGTAACGAACTGCGTCAATCTTCTGCAATTCCTCCAAATTCTGCACATCCGCAGAAAAAACGGGTAAGGATATCTCCCTTTTTAAATGGAAAGTTGAGACCACCTTAGGCAGGAATGACTTGACTGGCTTGAGTATAACTCTGTCATGGAGAAAAGAGATATGTCCCGGACTGCATGAAAGGGCTTGTAACTCTCCCACTCTACATGCCGATGCTTCAGCCACCAGAAACCGAGTCTTTAGAGTGAGAAGCCAGGTGGAAATGGCTTTGAGAGGCTCAAAGGGTGATAGAGACAGAGCCCTTAAAACTAAAGGGAGACTCCATAGAGGAGGAGACTTGACCTCAAGAGGACGGACCTTGAGAACTGCTGAGAATAATCTCTTGACCATGGAATCTTCGGCCCAGGATCTTCCAGGACCTCTCTTTTTTTCTCCTGAGTTGGGAAAAGAGAAGACTACGAATTGGTTGACTGATGGAAGAGAGCCAAACTCCAGCCGATAGCCCCTTCTTAAATCATCCAGGACCCAGCAATCCAAGATGGAGGAAAGACAGACATCTAGAAAATTCCCCAACCTGGCCCCTACCTTGCTGATTATGGACAACTAGTCAGGAAGTCTTTTTGGATGACTGAGAAGGCCTTGACTTGTCTCCTTTAGGAAAGGTGGCATGACCCTTTTTCCAGGCAAAAGGCTTGAAAATTTCTCCTGCTGTACTAGAAGAATAAGATGGCATGCCCTTCCCTGGACCGTGGGAACTGAATGACCTGAAAGGAAAAGTTTTTTGTTTCTTCTTTTCTTGGGGTAAGAAGAGGCTTTTACCCCCAGATGCTTTAGAGATAACATCATCCAGCTTTGGACCAAATAACTGAAGGCCCTCGAAGGGAAGAGTGCAGAGGCTCATTTTGGAAGACATGTCAGCTGCCCAGGATCTTAGCCAGAGAGCCAGACGAGCCGAGACTGAGATGGCCATAGAACGTGCTGCCAGCCTAGTGAGATCCACCGTACCCTCTGAGACAAAACCTGCCGCCAGCATAAGTTCTGCCAGGCTTGAAAAGATCTTTTTGACATCAGCAGCCTCCGCTAAGGCTCTGTCAATGGCATCAATCCAGAAGGACATAGCTTTGACCACTGATATCAAGGCTACGGCAGGCTTACAAGCTGCCCCTGCCACCAAAAATCTCTTTCTCAAATCAGACTCCACACATCTGTCCATGGGGTCTTTAAGAGCATAACAGTTATCCATGGGAAGGGCAGTCTTTTTAGCTAAATGGATGACAGCTGGGTCAACGGAAGGGACCGTGATCCACTCCTGCACTTCGGACTCCTTAAAAGGATAAAGTTTAGGAAACCTTGTCCCTTGGGAGACAAAAGAAACCTTTCTGCCACTCGGCTTTGATGAGATCCGATACTTCCTGGAAGAGAGGGATGGTCTGGCAGCTCCTGGATGGAGTAGGCAGAACCTTGAAAGTCTTTGAACTATCCGACTCCTGCTCCACTCCTAAGGTCAATTTGACTGCTTTGATCAATGGAGAGACTAGAGAAAGATCAAACGAATCCTGAGCTCCCTCAGATTCCTCCTTCGACTCTAGAAAGTCCTCTGAAGGCATAGAGGCTGACAAACATTCATCATCTGAAGAATCCTCCAAAGCCCAGGCATCTCCCTGAACCCGAGATGTAAAGGAAGCCTCAGGTTCCACAGAAGGAGTAATAGAAGCCTTTCAAAAATCCTTCCAACAGGAGCTACAAAACTTCTTCCCCATAAGCGGAGTGTTGAAACAGCCCACACACTAAGGTGAAGATGGAGTCTTAGCTTGGACTTTGTGTTTTTTAGAAAGACCATCTTGTGGCTAGGGATGTAGCGAACCTAAAAAAAAATGTTCGCGAACCCGTTCGCGAACTTTCGTCGGAAAGTGCGAACGTTCGCGAACTTTGCGAACCCCATAGACTTCAATGGGAAGGCGAACTTTAAAACCTAGAAAAGCCATCTCTGGCCAGAAAACTGATTTTAAAGTTGTTTAAAGGGTGCCATGACCTGGACAGTGGCATGCAGGAGGGGCATCAAGGTCAAAAATTTCTCTGAAAAATACGTTGTTGACACAGCGTTGCGTTTTGTGCTGTTAAGGGGAGAAAACACACTACATTCCTAAACTTATGTAATAAACTGCTTTAAAAAGTCCGGCATCTACATTCCAAACAAGTCGTTTAAAGGTTACGGCCGGTTCACACGCAAAGACAAAACGCCGCGTTTACTGCAACGAAAAAAAATGCAAAAAGCTTTAATGATACTGTCAAGTGTGCGAATATTAGTTTTTACTAGTTGCTTGTCACCTCCAGGACGTTCGTCCCGTCGGTGGGAATATTTCTGTAGTGGTGTGTTTAGCAGTCACCGTGCTTGTGCGCACGTGCATGGTCAGGCAGAGGTAATTCGATGTACAGTAACGTGAACCAAAAAACACTGATTCTGCAGTGTGGGCCCAGGTTTGTCCTACCTTTTCGATCACCTGTGGTGACCATAAAAGATACGATTTTGCCGCAGTTGCAGAACCCTGAAAAATCAGGAATGTGTACATTCCTAAAAAATTATGGTTTTTTTGTTGCAGCCACTGAAGCACAGAGGACAGAAAAAATATCTTAGATAGATGGTATCATAACCATGCCCCAGGCAAACCCTTTCAAAGAACTAAGATAGGGTGACAACAAGCACAGAAGACATTAAAAACATCAAAGCTAGATGGTATAATAACCATGCCCCAGCCAAACCCTTTCAAAGAACTCAGATAGGGTGACAACAAGCACAGAAGACATTAAAAACATCAAAGCTAGATGGTATCATAACCATGCCCCAGCCAAACCCTTTCAAAGAACTCATATAGGGTGACAACAAGCACAGAAGACATTAAAAACATCAAAGCTAGATGGTATCATAACCATGCCCCAGCCAAACCCTTTCAAAGAACTCAGATAGGGTGACAAGCACAGAAGAGTAGAAGAGAGAAAAATTCAGGATTTACCTGTCCAAAAAGTTTGGCTTACAATTAAGCCAGTAGGATTTGCACCCTAGTTTGTACGGTGGTGGAGGAGGACGCTAAAGGACAGCTGTGTGTGGTGTCAAGCGGCGTGCAGAGAAGGACAGCTGCATGGGCAGTCAGAACAAGTCTTCCGGCGTGCAGTAACCCTCCGAGATCCATGCCTCATTCATTTTAATAAAGGTCAGGTAATCAACACTTTTGTGACCTAGGCGAGTTCTCTTCTCAGTTACAATCCCTCCTGCTGCACTAAAGGTCCTTTCTGAGAGGACACTTGAGGCAGGGCAAGACAACAGATTTATGGCAAATTGTGACAGCTCTGGCCACAGATCAAGCCTGCGCACCAAGTAGTCCAGGGGTTCATCGCTCCTCAGAGTGTCAATATCTGCAGTTAATGCCAGGTAGTCCGCTACCTGCTGGTCGAGGCGTTCTCTGAGGGTGGATCCAGAAGGGTCCTGGCGCTGCCTTGGACTGAAAAAACTTTGCATGTCTGACGTTACAGAGTGGCCAAAGTGCTTTGTCCTTGCAGGTGTGCTCGTGGGAGGATTACCGGCACCTCTGCCCCTGGAATGTGGAGTGACATCACCCTTAAAAGAATTGTACAACATGTTTTGCAGGCTGGTTTGGAAATGCAGCATCCTTTCGGACTTGTGGTACGTTGGTAACATTTCTGCCACTTTATGCTTGTAACGAGGGTCTAGTAGCGTTGCCACCCAGTACAGGTCCTTCTCCTTAAGCCTCTTGATACGGGGGTCCTTCAACAGGCATGACAGCATGAAAGACCCCATTCTCACAAGGTTGGATGCAGAGGTATCCATCTCCCCTTCCTCGTTATCAAGGACTACGTCCTCATCCACCACCGTCTCCTCCCCCCAGCCACGTACAAGACCAGGGCTCCACAAAAGGTGACCACAAGCCCCCTGGGAAGCCTGCTCCTGTTGGTCTTCTGCCTCCACAAAGCCACCTTCCTCCTCTGACTCCGCTTCTGACACCTCTCCCTGCGTTGCAGCAGGTGCCTGGGAACGTTCTGGTGATTCCGCCCAGAAATCAGGCTCTTGGTCACGCTGGTCTACAGCGTCATCTGTCACTCGTCGCACGGCACGCTCAAGAAAAAAAGCAAAGGGTATTAGGTCGCTGATGGTGCCTTCAGTGCGACTAACCATATTTGTGACCTCGTCAAAAGGGCGCATCAGCCTGCAGGCGTCGCGCATAAGCACCCAGTAACGGGGGAAAAAAATCCCCAGCTCTGCAGATCCAGTCCTACCACCCAGTTCAAATAGGTATTCATTGATGGCTCTTTGTTGTTGCAGCAGACGTTCAAACATCATTAGCGTGGAATTCCAGCGAGTCTGGCTGTCGCAAATTAAACGCCTGACTGGCAAGTTGTGCCGCCGCTGAATGTCAGCAAGGCGTGCCATGGCTGTGTAGGAACGTCTGAAATGGCCAGACACCTTCCTGGACTGCCTGAGAATGTCCTGCAATCCTGGGTACTTCAAGACAAACCGTTGGACTATCAAATTTAAAACATGTGCCATGCAGGGCACATGTGTTAAATTGCCCAGTCTCAGTGCTGCCAACAGATTGCTTCCGTTGTCACACACCACTTTTCCAATTTTCAGTTGGTGTGGGGTCAGCCACCGATCGGCCTGTGAGTGCAGAGATGACAGGAATGCAGATCCGGTATGGTTTCTACTTTCCAGGCACGTCATGCCCAAGACAGCATGACAACGGCGTACCTGGCACGTCGAATAGCCTATGTGGAGCTGGGGGTGCACAGGTGTGGAGGAGGACACAGCAGCAGAGGAGGAAGAAGCCGAGGAAGAAGCCAAGTTAGAAGACGACTTAGAAGACGAGTTAGAAGACGAGTTAGAAGACGAGTTAGAAGACGAGTTAGAAGACGAGTTAGAAGACGAGTTAGAGAGCAAAGGAGGAGTAGAGGTGGTGGCAGACCCGCATGCAACCCGTGGCGGTGACACCAACTCCACTGTTGTTGAACCACGCATTCCCTGCTTCCCAGCCATCACCAGGTTCACCCAGTGGGCAGTGTAGGTGACATACCTGCCCTGACCATGCTTGGAGGACCATGTGTCAGTAGTCATATGGACCTTTGCCCCAACACTAAATGACAGAGATGCGGTGATTTGGCTCTGCACATGCTGGTACAGGTGTGGTATTCCCTTCTGTGAAAAAAATTTGCGGCTGGGTACCTTCCACTGCGGTGTCCCAATTGCTACAAATTGGTGGAAAGCCTCAGAGTCCACCAGCTGGTATGGTAAAAGCTGGCGGGCTAAGAGTGCAGACAATCCAGCTGTCAGACGCCGGGCAAGGGGATGACTCGGAGGCATTGGTTTCTTACGCTCAAACATGGCCCTCACAGAAACTTGGCTGGGGGCAGATGAGCAGGAACTGGAAGGCGGAGTGGAGGGTGGTTGAGACGGGTCAAGGACAGCAGAGGTAGAGCAGTAAGATGCTGGAGCAGAAGGAGGGTGGCTTAGCGTTTGGCTGCTGCCTTTGAGGTGTTGCTCCCATAGTGCTTTGTGTTTGGCGTTCATGTGCCTTCGCATAGCAGTTATACCTAAGTGGGTGTTGGGCTTCCCAAGACTCAGTTTCTGACTGCACTCATTGCAAATTACAGCGCTTTTGTCAGAGGCACACACATTAAAAAAATGCCACACTGCTGAGCCTTTTGATGTGGGCTTTCTAGCAGTAACAGTAGAAGTTGGCGGGTGCGTTGGCTGGCTGACCACAGGTGCCGATTCATGTTGTTGCCCTACTGTTCCCTGGGAGCTGTCCCTGCTTCTTCTAAGTCTTAATCTCCTCCTGCCTCTCTGACTCTCCGTCTCTCCATCTGAACTATCCTCCTCTTGCTCTCTTCTTGTGGGCACCCACAAAATATCACTCTCCTCATCATCATTCTCCTCAGATGCATCAATTTCTTCTGACAGCTCACAGAAGACAGCAGCAGCGGGGACCTCATCACACCTTATGTCCATCTCTGTTGTGTTGCCTGCCTGAGTTATATCTGGTGTAACGTCCTTATCTCCTTCATCTTCTTCTGGCAATAATGGTTGCGCATCACTCATTTCAACAAACTCATGAGTAAATAACTCCTCTGACTCCAGTGAAGAAGGGGCGGCGGTGGTGGAGGAAGTGGTAGGTGGGGTGTCCATAGCAGAGGAGGATGAGGATGTTGTGGCAAAGTTAGAAACGGTAGAGGATGGGGTGTGCTGTGTAAGCCAGTCAACTACCTCTTCAGCATTTTGGGAGTTCAGGGTAAGTGCCTTCGGAACACTGGGCAATTTCCTAGGGCCACAGGATATTATAGCAGCAAGGCCCCTAGTGCCTCTGCGTGGCGGCCTGCCTTTGCCTGGCATTTTTTTTATTTTTACAAAACAACAACAACTTGGGTGATGTTTCTGGACACGGAATTATTATTGTTATTTAGACAAATTGTGAAAAAGATCACACAGCTAGGTGGCACTTGGTTGCAGACACCGGGCAACAAGGCCTGCAAGGGCAACGTATACAGTAGTGGATACGGAATATATTATTGCTGGTGGAAAACCGTCACTCAAGTGATGTTTCTGGACACGGAATTATTATTGTTATTTAGACAAATTGTGAAAAAGATCACACAGCTAGGTGGCACTTGGTTGCAGACACCGGGCAACAAGGCCTGCAAGGGCAACGTATACAGTAGTGGATACGGAATATATTATTGCTGGTGGAAAACCGTCACTCAAGTGATGTTTCTGGACACGGAATTATTATTGTTATTTAGACAAATTGTGAAAAAGATCACACAGCTAGGTGGCACTTGGTTGCAGACACCGGGCAACAAGGCCTGCAAGGGCAACGTATACAGTAGTGGATACGGAATATTTTATTGCTGGTGGAAAACCGTCACTCAAGTGATGTTTCTGGACACGGAATTATTATTGTTATTTAGACAAATTGTGAAAAAGATCACACAGCTAGGTGGCACTTGGTTGCAGACACCGGGCAACAAGGCCTGCAAGGGCAACGTATACAGTAGTGGATACGGAATATATTATTGCTGGTGGAAAACCGTCACTCAAGTGATGTTTCTGGACACGGAATTATTATTGTTATTTAGACAAATTGTGAAAAAGCTCACACAGCTAGGTGGCACTTGGTTGCAGACACCGGGCAACAAGGCCTGCAAGGGCAACGTATACAGTAGTGGATACGGAATATATTATTGCTGGTGGAAAACCGTCACTCAAGTGATGTTTCTGGACACGGAATTATTATTGTTATTTAGACAAATTGTTATTTAGACAAAAAATACAGAGCAGTAGAAAGTAGATTACTAGCCAGAAATCCTACTTAAACTCTCCCTCAAATGAATGCACAGCTCCTATCCCCACACAAATACAGAGCAGTAGAAAGTAGATTACTTGCCAGAAATCCTACTTAAACTCTCCCTGAAATGAATGCACAGCTCCTATCCCCACACAAATACAGAGCAGTAGAAAGTAGATTACTAGCCAGAAATCCTACTTAAACTCTCCCTCAAATGAATGCACAGCTCCTATCCCCACACAAATACAGAGCAGTAGTAGATTACTAGCCAGAATTCCTACTTAAACTCTCCCTGAAATGAATGCACAGCTCCTATCCCCACACAAATACAGAGCAGTAGAAAGTAGATTACTTGCCAGAAATCCTACTTAAACTCTCCCTCAAATGAATGCACAGCTCCTATCCCCACACAAATACAGAGCAGTAGTAGATTACTAGCCAGAAATCCTACTTAAACTCTCCCTGAAATGAATGCACAGCTCCTATCCCCACACAAATACAGAGCAGTAGAAAGTAGATTACTTGCCAGAAATCCTACTTAAACTCTCCCTGAAATGAATGCACAGCTCCTATCCCCACACAAATACAGAGCAGTAGAAAGTAGATTACTTGCCAGAAATCCTACTTAAACTCTCCCTCAAATCAATCACAGCTTCTCTCCCTACACTATCTCTTCAAGCACACACAGGCAGAATGTAAAATGGCTGCTGGGCTTCGGTTTATATATGGAAGGGAGTGGTCCAAGGGGGGGGGGTGGCCCAGGAGGGAGAGCTGCCTGATTGCCTGACATGTATCTGCTGGTCTGGGGTGAGAGGTCAAAATTTGGCGCCAGCTAAGGCGAACCCAAATGGCGAACATCGCCAAAAGTTCGCGAATTTGCGGACTTGCGAACACCCGATGTTCGCGCGAATTAGTTCGCCGGCGAACAGTTCGCTACATCCCTACTTGTGGCAAGCTGATGAAAGAAAGAAAAAAACAGTAATGAGGAAGGGAAAAAGGGGAATAGAAGAAGATGAAAAAAGAAGGAGGGACCTACCTTGGAGGGCAGAGGCATTTGAGGAATCCTTAAGAAAGACAGAAAGTACCCCAAAAACTAAGAGAAACCAAACAAAAAATGAGCCAAAGAATGCAATAAGACAAAAACACACTCTTTGGCAAAACACCTACCGAGCAGGAGAGTGAGGCAGAAAAAGCAGCAGGAGCTGGAAACTCCACCAGGCAGGCAAGCAGGGAACACGCTGGCACTAAAAACACCAAGAATTTAAACCCCCCCGACAGGAAGAAGGCATTGCAAACTCACTTCCGTCTCTTTGAAACGCAAATTGGAATGAACTTCTGCCTTTTGGAACACAAATCGCACCTCACTTCTGGTCTTTGGAACGCAAACCGAAGCTGCATAAGGACACCAACTACAGCAAAAAGACTGGGGCCAAAAGAGTAAAGGATTCCCCTGTGATACAAGCATTTTCCAAGACACCCCCATGCCACTACCTCTGGGATCTGATGACCTGCACAGCCACAAGGTTCTGCCAAGGACAAGTTACAGGAACGTACCCCGCTATCTCCCAAACTTTACCAGAAGGGGAGGGAAAACGGAAGCTCTCTGCCAATTCACCCAAGGAACATCAATGCACCTTAAGGAATATATCCAAACTGATAGAGACCCTGAAGGAACTGTAGACAAGGACAGAAAGAAAAAAGACGAGGAAGGTGGGTACCTATGGGTGTACTTAAAGGTTTTGAGAGGGAGGGGCAGTCTGGGCTGTAGGCGGGGGTGGGAGGAGCCTCCTCTAATTTTAATGCTGATATGGAGTGACCAGGAAAATCATGTTATTTACTGGCAACTGTCAATTGCTTGCAAATGCAATCAGAGTGTACAGCAGCTCAGTGAGGAATGGCTAAAAGTATCTAGATCTTTAGAATTTCTGAGGGGAAGGAACCAGGATCATTAAAAGGCAACTACACATTGTATCTGTGTATTTAATTGTTTCATTTTGAAAAAATTATTTTTTAATTTTTTGTTTTCTTCTCACTTTTTCCCAGTTACCATCCCACCTTTTTCTAGATTTATTAAAGACCATTTGCCTTTGAGACCAGACGTACCTGTTATGTTAGACATTTCCCCATCGGCACACAGTACACAGGTATAACAGCAACTTGGCGCCCCTTCTACTTTAGCTTTCCTGAATCCAGGCTTACAGGGCTCGCTACAGCGCGAATGGACAAACTGTGGGGTCGAAAAATTAAGTTAAAGCAGAATAATAATGTAAGGTTTGATATAATATCATATAATCATATATTCATGTAATTATATATTCTCATATGCATGTATTTTGATACTTTGATACACTTTGATGCTTAGCATATCATACTCCATTTTAGAGATGTATCTCCATTTTGTAACAGCAACCAGCAAGGCTTGAACATCCCATAATAGTTGTTTTCCCAAATAGTACCCTTGCACAACTTGCACCTGACAAAACATAAGCCTTGAAAAACAGCTTCATCTTATCTGTGCAATAATGCCTTTTCTACTCCTTGTATCCTCCTTTAAATTCCTGTCCTGCATTAGCCATCCTTGACACGAGTGGTATAAATACTATGATCACGTAAGAATAAACTGGACAAGTTTGAACTTCCATTGGAGTTGTGTCGTTCTTGTCCCCGTATACGCCTTTGTCCTGGTAGGAGGGCTCCCACGGATTACTAAATCTAAGATCGGCGGTCAGGGACCTTACAGATAATAATAATAATAATGAGCATTAGGCAATTGTTCTAATAAATGCATTATTTTCATCACAAAAAGGGATGTCTTTTGAGTTTAATTAGTAAGTTTTGTGCCTTATCAACAATATGTTTTAGTATCTATAACTACATTAGTAATATTCTTACTGGCTGGGAATTAGAAATGAAGATGAATAACGTTGCCCCTTTGCAACTGAGGTCCCTGCATTTGGTATCTCTGTATATACAAGTGCCTACTCTTTGCACACCAGGTGCAATCCTACCTGCACTAATGTTGGAGCCATGAGTTGCTCCCCTATCCTCAGCAGCCTATCAGTGTCTCCTGGAGAAGGGCATCCATGAAAACTAACAGTTCTGAGACCAACTGCAGGAATGCTCTGCCTGCAGAGGCTTAATGGGGAGCCCCCTAACATGGCCTGCAAATCAATGATGGCCACATGATACATAAATGGACATCTAGCTTGGGTACCCCTAAATCTGAAACACTAATATAGAGCTTGAAACATAATACATAACATATTGCCCCTAGAGTAGTGGTAGGAAAACATAAACCTGAAAGAAATAAAGTGTTTGTTTCAACCCAGATATGTTTTGGTGATTTTTATTTTATTTCTGTGAAAGATGGTTTGCATCCAAACCCCAATGTGGCTTCCTTATACTTACATACAAGGGATTTTATCAGTGCTGTTACCTCAGAAAAGTGTGGGCCCCAAAGATTGGCGCTGTCATTGACAAATAGTTTCCCATCAGGTTTAGATGCGTCAAAGCTTCCAACCTTTATGCTTTTTTTGTTTCCTATTCCTAAGAAGTACCATTTCACTATATCATAACGGGCTTGTGGGTCTCCATTGTCTTTAAAGAATATTTTGTCCCCAGAAGACATTCTAAATGTCACATGTGGCATCAATGCATTTAGCTTAAAAAGAATTAAAGGTACATATAGTTAGAAATAAAACATTATTATGAAATAATAAGCACTCACCCCAAATCCCCCCCTAACTGGCCTTCAGGCTGGGCCCCCTTAGCCCATAACAAGGTTACAGATATATAGAAACATTGGGGTAACAGTCACCCCGCTATAGTTCCAGGGGTACCCAGGGCACAAATAAGCACTCACCCCAAATCCCCCCTAACTGGCCTTCAGGCTGGGCCCCCTTAGCCCATAACAAGGTTACAGATATATAGAAACATTGGGGTAACAGTCACCCCGCTATAGTTCCAGGGGTACCCAGGGCACAAATAAGCACTCACCCCAAATCCCCCCTAACTGGCCTTCAGGCTGGGCCCCCTTAGCCCATAACAAGGTTACAGATATATAGAAACATTGGGGTAACAGTCACCCCGCTATAGTTCCAGGGGTACCCAGGGCACAAATAAGCACTCACCCCAAATCCCCCCCTAACTGGCCTTCAGGCTGGGCCCCCTTAGCCCATAACAAGGTTACAGATATATAGAAACATTGGGGTAACAGTCACCCCGCTATAGTTCCAGGGGTACCCAGGCACAAATAAGTGTAGGACAGGCCAGACCGGGGGTGAGTGAGTGTAGGACAGGCCAGACCGGGGTTGAGTGAGTGTAGGACAGGCCAGACCGGGGGTGAGTGAGTGTAGGACAGGCCAGACCGGGGGTGAGTGAGTGTAGGACAGGCCAGACCGGGGGTGAGTGAGTGTAGGACAGGCCAGACCGGGGGTGAGTGAGTGTAGGACAGGCCAGACCGGGGGTGAATGAGTGTAGGACTGGCCAGACCGGGGGTGAGTGTGACACAGTTGGGCAGCCTGACTATATTACAATATATGGACAAACAATCCCTGTTTGGTTTAAAGGGGAGGGCACTTTATTACTGGGCACAACATGTTACTATTCTATGATATGGGTAAGTGCAGAGAATCTCGTGTCTGTATCAATTAACACACAGTATAATTCCCATAACTGTACAAAGGAACGTACCTGCCATTGCTTAAAGTACATGTGTAGGCTCTCTGCTGATTTAGGGGAACGTGTCATTGTGCCGTACAGTTCATGGAGAGTGTGAGCCATTGTGTAAACTGCAGTGTAAACCCCATAAGCTATTCTGTAATTAAATGTTTCATAGAATGACAGAACTGTATCATCAAATGTTTCATTCCCGGTACATTTTCTAAGTGAGATGTCTGTCTCTGAAAAGGTGCAATTAAGTAATAGTCCCCAAATTTGTGGGAATAAATCATCCCGTTGATATGTATATGGATTTAATGAATAGAAAAACTGCTTAAAACCAGGAATCTCCCCTTGTTGCAAGGAAAGTACCACAGTGCCATTGAAAGTTACTAATGCTTCTAAATATTCCAGCTCCGCTATACGGGAGACAGATGAGGATGCAATCCATATTTTACGAGGAATTTTATCAGGATCAAATAATCCAATAATACGGTAAATAGGATGGGAACTGAGAAAAAGAATGACCACCTTAGCCGTGCTTCTGTAGATTGTTTTTTTAATTTCCCTGGAATATGCCCGATTAGTTACACTCAAATATTTGAGTATAATGTTGAAGGCCAAACAGACGCCATCTTTGCTCATTGCTTCTTGCAGCCTCTTATTGGCCCTGTGCCCAATGTCATCATCCATTACAATAAGCCCAACCCATTTCCAGCCAAAATGCCCAATCAGGCTCATTATAGCATCAATTTCAGATAACTCATTGGGGCCCATTCGGTAGAAAGACGGAAACTCTAGTCTGTTATTAAATATGGGATCAGCAGAGCCGTAACTGATCTGTAGATACAAGAAAAATACCCATTTATTTCAAAGTAAAATAAGAAGCAGATATGGGAATAGCAAATTTCATACTTATTACAGGTATGGGACATGTTATTCATGGGACCCGGGGTTTTCTGGATAAGGGATCCTCGCATAATGTCTCCATACAGTAAGTCTACTAAAAATTGGTTTAAACATTAAATAAACCCAAGTGGATTATTTAACCACCAATAAGCAGGTTGGATGGTACCTAGAGATGAGTTCAGAGATGTAGGGTGGGGCAGAGTTATGGGCTGCTTTAAATGTGAGGGTCATTAGTTTGAATTTTATCTTGGATGGTAGGGGAAGCCAGTGCAGGGATTGGCAGAGTGGCACGGCAGAGGGACTGGCAGAGTGGCACGGCAGAGGGACTGGCAGAGTGGCACGGCAGAGGGACTGGCAGAGTGGCATGGCAGGGGGACTGGCAGAGTGGCACGGCAGAGGGACTGGCAGAGTGGCACGGCAGAGGGACTGGCAGAGGGACACGGCAGAGGGACTGGCAGAGTGGCACGGCAGAGTGGCACGGCAGAGTGGCACGGCAGAGGGACTGGCAGAGGGACTGGCAGAGGGGCACGGCAGAGGGACTGGCAGAGTGGCACGGCAGAGGGACTGGCAGAGTGGCACGGCAGAGGGACTGGCAGAGTGGCATGGCAGAGGGACTGGCATGGCAGGGGGACTGGCAGAGTGGCACAGCAGGGGGACTGGCAGAGTGGCATGGCAGGGATTGGCAGAGTGGCACGGCAGGGGGACTGGCAGAGTGGCACGGCAGGGGGACTGGCAGAGTGGCGCAGCAGGGGGACTGGCAGAGTGGTGCAGCAGGGGGACTGGCAGAGTGGCGCAGCAGGGGGACTGGCAGAGTGGCGCAGCAGGGATTGGCAGAGTGGCACAGCAGGGATTGGCAGAGTGGCACAGCAGGGATTGGCAGAGTGGCACGGCAGGGATTGGCAGAGTGGCATGGCAGAGAAGGAGCGTTTGGAGAGGTGTATGAGCCTGGCAGCAGTATTCATTATGGACTGGAGAGGGGACAGGCTTTGGAGGGGAAGGCCAATTAATAGGGAGTTACAGTAGTCCAGGTGAGATATTATAAGAGAGTGAATAAGAATTTTGGCAGCATCTTGGGTGATAAATGATCGGATTTTGGAAATATTTCTTAGGTGAAAGTGACAGGATTTGATAAGTGATTGGATATGAGGGGTGAAGGACAGGGCAGAATCAAGGATAACCCCAAGGCACCGGGCCTGGGAAGATGGGGTGATGGTAGAATTGTTACCCTTTATAGATACCTCGGGAACAATGTGGGCATTGGATGGGGGAAAGAGAACCAGTTCAGTTTTAGAGAGGTTTCATTTGAGGTAACGTTGGGACATCCAAGTGGAGATAGCGGCCAGGCAGGAAGAGACGCGAGTTAGAAGCTCTGGGTTGAGATCAGGAGAGGAAAGATAGATCTGAGTATCGTCAGCATAGAGGTGGTACTGAAAGCCAAAAGAATTGATTAATGTGCCAAGTGAGGAGGTATAGAGAGAAAATAGTAAGGGGCCCAGGACAGAGCCTTGAGGAACCCCGACAGAAAGAGGCAGGGGAGAAGATGATTCCCCATTGTAAGAGACACTGAAGGATCGATCTGAGAGATAAGATGAAAACCAGGATAAGGCAGTGTCACGAAGGCCAAGAGAGCGGAGAGTCTGGGGGAGAAGAGGGTGATCCACAGTGTCAAAAGCAGCAGAGAGATCGAGAAGTATTAGTAGTGAGTAGTGTTTTTTGGCTTTAGCCGAAAGGAGGTCATTTGTTAGTCGGGTTATAGCAGTTTCGGTGGAATGTTGTTGTCTAAAACCAGATTGTAGGGGATCCAGGAGGTTATTGTCAGAGAGGAATAGCGTCAGTCGGTTGTATACTAGGCGCTCAAGCAGTTTGGAGATGAATGGGAGCAGAGAGATAGGTCGGAGGTTAGTAGGATTGGAAGGATCTAGGGAGGGTTTATTCAGAATAGGGGTTACCAGTGCATGTTTCAGTTGGGAGGGAAAGATTCCAGTAGAGAGCGAGAGATTGAATAGATGAGTTAAGGCTTTGATAAGACAGGGGTTGGCATTGCGTAGAAGTTTGGTAGGAATGGGATCAAGCGGGCAGGTAGTAAGGTGGGAGGAAGACAGCAGTTTTGAGACTTCCTCTTCAGTCACAGGGGAGAAGGAGCCAAGAAGAGACTGGGGAGCATGTAGGGAGGGAGGGGAATGGTTATGGGGATTTAGTTGTGCAATGTCACTTCGGATGGTGTCAATTTTATTTTTAAAGTGCTCTGCTATAGCTTGAGCAGTGACTGAAGCACACGGAGGGGGCGGAGGAGGGGACAGCATAGAGTTAGGGCTCTGGCACACGGGGAGATTAGTCGCCCGTGACAAAACTTCCTGTTCGCGGGCGACTAATCTCCCTGAGTTGCCTTCCCCTGCCATCCCACCGGCGACACTGCAAGTCGCCGGTGGGATGGCACACGCGGCGGCGCGATTTCGCGCAAATTGCCGAAAAAGCCTCGCGAGTCTTTTTCGCCGATTGCGCCACCGCGTGTGCCATCCCACCGGCGACTTGCAGTGTCGCCGGTGGGATGGCAGGGGAAGGCAACTCGGGGAGATTAGTCACCCGCGAACAGGGAGTTTTGTCGCGGGCGACTAATCTCCCCGTGTGCCAGAGCCCTTAAAGGAACAGTAACACCAAAAAATATATATATTTTAAAGAAATTAAACTATAATGTACTGCTGCCCTGTACTGGTTTTTGAGTTTGCTTCAGAAACATTACTAGAGTTTATATGAATAAGCTGCTGTGTAGCCATGGGGGCAGCCATTCAAAAGAAGAAAAGGCACAGGCACATAGCAGATAAACCCTGTAGAATACAATGGTGTCTTATCAGTTATCTGCTATGTAACCTGTGCCTTTTATCCTTTTTTCCAGCTTCAATGGCTGCCCCCATGGCTACACAGAAGCTTATTTATATAAACTATAGTAGTGTACCTGAAGCAAACACCCCAGTTTTACCAGTGCAGGGCTACAGTACATTATATTTCAATTACTTTAAAACACTTTAATTTTTTGGTGTTACTGTTCCTTTAAAGGTAGAGAAGAGTTGTGCAGGTTGGTTAGAGAGGGAGTTAATAAGTGCAGTGAAGTAGGTTTGTTTAGCTTGGCAGAGGGTGGTGTTGTAGGAGAGCAGAGCAGATTTGTAGCTGCAGAAATCTGACTCTTATTTGCGCCAGCAGCGTTCAAGTGTACGTGACTGTTTTTGGAGGGATTTGGTATGAGCAGGGTGCCAGGGTGGGTAGGAGCAGGGTGCCAGGGTTGGAGTGGTTTGGGCCTCATGTGTTTAGTCTTGGCAGGAGCAGCTCATTAAGGGCAGGGGTGAGTGTGCTGTAGTAGACAGAGGGGCCTGATTAGGACAAGAGACCGTTTGGATGTTAGAATGAAGAGAGTCAAAGGTAGAAGAGAGATGTGACGTGTTTAGGGATTGCAGGTCTCGGTATGTGTATGTTTGGGGGACAGCAGAGGGTGTAGAGGGAGTTAGCGAGAGGTGAAATGTGAGCAGATTGGGATCAGAGAGGGGGAAAGGGGAGTTAGTGAAGTTGGAGGTAGAACAACATTTTGTAAATATAAGATCCAGGGAGTTTCCATTAGAGTGAGTGGGGGATTCAGAGCACAGAGATAACCCAAAGGGGGATGTGAGTGAAAGGAGTTTAGAGGTAGCAGGGGCATTAGGGTTGTTAACAGGTATGTTAAAGTCACCTAGTACAATGGATGGGGAGTCAGAGGAAAGGAAGTAAGGAAGCCAGGCAGAAACGTTGTCAAAGAATTGTGAGGTCGGGCCAGGAGGTCGGTATATGGGCGCAATGCGAAGCGAAACAGGGGAGAAGAGCTTAATAGAGTGACCCTCAAATGAGGAAAATGAAAGAGAAGGAGGAGGTGGAAGGACTTTAAATGAATAGCAGGGGGAGAGAAGGAGCCCTACCCCACCCCCTGCCCTGTTTCCAGGCCTGGGAGTGTGAGTAAGGTGTAGCCCCCCAAAGGACAGAGCAGCAGATGAGGCAGTGTCAGTAGGGGAAAGCCAGGTCTCAGTTATTGCAAACAAGTTAAGGGATTTAGCGATGAAAAGGTCATGGATGGAGGTGAGTTTGTTGCAGATGGAGCGGGAATTCCAGAGGGCACAGGAAATGTGAATAGAGGCTTTGGGTATAGGGGTAAGGGTCCTGTACTTCAGAGGGGTACAGGGTGGGTTTGGGTATAGGGGTAAGGGTCCTGTACTTCAGAGGGGTACAGGGTGGGTTTGGGGAACGTGTCCCTAACAGAACAGGGATGGGGTAAGGGCTGGGGTTGGGGGAAATGTCACCAGCAGCGAGTAACAGGAAGGAGAGGAATGCAAGGTGAGAGCGGTATTTGTACGTTTTTGTTTTATGTGAGGGGAAAGAGTTAACTGGGGTTACGGAGCTAGCACTCTAACGACTCCATGTGCTGAGAGGGAAGGAGAGGAGAGGAGAGAGGCAGTGATTGCTGTACCTTTGACTGGATGGAGGGTGTGGCTGGAGATGTTTAGGAAACATGAAAGTGCAAAGAGGAGGAGGGCAGGATAAAACATTTTGGGATAGGAAATAACAAACTACCATGGATAAGCAAAGTTGTTTTCTTGCAATTCCACGTTGTTCAGCGTTGATTGGAGATAGTTTGTAGCCTTGTTAGTGCCTTGTCCAACTGCCTTGTTTAACTGCCATTTCCTTCTTCCTAGCACTTGTGAAATAATAGCACTGCCTTGTTTAGCTGCCATTTTCCTTCTTCCTAGCACTTGTTTCACTGCCATTTTCCTTCTTCCTAGCACTTGTTTCACTGCCATTTTCCTTCTTCCTAGCACTTGTTTCACTGCCATTTTCCTTCTTCCTAGCACTTGTTTCACTGCCATTTTCCTTCTTCCTAGCACTTGTTTCACTGCCATTTTCCTTCTTCCTAGCACTTGTTTCACTGCCATTTTCCTTCTTCCTAGCACTTGTTTCACTGCCATTTTCCTTCTTCCTAGCACTTGTTTCACTGCCATTTTCCTTCTTCCTAGCACTTGTTTCACTGCCATTTTCCTTCTTCCTAGCACTTGTTTCACTGCCATTTTCCTTCTTCCTAGCACTTGTTTCACTGCCATTTTCCTTCTTCCTAGCACTTGTGAAATAATAGCACTGCCTTGTTTCACTGCCATTTTCCTTCTTCCTAGCACTTGTTTCACTGCCATTTTCCTTCTTCCTAGCACTTGTGAAATAATAGCACTGCCTTGTTTAACTGCCATTTTCCTTCTTCCTAGCACTTGTTTAACTGCCATTTTCCTTCTTCCTAGCACTTGTGAAATAATAGCACTGCCTTGTTTAACTGCCATTTTCCTTCTTCCTAGCACTTGTGAAATAATAGCACTGCCTTGTTTAACTGCCATTTTCCTTCTTCCTAGCACTTGTTTAACTGCCATTTTCCTTCTTCCTAGCACTTGTGAAATAATAGCACTGCCTTGTTTAACTGCCATTTTCCTTCTTCCTAGCACTTGTGAAATGTTGAGACTTAGGAAATGGTAGCACCAGTGCCTGCCCCTGACACTAGTGCCATCCCCAAGGCTGCATCTGAATTTATAGTCAGCTGATTCGGGAAAGCCAGAGCCTGATTGACTAATTAATCAATTAATCGATCAGGGATCAAAGTAAACAGGCTGTGTGGGGAGGGGGAGAGTTGTACAAGCACCAGAACCAAGTTTTGGGGCTGTAAAAATATCTCCTGCTCACTGAGGAGTGGGACACAGATGTGAGTTTGACACAATTATGACTAGTACTAAATCAAGGTAGGCCTAACAGAAACAGTTATTGGCATAGCACATACAACTGATTGAGAATTACCATTAATAAGGAGGCTGCAATATAGTGGCTTATATAGCAGTATACAGCAGAGGGATACACAGATGAGAATTACCATTAATAAAGAGGCTGCAATATAGTGGGTTATATGGCAGTATACAGCAGAGGGATACACAGATGAGAATTACCATTAATAAAGAGGCTGCAATATAGTGGGTTATATGGCAGTATACAGCAGAGGGATACACAGATGGAATTACCATTAATAAAGAGGCTGCAATATAGTGGGTTATATGGCAGTATACAGCAGAGGGATACACAGATGGGAATTACCATTAATAAAGAGGCTGCAATATAGTGGGTTATATGGCAGTATACAGCAGAGGGATACACAGATGGGAATTACCATTAATAAAGAGGCTGCAATATAGTGGGTTATATGGCAGTATACAGCAGAGGGATACACAGATGGAATTACCATTAATAAAGAGGCTGCAATATAGTGGGTTATATAGCAGTATACAGCAGAGGGATACACAGATGGGAATTACCATTAATAAGGAGGCTGCAATATAGTGGGTTATATAGCAGTATACAGCAGAGGGATACACAGATGGGAATTACCATTAATAAAGAGGCTGCAATATAGTGGGTTATATAGCAGTATACAGCAGAGGGATACACAGACTAAAAACAAGATTCCCTACCAAATAAAGCCCCTGTAAGCTGATAGGGTGCATACAGGCTTCTTAATAGCCAATCACAGCCCTTATTTGGCTCCTCCATGAACTTTTATGATGCTTGTGTTGCTCTCCAAGTCTTTTTACATTTGACTGTGGATCATGAGTAAGAAAGGTTGGAGATCCCTGCACTATGGCGATTTTTACCAGACAATCTGTGGATTAGTTGGGAGCAGTGAGCAACCTCTGCTGGCAGAAACTTTGTAGGGGCTGCAAGGTGCACATATGGGAACCTTTCCTACCCCCACCAGCAGGGAGTGGAGAATGTGTCCCTGTTGCTGGATCTTGCTGTCGATTGCAGGCTGCAATGTACCACAGACACGTGGACCAGCAGGCATGGGCAGTTCATCTCCTTTACTAACCATTGGATTGAGAGGGAGTGATCCCCCATTGTATGAAGTAAAAACAACCCCAGAAAGTCACTGCTTTCACTACCTCCTCCTCCTCTGTTGCCACATCCCAGAGCAAGTTATTGATGAGCATCCACCAAAGTACCCACAAAGCATCCCAACAGCTATGTTTAGTTCATCCCAGATGCTGAGAGGGTTTTTACGTGGTTTTATTAAAAACGTCACAAAAGTGAATTAACAGAACTCAGACCGACATGCCGGCCAATAATTACAAGTTACAACCAAAATTCACCCCCCCCAGTCCACTGGCCAAATGTCCCGATGAAGATCCTGACAAATGGACAAAAGCAGTCTCAGTCCTTGGAAGAGTCTATGATTTTGCCGTGGATTCCCGGAAAAGGACGATGGAAAATCAAACTTATTTACATCCTGCTGCTCCTGGGGGTCTGAAGGAGCAAAACCCAACATAGTGAGCTTGGCAGGTCCAGAAAGCTCCAAGTCCCATGTAAGAACACAGTCTAATAACAACGTGACAACTCCTAGAAAACCTGGGAGAAACACATTATTACCTGAACTATGGCCCCATGGGGATCCCAGTTGAGAGCACAAATAACCAGTAAGCCAGGTAGCAGCTAACAGGGTAAGGGCGGCTAATGTGGGCCCTGTTATCATGGCACTGGGATGCGCAGCTTGGCCAACTCACTAACCATTGGGCACTGGGACGTGCAGCTTGGCCAACTCACTAACCATTGCCCTCACCATGGTGTCTACAGAGGTGTTAGGGTGCCCAATGGTCTGCTTGCACCGGAACTGCCACAGGAAATACTTAAAGACCGACACAATGATGTAGGTGTGGTCAGCACTGTAGGCGGCGTTATCTAGTGTTCCATAGGCCAGGTGAGCGTATCCGGCCACTTTGAGAGAAGGAAACTGTAACTCTGTTGCCAGGGAACGCCTGACCGCTGTTGACACTGGGCAGTGAACCAAAAAATGGCATTGAGTTTCCTCAACAGCACAACCCCAGGGGGAGAGGGGTCATACTGTGCCTGAGCTCCCGTCTGCCTTCATGGGTCAGGTGCAGTGGTGGTTCATTCACTACCAACTCTGAGCAGACAATGTAGTTTGTGACAATGAGCACAACCTGCTGGTCGCCCTCCACTAAGGCCAAGCACAACCTGCTGGTCGCCCTCCACCAAGGCCAAGCACAACCTGCTGGTCGCCCTCCACCAAGGCCAAGCACAACCTGCTGGTTGACCTCCACCAAGGCCAAGCACAACCTGCTGATCGCCCTCCACCAAGGCCAAGCACAACCTGCTGGTTGACCTCCACCAAGGCCAAGCACAACCTGCTGATCGCCCTCCACCAAGGCCAAGCACAACCTACTGGTCACCCTCCACCAAGGCCAAGCACAACCTACTGGTCACCTTCCACTGACCCATGTGCCTTGTTTTGCACATATTCTCAAACTTATGGTGCTGTATTTTATAAAGAACTACTCAGGGTTGGGTGACATAGTAAAGGAGGCACTTCTCCCCTTCAGCCCCACAAGTCCAGCAAAGAGATGTGCTGAACAGCAGCAGTGCAGGTAGAGGTAGTGGGGATGTGTGGAGAAATGTATTTGAGCCACAACAGCAGCAAAACAACATGGTGGCTGATTACATGGGGTCTGTGGGTGTGTAGGCACCATCCACAGAGATGACCCCATGGATTTCAGGCTGCTGGGGCTCAATCAGTAACCAGAACTGATACAGAACCCTTGGGAGATGCTGGCTTGCCTCCTTGAAGTGTCCTGTCAAAACTTGAACAGTTGTAATATAGTGGATAGGAGGCTCTCCTATCCACAATGTATATGCTATTGCTGAGCAATAATGCATTGAAACCAATGTAATTTCACCTTCCTGTTGACTCCAATGCAATTCAGCAAATCTTTGTGGATTTTGATGCCGCTTCGCAAATTTTGACATGGAACAAAATACCGTAGATTATCTCGTTCCTAGTGTCAGTCTTCTACCTAAGCTTCAACTTCCTGGCCCAGAAGGCCTTGTGGCAGGGGAAACAATCAATAAACACATTAGCAACCCTGCACCCCAACAACTTGATTGTCATAAAGATGTATGGAGCAAATATTAAGCCTTACCCTCTTTAGTAAGTACAATAACATGCTTGAGTATTACCAATAGTATTCTATTACTGTTTGTTTAAAGGGAAGAGGTAGAAAATAATGAGCAAAAGATTTCATTAGAGCCCAATATGCCGTTATTCTATGGTCATAAAGCTGGGCCTCCTGGGTAAAGGATTTGGTAGTAGGTGCCAAATAATTTATTAGAATTTTGGGTGATATATGGGTGTGAACATGGGTTTAGTAATGATTAGTACCTAGGTATAATTTCTTGGCAGGAGGTGTCTGTACATGAAAACCATTCAAAACAATGAATGGCACCAACTTAATCATAAAAATAAGACTATATTGTACCATGAGATATAGAAAGGCAATGAGCAGTAGTTACTTTAGGGCAGTGCTGTCCAACTTCTGTGGTTCCGAGGGCCGGAATTTCTCTAGTATACATGGTGGAGGGCCGCTGATGGAAGCCAGGTTTGACCACTCCCCTTTCTTGAACCACACCCACTTCAAACCACACCCATTTTATCACAATGGTGGTAGTGCAGCAAAAACCCAAATGCTTGGTCCTCACTGTGGGGATATCAACAGTTATTCATATATGAAAGAATTATATTATGTCATATACCCTTAAATCCATATGCCTCCTCCTCCCCTGTGGATAGCACAGCAACCCCCAGCACATAATTACACACCTTAGGGATCATTTAATAGCTATTTCCAACTGCTGACAAACTCCCAGAACAAACCCCTGCCAGGTTCACCACTCACTGCCTCCCTTATGCTGCCTGTGTGTGCCATACTCTGCCTGCCCTATGCTGCCTGTGTGTGCCATACTCTGCCTGCCCTACCTGTGTGTGCCATACTCTGCCTGCCCTTAGCTGCCTATGTGTGCCATACTCTGCCTACCCTATGCTGCCTGTGTGTGCCATACTCTGCCTGCCCTTAGCTGCCTATGTGTGCCATACTCTGCCTGCCCTTAGCTGCCTATGTGTGCCATACTCTGCCTGCCCTATGCTGCCTGTTTGTGCCATACTCTGCCTGCCCTATGCTGACTGTGTGTGCAATACTCTGCCTGCCCTATGCTGCCTGTGTGTGCCATACTCTGCCTGCCCTATGCTGCCTGTGTGTGCCATACTCTGCCTGCCCTATGCTGCCTGTGTGTGCCATACTCTGCCTACCCTATGCTGCCTGTGTGTGAAATACTCTGCCTGCCCTATGCTGCCTGTGTGTTCCATACTGTCAGGCCTGGCCTCTGGCAAGAGGCCAGCAGGTAGGAGCCTTTATGTAATAACCCCCAGAACTCCCTTAAAGGGCCAGACAGCCAAGTATGATAATCAAGGAAGTTTAATAAAGAACCAAAACAGAACAAAAGTAAAAGTAAAGTACAAGCCTGAGATGAAGCAAATAGAGTCCGGCAAAAGGCAAATCCGTAGGCAGGCAGAGGTCAGTCCAGGCAGAGTTCAAGCACATCCGTATATCAGGCACAGGTCAGTCCAGGCAGGGTTCCAGCAAATCAGGAGTCAGGCAGAAGTCAAACCAGGGAAGTCAACAAAAGGGACCAGGCAGGGCACAAGCAGGGAACACAGAATCAGAAGGTATCAGGTATCAGAGGTGGCAAGACCAGGCTAAGCGGGAGCGATGATCAAGCACTGGGTGTAGTCTGGAGAGGGTTTATATAGTCCGGTAATTACTAAAGCAGCCACACATGTGATGACCAATAACGATAGGGAAATTGGTAAAAAGGCAGAAGGGACACAAGGGCAACCGATCCCATATAGCTCAAGGAGCCCCCTGTGGCTCAGCAAGTATGTGCACCCAGAGTTCCGCATACAGTCCAGGGTTCTAATCCCTATAGTTCCTGACACATACTCTGCCTGCCCTTAGCTGCCTGTGTGTGCATACTCTGCCTGCCCTATGCTGCCTGTGTGTTCTCTCTTTACCCAGCTCAGCGTTTTTTTTCCTGTTTGGCTTCTGATCATTTGAACAATTGAAATATGGGGAGACTTAAGGACACCATTGAAACAACTGAAGATATGCCTGTAGCTTGTCATTAACTCTTTAGTAGCCTTTCCTTCTACTTTAATATGGCTGGTTAACCCACAGAGGGCCCAAGCTCTAGTGGGATCCAGACAAGAACAATTAATACATAACACATTGAATGTTGGCGGGCCCTATTAGTCCCAGTGAATACTGAATCCAACTCATCCTCCTACTCGAAGACTGAAGAAGGAAAAAACAGTAATTACAGAATTTACTAGCAGTCTATAAAATATCTATATTTCAGCACAGACCTGAGGGTACCTGTAGATCCCTGCGAGCCGCGCGATGGACAGAGATGATTCTGAAGACAAGTCTCCTATGAACCCCACAACCTTCCTGTTATTCCAGCAGCTGTAATTTGGGATTGGTTGTGCTGTTCCAGACAGGATACTGAGAGCGTCTGCAAAAGATATTACTCCTGAGCCACAGGAGTCATAGATCTGATAGCCCAAAGTCACATTAGGCAGTATCTCCGGGTCCTTATTGATCTCCCCAATTGTATAAATGAGAACCAGTAGGTGGCGATAGTGTCTGAATGAAATTCTGTTTTGTAGGGAGAGAGGTTTAATTATTCCAATCAATTAATGAGGTTAAATACAGAGATAATGTGAGTATTTCCAGTGCATTTACAGTGCATCTCTCTCCTTTCCATGGTTCTGTGTGAGATTACGTGTAAAACTGTACTCAGAAAATGCAAAGATCCTAAATATACGGGAATGTGTCCTCTGGTACCCAAACTGTCAGTCTGACACTTAACATGCCCAAACCTTCTACTCCTTAAGGTCCCCATACACGGGCCAATAGAAGCTGCCGATATGGGTCCCTCGGACCGACTCGGCAGCTAATCGGCCCGTGTAGGGGCAGAAACTATCGGACTGGCCGACCGATATCTGGCCTGAAATTGGCCAGATATCGGTCGGCCAGGTTAGAAAATCCCGTCAGATCGGGGACCGCATCGGCTCGTTGATGCGGTCCCCGAACCGACTACCCCATTGCCGCATGCAGAATTCGATCGTTTGGCCCCAGGGCCAAACGATCGAATTCACCGACATGCCTCCCCGATATCGCCACCCGTAGGTGGGGATATCGGGTGAAGATCCGCTCGCTTGGCGACATTGCCAAGTGAGCGGATATGCCCGTGTATGGCCACCTTTAGTCTGCAGTTCCCAGTGCTGGAATCCTGTCCCATAAAAATCTAATGAAACCAAGTAAAAAATCTAAAGGGTTCAGAACATTTCAATTGTTATTTAAAAATGCAGTGCAGTGTGCAAAGTGCAACATTTAGCCACAAATTGCCACTTTTTTATTAACTGCGGCCCCCCCCCAGAAATTCATTGCCATTGCAGCCATGTCCCAAGACCTACTGAGGTTCCCCCTTAGCACATGTGTCAAAATGCAAAGAATGAACATTAAAAAAAACAAGCTTTTCTGTAAATGTACCTTACCCTGCCAATCACAAATCTTTGCAGTGCCAGAACCATCTCCTTCCCAGCACCCTGAATCACCTTAATAGTAGTAGTACAGGTAGGTGTTCAGTTAGCCAAGGGGTCCACACTTTGTGGAATTTTTGGGGATATCCTCTGCTAAGGTATGTCAGGTGGTGTAGGGGGACTGAGCTGTTAACCTCCACCTGGTTTAGTAGCAGTAAAGATAGGTCTAGAGGTATTATGAGTGCCAGTAAGCGGCTAATTTCTCCAGTTATCTTGGACCAGAATCTTTTCATTGTAGGACAGTCCCACTTCATGTGTATATGGGATTCATATGGTCATATATGCTCAGCTGGGGATTGGGAACATTTTGGGCAGATGTCGGGGATTTTTGGGTTGATTCGGTGGAGTCTGTGGTGGGTTAGATAGGTTCTGTGTAAGAATCTGAATTGGATCATCTTATCTTTGGAGCTGATTAGAGTTGTGTTATACGTTTCTAAAGTCTCTATCCACATTTTCATTTGTCATAAAGTTTGGGGAGTTACGGGGTTACGCGGTTTGTTAAGTATTGAGTAGAATTGGGATACAGGTTTGGTTCGAAGATCATTTCCTCAATTCTTCTAGGGGTGACATCTATTTTGTTTTGAATTACATTTTATTAGGTAAATTGAATTTTCCCTTTAGGGTGTCAAAGGTGGGTATTTCTCCTTGTTCCATTATCTCTCCTAGGTATTTTATTTGATATTTGGCCCAGTTGTGGGGCTCAGGGATTGTTAATAGGTGAGGGAGTTGTGGGTTGTACCAGAGGGGTGTGTTTTTTAGTACCAGTTTTCCTTTCTAGGGAAGTACACTAGTGCTGTTTTCCAAATATTTACTGTGGTTTTCATTAAGAGGGAGAGTGTTTTGTTTTTAATGGTGCCCCGGTAAAGTAGGTTATTAAGTGCTTCTAGTGAATTTACCAGTTGGGCTTCCAAAATAGTGACTGCATTGTCAATGGATGGAGAAGCCCACCACCATGCATTTACTAGTTTGGTGGCAATGTAGTAGAGACCAACTGGCCATTTTAATTTACCCTGTGGCTCAGAGTCAAGCCACCCCCACCACCGCAAATTAAGGGATGCCCACATCCAGCAAGGGGGGGTGGGAGAGATGCTGCTCCCTTACCTGTGAGGGGAACTGGTCTTTCTCTTTTGGGCCTCACCCCTCTATCCCTAACCTGAGAACATAGATGGTCCAATCAGCTCCCTAATAGGAAATATTACACTGAACATAAAGGGGGGGGCTGCCTACTGGCACCCATCATGCCCTGCTTCCCTTCATTTCACTACAGATCATTGGGTCCCAGGAGTCATGTACATGTTACAAGGAGTGGGGAGGAAAAAGTGTAGTTTTGTCCCTATAACTACCCCAAGCGCTTGTGTTGATCTGTTAGTTAGTAGATACGCCCTAAATAAAGGTGAGACCTTATGCAGGGTTTGTGAGACTGAGAATAAACATTTTGTCTGTGAGTTTCATGTGTTTCTACATTTACTGTATTTTCCCTCCTGCAACTGTTATATTCTAAATCAAAAACTATTTTATATACTAATACTCTCTATTCAGTCCAATGATACTTTTTATCCTCACATTAGAAAAGAAGTATTTTGTACTTACCCGACACAATGCAAGTCCTCTTTACTGTCAGATACATCATTTATCTGGAGAATTCCCCCAATGATCAAGTCCCCATCACTAAAGTAGTTCATCCTGCTGATACTGCTCAGCCGGCACCCAGAGCTGGGACTGGGCATTTCAGCTGCAGAAGGGAGTACCTGGAACATCAGAACCAGTAGCAGAACCTTGAGTCTGGCAGGAAACAGAACCTCCATTGATCTACAGAACTGAGCAAAGACATAATTCAGGTTCCTGGGCTGATGGGGAGACATCCAGTGACAGAGCAGCCAAAGTGTGTCCTTCTGGCATTGGAACAGTAACAGTTCCCTTAGTTATATATCTTCCCTGAACTGCAATCTATGAGCAGCTGCAGCCACTGACATATTTTAGCAGCACAGTTATAGAGTTTCCTAAATCAGCCATAATAGCCGGTGTCCTGCTCTTCCCAATACAGCAGCAGCCTTGGGATTTATGGACTTTGTTTTGGAACATCAATTTTTTTTATTCATGGAGATGACATTTATGGCCTTTTGAAAAATAAATATGTGTTCAACCCAACTCCAACTCCCAAGTATCTTTTGTGCTGGAATTATCTAAGAGAAAAAGTGAACATTCTTCCTAGTTTTCATCTGTTCTTCAGGCTGCCCCTTCAGATTGAGCAAGAAACATGATAGGGTTATAACGGCTATAGCAATAAGTATAGAGATCTTACCCTTGGTAAAGGTGGCTCCAGGTGCTCATGACCCAGACCTTCAGCTTAGGGAGCCATTTAGTAAAAAAAAAATAGGAGAAAAAGCAGGAAGGCACTCTGGTTTTCCACAAACCAGAGTGCCTGCCTGCTTTTTCTCCTGTTTTGCGATTTCCTATGCTGGTAAATTCCCTTATTCCACTTCAGGCTGACCTCCCAGTCTCTACACTTGGCCTCCATGGGAGGGGGAATACCTACTATTTAGGAATAATTGTTTTACAGGAATGTGTACAGGTGATTTTTAAACTCTTTAAACATCCAAAACAGTGGGAGATAGCTGTTGTATTACTCTGTGAGCCTAAGTGGGAGTGGGGAACTGGTCCCAGTGGGCACACACATGGACTACTCTGGTTTTCTTTCCCCATCCCCAACTTTGGATGGTAATATAAGTAAAGGTAAATGACCCCAACTTTTCATTAATAAATTCCCTAGTGTGAGACTGACCAGGTTCTAACCTAGAACCAAGGGATTCCCCAGTGGGCCATTCGTGCAACACATGCAAAGTTCCTGGCATTTAATGCTATCTGTATTTAGTTGCAGTGAGTGTGGGCTCAATGTATGGTTCTCTGGTGGCCTCTATCAGACCCAGTCTCACACTGAGCCCAACTCACCCCACACATAAATACTAAAAAAAAAATCTGAAATTCTTTGAATTTATTAGAAGTCTATGGAATAATTGAACATGGTATTTCAGCACAGACCTGAGGGTACCAGTACATCCCTGTGAGCGGCGCAATAGAGATGTAACTAAAGTCTCATATGATCCCCCCAACTTTTACTTGAACGCCTGTGAGGCTGAAGGACTCCACCTTTGTCCCTGACATCACAGCTCCTTCAGCCATAGCATAACAATCTGACACTGGCAAGTATAGGGGAACAACAAAATATTTAAAAAAAACCTGGAATGAGCCAATGTCAATTTATTGTTTCATTCAAAGGGATTTCATTTAAAAGTGCAGGGTGTCAGAGACCATTTCCCCCTGTCCTACATGCATTCATTTCAGGCCAATCAGCTCCTGGATCTTATCTGCTTCTGCCTGTGACATCATCCAGCTCAGTTACAGGCAGGGGGAGAGACCTGATTGGTTAGGAGATAGTAGAAAGGTCTGAGACCTGCTGGGAGCCCCAGATGACCTCTGGTAAAAGAGGATGGTGGGTGTTTGGAGCCAAATCTATGGGGTGGGCCAGAAGAGGATATGAATGATCCCCTGCTGCAACTTCCAGGCACAAAAAAGGAGACTGTCCAGGAACACAGAGAGGATCCTGCATTCGCCTGTAGCTAGCTTGAGAAAGGACCAGAAGGTCCAAAACATTGCTGTGTCTGTGCCATATGCGAAATAAAGTCAGTTTTATAATTACATAATTACATAGTTACATAGAGTTGAAAAAAGACCAGAGTCCATCAAGTTCAACCCATCCACCCACAACCCACACCTACCAATCTATACACTCACATACATAAACTATAAATACAACCACTAATTAGGAAATGCGAGTGCTGCAATTTTGATATTTTGAAGTTTGAAGGTATGTGGAGGTGAACATATGATGCTGCCTGCACCCCTCTGATAAACTTCCCACAAGTGTGCTGGAAACCCATTGTATTTCGCCTGTAGTGAGCTCAGCATGGAGGACAGGCCTGGAGCACCAGCTTTCCAGAGAGCCCATCCTGTTCCCTGGCAAGTTGCTAGCTGCCCGAAGGTGCCCGGTGTGATGAAACAACATTACTAATCTAAAGGGAAAAATCTAAAATATTGCTTCAATGCTTAAATGTATCCCAGTACCCCCTCCTGAACTGTTGCACCAAATGATAACCTTTGTGTTTCATATTGTGTAGCCAGCCTGAACTTCTATCCTCTCCAGGTAACTGACCCCTACAATGAGAAAAAACAAAGCCAGGGCCCTCTATAATTCAATAGAAATAGATGGTCCCAAGTCCCACTGTAAGATCCGTGCACTATCTGGTGCCTACAAGCAGACTAAACTGGCCATGCTCACCGAATGGCACCCCATTGGCCCAGCAGTATTTGCTGTGATTGCTGTAATCACAATGCAGGACCAGATAGGTTCCTATAATGAAAAATAATGGAAAGTCATGTGATTGCCCCCCTCTGGAAGCTGCCTTTGTGGTCGGCAGAGAGAATCAAACACTGTTCTGCATTTACAACAGGAGCTGCTCCTTCTCTGGCTGATCAGAATTGTATCTTGTTTTATTTGTAGCATAAATGCATTATGGGTTCTGAATATAATTTCCTGTCTGTAGCCTAAATGTTGGGAAATTATTCTTGAGATTATGTTGCCCAGATATTATAATAGGTATAAGGGAGACAGGGAATATTTAAGGAAAGAGAATGACCTCACCTAAAAGTTGTGGAGCAGCATTTATTCATCTATTGTTCCAAGGCATCTAAGTTTGCTTGTGAGGCTCAAATAAAGGAGGTTTGTGAGTTGATTGTTTCAGGTTTCTGAGGCTGGTTCAGTGACTAGGTTGGGAATTATTTTTCTAGATTTTTAAGATTCAGAGTAATTAGAAAGGTATCAGCACTGTTTTCCTGTTTAAACAAGGCTGTCAGGAACATTGTACATAAATCTTCCCTCCTCCATCCCAGGGTGCCATGTTTTTCCAGTCTGTTCTAGAACCAGGAGAATGCGTTTCCACTCACCAATATATCTGAATTAGTGATATCTATAGAAGTTTGTGTAGGACTCTATGTTGATTTTTCATTATTGAAATCAGGTCCACAAAGATTTCGATTTTGATTTGGTTTCCCCTATAAATCAGAGATCAGTACAATAAATGATATAATGTAAAGATGTTGGCTCTAAAGGGCACACGGGTAATACTCAGGTTACACCAGGGAGGGATTTGTAGAACTGCTCAGCCAATGGTATTGTGTTCATATAATGAGCATACTTCTACTGTATAAACGTTGGGACAGATAAACAAATCTTATTTTCTAAAGACTGCATTGTATTTCCTTGTAAATTGAGGGAAATTACTATTATAGGAACATTTGGCATATTTGCCAATAAGGGAATTATTATACCGAGCTTTACCAAATAAGTACAGAGACAAGAGAGTAAATAATTTCTAATATTTAACTGCATTAGTAAAACCCAATTTAGTTCTCATTTGGCTACAGAGTAACGGGGAAAGATGGGACAGTTGATATGTGTGAGCTGGAAAGCATGAATACACTAAGGGAATCACAAAGAGCAAAAGGGGAGGCTTAGGCCCTGATTGACCTGTAGATATATGTACAAATTAAACAGATGAAGGTTTAAAGAATGATAGGACCCTGTAAAATGAAAGGATACCAAGTTTTATCTTGTTTACTAATTGTGAAATTTGCTCCAAGTTTTTGTGATTTTCTCAGATGGGTTTCTTCCCCTACTGAACAGACCAAGGATAATAAAGGGAATGTGTCTCCTTGCAGCCCATGGATAGAGGGTACACGCCGTGTAGATTTATGGGATAATTGCTTAGGAGTTGTCTGTTAATCCTTTGTCTCATAAGTTTGTTATATGTTTGTTTGTAGTGAGTAACAGGAGCATGATTGCATGGTTCCAATACAGGGAAATCCTAATTAACAGTGATTAATCTGCTCTCTCTTAACTGCACTGTACTCAATCTAAGGAATTTTGGAAACGTGCAGATACTGAAGTCCTGCTCAGGTTAATAAATTGTTTTTTAACTATAAATTATTAATAATAACATACATTTTAAACCATTAAAATGATCACTTCAAAGAATGTATACATCTTATAGACCTTTGATAGTTTGGATTATCATATGACCCGGCCAGTTATGTGATAAAATGCTTGAAACTATCATTATAAGATGTATATGTTTAATAAGTTTGGAAGTTATGATTATGGATCCAATATTTTTTCTTCCAAGATTATCAACTCTATATACATATGTTTTAGTTTTGTGTATATGTATCAGACCCCTTATCCGGAAACCCATTATCCAGTAAAAACTGTACCTGTACTTGATCCCAACTAAGATATAATTACCCCTTATTGGGGGCAGAACAGCCCTATTGGGTTTATTTAATGGTTAAATGATTCCCTTTTCTCTGTAATAATAAAACAGTACCTGTACTTGATCCCAACTAAGATATAATTACCCCTTATTGGGGGCAGAACAGCCCTATTAGGTTTATTTAATGGTTAAATGATTCCCTTTTCTCTGTAATAATAAAACCGTACCTGTACTTGATCCCAACTAAGATATAATTACCCCTTATTGGGGCAGAACAGCCCTATTGGGTTTATTTAATGGTTAAATGATTCCCTTTTCTCTGTAATAATAAAACAGTACCTGTACTTGATCCCAACTAAGATATAATTACCCCTTATTGGGGCAGAACAGCCCTATTGGGTTTATTTCATGGTTAAATGATTCCCTTTTCTCTGTAATAAAAAAACAGTACCTGTACTTGATCCCAACTAAGATATAATTACCCCTTATTGGGGGCAGAACAGCCCTATTGGGTTTATTTCATGGTTAAATGATTCCCTTTTCTCTGTAATAATAAAACAGTACCTGTACTTGATCCCAACTAAGATATAATTACCCCTTATTGGGGGCAGAACAGCCCTATTAGGTTTATTTAATGGTTAAATGATTCCCTTTTCTCTGTAATAATAAAACCGTACCTGTACTTGATCCCAACTAAGATATAATTACCCCTTATTGGGGCAGGACAGCCCTATTGGGTTTATTTCATGGTTAAATGATTCCCTTTTCTCTGTAATAATAAAACAGTACCTGTACTTGATCCCAACTAAGATATAATTACCCCTTATTGGGGCAGAACAGCCCTATTGGGTTTATTTCATGGTTAAATGATTCCCTTTTCTCTGTAATAATAAAACAGTACCTGTACTTGATCCCAACTAAGATATAATTACCCCTTATTGGGGGCAGAACAGCCCTATTGGGTTTATTTCATGGTTAAATGATTCCCTTTTCTCTGTAATAATAAAACAGTACCTGTACTTGATCCCAACTAAGATATAATTACCCCTTATTGGGGGCAGAACAGCCCTATTGGGTTTATTTCATGGTTAAATGATTCCCTTTTCTCTGTAATAATAAAACAGTACCTGTACTTGATCCCAACTGAGATATAATTACCCCTTATTGGGGGCAGAACAATCCTATTGGGTTTATTTCATGGTTAAATGATTCCCTTTTCTCAGTAATAATATAACACTACCTGTACTTGATCCCAACTAAGATATAATTACCCCTTATTGGGGGCAGAACAGCCCTATTGGGTTTATTTAATGGTTAAATGATTCCCTTTTCTCTGTAATAATAAAACAGAACCTGTACTTGATCCCAACTAAGATATAATTACTGTATATACTCGAGTATAAGCCTAGATTTTCAGCACCCAAAATGTGCTGAAAAAGTCACCCTCGGCTTATACTCAAGTCAGGTGCCATGGGTCCCTCCAGACTAGCACCCTCTGTCCTTTGTTTGCAAATTAGACCACCTGCAACCAGACCCTCCAGTGCCTATTGTTTTTGTTGACCCGCTTCTCCAATTACAGAGCTAGTTTCCTGTTTATCTTTGAAATATATATTTAAAAACACATACCCCCCTGATGCCTCAATTTATGTAATTTTATTGGTATTTAATTTGATTATTAAAACTTATCAGTAGCGGCTGCATTTCCCACCCTAGGCTTATACTCGAGTCAATAAGTTTTTCCAGTTTTCTTAGGTAAAATTAGGTACCTCGGCTTATATTCGGATCGGCTTATACTCGAGTATATACAGTACCCCTTATTGGGGGCAGAACAGCCCTATTGGGTTTATTTAATGGTTAAATGATTCCCTTTTCTCTGTAATAATAAAACAGTACCTGTACTTGATCCCAACTAAGATATAATTACCCCTTATTGGGGCAGAACAGCCCTATTGGGTTTATTTAATGGTTAAATGATTCCCTTTTCTCTGTAATAATAAAACAGTACCTGTACTTGATCCCAACTAAGATATAATTACCCCTTATTGGGGCAGAACAGCCCTATTGGGTTTATTTAATGGTTAAATGATTCCCTTTTCTCTGTAATAATAAAACAGTACCTGTACTTGATCCCAACTAAGATATAATTACCCCTTATTGGGGCAGAACAGCCCTATTGGGTTTATTTAATGGTTAAATGATTCCCTTTTCTCTGTAATAATAAAACAGTACCTGTACTTGATCCCAACTAAGATATAATTACCCCTTATTGGGGGCAGAACAGTCCTATTGGGTTTATTTCATGGTTAAATGATTCCCTTTTCTCTGTAATAATAAAACAGTACCTGTACTTGATCCCAACTAAGATATAATTACCCCTTATTGGGGCAGAACAGCCCTATTGGGTTTATTTCATGGTTAAATGATTCCCTTTTCTCTGTAATAATAAAACAGTACCTGTACTTACTGGCTAATGGGTCCTATACCTGTATATGTTATGTGTTACTGTATCAAAGCAGGATTCAGTCTAAATTTTTTTAATACTACTTCACTCTACTAGTCTGCATTATAGAGTTACCAGTCCGGTTTATCCTGTGCATTTCTAGTTACAGCAAATGTTTTACTTTGTTTATGTTTAGGTCTGTCTGTCCGAAACAACAAACCAACTAGGCCTAACAATGATGCTCCTTACATCTATGCTCTATTTAGATGATCAGGGATGAAACTGAGGGGGAAATACTGAGACAAAGATGACATAAAAAGCACTAGTGATTTGGCTCAGATAGTGCCGCACACTTTAGTGTAGTGTACCTTTTAATTCCCTGAAGTCAGTATGGGTTATGGTCTTACCTATCCCTGAATTGAGGTGCTAATCCCAGCTATGCTGATTAATAAAATGTGCTACAGAGTTTCTCTCCCTAACCCACAACAATAAAGTATTTTCCCTGTTTGGTCTCTGTTATATGGTAACCGTGGTAAGCCAAATGTGTTGGGTGTTGCAAACACCAAAGTTTGAAGGCCATGGGTTACTGCAGGGGCCTGAGATGGGATCCAGCCCAGACATGGGGGCAGAATAAGGTGGGTAAGGGGTTGGTACAGCACCCAGTCAATGCAGCAAAGTGTAAAGGCCATGGGTTACTGCAGGGGCCTGAGATGGGATCCAGCCCAGACATGGGGGGGCAGAATAAGGTGGGTAAGGGGTGGGTACAGCACCCAGTCAATGCAGCAAAGTGTAAAGGCCATGGGTTATTGCAGGGGCCTGAGATGGGATCCAGCCCAGACATGGGGGGCAGAATAAGGTGGGTAAGTGGTAGGTACAGCACCCAGTCAATGCAGCAAAGTGTAAAGGCCATGGGTTACTGCAGGGGCCTGAGATGGGATCCAGCCCAGACATGGGGGGCAGAATAAGGTGGGTAAGTGGTGGGTACAGCACCCAGTCAATGCAGCAAAGTGTAAAGGCCATGGGTTACTGCAGGGGCCTGAGATGGGATCCAGCCCAGACATGGGGGGCAGAATAAGGTGGGTAAGGGGGGTACAGCACCCAGTCAATGCAGCAAAGTGTAAAGGCCATGGGTTACTGCAGGGGCCTGAGATGGGATCCAGCCCAGACATGGGGGGCAGAATAAGGTGGGTAAGGTGGGGGTACAGCACACAGACAATGCAGCAAAGTGTAAAGGCCATGGGTTACTGCAGGGGCCTGAGATGGGATCCAGCCCAGACATGGGGGGCAGAATAAGGTGGGTAAGGGGGGGGTACAGCACCCAGTCAATGCAGCAAAGTAAGCTGGAAACAAAGCTTCTAAAAGTGTGTGAGGTTTTCTAACTGGCAGAAGGGTTCAAATTATGAGTATGAACAACTGTGAGCGTTTTTATAATTAGATTAAATATGAACTCACAGTACCCTAAAACTTAAGCCTGTGTGCGTCTTAGTAATCCTTTCACTTTCAGCACAAATACATATTATACATTAATGGGTGTCCCCGAATGTTATACCTTTTGTTTATTTAGGGGGCTCTTTCCTTGTCCTTCGCCCTCTAGGTGGGGATTTATAAGAAATTGCTCATCTTGGGTGCCATTATTTGTGATATATACGTGTGTTTGTGGCTTTATACATATTTATGTGTTACACATTGAGTATGGGGGGAGTCCTACTGATTACTAAGAACCAGTTGTCCAAGTCACACATTAAAGCCAAATCTCCATATCAAAGGGTATTTCTGTGGATGTTGGTGGGACAGTATGGCTGCTACAGGAGCCATAAAAACTCATTACTGTATGGGAGAAGCCTTCCTAACAGTTACTGAACAAAGGCTGGGTGTGGTTCTTATCAACCCCAACTGATCAGTTGGTATGTGGGGGCAGTGACTGAAAAGGTGTATAAATGTGGACTGGAAAGTAGTCAAGGGGGAGCACCTGGGAGGAGCACCTGGGGGAGCACCCAGGGAGAACATCTGGGAACTACATCAATGTGAGGGCCACAGACCAGAGGGAAGCCATGATCAGCTGGCTAGAGAAAAGGAACCAGACCACCATGTTGGGTGTTTGTCGGTAGCTATAATGATGTAGGTTTTGTTATTAATCTGTAACTGTAAATAATGTAAATGTATTGTTTTGTTTTATTTAATTGTATCAATTGACTGATTTGCTATTCAATATATTCAGTTTAATATACACTTATTGGTGTGGATTATTTGTCTGCTTCTCAAAAGAACCAGAACCCTAGTAAGGGTATGGTATAATATTATTATTAATATATAAATATCAAAATCTTACAAGGAGTAGGCAGAAGAGGCACCTGCCTAGGGTGCAATGGTGCGGGGGGGCGTCAGGCAGGTCCCTCTTCTTTCACTTACCACTAGTTCTGGGCACTTTCCCCCTCACTACAGTTCCCCCCACCAGTGGCCCATAATGCATTGTGCACTCATTTGTGCATGCAAGTACACACACGGGGGAGTTGGCTGGGGTAGGCGGGCCAAGCTGATCAGGTTGCCTAGGGCACCTGGCCAGCTTGGCCCAGCACTGGGTACAACTCCCTGATTCTATACAGGTGCTTAGTGGCTGATCAGCTGTAAGAGCCAAGGCCTAAATCCGTTGGGTCCTACAGGACAAAGGGGTGCAGGGTGCCGGGGATTTACCCAAGCTACAGGGAGCCCATCTGGATTCATTCACAGGGGAAATGTTTGATGGATATGGAGTAACAGAATGTAACAAGGAATGCCAGAGACTGTAACTTGGTATAACTGACTCCCATAATTGGGTACCATATTTTTATTTGCCACTTTTGATGTTTGCTGACACTTTATTGCAAGACCATGAAAGGTGAGGTAAGAAATTCACCGGCAATTGCAGTTACACACAGGGCTATGAGCCAAGGATGTAATGAAAGATTGTTAAAGTCAAGCCAAGATGCCGTGACTGGACGACCAGAGGATGGAACCACCTATAGATAATAGGTTATTTTAATTATTTTAAACTATCAGTGTTACCATCTCATTACATGATATTACATCAGTTGTCATTTGTACTACGGACATTTGGCGCATTGAAAAGAATCCCTGGAAATTTGTAGACTGGGTTTTCAAGGATTCTCTCATGTTCTAGGCCGTGTGGGTATTGGAAAATACGTTATACCCCAGGCCTGAATAGGTTAACATGTTTTAAGTGTACAACTGACTTGCCATTCACACTATACCTCACATACCCCATTGTTCCTTAAGTCTGAAATGGGATTTATAGGAAACATGAAACATCTTAGGGGTAATAATACAGTGGGGGAGGGGTTTTCCAACAGGAACAAAAGTCTGGTCTCACACTTATACACACACTCACTCTCACACTTATACACACACTCACTCTCACACTTATACACACACTCACTCTCACACTTATACACACACTCACTCTCACACTTATACACACACTCACTCTCACACTTATACACACACTCACTCTCACACTTATACACACACTCACTCTCACACTTATACACACACTCACTCTCACACTTATACACACACACACTCTCACACTTATACACACACTCACTCTCACACTTATACACACACTCACTCTCACACTTATACACACACACTCTCACACTTATACACACACTCACTCTCACACTTATACACACACTCACTCTCACACTTATACACACACTCACTCTCACACTTATACACACACTCACTCTCACACTTATACACACACTCACTCTCACACTTATACACTCACTCTCACACTTATACACACACTCACTCTCACACTTATACACTCACTCTCACACTTATACACACACTCACTCTCACACTTATACACACACTCACTCTCACACTTATACACTCACTCTCACACTTATACACACACTCACTCTCACACTTATACACACACTAACTCTCACACTTATACACACACTCACTCTCACACTTATACACACACTCACTCTCACACTTATACACTCACTCACACTTATACACACACTCACTCTCACACTTATACACTCACTCACTCTCACACTTATACACACACTCACTCTCACACTTATACACACACTCACTCTCACACTTATACACACACTCACTCTCACACTTATACACACACTCACTCTCACACTTATACTCACTCTCACACTTATACACACACTCACTCTCACACTTATACACTCACTCTCACACTTATACACACACTCACTCTCACACTTATACACACACTCACTCTCACACTTATACACACACTCACTCTCACACTTATACACACACTCACTCTCACACTTATACACTCACTCACTCTCACACTTATACACACACTCACTCTCACACTTATACACACACTCACTCCCACACTTATACACACACTCACTCTCACACTTATACACACACTCACTCTCACAATTATACACACACTTACTCTCACACTTATACACACACTCACTCTCACACTTATACACACACTCACTCTCACACTTATACACACACTCACTCTCACAATTATACACACACTCATGCTCACACTTATACACACACTCACTCTCACACTTATACACACACTCACTCTCACACTTATTCTCTGAATATTGAATGCCATACCATTTCTTTAACTTAGAGCGGCAAATTAATATAATAGATTGTAAGCTCTTTGAGACAGGGGCCTTATCCTAACTGTGTAAGAAAAATCCTAGTATTTAGTATTTATTAAGTATTTAGTAAGTATTCTACTTAATTTATAATACTGTAACTCTCCCCCTGTTTGTGTTTACACCTTGGTAAAACACTGTGCTAAGCATATTTGTGCTGCTATATAAATAAACACATACAATACAACAGAAAGCCCTGCCTTTTAATACCTGCTCAGTCCAAAATGATTGGGTCTAGAAATATGTTAGTATGAGAAAAAAACAAAGCAAAAAAGTGGTAAATTGTGCACATTCCCAACTTAATAAAAAAACAACATCTTGGGAATACCAAAAAGTAACATAAAATCAAGATGTCTTGGCCCCTGTTTCACTTTGGCTAACTCTACTGAAAACCAACACTGACTTGTTATGTCTCATACATGCAACATTTCGAGGCAAGAACCGCCCCTTTGTCAAGCATGCTTGACAAAGGGGCGGTTCTTGCCTCGAAACGTTGCATTTTTTCCGCAATAAAGAATTTAAGGGCGAGCCGACCGATATCGCAGGAAGCTGCTGAAATCGATCGGCTCGCCGATCGGCCAGGTTAGAAAATTTTGATCGGGCGCCATAGAAGGCGCCTGACCAAAATTCTCCCTTCAGAGCTGAATCGGCAGAAGGAGGTTGAAATCCTATTGTTTCTACCTCCTTACCTGCCGATTCAGCCCTGAATGGTGTGTGGCGGATCTGACAATGTTTCGTGCGACCGATGGTCGTACGAAACATCGTCAGATCGCCACGTGTATGGCCAGCTTAAGTCCCGTTTGAAGCTCTTGAGTGCCACTGCCATTTGTTCATTTGGAGTCTGTGGAGGGGGTGCCGATCCCCCTGAGCATTGTGCACCGAGCGGTGAGTGATTGTTGGAGAGCTAATGGTGTGCAGGTGAAGATTCAATTTGCACTTATGTCTCATACATGAACATTGGTTCTCATTAATTCACAGGCTCCAACCTGAATACAAAGGAAGGGTTTTTTTTTTTTTTAGACTTTTTTGGATTAACCCTTTAAGTGCCAGCAGAATTTGACATTTCGGTTCCCCTTAGTGCCAGATGTTTTGTAAACATTCTGTGCTCTCTCAGTTTAGAGGCTTTTACTGGGGGCAGGGTTAAGTTTAGGTAGGCAAACTATATATTGTTTTTTTTCCAAATATGCCTGAGTTTTTGTGTATTTCCACTTCTGGAACAAGATTTAGAGCTTGAAATATAAAAAAAAAAGAAAAAATCCTATTTTTCATGATATGGGGATTTATACCAGAAACATATTTTATTTTATGGACAAAAACTCAACTGATTTGGAAAGCCTCATGTCTCCCAAACGTGCCAATACCTGATATGTATAGTTTTATTGAGATTTCTGACTTCTATAGATCAAAAACTCCCAGCAGTGAATTACTAAATTTTCAAAGCATTATAGCAGAATATGGCATACTTTACATTCCAAAGCCAAAAATCCTAAAACATTAAGTTTACCCCAGGAAACCATACATTTTTGAAAACTACACATTCTGCCGAATCCAAAATGGGTAAATATGTCTTCCAACTCCTAAGTACCAAACGACAATGCTTTACTGAATTTAGCATTTTTTATAAAAAATTATGAAAATTCAAAAAAATCGCCTCATATCTTCCACTTTCAAGCATCATATCTCCCACATAACATTAGGTACCAAGAAAACACATCCTAAATATGAAAGCCAAGGGTCCACTGAACGGTTTGATGCCCATTGTGCATAGGATTACTGATGTATCTGGAATTTAGAAACTCCCAAAGGAAGTTAGTACATACAAATTGCCCTGGAGATCTATTTTAGCTACTGAAAATTCAACACATTTACTGCATTTTCTGTGGGGTAAAAACACAAAAAAATACATTGACCCCCCCAAAACCATATATTTTTGGAAAGTACACATTCAGGCAAATTCAAAATTGGTACCCATGTCTTTCTACTTCAAACTACAGAGTCGCAATGCTTTCCCAAAATTGCCAGTTTTGGTGAAATACCTAAAAATCACATCAAATCTTCCACTTTCAAGCACCTTATCTCCCACATAACATTAGGTACCAAGAAAACACACCCTAAATATGAAAGCCAAGGGTCCACTGAACAGTTTGATGCCCATTGTGCATAGGATCAGCACTGTATCTGGCATTTAGAGACCCCATAAGGAAGTTAGTGCATAGAGATTGCCCCAGAGGTCTCTTTAGTACTGAAAATTCAACACGTTTACTGCATTTTCTGTGGGGTAAAAACACAAAAAAATACATTGACCCCCCAAAACCATATATTTTTGGAAAGTACACATTGGGGCGAATTCAAAATTGGTACCCATGTCTTTCTACTCCAAACTACAGAGTCGTAATGCTTTCCCAAAATTGTTGGTTTTGATGAAATACCTGAAAATCACATCAAATCTTCCACTTTCAAGCACCTTATCTCCCACATAACATTAGGTACCAAGAAAACACACCCTAAATATGAAAGCCAAGGGTCCGCTGAACAGTTTGATGCCCATTGTGCATAGGATCACCGATGTATCTGGCATTTAGAGACCCCAAAAGGAAGTTAGTGCATACAAAGTGTATACACTGCAATATAAGCTACCGGCATGTGCATTATGCGGCATAAGACCCCCTAACAGTAAGGAGACCCTAGAAAACTATACATTTTCCAAAAGTACACAATCTGACAAAACAAAAATGGGTAAATACATCTTTCTACTGCAAACTACAAAGCTATGCTAAACAGAACGGTTTTTTTACATTTCTGAAAATCGTCACAAACCTTGCATTTTACCCCATTATGTACCCCCACATTTTGTACCGTATCAACATAAAACATTCTAAATATGAACGCCAGGGGTCTACTGAATAGTTTGATGCCCTATATGCATAGATTTACCAAACTATGTGGGGTACAGGGGAACCCAAGTAAAAATAGTGCATATGAATTTTCACATAAGATGCTTCGGCTCATGCAGTTTTTGCACCCGGTATGTGTATTATGTGCCATAAGACCCCCTAACAGTAAAGAGACCAAGGAAAACCATATATTTTCCAAAAGTACACATTCTGACAAAACAAAAATGGGTAAATAAAACTTTCTACTGCAAACTACAAAATTACAAAGCTATACTAAACAGAACTGTTTTTGTGACATTTCTGAAAATCATCACAAAGCTTGCATGTTGCCCCATTATGTACCCCACATTTAGTAACGTACCAACATAAAACATTCTAACTATGAATGCCAGGGGCCTACTGAACAGTTTGATGCCCAATATGTATAGATTTACTAAACTATGTGGGGTACAGAGGATGCCAAATTGAAATACAGCAGACAAAATGTCCATGTGCAAAGACAAGTAACAAAGAACAATGTAAAAAGCAAAAAGATTGATAAAGATAAAAAAAATCACTAAAATCATTTTTTTTTTGCCTAATAATATCTGTGGTCAGAATAAAAGTTTGAGTATTTTGGCTTGGGCAAATAAGTTTTACAGACAAAGTCAAGTGAACAACAACTATGCATAACTGAAAATGCTATAAAATGGCTAAACATGCAGTAAAATACCCAAAAATGAACCAAAATCACAGAAACTGTAGTAGAAACACCAAAATAATACACAAAAGGTATTGCGCAGTACGGTTAGTGAATACACTATCCGCAATGGCAATAAAACATTTTTTTCAGGTAAGAATAAAAACGATGCGATCAGAAAAAAAAAAATTACAAAACTACATAAGTGTGTGTGTACATTAGGTAAAATGTGTTTTGTGTCCATGTGTGTGAATGTGCAAGCAAGTGTGAGTTTTCTCTAAGTGCTGTAAGTGATGAATGTGTGAAAATCTCCCAAAAATGCATGTGTGTGACTATAAGTGTGTATTAGTGTAATAAGTGTGTGATTGTGTGTTTGTGTGTGTATTTGCCACTTACTTGAGGTCTAGGTGAGGAGAAAAACAATCTGGCACAGCAACAGCATCAGCTCATGTGAGGGGGTGGGGCAGGAAGCAGGGGCGCCAGAGGGGGAAGCTGCAGAAGGGAGAGGAGCTGCCAGCAAAGCCATGAGGATTGCAGGTAAGTCCCATGGGGCCCCTGGGCGATCGCGACCCAGGGGCCACTCGTTCCCCACCTCTGACTGATGTCTAGAGGCTGGGGAATGAGTGGGGAGCGAAGGAACGGCTTGAAAAGCCGTTCCTCCGCTCCCAAACCCGGAAGTGCCCCAGGCCGTAGAAACTACGTTCTATGGCACTTAGGTACTTTGATACACGGGACGTAGATTCTACTTCCTGTGGCACTAAAAGGGTTAAACACCCCTTTGTGGAGGTCCTATATATATATATCAAGCCACATATATTTTCTAATATTGACCTGGTAAGGAGCAGAATTTAGCCTCTAGAACCACAAGGCTCACATAAACCAAAATAAAGATTATCCCTTTTTAGTCATATTCCTGGGTTTAATACATTTAATTTATATAGATTATGTAGAGAGAGATACACCGGTGTTTATTTGAAGGACTTAAACTTCATTGCCTTTTTAACTCAAATTAACCATGTAACTATGTAATAACTAGGCCCCAGAGTCATAAACAAATGTAATGTTGGGAATCTTATTTTGTAGAGATATTTCTCTTCTTCATGCTCCCCATGATTTACAACAATTTTTAGTTATAAATAATTCTATTGTTTTGTAATAATGGTTTCTTTTGTGTTCAGTTCAGGCCTTAGAAATAATATATAGCACTTGGGAATGAATATACAGCCCAATAACCCAGCACTGGAGGATAAGATGGCAAATATCTCAACTGCCACCATTCTACTGCCCTTACTGCTCAGGTATGCAGGGACAAATGCCCCCCACACGCTACAGAACCCCAACATACTGAAAGTGATGTTTTTAGCCTCATTAAATCGGTCAGGGAAATCCTTGGCTAGAAATGCAGCAATGAAACTCAGTAGGGCCAAGGTTCCTATATATCCAATTATACAGAAGAAGAAAAATCCTGACCCTTCATTGCACAGGAGAATAATATAGTTTGGGTCTGAAAGTGTATCAGCCTCTGGAAATGGGGGACTGGAGGCCAACCATACAATGGAGATTATAATTTCACCCAAACAACATACAATGACTAATACAATGGCCAGTTGGGTTCCTACATACTTCTTCAGCTTGCTCCCAGGCTTTGTGGCATTGAAGGCAATAATAACTGTGAGAGTTTTAGCCAACACAGAAGAAACAGAAATAGTAAATACAATCCCAAATGTTACTTGTCGGAGGAGACAACATATCTGAGTTGGGCGCCCAATGAATAATAAAGTGCAGAGGAAACACAACATGAGAGAGATGAGGAGGAGACAGCTGAGATATTGGTTGTTGGCTCTCACTATAGGAGTCTCGCGGTACTTTATAAAGATTCCCAGGATTACAGCACAAGTGATGGAGAATGTTACAGAGATGGAGGATAGTGTAGAACCCAACTGGTCTTCATAGGAAAGGTAATCTATATTCCTCAGGATGCAGCCATTTCTTATAGAATTTAACTTTTCATACTTAGAGCATTTCATACAACTCGGGGCATCTGTACCAAAAAAAAGAGCAGTTAGATATTAGATATTAAATGACATTTTGTAAAAAAAAGTCAATTGTCATATACTTGTTTTGTTAAGACAGTATTTCTTTGTCAATTAATTTTTTGGGATGCAATCTGCCGTATGCCATCCTCACCTGGCCATAGGGGCTCATCAGGAGCCTCATGCAAGAAGTGTTTGGTGGCAACTGAGCAAAACCTGGACTTTATGGTGCAAAGGGGCTGTTATAGGCTAAAGAGCATGCTCAGACTGGATTTCTGCTGCACCCTAGGCTTAGGGTAACTTAGTAGAAATTTTTGAATGATGATAAAAAAACAAATATAATACATTTCTCATCAATATCTCTTGTAACATTTTTAGATTTTTACAAAAAAATGTATTAGTAAACTCACCAACATTATATTTGTCTGTGTGTTTTATTTGTCGCAAGAAGGCTTATAAATAGAAAATCTTTTTTTTATTTGTCAAATCAAAACATTGCCCCCTCCCTTTGTTTAACATGATAGTTAAAAATGTCACCCTACATCTAGTTCCCAAAGGCAGGTCACCATACGCCCATCTCTCATATTTTCAGTCCACCTTGCATCCTTTATTAGAACATGCCACTTCTTTCTAAGAAACATTGTGAAAATATGCCCCCTCCTCTGCCCCATCCACTCCTAAAACACTTGTACAGGCTCTCATACTACTGAATCACATCTTCACCCACTTAAACTCAATCCTCACTGCTGCTCCCTACATGATCTCATCCACTTTTAAATGATTCCCCTCCATCTCGCCATGAAAATCTGTCTCCTGGCTTCAGGTCAAGTGGCGCATTACATACAAAATTCTTATTCTGTCTTTCAGATTCCTTCATTCTTCTGCTCTCAATATACTCCTCTCAATATATCAGCTCTTATCATGCACTCCCTCCCGGGCCTTGAGCTCGGCTTGGGACAATCTACTGACCATACTCTTAGAAGATGTCTAGACAAAGAAAAAGTAAATTTACTAATGGACCATGGGCACTCTCGATGGGTCTACCCGACTGATATCTGACCTAAATTTGGCCAGATCTCAATCAGGCAGATTTCATTTTCCGTTGGATAGGGAACCTCAACAGCTCATTGATGCTGTCCTCTGTCAGACAGTGCCTATGACTGCAGCTTCCATTCAATCGTTTTGCCCTAGGGCCCAATATTATCCTGATATATTCCAATTTAGGTGTGCATATCGGGAGAAGCTCAGCTCATTTGGTGAACTCGCCAAACAAGCAGCTCTAACCATGTCTGGCCACCTTTAGAGTCCCAGTGGGCAACTTCTTAGTATCAGTGGTTCTCCCAGACCCCATGGTGTATAGAGGAGGTCAAGACTGATTTTGAGATCATGTGTCTTTTATTCACCTAAATAAACCTACAGAGAGTAGCTAGCAAGTCCTTGAATGTGGTTGTAGGTAGGGGTACTGGTTATATCTAAGGTAAAGGAATTTAGAAAGATTCCTCATTTTGCTGATATTCTTCTTTAGCAAGAGAGTGAAAACTGGACCATTTTTGTAGAACCATTTTGGTTTATTCAAACCATGGGACAACTTTGAAATCATATTATATAACTTATTATATCAGGGAGAGATTCTGGTGATTTTGGTAGGTGACCGTTTCTCTTCCAGTTGTAGTTGATATATATATTATAGAATGTCGGTTGGGATTTGAGAAAAGAGGATGGGTGTTGCTTCCATTTTTCCTATGTTAAGATATGTTTTATATCCAGAAAGAAAGAGAGTTATATTTGTCCAGGATATGGCAGGGAAAGCAGGGGGTAAGTTATGATATAACATCATCAGCAAAAAAAGTTGAAACTTCTTAGTTGATACCTTGACCCCAGTGATATCTGGGTTGGTTTAAATAAGGCTGATAAATATGTTATTGTCTGGAAAATGTCCATTGCTTGGAAATGCAATCAGAGTGAATCAGAGTGTACAGCAGCTCTGTGAGGCATGGGCCAAAGTATCTAGATCTTATGTTTTTTGTATGAGGGGAAGGAAATAGAATCATTAAAAGGCAACTACACGTTTTATATTTTTTTTCATTTTTTCATTTGTTCGCAGCTGTAGCCATCCCCCCTGCTTCTAGATTTATTAAAGACCCTTTGCCTTTGAGATCAGACGTACCTGTTACGTTAGACATCTCCCCATCGGCACACAGTACACAGGTATAACAGCAACTTGGCGCCCCTTCTACTTTAGCTTTCCTGAATCCAGGCTTACAGGGCTCGCTACAGCGAGAATGGGCAAACTGTGGGGTAGAATAGAGACATGAATTTAAAGAAGAATAATAATGATGAGCATTAAGCAATTGTGCTAATAAATGCATTATTTGCATCACAAAAAGGAACCATCTTTTGAATTTTAATTAGTAAGTTCTGTGCTTTATCAACAATATTATTAGTATCTATAAACACAGGGATTTAGAAATGAAGATGAATAACGTTGCCCCTTTGCACCTGAGGTCCCTGCATTTGGTATCTCTGTATATACAAGTGCCTACTCTTTGCACACCAGGTGCAATCCTACCTGCACTAATGTTGGAGCCATGAGTTGCTCCCCTATCCTCAGCAGCCTATCAGTGTCTCCTGGAGAAGGGCATCCATGGAAACTAACAGTTCTGAGACCAACTGCAGGAATGCTCTGCCTGCACAGGCTTAATGGGGAGCCCCTAACATGGCCTGCAAATCAAGAATGATGGCCGCATGGTACATAAATGGACATCTAGCTTGGGTACCCCTAAATCTGAAACACTAATATAGAGCTTGAAACATAATACATAACATATTGCCCCTAGAGTAGTGGAGGGGAAACATAAACCTGAAAGAAATAAAGGGGTTGTTTCAACCCAGATATGTTTTGGGGGAAACAGATTGTATCGGTGCTGTTACCTCAGAAAAGTATGGGCCCCAGAGATTGGCGCTGTCATTGACAAATAGTTTCCCATCAGATTCAGATCCATCAAAGCTTCCAACCTTTATGCTTTTTTTGTTTCCTATTCCTAAGAAGTACCATTTCACTATATCATAACGGGCTTGTGGGTTTCCATTGTCTTTAAAGTATATTTTGTCCCCAGAAGACGTTCTAAATGTCACATGTGGCATCAATGCATTTAGCTGAAAAACATTTAAAGGTACATATAGTTAGAAATTACATTATTATGAAACACTTTATTCTTATCTATATATATATTACAGTCTATATCAACATTGGGGTAACAGTCACCCTGCTATAGTTCCAGGGGTACCCAGGGCACAAATAAGCACTCACCCCAAATCCCCCCCTAACTGGCCTTCAGGCTGGGCCCCCTTAGCCCATAACAAGGTTACAGATATATAGAAACATTGGGGTAACAGTCACCCCGCTATAGTTCCAGGGGTACCCAGGGCACAAATAAGCACTCACCCCAAATCCCCCCCTAACTGGCCTTCAGGCTGGGCCCCCTTAGCCCATAAAAAGGTTACAGATATATAGAAACATTGGGGTAACAGTCATCCCGCTATAGTTCCAGGGGTACCCAGGGCACAAATAAGCACTCACCCCAAATCCCCCCCCTAACTGGCCTTCAGGCTGGGCCCCCTTAGCCTATAACAAGGTTACAGATATATAGAAACATTGGGGTAACAGTCACCCCGCTATAGTTCCAGGGGTACCCAGGGCACAAATAAGCACTCACCCCAAATCCCCCCTAACTGGCCTTCAGGCTGGGCCCCCTTAGCCCATAACAAGGTTACAGATATATAGAAACATTGGGGTAACAGTCACCCCGCTATAGTTCCAGGGGTACCCAGGGCACAAATAAGCACTCACCCCAAATCCCCCCCTAACTGGCCTTCAGGCTGGGCCCCCTTAGCCCATAACAAGGTTACAGATATATAGAAACATTGGGGTAACAGTCACCCCGCTATAGTTCCAGGGGTACCCAGGGCACAAATAAGCACTCACCCCAAATCCCCCCCTAACTGGCCTTCAGGCTGGGCCCCCTTAGCCCATAACAAGGTTACAGATTGGGGTAAATGTCACCCCACTATTATTATAAAATCATCTCCCTTAACTTTAAATGTGCATAAAATAACACATGGACAGTGTTTCCCCTAAATGTAGCACAAAGGGAAATAAAGAAATTAAAAGTACATTAAAATAAATATTACATACATCAGCCAAAAATCACTCATGGACCATATCACAAATCTTACAGAATCTTACAAACTTGTGCAAACAATAACCTTCAGTAAGTTGTCTACCAGTAGTGACTATTAAAAAGGACAATCATTTCAAAGTTTTAACCTTCGAAAGCAAGTTGCAGGCAAAATGTATTCATTGTAAAAAGGAATGAAGCAGTAGAATTCATATGAAATCAGATAAGAGTGAGTGTTGGACAGGCGAGACCGGGGGTGAGTGAGTGTAGGACAGGCCAGACCGGGGGTGAGTGAGTGTAGGACAGGCCAGACCGGGGGTGAGTGAGTGTAGGACTGGCCAGACCGGGGGTGAGTGAGTGTAGGACAGGCCAGACCGGGGGTGAGTGAGTGTAGGACAGGCCAGACCGGGGGTGAGTGAGTGTAGGACAGGCCAGACCGGGGGTGAGTGAGTGTAGGACAGGCCAGACCGGGGGTGAGTGAGTGTAGGACAGGCCAGACCGGGGGTGAGTGAGTGTAGGACAGGCCAGACCGGGGTGAGTGAGTGTAGGACAGCCAGACCGGGGGTGAGTGAGTGTAGGACAGGCCAGACCGGGGGTGAGTGAATGTAGGACAGGCCAGACCGGGGGTGAGTGAGTATAGGACAGGCCAGACCGGGGGTGAGTGAGTGTAGGACAGGCCAGACCGGGGGTGAGTGAGTGTAGGACAGGCCAGGCCGGGGGTGAGTGAGTGTAGGACAGGCCAGACCGGGGGTGAGTGAGTGTAGGACAGACCGGGGGTGAGTGAGTGTAGGACAGGCCAGACCGGGGGTGAGTGAGTGTAGGACAGGCCAGACCGGGGGTGAGTGAGTGTAGGACTGGCCAGACCGGGGGTGAGTGAGTGTAGGACAGGCCAGACCGGGGGTGAGTGAGTGTAGGACAGGCCAGACCGGGGGTGAGTGAGTGTAGGACAGGCCAGACCGGGGGTGAGTGAGTGTAGGGCCAGCCAGACCGGGGGTGAGTGTAGGACTGGCCAGACTGGGGGTGAGTGAGTGTAGGACAGGCCAGACTTGGGGTGAGTGAGTGTAGGACAGGCCAGACTGGGGGGTGAATGAGTGTAGGACAGGCCAGACCGGGGGTGAGTGAGTGTAGGACAGGCCAGACCGGGGGTGAGTGAGTGTAGGATAGGCCAGACTGGGGGTGAGTGAGTGTAGGACAGGCCAGACTGGGGGTGAGTGAGTGTAGTACAGGCCAAAACGGGGTTGAGTGAGTGTAGGACAGGCCAGACCGGGGGTGAGTGAGTGTAGGACTGGCCAGACCGGGGGTGAGTGAGTGTAGGACAGGCCAGACTGGGGGGTGAGTGGGACACAGTTGGGCAGCTTGACTATATTACAATATATGGACAAACAATCGCCTGTTTGGTTTAACCTTTTTACTGCCAACGATGTATGGGATACATCGTGGCAGTAAAAAGGCTTAAATGCCAATGACGTGTCTCATACGTAGTTGGCATTTAAAGGCTGCAGAGAGTTTCTATCGATGACAGCCCCCCTGGGCAACGTGCCAGGGGGGCTGTCATGAGGGACCTGCGAAGCGATCGCGTCTGCTGCTTCTTGCTTCCTGTCTCTCCCACTAGCACCGGCCCACTGGAGGAGGAGGCGATCGGGTCTTCAGGACAGGTAAGGTGTTTGGGTTTTTTTGCATTTACACACTTACACACACACTTACATACATTTATACACACTTACAGCACACATTTTAGCAGTTTTTTTCCTCATTTTTCGCACTTTTATACACTTATTTACACTCATATACACACTTACACACTGTCACACAACTTTTACACATGTACACACATGTATACACAAACACTTTGTTTTGGGGTTTTTTTGTTTTTGTTTTTCATTTTACCACTTTGTTTTTAGTTTCTTTTACCTAAAAACTGTTTATTTTGACAGCGTGACTATTGGATCAGATATTCTGACCACTAATTACACTGTCATGTGACTTATTTTGTTGTTTCACTGATTTACACAATTTTTGTGGTTTTATTGCATTTTATCCCTGTATAAGTGTTCCTTATACGTTTTTAGCGTAGCTTTGCCAGGTGTAATTTTGGTGTACAACAATAACTTTACCTATTTTGAATTCATCAGAATGTGTACTTTCCAAAAATATATGGTTTTCTGGGGGTCTCTGTATAGTTAGGGGGGGTTACGGCACATAATACACTGACAGGGGGCTCTGTATAGTTAGGGGGGGTTACAGCACATAATACACTGACAGGGGGCTCTGTATAGTTAGGGGGGGTTACGGCACATAATACACTGACAGGGGGCTCTGTATAGTTAGGGGGGTTACGGCACATAATACACTGACAGGGGGCTCTGTATAGTTAGGGGGGGTTACAGCACATAATACACTGACAGGAGTCTGTGTATAGTTAGGGGGGGTTACGGCACATAATACACTGACAGGGGGCTCTGTATAGTTAGGGGGGGTTACGGCACATAATACACTGACAGGGAGCTCTATATAGTTAGGGGGGGTTACGGCACATAATACACTGACAGGGGGCTCTGTGTGGAAAAGCTGAGTTGGCAGGCGAGAAATTCATATTCGCTATTTTCATTTTGGGGTCAGTACATACCGCAGACTTTGGTATATCTATGCATATGGGCATTAAAGTGTTCAGTAGGCCTCTGATGTTCCTATTTGGGGTGATTTGCCTTTATCTGATCTTTATCAAGGAATTGTGAGAGATAAATATCATATAAATATCATATAAATCTGCAAACTTAGGAAAGCTTTACAGCTTGGTACTTTTTGTTTTAAGATCTCTACATTAAAGACCAAGTTTTAGTGGACCAAGGAGTGCATGCCATTTCTCTTCAAACTGATGTTAGCTTGGTACTTTGGAGCAAAAATAAATGTTCATATGGCTTTCTGGGGTGAGTGTACTTTTTTTTGTAGCATTATCCCACATAAAGGATTTAAATGTGTTGATTTTGCAGGAGCTGAAATGATAGATCATATGGGGGTATGTTCACATTGGGGCCCCTACATGCCACATACTTAGGTAAACCTATAAATATTGGGCATCAAACTGTTCAGGGGACCCCTGGCGTTCAAATTTAGGGTGTTTTATCTTGGTACCTAACACTATGTGGGAGATAAGATGCTGCAAAGTGGAAGCTTTGAGGGGATTTTTAGAAATGTCATCAAAATTGCTATTATAAAAGCTTTGCGGCTTGATACTTTGGAGTAGAAAGACATGGGTACCCATTTTAGATTCGGGGGAATGTGTACTTTCCAAAAATATATGACTTTCTTGGGTGAGCATACTTTTTAGTAGCTTTATCCTACATAAATGATGTAAATGTGTTGATTTTGCTGGAGCTGAAATAACAGAAATGATTAATCATATGGGGGTATGTTCACATTGGGGCCCCTACATGACACATACTTGGGTAAACCTATACATATTGGGCATCAAACTGTTCAGTGGACCCCTGGTGTTCAAATTCAGGGTGTTTTATCTTGGTACCTAATGCTATGTGGGAGATAAGATGCTGCAAAGTGGAAGCTTTGAGGGGATTTTTAGAAATGTCATCAAAATTGCTAACTTTAGAAAAGCTGTGCGGCTTGATACTTTGGAGTAGAAAGACATGGATACCCATTTTAGATTTGGGGGGATGTGTACTTTCCAAAAATATATGACTTTCTGGGGTGAGTGTACTTTTTACTAGCTTTATCCCACATATAATGATGTAAATGTGTTGATTTTGCAGGAGCTGAAATGATAGATCATATGGGGGTATGTTCAATTGGGGCCCCTACATGCCACATACTTAGGGAAACCTATACATATTGGGCATCAAACTGTTCAATGGACCCCTGGCATTCATATTTAGGGTGTTTTATTTGGTTACGTTATGACCTGTAAGAGATAAGATACTATAGGCTAGAAGCTTTGAAGCGATTTTTAAAAAAAAATCATAAATTTTGATAAAAACCAATAACTTTAGGAAAGCATTGCGACTTGATAGTTTGAAGTAAACAGACAGTTGGGCCTATTCTGTATTCCCCTGAATCTGTTCTTTCCAAAAATTTTCAATTTTCTGGGATAAACCTTCTGTTAGTGGAATTTTTGGCCTTGAAATCTAAAGTATGCAGCTTTCTGGAGCAGTGCTTTGGAAATTTGGTAGGGCACTGCTGGGAGTTTTTGACCTATACAAGTGAGAAATCTCCATAAAACTATATATATTTGGTATATTTGGGTACAGGAGACATGGGACTTTCCAAATCAGTTGTATATTCATGCATAAAATAATTTTTGTTTCTAGTATGTGTGTTTATATTATGGAAAATTTGATATTTTTTGCATTTTTAGACATTTAGAAGCCTATATCTTGTTACAGAATTGGAATTACACAAACATTCTACCATATTTTGAAAGCTTAGGTTTTTTTTGAAAAAAACAATATATTGTTTTCCTGGGTAAACTAAAAGTCCACCCAAGGAAAGGCCCCTAAAGTGAAACAGTGCAAAATGTTCAAAAACTGTCTGGTTCCGCTTTGACCAAAATGGCTGGCAGTAAAAGGGTTAAAGGGGAGGGCACTTCAGTAGCTGTGGGCACAACATGTTACTATTCTATGATATGGGTAAGTGCAGAGAATCTCGTGTCTGTATCAAATAACACACAGTATAATTTCCATAACTGTACAAAGGAACATACCTGCCATTGCTTAAAGTACATGTGTAGGCTCTCTGCTGATTTAGGGGAACGTGTCATTGTGCCGTACAGTTCATGGAGAGTGTGAGCCATTGTGTAAACTGCAGTGTAAACCCCATAAGCTATTCTGTAATTAAATGTTTCATAGAATTCCAGAACTGTATCATCAAATGTTTCATTCCCGGTACATTTTTTACGTGAAGTGTCTGTCTCTGTAAAGGTGCAATCAAGTAATAGTCCCCAAATATATGGGAAAAAGGTATCACATTGATATTTATATGGATTTAAGGAATAGAAAAACTGCTTAAAACCAGGAATCTCCCCTTGTTGCAAGGAAATTACCAAAGTGCCGTTGAAAGTTACTAATGCCGGTAAATATTTCAGCTCAGATATAAGGGAGAGAGATGAGGTTGCAATCCATATTTTATGAGGAATTTTATCATCATCAAATAATACAGAAATATAGGAAACAGACTGTGAACTGAGAAAAAGAATGATCACCTTGGCCGAGCTTCTGTAAAATGTTTTACTAATTTCCATGACATATGCCCAATAACATTGAGACCAATCTCTGAGTATAATGAGGAAGGCCAAACAGACGCCATCTTTGCTCATTGCTTCTTGCAGCCTCTTATTGGCCCTGTGCCCAGTGTCATCATCCGATATAATAAGTCCAACCCATTTCCAGCCAAAATGCCTAATCAGGCTCATTATAGCATCAATTTCAGATAACTCATTGGGGATCATTCGGTAGAAAGACGGAAACTCTAGTCTGTTATTAAATATGGGATCAGCAGAGCCGTAACTGATCTGTAGATACAAGAAAAATACCCATTTCTTCCAAAGTAAAATAAGAAACAGATATGGGAATAGCAAATTTCATACTTATTATAGGTATGGGCTATGTTATTCAGAATGCCCAGGACCTGGTGTTTTCTGGATAAGGGATCCTTACATACTGGTGATCTCCATACCTTAAGTCTAATAAAATATGATTTAATCTTTTCACTGCCAGCCATTTTGGTCAAAGTGGAACTTGTACTGCCAAATAGTTTTTGGACATTTTGCCCTGTTTCATTTTAGGAATTTCCTCGGGGGGACTTTATACATTTACTGGAAAGTCCAATGTCTCTTGAACGTGCCAATACCAAATATATATAGTTTTATGGCGAGTTCTCACTTGTAAAACTCCCAGCAGTAGCCTACCAAATTCCCAAAGCACTGCTCCAGAAAGCTGCATACTTTAGATTTCAAGGCCAAAAATTCCACTAACAGAAGGTTTATCCCATAAAATTATACATTTTTGGAAAGAACAGATTCTAAGGAAATCAGAATAGGCACAACTGTCTGTCTACTACAAACTATGAAGTTGCAATGCTTTCCTAAAGTTATTGGTTTTTATCAAAATTTTTGAATTTTTTAAAAATCGCTTCAAAGCTTCCAGTCTATAGTATCTTATCTCCTACAGGTCATAAAGTAACCAGATAAAACATCCTAAATATGAATGCCAGGGGTCCACTGAACAGTTTGATGCCCAATATGTATAGGTTTACCTAAGTATGTGGCATGTAGGGGCCCCAATGGGAACATACCCCCATATGATCAACCATTTCTGTCATTTCAGATTCTGCAAAATCAACACATTTACATCATTTTATGTAGTATAGAACTAGTAAAAAGTACACTCACCGAAGAAAGCCATATATTTGTGGAAAGTACACATTCCCCTGAATTCAAAATGGGTACCCATGTCATTCTACTCCAAAGTACCAAAAATTTCCTAACTTTGCTGATTTTTATGACATTTCAAAAAACGACCTCAAAACTTCCAATATGCAGCATCTTATTTTACAGGTAATTAGGTAACCATATAAAACCCCCTAAATATGAACCCCAGAGGTCTACTAAACAGTTTGATGCCCACGGTACATAGGTTTAGCAAAATATACCTTGTGCACACTAATTTCATGGCTTATCTTTACCAAGTTCATAAACACCCCCTAACTATACAGAGACCCCCAGAAAACCATATTTTTTTTTGAAAGTACACATTCTGACAAATCCAATATGGGTAAAGAGTCCTTTCTACACCAAAGTACCAATCTGCAAAGCTTTCCTAACGTTAGTGGTTTCTATTTGCCACATTTATCTCACACAATTTCTTGCATACAAAGGCAAATCACCCCAAATAGGAACACCTAAGGCCTACTGAACAGTTTGATGCCCAATATGCATAGATATACCAAAGTCTGCGGTATGTACTGACCCCAAAATGAAAATAGCGCAAATGAAAATAGCTTTTGCATACTGAACCCCCTAACAGCCCATTATGTGTTGTAAGACCCCCTAACTATACAGAACCCCCGGAAAACCATTCTGACAAATCCAACATGGTTCCTTTCTACACCAAAGTACCAATCTGCAAAGCTTTCCTAAAGTTATTGGTTTCTATGACATTTCAGAAAACAGTTTGATGCCCAATATGCATAGATATACCAACGGCTGTGGTAAGTACTGACCCCAAAATGAAAATAGCGCATATGGATTTCTCGCCTGCCAACTCAGCTTTTGCATACAGCCCTGACTGTCTGGTTCTTTGGCGGGCCCTATTAGGCCCAGTATTATACTGAATCCAACTCATTCCCCAAGACTGAAAAAGGAAAAAATCAGTAATAGGTTGAATTTACTAGCAGTCTATGGAATATGTTATTTCAGCACAGACCTGAGGGTACCTGTAGATCCCTGCGAGCCGCGCGATGGACAGAGATGATTCTAAAGACAAGTCTCCTATGAACCCCACAACCTTCCTGTTATTCCAGCAGCTGTAATTTGGGATTGGTTGTTCTGTTCCAGACAGGATACTGAGAGCACTTGCAATAGACATTATTCCCGAGGCACAGGAGTCATAGATCCGATAGCCCAAAGTCACATTAGGCAGTATCTCCGGATCCTTATTGATCTCCCCAATCGTATAAATGAAAACCAGTAGGTGCCGATAGTGTCTGAATGAGATTCTGTTATGTAGGGAGAGAGGTTTAATTATCCCAATCAATTAATGAGGTTAAATACAGAGATAATGTGAGTCTCCTTTCCAAGATTCTGTGCAAGATTCAGGCAAAGACACTTTCAAACGTGTAAAACTGTACTCAGATAATGAAAAGATCCTAATTATACGGGAATGTGCCCTCTGGTACCCAAACTGTCAGTCTGAAACTTAGGGGCCCATTCATTAAACCAAAATGTTTTGGGGTTTTTTGAGAAAAATTCGTATTTCTTCAAACTTATAGAACTTTTCGTAATGTCCACGAAATAATTGTTAAAATTCCACAACTTTTTTCGTGGTTTCCGTTAACTTCCTCAAAAAAGTCATATTTTTCACAAAGACTACGACCATTTTGGAATTCATTCAAGCTTTGGTATTGTGACTATCTTTTGGCCAGGTTGGAGCTGCAGAGTGCCATTGAGCCCTATGGGAGACTTTCCTTGGGCTGGGTTGGAGCTGCAGACTGCCATTGAGCCCTATGGGAGACTTTCCTTGGGCCGGGTTGGAGCTGCAGACTGCCATTGAGCCCTATGGGAGACTTTCCTTGGGCCGGGTTGGAGCTGCAGAGTGCCATTGAGCCCTACGGGAGACTTTCCTTGGGCCGGGTTTGAGCTACAGAGTGCCATTGAACTCTACGGGAGGCTTTCCTTGGGCCGGGTTGGAGCTACAGAGTGCCATTGGGCCCTATGGGAGACTTTCCTTGGGCCGGGTTGGAGCTGCAGAGTGCCATTGAGCCCTATGGGAGACTTTCCTTGGGCCAGGTTGGAGCTGCAGAGTGCCATTGAGCCCTATGGGAGACTTTCCTTGGGCCGGGTTGGAGCTGCAGAGTGCCATTGATCCCTATGGGAGACTTTCCTTGGGCCGGGTTGGAGCTGCAGAGTGCCATTGAGCCCTATGGGAGACTTTCCTTGGGCCGGGTTGGAGCTGCAGAGTGCCATTGAGCCCTATGGGAGACTTTCCTTGGGCCGGGTTGGAGCTGCAGAGTGCCATTGAGCCCTATGGGAGACTTTCCTTGGGCCGGGTTGGAGCTGCAGAGTGCCATTGAGCCGTTTGGGAGACTTTCCTTGGGCCAGGTTGGAGCTGCAGAGTGCCATTGAGCCCTATGGGAGACTTTCCTTGGGCAGGTTGGAGCTGCAGAGTGCCATTGAGCCCTATGGGAGACTTCCAAAATCATACATTGAAGGTTGCAAAGCCAGAAAGGTTTTCGCACCGTTTACGAACGTTCGGATCCCAAAATTTTGTGACTTTTAGAGCACAACCACGACAATAAAAAATGTTCATGACATTTTCGAATTATCTTCGTTACTCCGAATTTTTTGCTATAGTTATTTTAACCATAAAAATACTGTGGTTTAATAAATGGACCCCATAATATGCCCAAACCCTACTCCTAATCTGAAGGGTTCAGAATTTTTTAATTGCTATTTAAAAATGCAGTGCAGAGTGCAAAGTGCAATTTCAGCCACAAATTGCCTCATTTTTTATTAACTGCAGCCCCCCCCCCAGAAATTCATTGCCATTGCGGCCATGTCCCAAGATCTACTGAGGTTCCCCCTTAGCACATGTGCATTTTGTGCAAATCTGGTTCAAGCTGTGAGTAATGTATTCAGTGGCCTATTGTGTCTATTGATTCAACTCACTGTGTGATCCCTGGGATTTCCATCATGGCCAGGGTGGCAGTTACTCCTCCAGGATTCTTTAAAGGTGAATGCCCCAGAGTAGGCAAGGTAATGGCAGTGCCAGAAACATTTCATTAACAGCACCCTATTCATACAGGGCTCTCCCTGCCCCTCGCACCCACAGGCTCAGTACTTACTGACTGCACCCACCTTACTAGCACCCTATTCATACAGGGCTCTCCCTGCCCCTCGCACCCACAGGCCCAGTACTTACTGACTGCACCCACCTTACTAGCACCCTATTCATACAGGGCTCTCCCTGCCCCTCGCACCCACAGGCCCAGTACTTACTGACTGCACCCACCTTACTAGAACCCTATTTATACAGGGCTCTCCCTGCCCCTCGCACCCACAGGCCCAGTACTTACTGACTGCACCCACCTTACTAGCACCCTATTCATACAGGGCTCTCCCTGCCCCTCGCACCCACAGGCCCAGTACTTACTGACTGCACCCACCTTACTAGCACCCTATTCATACAGGGCTCTCCCTGCCCCTCGCACCCACAGGCTCAGTACTTACTGACTGCACCCACCTTACTAGCACCCTATTCATATAGGGCTCTCCCTGCCCCTTGCACCCACAGGCCCAGTACTTACTGACTGCACCCACCTTACTAGCACCCTATTCATACAGGGCTCTCCCTGCCCCTCGCACCCACAGGCCCAGTACTTACTGACTGCACCCACCTTACTAGCACCCCATTCATACAGGGCTCTCCCTGCCCCTCGCACCCACAGGCCAGTACTTACCAATAGCACAAGGCAGGACGGGTGCAGCACTGAGACCGGCAGTACAAGCAAATGCTGATCTGTTAGTAAATGAGCCCTACTGTTGTTTTATGGGAGAATAAATAAAGTGAATATATAAAGTAAATGAATTTGTGCCTTTCTGTCCCACTCTCCCTATAACCCATAGTGACCCAGGCAGCCCATGTCACTCAGTAATGTATAATGGCAAATGGCACCGAGGGGGAAGGTGAGACCTTATACAGGGTTTGTGACACTGAGAATAAACATTTTGTCTGGGAGTTTCATTTGTTTCTACATTTACTGTATTTTTCCCTCCACAACTGTTATCTTCTAAAACAAAAACTATTTTATATACTAATACTCTCTATTCAGTACAATGATACTGTATATCCTGACATTAGAAAACAAAAGTTACTTGTCCTTACGTGCTACAATTCAAGTCCCCTATACTTTGAATATAAGGATTGAGAGACAGACTGTTTATCTGGAGAATTCCCCCAATGATCAAGTCCCCATCACTAAAGTAGTTCATCCTGATGTTTTTGCTCAGTTGGTACTCAGAGCTGGGACTGGGCATTTCAGCTGCAGAAGGGAGTACCTGGAACATCAGAACCAGTAGCAGAACCTTGAGTCTGGCCGGAAACAGAACCTCCACTGATCCACAGAACAGAGAAGGGAGATGATGCAGGTTCCTGGGCTGATGGGGAGACATCCAGTGACAGAGCAGCCAAAGTGTGTCCTTCTGGCATTGGAACAGTAACAGTTCCCTTAGTTATATATCTTCCCTGAACTGCAATCTATGAGCAGCTGCAGCCACTGACATATTTTAGCAGCACAGTTATAGAGTTTCCTAAATCAGCCATAATAGCCGGTGTCCTGCTCTTCCCAATACAGCAGCAGCCTTGGGATTTATGGACTTTGCTTAGAACGTCTCTCCTCTTTCCTTTAATGAAACCAAGCCTTAAAGCTGCAATGTGGGGCGTTTTGGACAGTAAATAGGTGTTCAACCTCAATCCAACTCCTAAGTGCCTTTTGTGTTGGATTATCTAATGGCCTTGGAATTGAAAGCTATTATGCTAAAGCGCCAAAGTGTCTTCAGCTTATTGAGCCTTTGTCCAAGATAATAAAATCATGGTTCTTTCAGCCATATCAGAAGGAATTTTTTAAGTCTGACATTGGCAAGTTATGGGGAATAGCAGAAAGGTTTTAACCCTTTAAGTGCCAGCCGAATTCGTCATTTCGGTTCCCCCCAGTGCCAGACGTTTTTTAAGCATTTTGTACTCATTCACTTTAACAATGTTTTTTGGTAGGAAAACCTCCATGAAACTAGGGAAATTATATATCGTTTTTTTCGTCACTAATTGGGCTTCGACATACATACCAAATTTTATAACTTTTCTGGAGATATGATGTGAATTTTGGGTGAAATATGTAAAAAAAAAATAAAATTATGAAAAATTTCTGTATATTTTGAGTTTTTTTTCCATAGAAAAGTTAATTTTACACACTTTTCTAGGTGCAATGTAGTTTTCACTCAAAAGCCAAATACCTTTTGTCAGGGCATTGTGAAATTGGACATTTGTTTTTTCTAAAACATAAACTTGGACGCATGATCAAATGTGGATTTGACAAAAAAAAAATTTCATAAAATTTTTCTAACAAAGGCAAATTTGAAAGACAAACTTCTCCTGAATAAAATGATGCCCCATATGTATGGGTGCACATAAAGACATGGGCACCAAACACTCCAAAGCAGGGGCAATGCAGAAGGGCAATTACAGCTAAAAATGTGGGGGCTGTGCTCTATGTACACTACCTGCAGTTTTTCAGTGTTAACCCCCCTACTTGGGAAATAACCCCCACAAACTATATATTTCTGAAAAGTGCACACCTTTAGCTATTCAGAGAAGCCACTCTCCTCTTTCTACATGGAAAATTGTGGCCGCAGTCCCTTGCAGAAGTCAGCGCTTTGGTCAGAAATCAAGGAAAAAACAGATACAAACCTAGATTTCTCCCCAAAATCTCCATGGCAACTGCCAAAAACTTACTAAACATCAATCTGCAAGTTCCCCTGAATAAAACGATACCCCATATGTATGGGTGCACATAAAGACGTGGCCACCAAATGCCCCAAAACAGGGGCAATGCATAAGGGCAATTTCAGTTAAAATTTTGGGGGCTGCGCTCTATGTGCACTACCTGCAGTTTTTTAGTGTTAACCCCCCCACCTGTAAAATAACCCCCACAAACTATATATTTCTAAAAAGTGCACACCTTCAGCTATTCAAAGATGCCACTCTCCTCTTTCTACATGGAAAATTGTGGCTGCAGTCCCTTGCAGAAGTCAGTGCTTTGGTCAGAAATCAAGGAAAAACAGATACAAACCTAGATTTCTCCCCAAAATCTCCATGGCAACTACCAACATCAATCTGCAAGTTCCCCTGAATAAAACGATACCCCATATGTATGGGTGCACATAAAGACGTGGCCACCAAATGCCCCAAAACAGGGGCAATGCATAATAATGGGGCTGCAATTTATGTGCACATCTCAAAGCTTTTCAGACAAAATTGCCCCTTACCTGTGAAAAAACCCATATAAACTGTACATTGATTAAAAATAGAAAACTTCAGCTATTTAGAGACACCATTCTTCTGTTTCTACATGGAAAATTGTGGCCGCAGTCCCTTGCAGAAGTCAGCGCTTTGGTCAGAAATCAAAGAAAAAACAAATACAAACCTAGATTTCTCCCCAAAATCTCCATGGCAACTACCAAAAACTTACTAAACATCAATCTGCAAGTTCCCCTGAATAAAACGATACCCCATATGTATGGGTGCACATAAAGATGCAGCCACCAAATGCCCCAAAACAGGGGCAATGCATAATAATGGGGCTGCAATTTATGTGCACATCTCAAAGCTTTTCAGACAAAATTGCCCCTTACCTGTGAAAAAACCCATATAAACTGTACATTGATTAAAAATAGACCACTTCAACTATTTAGAGACACCAGTCTTGGTTTTCTACAGGCAAAATTGTGGATGCAGTTCTCTATACAAGCTGGACTTTAGTCTGAAAAAAAATATAAAGTTAGTTTTCTCCCCAAAATCTCAATGGCAACTATCAAAAACTTGCTCAATATCAATTAGCAACATACCCTGAATAAAATTACACCCCATATGTCTGGTTGCACATAAGTACATGGCCGCCAAACCTGAAAATGCATAATATTGGGGCTGCACTCTATGCACCCCTTTTTTTTGCTTGCTTATTTTGACTTTGCCTGCTGATTGCTAGATTTGCAGTTGTCAGTATATTGCTGGCACAATGGCCAAATGGTTTTACAGATACATAACAGATACATTATGTTTTTTTGTGCTTGTAGTACAAATTGAATATCTACTGTATGTTCTGGTTAGGTTACACAAGTTGCAGTGGCAACAAATATAAAAACTTTATGTAATACTGGTGTGCCACTGGTGACTGCTGCACGGCACGTAAGTAAGTCTCCGGTGGGATGGCACACGCGGCGGCGTGATTTCACGCAAATCGCCGAAAAAGCCTTGCAAGTCTGTTTCAACGATTTCCCTAAATCGCGCGCCGCGTGTGCCGTCCCACCGGCGACTTACATTGTCACCGGTGGGATGGCAGGTGAAGGCAACTCGGGGAGATTAGTCGCCCGTGAACAGGGAGATTTGTCGTGGGTGACTAATCTCCCCGTGTGTCAGAGCCCTTAGAAGTTGCACTAAAGGTTAGGAATTTAGGTGCCAACAATAAAGCTTGGGGCATTAGCATCAGAGATAAAATTATGTGCACCAATACGTGCCGTGCAGCAGTCACCAGTGGCACACCAGTATTTTGCATTCTCTCGTGTTTTCATGCGTATATCAGCTACATGTGCCTGCACCCGAGCGTATTCCATTCATTCGGGTGCAGGCACAAGTAGCAGGCCTAGGGCTGAATTTTCGGCAAGCGTTTTTCCGCTTGCTGAAAAAATCAGCCCTACGCCATGTGTGGCATCAGCCTAACCCTTGGCAATAGAAACTACCAGAACAATCTGAACTTAGCACCTTTCTAGAACATCTGAAATCAAATGAAAATGGAATAAAACCACTAAAAGCAATCAAAGTACAATAATTGCAATGAAATCGGTGGTCAGAGCCCTGGATCCACCAATGTCACTGCAAAAGCAACCTTTTTGGGGGCACTAAACACACAATAAAGAACAATGCAAAGATAAAACACAGTAAAATCTGTAAAATCCAATAAAACCACCCAAACCAACAAAAGAACAATTATTGCAATGAAATCAGAGGCCAGAGCCCTGGATCCACCAACGTCACTGCAAATTCAGCACCCAATGGCAATAAAAAAGTTACAGTGCAATAAAATAATTAAAAAACAGAAATCAATTATGAAAACACCAAAAAAACACTAAAATGCAACCAAATAAATCAGATAATTATAGAGCAAGATCAGAAATAAAGTTTTAGTAAAAAAAAAGACTGCCAAAGAAAGAAAAGAAAAGAAAGAAAAAAGTGTAAGTGTATGTGTAAGTGTAAGTGTGTGTGTAAGTGTGTGTGTAAGTGTGTGTGTAAGTGTAAGTGTGTGTGTAAGTGTGTGTGTAAGTGTGTGTGTGTAAGTGTGTGTGTAAGTGTGTGTGTAAGTGTGTGTGTGTAAGTGTGTGTGTAAGTGTGTGTGTAAGTGTGTGTGTAAGTGTGTGTGTAAATGTGTGTGTGTAAGTGTGTGTGTAAGTGTGTGTGTAAGTGTAAGTGTGTGTGTAAGTGTGTGTGTGTGTAAGTGTGTGTGTAAGTGTAAGTGTGTGTGTAAGTGTGTGTGTGAGTGTGTGTGTAAGTGTGTGTGTAAGTGTGTGTGTAAGTGTAAGTGTGTGTGTAAGTGTGTGTGTAAGTGTGTGTGTAAGTGTGTGTGTGTAAGTGTGTGTGTAAGTGTGTGTGTAAGTGTGTGTGTAAGTGTGTGTGTAAGTGTGTGTGTAAGTGTGTTTGTAAGTGTGTGTGTAAGTGTAAGTGTGTGTGTAAGTGTGTGTGTAAGTGTGTGTGTGTGTAAGTGTAAGTGTGTGTGTGTGTGTGTGTAAGTGTATGTGTGTGCTTGGGAAAGTTGTAAATAAGTGTGTATGTGTGCAAAAGTGTAATAATGACAAAGATAGAAGAAAAATGGAAAAAAAAATTTTTAGACAGTTGAGATAGAAATAAGCAAAATAAACAGTGGTAGAGAGTTGTAGTTCAGCTTACCCAAGACAGGCAGGCAATCAGGGGTGATCAATCAGGCAGGAAGGCAGCAGGGGAGCTCTAGCAGGTCCAACGTGCACAGCAGGAGTGAGGAGCCGACAGTAGGCGGCGATATTTAAAGGGACACGTCATCAATGCGTGTCCACTGCTGTCATTTGCTGGAGCGACCGATCGGTGCGGCTGGGGGACCAGATCGGTGAGTATGTTGTTCATTGCTCGTTGCCTAGGGGGTTGTGCAGGGTGTACAAGTGCCGCGCTGCTTTAAAAGCGAGTGTAGCGCTAGTAAACCCGATAGTGCCATTGGACGTAGATTCTACGTTCTATGGCACTTTGGTCCTTTAGTACCTAGGACGTAGAATCTACGTCCTATGGCACTAAAAGGGTTAAACTATCAGTGTTTACCATCTCATTACATGATATTACATCAGTTGTCATTTGTACAACGGACATTTGGCGCATTGCAAAGAATCCCTGGAAATTTGTAGACTGGGTTTTCTAGGCCTTGTGGGTATTGGAAAATACGTTATACCCCAGGCCTGAATAGGTTAACATGTTTTTTTTTTTGTATTTCAACAAGTCTTTATTGAATTACACACAATTTAGTTACAGCATTATTATCTCATAAGATTTAAGTATATACTTGTAACCAGATACTCTTAGATATAGACAACGAACTAGAAGGGAAGAGGGTGAGAGGGGAACCGGAGAAGAGGGGATAAAGGAAGAACAATCAACCGTAATGGAAGAGATGCTCAGAAGGATCCAAAGGGAGGAGAGATAATATTGCAATAACTCGGTATGGCATGACAATATGTACTATAGTGGTCATAGGTGGTGATGAGCGAATCTGTTCCGTTTCGCTTCGCCGGAAAATTCGCGAATCTTTCAAAAGATCTGCGAAACGGCGAAAAATTGTCGCACGCGGCTATTATTTTGTCGCACGGCTATTGTTTCGTCGCCCGCGGCTATTGTTTTGTCGCACGGCTATTGTTTCGTCGCCCGCGGCTATTGTTTTGTCGCACGGCTATTGTTTCGTCGCCCACGGCTATTGTTTTGTCGCATGGCTATTGTTTCGTCGCACGCGGCTATTATTTTGTCGCACGGCTGTTGTTTCATCGCCCGCGGCTATTGTTTTGTCGCACGGCTATTGTTTGGTCGCACGCGGCTATTGTTTTGTCGCGCGGCTGTTGTTTCATCGCCTGCGGCTATTGTTTTGTCGCACGGCTATTGTTTCGTCGCACGCGGCTATTATTTTGTCGCACGACTATTGTTTTGTCGCCCGCGACTATTGTTTTGTCGCACCGCTATTGTTTCGTAGCACGCGGCTATTATTTCGTCGCCCGCGGCTATTATTTTGTCGCGTGGCTATTATTTTGTCGCCCGTGACTATTCTTTTTTGATGCCGGTGACAATTTTTGGACGTGCGGCAAATTTTTCCGCGGCGAAATTTTTCATCCATTTCGCGAAACAATCCGCCAATAGCGAAACGCCATGCCTGGCGAAACTTTTTGCCCATCACTAGTCATAGGCTATTATGAGAGTTTAGGTAAGAGAGCCAGGGCTGCCAACACAAAACAAACTCCTGTTGTTTCTCATGTATGGGGGAGGTCATTTCTTCCATTGTGTATATCTCATTCATGACTACAATCCATTCCTCTATGGTAGGAGGGTTTTCATCTCTCCAGTGCCTGGGAATAAGGACCTTGGCTGCAAGAAGCATTTGTAATAAAAGACTATAAAGGTAAATTCAGGTACATCTGTATGGTGTAGTAGAATTCATTGAGGAGTTAGTGTTGTTTGGCAACCCAATATCTCTTGGCAGATAGATTGTATACCATTTCAAAAATGAGACAATATTGGACATGTGAACCAAATGTGAGTGAGGGACCCCTGTGCAGAATTACATCTCCAGCAAGTATCATTCGCTAACAAGTGCATTCAAAAGAGTTGGAGTGGGGGGGGGGTTCTATACCATTTCAAGAGTATTTTATAGGAATTTTCTTGATACCTGTTGCTGATAGAACATCTCGCTATGAGCCTGAATATTTCCCCCAATCTTCTTCCTGCAGATCTAATTGAAGTTCCTCACTCCAGGCTCGTGTGAAATGAGGTAAGTTTGGGTAATTCTTGGATAGTATTAGTTTATACAGTATAGAGATCAAGTGAGTTACTGGTGCTTTAAAATCGCATATTTATTCATAGGCAGTGAGGGTCCGGTTGGCTTTCTGAAGGTCTGGGTTTTTGTGTACAAAGTGTTTTAGTTGGAGAAATCTCTAATGATCTCTCCCAGACCAGGTTAACATGTTACAAGTGTACAACTGACTTGCCATTCACACTATACCTCACATACCCCATTGTTCCTTAAGTCTGAAATGGGATTTATAGGAAACATGGAACATAGGGGGTAAAGATACAGTGGGGGAGGGTTTTCCAACAGGGTATAGATCAGTAACAAAAGTCTGGTCTCACACTTATACACACACTCACTCTCACACTTATACACACACTCACTCTCACACTTATACACACACTCACTCTCACACTTATACACACACTCACTCTCACACTTATACACACACTCACTCTCACACTTATACACACACACTCTCACACTTATACACACACTCACTCTCACACTTATACACACACTCACTCTCACACTTTTACACACACACACACACTCTCACACTTATACACACACTCACTCTCACACTTATACACACACTCACTCTCACACTTATACACACACTCACTCTCACACTTATACACACACACACACACACACACACACACACACACACTCTCACACTTATACACACACTCACTCTCACACTTATATACACACTCACTCTCACACTTATACACACACTCACTCTCACACTTACACACTCACACACTCTCACACTTATACACACACTCACTCTCACACTTACACACACACTCACTCTCACACTTATACACACACTCACTCTCACACTTATATACACACACACACACACACACACACACACACACACACACAATCTCACACTTATACACACACTCACTCTCACACTTATACACACACTCACTCTCACACTTATACACACACACACTCACTCTCACACTTATACACACACACACTCACTCTCACACTTATACACACACACTCACTCTCACACTTATACACTCATTCTCACACTTATACACTCACTCTCACACTTATACACACACTCACTCTCACACTTATACACACACTCACTCTCACACTTACACACACACTCACTCTCACACTTATACACACACTCACTCTCACACTTATATACACACACACACACACACACACACAATCTCACACTTATACACACACTCACTCTCACACTTATACACACACTCACTCTCACACTTATACACACACACACTCACTCTCACACTTATACACACACACACTCACTCTCACACTTATACACACACTCACTCTCACACTTATACACTCACTCTCACACTTATACACTCACTCTCACACTTATACACACACTCACTCTCACACTTATACACACACTCACTCTCACACTTATACACACACTCACTCTCACACTTATACACACACTCACTCTCACACTTATACACACACACTCACTCTCACACTTATACACACACTCACTCTCACACTTATACACACACTCACTCTCACACTTATACACACACTCACTCTCACACTTACACACACACTCACTCTCACACTTATTTTCTGAATATTGAATGCCATACCATTTCTTTAACTTAGAGTGGCAAATTAATATAATAGATTGTAAGCTCTTTGAGACAATGGCCTTATCCTAACTGTGTAAGGAAAATCCTAGTATTTATTTATAAGTATTTAGTCAGTATTCTACTTAATTTATAATACTGTAACTCTCCCCCTGTTTGTGTTTACACCTTGGTAAAACACTGTGCTAAGCATATTTGTGCTGCTATATAAATAAACACATACAATACAACAGAAAGCCCTGCCTTTTAGTACCTGCTCAGTCCAAAATGATTGGGTCCACAAATATGTTAGTATGAGAAAAAAGCAAAGCAATAAAAGTGGTAAATTGTGCACATTCCCAACTTAATAAAAAAAAAATCTTTTACACATGGGAATACCAAAAAGTAACATTAAATCAAGATGTCTTGGCCCCTGTTTCACTTTGGCTCACTGTTCTGATTGGGTGAAAACCAACCAAAGACTTATTTATTGGGCCAAGTTTGTCTGTTCTGCTCTGTCTTCATCAGGATGCTGATCCATCTATCCTATTTTTGTTATGTCTCATACATGAACATTGGGCAAACTTCTCATTAATTCACAGGCTCCAACCTGAATACAAAGGAAGGGTTTTAGACTTTTTGGATTAAATACCCCTTTGTGGAGGTCCTATATATATATATCAAGCCGCATATATTTTCTAATATTGACCTTGTAAAGAGCAGAATTTAGCCTCTAGAACCACAAGGCTCTCATAAACCAAAATAAAGATTATCCCTTTTTAGTCATATGCCGGGTTTAATACATTTAATTTATATATATTATGGAGAGAGAGATACCCCGGTGTTTATTTGAAGGACTTAAACTTCATTGCCTTTTTAACTCAAATTAACCTTGTAACTATGTAATAACTAGGCCCCAAAAACAAAAGTAATGTTGACAATCTTATTTTGTAGAGATATTTCTCTTCTTCATGATTTACAACAATTCTTAGCTATAAATAATTCTCTTGTTTTCTAATAATGGTTTCTTTTGTGTTCAGCTCAGGTCTTAGAAATAAGATATAGCACTTGGGAATGAATATACAGCCCAATAACCCAGCACTGGAGGATAAGATGGCAAATATCTCAACTGCCACCATTCTACTGCCCTTACTGCTCAGGTATGCAGGGACAAATGCCCCCCACACGCTACAGAACCCCAACATACTGAAAGTGATGTTTTTAGCCTCATTAAATCGGTCAGGGAAATCCTTGGCTAGAAATGCAGCAATGAAACTCAGTAGGGCCAACGTTCCCATATATCCAATTAAACAGAAGAAGAAACAGCCTGACCCTTCATTGCACAGGAGAATAATATAGTCTGGGTCAGAGAGAGTATCAGCCTCTGGAAATGGAGGATTAGAGGCCATCCACACAGCAGAGATGACAATCTCAACTAAAGAACATACAATGACTAATATGATGGCCAGTTGGGTTCCTACATACTTCTTCAGCTTGCTCCCAGGCTTTGTGGCATTGAAGGCAATAATAACTGTGAGAGTTTTAGCCAACACAGAAGAAACAGAAATAGTAAATACAATCCCAAATGTCACTTGTCGGAGGAGACAACATATCTGAGTTGGGCGGCCAATGAATAATAAAGTGCAGAGGAAACACAACATGAGAGAGATGAGGAGGAGACAGCTGAGATATTGGTTGTTGGCTCTCACTATAGGAGTCTCGTGGTACTTTATAAAGATTCCCAGGATTACAGCACAAGTGAGGGATAATATTACAGAGATGGAGGATAAAGTAGCGCCCAGTTGGTCTCCATAGGAAAGGCAATTTATATCCCTCGGGATGCAGCTGTTTCTTCTTCTGTTTGACTTCTCATATTTAGAGCATTTCATACAACTCGGGGCATCTATAAGAAAAGGAAACAATATGTTTAGTATGTTTAGATTTTGGGGCATAACTTAGGATTGTTATAAGCCAGGTGCCAAATGCATTATAATAAGAAAAACAAACAGATTTGAAAATGTTAGCTTTTACATATTTATTATTCTTGGATAATTACCTTTTTCTGTGTTGACCATTTGGGTGCTACTTTATCTAAAACTCTGTATATATGACCCTTGGTTTTACATGGAAGTTCATCATTTTTTCACCTGTGACTCAATTATTTCATTGTTAAAACTGACAATAGCTATAAATATGTTTAACTGAAGAAAAAGATACAAGCATAAACATTGTATAAGAAGTTAACATTTTGGAAAGTGCATATAGTCCTACAAAACAAGAAAGTAGTCAAACCCCCTCCATGTCTCCAGCCTTCTCTTACACAGTGAGACCCAACTGCCAGCTTGTTATATCTTGTTAGGTCCTGGCCTATTTTAGTGCCATTCAAAGATATTAGCCAACCTTCTCTTACCCAGTGTAACCAGACTGCCAGCTTGGCAGATCTTGTAGAGTCCTGACCTTTTTTAGTGCCATTCAAAGACATTAGCCAGCCTTCTCTTACCCAGTGAGACCCAACTGCCAGCTTGTCATATCTTGTTAGGTCCTGACCTATTTTAGTGCCATTCAAAGATATTAGCCAACCTTCTCTTACCCAGTGTAACCAGACTGCCAGCTTGGCAGATCTTGTAGAGTCCTGACCTTTTTTAGTGCCATTCAAAGACATTAGCCAGCCTTCTCTTACCCAGTGAGACCCAACTGCCAGCTTGTCATATCTTGTTAGGTCCTGACCTATTTTAGTGCCATTCAAAGATATTAGCCAACCTTCTCTTACCCAGTGTAACCAGACTGCCAGCTTGGCAGATCTTGTAGAGTTCTGACCTTTTTTAGTGCCATTCAAAGACATTAGCCAGCCTTCTCTTACCCAATTGAGACCCGACTGCCAGCTTGTCATATCTTGTTAGGTCCTGACCTATTTTAGTGCCATTCAAAGATATTAGCCAACCTTCTCTTACCCAGTGTAACCAGACTGCCAGCTTGCCAGATCTTGTAGAAACATTAACCACCTATAAAGGAACTCTGCAATGCACAAGTTAAAAGACAGAGGCTACAGGTGGGATTTGAACTTGGAACAGGCAAGACTGGTAGCATACAAGAGAAAGCTATGCTCAGCACTACGTTTTAAACCATAAGTTGGGGTGCAATGGGGCTGTGACCACAAAATTGGCACAGTCTAGTAGAAAAGGCCCTCTGCACTCACCCAAACCTGGTAGCATTGTAATATGGGAGTTAAGAACATTTCAAGCCCAGGTTCAAGCAAAGTTCAAGACAAACAGACAGGGTCGGACTGGGGGGGGGGTGAAGCGCCCACCAGGGCTCCCACCCCGGGGGCCCTGAAGGTGCCCCCATTGGCTGTGTCCCCTAAGTGTCTCCCCCCCACAGGGGCCCCCCTCACAGTGCCCCCCACCCGACGTCCTCTCCCTAGCACACGTAATTTAACGCTTTGGGAGGAGCAGTCGGACAGAGGTAGCGCAGCAAGGGTCGGGTCTGGGGATTTTTCCCGGTGTCCCGGCGGCCCAGTCCGACCCTGCAAACAGAATTCACAGAACACAAGTAAAAAACACACACAGAAATGTTTTGAATGTAGAATTGTTGCTGATTAAGGGCAATTTCACAGGACTTGAGCTTCTGGTGAGTTGAGTTTGTACAAACAATGATTTATACATTTATAAAAGGCAACTAAACCTTTTTCTTTTTTGAAAAAATATATTTTTTCATTTCATTATCATCCCACGTTGTTTACTGTAAGATTTATTAAAGACCCTTTGCCTTTGAGACCAGACGTACCTGTTATGTTAGACATCTCCCCATCGGCACACAGTACACAGGTATAACAGCAACTTGGCGCCCCTTCTACTTTAGCTTTCCTGAATCCAGGCTTACAGGGCTCGCTACAGCGAGAATGGGCAAACTGTGGGGCAGAATAGAGATGTCATGTAAAGGAGAATATTGTTGTAATAAATGCTTCATTTACATCACAAAATCAGCATAAGCTGTAACATGAATATTAGGGTGTTCTTACTGGCTGGGATTCAGAAATGAAGATTAATAGCACTTCTCCATTGCAACAGAACTTGCAACGGAATTTATCTTATATATACAAGTGCCTACTCTTTGCACACCAGGTGCAATCCTACCTGCACTAATGTTGGAGCCATGAGTTGCTCCCCTATCCTCAGCAGCCTATCAGTGTCTCCTGGAGAAGGGCATCCATGGAGAGCAAACGATTATGAGAACAACTACAGGAACACTCTGCTTGAAAAGACCTTTATGGGAAACCACCCAACATGGCCTGGAAAACGAGAATGGAATCCACCATGAAGACTATATGGCACATAACAGAAAGGTAGGTCTAGCTGAAGTAGTCCTAAATATTAGACAAATATATAAAGCTTAAACAAGGAAAAGGAAATAGATAGCAACCAGGTCCTCTAGAGTACTAGGGAGAAAAGCAAACCTGGATAGGGTTGTTTCACATTCATCTGTTTTGGTCATTTAGCATTTTATGACTCAAAGAATTTTACCAAACTCCCTTCTTGGCTTGTCCTTAAAGTAATTGATATGATCTTTGATGTTACCTCTAAAAAGTAAGGGCCCCACAGATCGGCACTGTGATTAAGAAATATTTTATTCCCATCAGATTTGGATGCATCAAAGCTTCCAACTTTTATGGTTTTTTTATTTCTTATTTTTATGAAGTACAATTTCAGTATATCATAACGGGCTGGTTGGTCTCCATTGTCTTTAAAGGATATTTTGTCCCCAGAAGACGTTCTGAATTTCACATGCGGGATCAATGCATTTAGCTTAAAAATATATAAAAATACATATGGTAGTTCTTTGAAAAATGATTATTTTTAATGCTTTTTTTTTTTTTAAAATAAAATGCAGTGTAAACTGATTCTTATGGATAAAGCATGCAATCATGCACCTTAAAACTATAAAACTAAAGACCTGGGTTTTCAGGGACTAACCCATATTAAGCAATTACTCCAGTGTAACACTAATTGTCCTTCAGGCTGGGTCCCATTAGCTCATAACAAGGTTACAGATATATAGAAACATTGGGGTAACAGTCACCCCGCTATAGTTCCAGGGGTACCCAGGGCACAAATAAGCACTCACCCCAAATCCCCCCCCCTAACTGGCCTTCAGGCTGGGCCCCCTTAGCCCATAACAAGGTTACAGATATATAGAAACATTGGGGTAACAGTCACCCCGCTATAGTTCCAGGGGTACCCAGGGCACAAATAAGCACTCACCCCAAATCCCCCCCTAACTGGCCTTCAGGCTGGGCCCCCTTAGCCCATAACAAGGTTACAGATATATAGAAACATTGGGGTAACAGTCACCCTACTGTAGTTCCAGGGGTACCTCAGGCTGAAATAAGTAGAGAAGCACTGAACCCAGTTTTTTTGGGTAAGGCTGAACCCCCAAACCCACCCTGATGGATTCTGCCGAATCCCGAACTGAATCCAAATCCTAATTAGCATATGCTATATATGGCTGAATGCCCTGCCTGGGGATTTTGGGTAGGGGGTTCCTCACGGTGAGGGCAGTGAGGTTGGGGAATGCCCTGCCGGGGAATGTTGGGTAGGGGGTTCCTCACGGTGAGGGCAGTGAGGGGGTTGGGGAATGCCCTGCCGGGGGATGTTGGGTAGGGGGTTCCTCACGGTGAGGGCAGTGAGGGGGTTGGGGAATGCCCTGCCGGGGGATGTTGGGTAGGGGGTTCCTCACGGTGAGGGCAGTGAGGGGGTTGGGGAATGCCCTGCCGGGGGATGTTGGGTATGGGGTTCCTCACGGTGAGGGCAGTGAGGGGGTTGGGGAATGCCCTGCCGTGGGATGTTGGTTAGGGGGTTCCTCACGGTGAGGGCAGTGAGGGGGTTGGGGAATGCCCTGCCGGGGATGTTGGGTAGGGGGTTCCTCACGGTGAGGGCAGTGAGGGGGTTGGGGAATGCCCTGCTGTGGGATGTTGGTTAGGGGGTTCCTCACAGTGAGGGCAGTGAGGGGGTTGGGGAATGCCCTGCCGGGGGATGTTGGGTAGGGGGTTCCTCACGGTGAGGGCAGTGAGGGGGTTGGGGAATGCCCTGCCAGGGATGTAGGGTAGGGGGTTCCTCATGGTGAGGGCAGTGAGGTTGTGGAATGTCCTGCCTTGAGATATTGGGTAGGGGGTTCCTCACGGTGAGGGCAGTGAGGGGGTTGGGGAATGCCCTGCCGGGGGATGTTGGGTAGGGGATTCCTCACGGTGAGGGCAGTGAGGGGGTTGGGGAATGCCCTGCCGGGGGATGTTGGGTAGGGGATTCCTCACGGTGAGGGCAGTGAGGGGGTTGGGGAATGCCCTGCTGGGGGATGTTGGGAGGGCAAATTCTATTAAAGTGATTTAGATGGATTTTTACAAAACTATTGCAATCATAAGGTCTGCATATCTATGTGGTTTATAAATGAGTACATTAGATATTTTGGAAGGTGAACTTGATAGACTGTTGTCTTTTTTCAACCCAAATTAACTATATCCAGGTATATGATCTATTATCCAAAATACTTGGGACATTTAAACATCAAACATCAAACCAATAAGGTTGTTTTGCCACCAAGCAGCTTAGGTCGGATGAAATACAAGGGATTACAGAGAAGGGATCCCATACTTATATAACTAAGCTATCAACAAATAGTATGTTTTCTAAATAACTGTTAGCAACGTACCTGCCATTGCTTAAAGTACATGTGTAGGCTCTCTGCTGATTTAGGGGAACGTGTCATTGTGCCGTACAGTTCATGGAGAGTGTGAGCCATTGTGTAAACTGCAGTGTAAACCCCATAAGCTATTCTGTAATTAAATGTTCCGTAGGATTCCAGAACTGTATCATCAAATGTTTCATTCCCGGTACATTTTGGAAATGAGACGCTTGTTATCTCTGAAAAGGTGCAATAAAATAACATTTCCCAAACTTTTGTAAATAAAATATCGTGTTGAAATTTAAAAGCATTTATGGAATAAAAAAACTGCTTAAAACCAGGAATCTCCCCTTGTTGAAGGGTTAATACCAAAGAGCCGTTGAAAGAAAAAAATAATGGGAAATATGGTATCTCAGCTACACGGGAGACGGATGAGGATGTAATCCATATTCTTTTGTGAATTGTATTAGGCTCAAATAAAAGCATGATATAATCAATGTATTGTGAATCGATAAAGAGCACGATCACCTTAGCTGCGCTGCTGTAGATTGTTTTCCATAGTTTCATGGTGGCTGTCAGATTAATGTTAAGCCGATCTTTAAGCCTAATGAGGAAGGCCAAACAGCCGCCATCTTTGCTCATTGCTTTTTCCAGTCTTTTACTTGCTTTGAGCCCTATGTCATTATCCCGTACAATAAGCCCAACCCATTTCCAGCCAAAATGCCCAATCAGGCTCATTATAGCATCAATTTCAGATAACACATTGGGGATCATTCGGTAGAAAGACGGAAACTCTAGTCTGTTATTAAATATGGGATCAGCAGAGCCGTAACTGATCTGTAGGTACAAGAAAAATATCAGTTTCTCGTAGTAAAAATAAGCTTAAATAAGAAGCAGAATAATAGCTAAGTGCAATATCATTTCATACTTATTACAATACGAACAGCTGATTCAAGATGTGAATGTTCATCTTCATTAGGTTTTCACCTTCCTAATATTAAACTTTTTTTAACTGCTAGTGGCTCATTGATGGGCTCCAAAAGGGGTTGAATGAATTTTTAGCAGGAAAGAAAAGAATATAATTGCAGCGATTTACCCATAAATTTGCCCTTTGCGGGTGGATGGAGTAATGATTAGTGATGAGCGAATCTGTTCTGTTTCGCTTCGCCGAAAAATTTGTGAATCTTTCAAAAGATCCGTGAAATGGTGAAAATGTTGTGCGACAAAAATAAAATTGTCGCCCGCGGCTATTATTTTGTTGTGCGGCTATTGTTTCGTCGCCCGTGGCTATTGTTTTGTCGCACGGCTATTGTTTTGTCGCACGGCTATTGTTTCGTCGGACACGGATATTATTTTGTCGCGCGGCTATTGTTTCGTCGCCCGCGGCTATTGTTTTGTCGCACGGCTATTGTTTCGTCGCACGCGGCTATTATTTTGTCGCCCGCGGCTATTATTTTGTCGCATGGCTATTGTTTCGTCGCACACGGCTATTATTTTGTCGCGCGGCTATTGTTTTGTCGCCCGCGGCTATTGTTTTGTCGCACGGCTATTGTTTCGTCGCACACGGCTATTGTTTCGTCGCACTCGGCTATTATTTTGTCGCCCGCGGCTATTATTTTGTCGCACGGCTATTGTTTCGCCGCACGCGGCTATTATTTTGTCACGCGGCTATTGTTTCATCGCCCACGGCTATTGTTTAGTCGCACGCGGCTATTGTTTTGTCGCGCGGCTATTGTTTCATCGCCCACGGCTATTGTTTAGTCGCACGCGGCTATTGTTTTGTCGTCCGCGACTATTCTTTTTTGACGTCGGCGACAATTTTTGGACATGCGGTGAATTTTTCCACTGCAAAATTTTTCATCCATTTCGCGAAACAATCCGCCAATGGCGAAACACGGAAATTCGCCGCGAATCCATGCCTGGCAAAACTTTTCGCCCATCACTAGTAATGATGGATTAGATGATGGATACCCAGATTTTGGCTTTTTCTTAATCTGATTCATTTTCTAGAGGGTTGGTTTTGTCTCAAATAGGGCGATAGGGTGATAGGGCGACATGCACTCTGCTAGATACTTTAGCTCCTTGTGTTATTTCTTAGTATGAATTATTATTGTAAGTACTTCCAGTAGTGAAGTCAGCACCCAGTTTGGCCATAAATTCACTGGTTTATGAAGTGGACTATTATTTTTCTGCTGGATGACAAGGCACTGATGTAGGCATTTATGGTGATTCCAGCACCTTTCTTCAAACCTTCCCCAAAGTCTTCAATAAATCAGGCCATGTGGCTGCAGCCTCCTTACTTTTTCCTTCCCATCCTTGCACTCACCTTGCCAGGGACTTTGTTGATCGACCATCTTCCCATGGAAACATGCGTTAAAAATGTAAAACATTTTCGCGACCATTTCTATGCGGTATTTGACGCAACACGTGCTAATTAACGCAGCGCATACGAATTGTCGCTGCATGCGAAAAAACGCACGCCATATTAGCCATACATGCCATTACTTTCGTAAAACTACTGTTCTGAAAATGCCCATTTCCCTGCAAACTGGCGGCTGCGTCACTCTGGGGCCAACACAGACTTGAATAAATAACACTGCAAAGTCCATATTGTGTTGCCAAAAGCTCATTAACTGCAATTTTCTATAATTACCGCCTGCCCCAAGTAGGGGTTAATTTTTGCACAGACTAATGCGATATTTACATAGTTACATAGTTACATAGTTACATAGGGTTGAAAAAAGACCATTGTCCATCAAGTTCAACCCATCCGAGTAAACCCAGCACACAACCTATACTAACCAATCTATACACTCACATACATAAACTATATATACAACCAGTAATACTAACTGTAGATATTAGTATCACAATAGCCTTGGATATTCTGCTTGTTCAAAAACTCATCCAGGCCCCTCTTAAAGGCATTAACAGAGTCTGCCATTACCACATCACTAGGAAGGGCATTCCACAGCCTCACTGCCCTCACCGTGAAAAACCACCTACGCTGCTTCAAATGGAAGCTCTGTTCCTCTAATCTATAGGGGTGACCTCTGGTGCGCTGATTGTTTTTATGGGAAAAAAGAACATCCCCCAACTGCCTATAATCCCCTCTAATGTACTTGTACAGAGTAATCATGTCCCCTCGCAAGCGCCTCTTTTCCAGAGAAAACAACCCCAACCTCGACAGTCTAACCTCATAGCTTAAATCTTCCATCCCCTTTACCAGTTTAGTTGCACATCTCTGCACTCTCTCCAGCTCATTAATATCCTTCTTAAGGACTGGAGCCCAAAACTGCACTGCATACTCAAGGTGAGGCCTTACCAGGGACCTATAAAGCGGCAAAAATATGTTCTCATCCCTTGAGTCAATGCCCTTTTTTATACAAGACAGCACTTTATTTGCTGTAGTAGCCACAGAATGACACTGCCTGGAATTAGACAACTTGTGATCTACAAAAACCCCTAGATCCTTCTCCATTAAGGATGCCCCCAACACACTACCATTCAGTAGATAGTTTGCGTTTATATTATTCCTACCAAAGTGCATAACTTTGCACTTGTCAACATTGAACCTCATTTTCCAGTTTGCTGCCCAGTTTTCCAATTTTGTCAAATCGCTCTGCAAAGCGGCAGCATCCTGCATGGAACTTATAGTTTTGCACAATTTAGTGTCATCAGCAAAAATAGAAACAGTACTCTCTATGCCCACCTCCAGGTCATTAATAAACAAGTTAAAAAGCAAAGGACCAAGGACTGACCCCTGCGGTACTCCACTAACCACACTGGCCCAATTAGAAAATGTTCCATTTACCACCACTCTTTGTACTCTATCCTTCAGCCAGTTTTCTATCCAATTACAAATATTATGTTCTAGGCCAATATTCCTCAATTTGATCATTAACCTTCTGTGCGGTACTGTATCAAACGCTTTAGCAAAATCTAAGTAGATGACATCAACTGCCATTCCAGCATCAAGGTTCCTGCTCACCTCCTCATAAAAGGCAACTAAATTAGTCTGGCAAGATCTGTTACGCATAAAACCATGCTGGCACAAACTAATAGTATTGTGAACTGCAATGTATTCAACTATCCTATCCCTTATTACCCCTTCCAGAAGCTTTCCTACTACTGATGTCAGACTAACAGGCCTATAGTTTTCAGGCTGAGAACGAGATCCCTTTTTAAATAACGGCACCACATTAGCAATCCGCCAGTCTCTCGGCACCATGCCAAACCTCAACGAATCCTGAAAAATTATGTGAAGAGGCTTGGCAATCACAGCGCTCAGCTCATTTAATACCCTGGGATGAATCCCATCCGGTCCTGGACCTTTGTTTACCTTTACATGTTCAAGTCTCTTTTGAATTTCCTCCTGAGTGACCCATGCGCCAGTAGCTAAATTACTAGCACTGGGTATATTAAAAGGGAAGCCTTCATTATCTGGCTCCTCAGATGTATAGACAGATGAAAAATAAGAGTTCAAAATTTCAGCTTTTTCCCCGTTCTCATCAACCAACGTACCTCCCCGTGATAATAAAGTTCCCACCCCTTCTTGCTTCATTTTTTTACTATTCACATAATTAAAAAATAATTTTGGATTCTTTTTACTCCTAGCTGCAATATCCCTTTCCATCTCTATTTTAGCTGCCTGATAGCTTTTTTGCATGCTTTATTTGCTTCCTTGTACCTGATGAAAGTTTCCGCTGCCCCAGCTAACTTGAATGCTTTAAAAGCACGTTTTTTATTACCAACCTCGACCTTAACTCTTTTATTCAGCCATAAGGGTTTTGCTTTGCGATGCCTCTCCTTGCTTACAAGGGGAATATACTGTTGTGTATACCTGCAAAGCAATGTTTTAAAGATGTTCCATTTTCCTTCTGTGTCTAACCCCATGAAAAGCCTTTCCCAGTTGACACATTGCAGAGATGCCCTTAAACTGGCAAAGTCTGCACGTCTAAAATTGAGTGTTTTAGTTACTCCCTTATAGAGCTGTCTCTGTAGCATTATCTCAAAGGAGACCATGTTGTGATCACTGTTCCCCAAATGCTCACCCACACAAATGTTAGAGATAAGTTCAGTATTATTAGATATTACCAGGTCCAAAATAGACTCATTCCGAGTAGGTTCTTGAACCGCCTGAAATAAAAAGTTGTCATTTAGCATATTTACAAACCTACTAGCTTTTTCTGACTTAGCCACCCCATTACTCCAGTCAATGTCCGGATAATTAAAGTCCCCCATAATAACAACTTGACCCAATTTTGAAGCCTCCTCCATTTGCAAAAGTAGCTGGGCCTCATCCCCCTCATCTATACGGGGGGTTTATAGCATACACCAATGATCATTTTCTTTGTGACCTTCAGCCCTACTGAAATTTCTACCCAAAGAGATTCAACGTTTTCATTGGTAATGTCTTTATTACATGGCTTTAAATCTGACTTTACATAAAGACAAACCCCTCCACCCTTTTTAATCCCTCTGTCCCTCCTAAAAAGCGTATACCCATTTAAATTCACTGCCCAGTCGCATTTTTCATCCCACCAGGTCTCAGTGATACCAATTAAGTCATAATTTTCAATACATGCAATAGCCTGCAGCTCCCCTATTTTTCCCGACAAGCTACGCGCATTAGCCAGCATGCAGCGGAGATTACTACTTCTTCCTCTACAGCTTACATTAGCTAAAGGACAGTTAGAGCTAAGGTGAAAATTAGTCTGTTTCCCTTGTAACAATGGAAGCTCCTTATCTGATAAACTATATGCCCCCCTCACTCCTCCCCCACAACCCTTTACTGGTCCCACTGCCCCATCTACACTAGCTCTCCCATAAGAATCTAGCTTACCAACCCCCCCTTGTCTAGTTTAAACACTCCTCCAGCCTCTTAACCATTCTCTCCCCTAGCACAGCAGACCCCCTTCCATTGAGGTGCAATCCGTCAGGGCTGTATAGATTGTACCCCAAAGAAAAGTCAGCCCAGTGCTCTAGGAACCCAAACCCTTCCTTCCTACACCAAGACTTTAGCCACGCATTTAGCTCCCTAAGCTCCCGCTGTCTCCCTAAACTAGCACGCGGGCACCGGCAAAATTTCCGAAAAAATTACATTGGAGGACCTTTGCTTAATTTTAGAGCCTAGATCCCTGAACACACTCTTTAAGGTCCCCCACCTACCGTTCATTTTGTCGTTAGTACCGATATGTACCAAGACAGCCGGGTCATGCCCAGCCCCTCCCAATAATGTGTCGACCCGATCAACCACATGCCGAACCCTGGCACCAGGAAGACAGCAAACTGTCCGGTTGAAGCGATCCGCTCGACAGATTACCCTGTCCACTTTCCTAATGATCGAATCCCCTATAACCACCATCTGTTTAGGCCTAGCTCTGCTCTCCTCCCCACCACTACTAGAGACACTGGTCTCCCGGCTGTTAGAGAGATCAGCCTCATCTAGAACCGCCAGTCCAGAGTTCACACTCCCATCTTCTTCACACAATCTGGCAAATCTGTTGGGATGCGCAAACCCTGGAGCAGCCTCCCTTTTTCTTTTCCCCACACTCGATTTTCTAACTGTCACCCAGCTTACTGCCCTATCATCCTTTCCTTGCTCCCCTCCCCCCATACTATCTGACCCCGCTAGTTCTTGTTCAGTTAGCAAGAGACTTCTTTCAAGATTGTCAATAGAACGCAGTGTTGCAACTTGTTCCTCTAGTGCTCTAACGCGAGCCTCTAAAGTGGCAACTCGCTCACATCCACAACAGAGGTATGCACTTTGGAACTGTTGTTCCACAACTGCATACATGCGGCAGGCTGTGCACTGTGTCATACCTTCAATGTTGCTACCACTCATTCTCCCAGTTACAGAAACAGTTAAACAAAAATTGGTGAAAAAAGGCTATTAAATAAACACAAAAATTTTTTTTTTTTTTTTACCTTGTTTTAACTCCCTTAGTTTGTAACTCCTGTGATTATATCTCCACTTACAGACCCACTAACTCCTGTGTTTATATCTCCACTTACAGACCCACTAACTCCTGTGTTTATAACTCCACTTACAGAGCCCCCACTAACTCCTGTGTTTATAACTCCACTTACAGACCCACTAACTCCTGTGTTTATAACTCCACTTACAGAACCCCCACTAACTCCTGTGATTATAACTCCACTTACAGAGCCCCCACTAACTCCTGTGATTATAACTCCACTTATAGAGCCCCCACTTAAAGAGCAATCACTTACAGAGCACCTACCACCAGAGCAAGCTCCACTGGAGTGCCAGTGGTTCTATTTCAACAGTCTGTTAAGGTCAACTAATCAAACCCCACCCACCTCAAACTGAGGGTAATTACAAAGGAATGTAACTCTGGCAAACCTGCTGTAAGCCTTATAGTTAACCAAACTTTGTAAATTGGCACCAAAAAGAGCAAATACTTTTGAAAAAATTTAAACCCAACAGTTAGAAAACACAGTGATTCTGAATAAAGTTAATAAAAAATACTTATCCCTTTTTTTTTGTTGAATTGAAAAAGCAGTTGATTCAGTCAGCCACCAGCCTGTTAGTAGCACGTCTAAGTGTTTGTGAATCATGCGTTGGTATTATTTCTGCGCGAGAATTAGCGCAATGCGTTAAAATTAATGCATTCAGTTGCACGCTAATTAACGCATGCAATATGTGACTTAACGCACGTGATAATACTTTAGTGGATCGTGCGTTTTTTTTCGTGTCAATTTTAACGCAAAAAACCATGCAATAACGCTTATCGACCTTTAGTGAATCAACCCTATAGTTTTTAGGGGTCTATGTACTATTGGGGGGCTCCTATGACACATGAAATCCATGCAGGGGGCTTATTTTGCAGCAGCCAAAATGTTAACTGATCTTTTTTATACATACAACTTTTTTATTTTCTCACTCCAAATACATTAAACTCAATGGGCGTTTTTTTTCTCACTACTACCGTGCAACTTTTTTTTTTTTTTTTACATGTGCAACTTTTTCTCCAAATACATTAATGTCAATGGGTGCCTTTTCTTGGAAAATTGTTTGTTATGAAAAACTTTCACAGCAGTTTCATGAAAAAAAACTTGCCGATGGGGAAATTTTGCTGCTATTTCTATCTAGTGAAAAATTTTTTGCTTATCACTACTCTCGACTTTGCCATTCACACATCATACCCCATTGTTCCTGGAATGCAAGGAAGCAACATAGGGAAGGTTTTATTTTTTTATCCAGTTTCTTTAAGAAATGTTAGACGTGTGAGGAAATGAGTCCAGTTTGAAAATGTCAAAAAACGAGAAATTAAGGAGTTTTAGTAAACGTGCCCCTAAATGTCGGGAAGTTCATCTTGTCAGATATTCTTTCGCTCAAATGTGACCATCACCACGGCATTAGCATTTCTTTATCTATGATTGTAATAGGAATTTTGAATAAATGAATTTTATGGCCACAGCCTATTGCACCCCCGCCTAATGGTTTAAAATTTAGGGGTGAGCACAACTTTCCCTTTTTTTGCTATAGTTTATTTGGCATTGACACATTCAGGAGACACGGTACTTTCCAAATCATTTATATTTTCATGCATACATTAAACAGTGATCCCCAACCAGTGGCTCGGGGGGAACATGTTGCTCCCCAACCCCTTGGATGTTGCTCCCAGTGGCCTCAAAGCAGGAGATTATCTTTGAATTCCTGACTTGGAGACAGGCTTTAGTTGCATAAAAACCCCAACCACTGCCAAACAGAACTTCCTGTAGGCTGCCAGTCACGCATTGGCTACAAATAGCCTATTACAGTTAAAAATATGCTTCTGACATACAGATACATATAACTGGTTATCCAGCTAACACCAGGAGAAAAAAAAATACCAAATATTTTCCACTAGGTGGTGCATGGTCTATGGCATTTTCTATTGTGTTATGCACTCTAGCACCATCTAGAGGCAGGATTTAACACTCTGGACATGGTGAGACAAAATGTGAAAACTTGCTGGCTGCATGTGTATGTGTATTCCCTTCCCCTTAGTTTCCCAGTTCCATGACCCCCCCCATATCTTTGTGGATTCTGTGAGTTGAAGCCCCTCTGTTTTTAAAAGAATCAGTGCACCCCCCTCACTATAGAATATGGACTTCATGCTAGAAACAAGTATCAAACTTATGTATAGATGGTACAGGGTTCCTTTAAAGCTGTCCAGAATTTTTCCTTCCTCAGCTTCTAATTTATGCCGGAGAAACTGCGGACAAATTGGTTCTTTTCTCCATATCTGGTGGGACTGTACAAAAATCTCTCTCTACTGGAAATTTATATTTGATATGCTACAAAATCTTCTCCACACCCCTCTACCCTTCACACCGAGACTGGCACTGTTAAACTTGGACTTGGACAATACAGAGTGGAATAAAGAATCCTTAATCATACATATCTTGGCATCAGCCAGATTGGTCTTAGCACGGTCGTGGAATCTACCCTCCCACCGCCCTCTACAGAATTAACCAACTTGATAAACGAAACCAACAGTTTGGAATATTATTATGCTAGAAACAATAACCTACTACATAAATATTACTCTAAGTGGTCAATTTGGAATGACAGCTCCTACTCAAATGGTTTGCATTCTGCGCAACCTCCCTCTGCATCAGATTCTGGAGCCTGCGCAAACACAACTTAATTCATCTACTCGTTTGATTTATTACTGTATGTTTTGAGACCGGTACTGAACTATCTTTCCCTCCTTACATATTTCTTCACTTCACTATATCCTATCCTATTACCCCATCTCTCTACTTCCTTATTTCCTATCACTTTTTAGTAATTATTACTTTTGTTAAAATTACAACTCCTTAAAAAAAAAACAAAAAAAAAACCTCTTGAGGATCCAACAGGATGAACTCAAAAATGCTACTCACTGTGCTGCTTTTAACAGTATCTAGTTTTTTTTATTGACATTTCATTTTTTTTCCTTTCCTTTCTGTAAGGTCCCTGACCGCCGATCTTAGATTTAGTAATCCGTGGGAGCCCTCCTACCAGGACAAAGGCGTATATACGGAGACAAGAATGACACGACTCCAATGGAAGTTCAAACTTGTCCAGTTTATTCTTACGTGATCATAGTATTTAAATCACTTGTGTACGTACAGAGAAAAGGAATCATTATAAAATAAAGATGGAGTAGAACCTCATTACCTTCAAGGATGGCCTTCAAACATGGCTAATGCGGGACAGGAATTTAAAGGAGGACACAAGGAGTAGAAAAGGCGTTAGTGCACAGATAAGATTAAATTGTTTCTCAAGGCTTATGTTTTGTCAGGTGCAAGCTGTGCAAGGGTACTATTTGGGAAAACAACTATTATGGGATGTTCAAGCCTTGCTGGTTGCTGTTACAAAATGGAGATACATTTCTAAAATGGAGTATGATATGCTAAGTATCACAGTGTATCAAAGTATCAAAATACATGCAGATATGAATATATGATTATATGATATTATATCAAACCTTACACTTTCTATCGGCATTAATATGTTAACAATATCAGATAAGTGATATGCTTGCAATGTAACTGACTTATTGTTATTAACCTGACCTTAAGACATGAAACAATGTAATGTTGGAACCTCAAGATTAATAAAAAAATGTTATTGATAAAAAAAAAGAATATGGACTTCAACTGCCAGAATACATCACTTCATAATAGAACAAGCTGGACAAAGGGGTTGCACTACACTACACACAGGCAGGCTATCATGGATTCAATGGCCCCAGTCGATCTCTAATGCATTACCTGCTATGATCATGAACAGTACCATGGGATACCCCAGTGGATCCAAGCTTTACTATGCCCCACCCAAAGGCAATTACTAAATAACACCTATATATATATATATCAACCATCAATATTTAGTTGTTGTGAGTATGGGCCCTGGATGTCTGGTTTTCTAGTGGGCCCTATTAGTTTCTGTCTGACAAAAACCCTGACTTACACCCCCACACACAAAAACTAAAAAGAAATCAGTAATGTGTTGAATTTACTAGCAGTCTATAAAATATCTATAATTCAGCACAGACCTGAGGGTACCTGTAGATCCCTGCGAGCCGCGCGATGGACAGAGATGATTCTGAAGACAAGTCTCCTATGAACCCCACAACCTTCCTGTTATTCCAGCAGCTGTAATTTGGGATTGGTTGTTCTGTTCCAGACAGGATGCCAAAAGCACTTGCAATAGACTTAATTCCTGAGGCACAGGAGTCATAGATCCGATAGCCCAAAGTCACATTAGGCAGTAACTCCGGGTCCTTATTGATCTCCCCAATCGTATAAATGAGAACCAGTAGGTGTCGATAGTGTCTGAATGAGATTCTGTTATGTAGGGAGACCGGTGTAAATATTATAGTTTACTATGTTTTAATACAGCTATAATGGTGAGTATATACGTGTGTATAGTACAGCTGCCTCCTTTACAAATTTCAGCACAAAATTTGCACCAAGTTTCAGGTAGAAGCACTTTCATATGTCCAAAAACTTGTGCAAAAAGTGTCCAGGTCCTATAATATACAGCAGTGATCCCCAACCAGTAGCTCGCTAGCAACATGTTGCTCCCCAACCCCTTGGATGTTGCTCCCAGTGGCCTCAAAGCAGGGGCTCATTTTTGAATTTCTGGTAAAGGAGGCAAGTTTTGCAGCCATAAAAATCAAGTATAATGCCAAACAGAGCCTTCTATAGGCTGCCAGTCCACATAGGGGCCAATTATAGCTCTCACTGGCACCTCCAGGAACCTTCTTCATGCTTGTGTTGCTCCCCAACACTTTTTCCACTTGAATGTGGCTCACAGGTATAAAAGGTTGGGGATCCCTAATATACAGTATATACGGCTTTGTGCCTTCTGGAACCCAAAAAATTGGTATGACAATACTCTAACTATATCAGTGTGCTGACCTTTCATTGTCAAGGCTGCAGTTTTCAATGCTGGAATGCTGCCCCATACAATTATACCGAAAACAAAAAACTAAAGTAAAAGAACAGAACATTTGGGGGTGGTTTGCAAAACACTAAATGATGGATGATGATGATGATTATTATTATTATAATAATTATTGTAGAGTAACTCATGACAACCATTGAAGTACCTGCTTTTCAGAGACATAGCTCCTATCTGCCCCCCATGATAAAGAATTTTTTAGAGAGCCAATGCACATAGTTCTCATCCTGCCCCCACCGGCATGCCCGCTCACTGTTCATTTTGGTGCCAAAACTTTAACTGGCAGAAGGGACTAGGGAGGGCACTGAAAACCATGCTTTAGACCCTGGGCCCCCCTGGTCAGGTTGCCTGCTGTATTAGTGACACCACTGCTGTTGTAAACATTTTAGATTCTTAGAAGCTATGGAGAATGCCCTAGCCTAGGCAAGCTATTGGGAAACAGCTTGTAATAATAAATTAGGTTAAGAAAGAGAATCTGAAAGTTATATCTGACTGATAGGTCCTGAATCAACATAGGAATAAGCAACAGAAATTTCAGAAATAAAACAACATTTATTGGCTCAAAATTAAACAAACAATTCAACAAAAAGCAAACATATTAGACATACAGGTACTATACCAAACAGTGGATAGGTGCATCCCAGTGCCTTATGGTACCCACTCTCCTTGCTCCTCTGATGAAGCACCCCATGGTGCGAAATGCGTTAGGAGAGTGGGTACCATGAGGCACTGGGATGCACCTATCCACTGTTTGGTATAGTATGTCTAATATATTTGCTTTTTGTTGAATTGTTTGTTTAATTTTGAGCCAGCAAATGTAGTTTTATTTCACTGAAATATCTGTTGCTTTAGCTATTGGGAAACCCCCACTCATACTCTATTTTTAAGTGCCAATATGCAGAGAATAAACACCTTTAGAAGAAATTATAGTGCCCATCCACTATATGGTGCCAAGTGCAAAAACAAGCACACAGCAGCTTGCAGCTTTCCCACAATGCACCTTGCACAAGGCAGGATTGTACACGTTACACTTGTGGTGAGTGGGGAGGTACCAGAGCAGTTTTGTCCCAATAAATATACTAGTGCTGGTGCTGATCCAATAATAAATGAGCCCTACTACTATGTAATAAAATAATAGATTAATGAAATACATAGATAGAATAGTCTATCTCTGTGACGCCCTTATCTACAACGATAATTTAAAACAAGAGGAACTTGCCCTTACAATGAACACTCTAAGGTTTCTGTTCTGTTAATAAAATGAGAAAGACTAGTGAATGCATCGTTTATCTGGAGAATTCCCCCAATGATCAAGTCCCCGTCACTAAAGTAGTTCATCCTGATGATACTGCTCAGCCGGCACCCAGAGCTGGGACTGGGCATTTCAGCTGCAGAAGGGAGTACCTGGAACATCAGAACCAGTAGCAGAACCTTGAGTCTGGCAGGAAACAGAACCTCCATTGATCTACAGAACAGAGTAAAGAGATGATGCAGGTTCCTGAGCTGATGGGGGCAGAGAGGAGACATCCTTGTGCCAGTAACAGAGCAGCCAGAGTCTATATCCCTAGCAATGTTCCCTTTGTTATATATCTTCCCTGAACTGCAATCTATGAGCAGCTGCAGCCACTGACATATTTTAGCAGCACAGTTATAGAGTTTCCTAAATCAGCCATAATAGCCGGTGTCCTGCTCTTCCCAATACAGCAGCAGCCTTGGGATTTATGGACTTTGCTTAGAACGTCTCTCCTCTTTCCTTTAATGAAACCAAGCCTTAAAGCTGCAATGTGGGGCGTTTTGGACAGTAAATAGGTGTTCAACCTCAATCCAACTCCTAAGTGCCTTTTGTGTTGGATTATCTAATGGCCTTGGAATTGAAGCCCATTAGGCTAAAGCACCAATGTAAAAAGTGTCTTCAACTTACTGGACCTTTGTCCAAGATAATTAAGTCTCGGTTTTAGCCATAGTAGAAGGAATATTTTAACTTCAACATTGGCAAGTAATAGGGAAAAGCAGAAAGGGTTTAACAAGTTTTGAAAACAATCCAGTATCACTTTAATGTTTCAATCCCGGTGGTATTATTTGTAACTGAGCCAGTGATACCACTGAAGATTGGCTTTATGTGTAAAGAAGACATTTGACAGCTCTGGAGATATTGACATGACCCATTTTATTCACAGATCATGCAATTTGTTGTTTAGGTTTGAATATAGAAATTAGGGTTCTGATTTGTTTCCATTTTTAGCCAAATGTTTTATGGACTATTCTGTATTCAGCCAGACCCGAAATGTGTGCCTTTGCCAGTCATCTAGGGAGAAAAGGGAAACATTAACAAGTTATTTTTCCTCTGTTTTTCAGAACAATATTCCTCTTTCCCACTTTTTTCCTTTTTCCTTGAGGTGTAGATAGACTATTGTCTATGTCTCCCAACATAGGAGGGCTAACTCCACAGGACAAGTACAGGTAACTGTGCAGCCCAGGGCCAATTCCACTGTTTAGTGGCCCTGGCTCTTATAACTGTCTAACTAATCCTTCTAAAGGTAAAAATAGGATTCCAGGATCAATTTCCTATGCCCCATAACATTGAACCACAAACTGAATTATATTAGGAGAAATCAGGAAACCAGTCATGAACAAAACACAGAAAAGGAGAAATATTAAAAAAAAAATCTTGATATAGTTTTTAGAGATATTTTCCCCTCCCAGAATTAATTAAATACAATCATAATGTTCTAACCAAAGGGTCTTTTGTATTCAGTTCAGGCCTTAGAAAAATAATATAGCACTTGGGAATGAATATACAGCCCAATAACCCAGCACTGGAGGATAAGATGGCAAATATCTCAACTGCCACCATTCTACTGCCCTTACTGCTCAGGTATGCAGGGACAAATGCCCCCCACACGCTACAGAACCCCAACATACTGAAAGTAATGTTTTTAGCCTCATTAAATCGGTCAGGGAAATCCTTGGCTAGAAATGCAGCAATGAAACTTAGTAGGGCCAACGTTCCTATATATCCAATTATACAGAAGAAGAAAAGTTCAGATCCTTCATTACACAGCAGAATAATATAGTCTGGATCAGAAAAAGTATCGGCCTCTGGAAATGGAGGATTAGAGGCCAACCATACAGCAGAGATGACAATTTCAACTAAAGAACATACAATGACTAATAAGATGGCCAGTTGGGTTCCTACATACTTCTTCAGCTTGCTCCCAGGCTTTGTGGCATTGAAGGCAATAATAACTGTGAGAGTTTTAGCCAACACAGAAGAAACAGAAATAGTAAATACAATCCCAAATGTTACTTGTCGGAGGAGACAACATATCTGAGTTGGGCGCCCAATGAATAATAAAGTGCAGAGGAAACACAACATTAGAGAGATGAGGAGGAGACAGCTGAGATATCGGTTGTTGGCTCTCACTATAGGAGTCTCGTGGTACTTTATAAAGTTTCTTAGTATGACAGCACAAGTGATGAAGAACATTACAGAGATGGAGGATAAAATGGAGCCCAGCTGGTCTCCATAAGAAAGGTAATTTATATTCCTCGGGATGCAGCTGGTTCTTCCAGAATTTGACTTTTCATATTTAGAGCATTTCATACAACTCTGGGCATCTGTAATAAAAGAATCAATTTAGGTGTTAGACATGGGGTACAAATCAGGATTGTTATAAGCCAGCTGACAAATTATTTATTCTAAAGAAAACCAAACCTATTTCATTTCATCAATATTAAATTCAAACAGATTATATGAACCTTGTAGTGTGGCAGCCTTCCCATCTGCCATCAACTGGTAGGTTTCTGAATTCAGTGCCATACAAACACATTAGCCACATCTACATGGATTCTATAATGCACAAGGTGGGTAGACAGAGGTTAGTAACTGAGTCTATAGGTGGGTACCTTACAAGGGAGCATCCACATCAATTATGACATTCCTACAAACTAAGGTCTTACATTAACTTAAGAAAGAGCTCTCAACTGGCTGGTACTGGGAACAGCCAAGTCTAGTAGTATGGCAACATGGAAGAAGTTCAAGTTCAAGATGTACCTGTTATGTTAGACATTTCCCCATCGGCACACAGTACACAGGTATAACAACAACTTGGTTGCCCTTCTATCTTAGCCTTCCTGAATCCAGGCTTACAGGGCTCGCTACAGCGAGAATTGACAAACTGTGGGGTAGAATAGAGACATGAATTTAAGCACAATAATAAACATTGCAAAATAAACATTTGGTTATTATTCTAAAAATGCATTCCCATCACAAAAAGGACAATCAAGGCCAAAACTAGAAGTAGACTGACTAACGTGCAGTTACTGGGGGCAGCTACTGGAGCCCTATCAGTGAAAAAAGATCGACATGATGTATAGGGAACTTTTCATGTATATTATGTGACAGTGTGGTTAGGAAACACAGCAGTCTTTCCTAAAAATCTAAGAGAAAGTATACATTTGAGGTGTGTGATGGGGACTGCAGGGAGATTCCTTGTGCAGACAGGGTTAATAATCCCTCTCAGTCGGCTAGTGAAGAGGTATCTGAGAAAGGAGCTGCCCAGAGAGATGAAAAGTTGTGTGTTTCCACACCTGGGGGCCATGTGAAGGAGTCACTGAGAGTGAGGGGTCACTCAGAAAGTGTCCACTCTCAGAGCAGGTCACAGGGTAGGAAGGCTGCCTGACTATGTGAGGAACTCCCAGAGGGGCTGGGGTGCCACTGTGAGGAGCAGAAGGAGCTGTGACCAGGTGTGTGAGAGCTGAGAAGACACATCAGGGCTTAAGGTGAAGCCTGAGTGTTCACGAGTGTGAGAGTCACCGTGGATGTGAATAAAACACTGGGGATGGTGAGAAACTCTAAAAAAAGGTTCCAGAGTGTGGATGTTACCCTGGAATGTGAGGAAAATTCCTGGAAAGAGTTAGCGGGAGCGGCCAATGACAGGGTGGATATGGGTTGCAGCTTCTGAAGGGAGGATGCTATAGCTAGGAGGGGGTTTGCTATCACCACTGTTGAGTGCAGCTGGGGTCAGTAAGTGGGAGTAGAGACAAGAGGTTCTTGCCTTGGGTACAAGTACCTCTTATCCCAGTGCTCGGGACAATCCTTAGTGTTTTAATTAGCAAATTTGTGCTTCAGATCAACAGTATAAATTAATATAAGAAATACCATTGGTAGTATTCTAGCTGGCTGAAATTCAGAAATGAAGATGAATAACACTAGGCTTTGCAACTGAGGTCTCTGCATTTGGCACTTCTTTATGTACAAGTGCTTAATGGGGACAATCTTGCACTTATGTTGGAGCCTGAGTTGCTCCCTTTCCTCAGCAGTCTGTCAGTGTCTCCTAGAGAAGGGCATCCATGGAAAGCTAATTACAGAAATCCTCTGCTTGAAGGGGTAGCCACCCCAACATGGCCTGTAAATCAAGGAAGAGCATCTACATCTCTGACAAAAATATAGAGCTTAAAATGAATCATACTACAGTGGCTTGCAAAAGTATTCGGCCCCCTTGAACTTTTCCACATTTTGTCACATTACAGCCACAAACATGAATCAATTTTATTGGAATTCCACGTGAAAGACCAATACAAAGTGGGGTACACGTGAGAAGTGGAAGGAAAATCATACATGATTCCAAACATTTTTTACAAAGAAATAACTGCAAAGTGGGGTGTGCGTAATTATTCAGCCCCCTGGAATAATGGAATGGTTTAAAACAAAACATATCCATGTGTTAGAATGGCCCAGTCACAGCCCAGATCTAAATCCAATCGAGAATCTGTGGCAAGATCTGAAAACTGCTGTTCCCAAAGGCTGTCCATCTAATCTGACTGAGCTGGAGCTGTTTTGCAAAGAAGAATGGGCAAGGATTTCAGTCTGTAGATGGGCAAAGCTGGTAGAGACATACCCTAAAAGCCTGGCAGCTGGAATTGCAGCAAAAGGGGGTTCTACAAAGTATTGACTCAGGGGGCTGAATAATTATGCACACCCCACTTTGCAGTTATTTATTTGTAAAAAATGTTTGGAACCATGTATGATTTTCCTTCCACTTCTCACGTGTACCCCACTTTGTATTGGTCTTTCACCTGATTCATGTTTGTGGCTGTAATGTGACAAAATTTGGAAAAGTTCAAGGGGGCTGAATACTTTTGCAAGCCACTGTATATAACAAATGGGACCCTGGGGTAGTAGGGAGAAAAGTAAATCTGAGGAAACAACATGTTTTTACCTCTGAAAAGTATGGGCCCCAGAGATTGGCGCTGATATTGAAAAATAATTGATTCCCATCAGATTTTGATGCGTCAAAGCTTCCAACCTTTATTCTTTTTATTTTTCCTATTCCTAAGAAGTAGCATTTCAAAATATCATAATTGGCTGGTGGGTCTCCATTGTCTCTAAAGTATATCTGGTCCCCAGAAGACGTTCTGAATGTCACATGCCGCATCAATGCATTTAGCTTAAAAAGATTAAAAAGTACATATGGCAGTTCTTAAAAAAAATATAAAATGCTTTATCCTTATGTAGATTGTGGTGTTTACTATTTCTTTTGTAAGAACTATGCCCTTTCATAATTCCTTCCTCTTTTTTTGTGGATTAAACATTTAGAAAAAAGAAGGGGTACCCAGGGGGCCCAGCCTGAAAGCCAGTTAGGGTAAGACTGTGGCCAGTGCTTAAAATAGGGTCATTGGGATCACTGGCTGCACAACAAGAAGGATGAGCCAATGTGGCCCCTGATCTGACAGAAAAATCAAATCTGCCGGATTGAGATCTTACCGATTTCAGGCCAGATGTTAGGCAGGCCCATCGTTCATGCCCATGTACAGGCCGATAAGCTGCCAAAACAGTCTAAAGGACCAAAATGAGTAGTTTTGATTAAATACCTGAAAATACGCCAAAGTTTACACTTTCAAGCATTTTATCTCCCACATATCATTAGGTACCAAGACAGACATCCTAATTTTGAATACCAGGAATCCACCAAAAAGTTTGATTTCCATTGTGCATAGGATTACCAAAATATCTGTCATGTAGAGACCCCAAAATATATATTATGCATATTGTATTTCATAGCATATATTTTTAAGTAACTAAAAAAATGTACTGCCTAATTTATGTATGATAAAAGTACCAAATAAGTAAGTTGACCCCAGAAACCTCATATTTTTAAAAGTACACATTCTGCCAAAATCAGTAAATTACTATGTATGGCAAAGCACCAAACAGAAAAGCTACACTAAACTTTTTGGTTTTTATGTAATTTCTGAAATTCATCTCTAAGCTTGCCACTTGTCTTGTCTCTCACTGTAGTTAATGTATTTGTGATGTCACCACAGTCTGTCTCTCACTGTATAAGGTATTTAGGATTTTAAATCATTGTTCTTGGTTACTGTATGATTATTTACAAGTGTTTGTGTATATATTTACCTTTACTGTACAAGCAAATTGAGGCTTATGGGGGAGGTATATTTTCACAGAGCTTTTTACTTGGCAGCATAATGCCTAAAGCCACCCTTACCATTTCTGATTTCCACTGACACCAATGCAGAGTTTTCTGAAGATTTGCACTAGTGATGAGGGAATCTGTCTTGTTTCGCTTCGCTCAAAAATTCATGAATCTTTCAAAAGATTCTCAAAACAGCAAAAAATTCACGAAACGGGGAAAATGTGCGCAGCAAAAAAATTGCGTGACAACTTTTTTGGTGAGAGACAATTCTTTTGATGCTCGTGACAATTCTTTTGATGCGGACAACAATTGTTGGACATGTGGTGAATTTTTCTGTGGAAAATTTTGACGCCCGTTTCATGAAAAAATCCACCAATGATGAAATGTGGAAATTCACCACAAATCCATGCCTGACGATTTTTTTTCGCCCATCACTATTTGTCACCCGTGAGTAGCGTGGATTTCATCTGGGCAACAAATCTTCTTATTTGCTATCATCCTAAATTTTAAAGGAAGCTAGTATTGGCAGTTTGGGGTGTTTCCCCATGGGCCAGTTTCTCCACCAGCAGTGCTATTATCCCAAAGCAGAACAGTGTCAGCAGAATAGAAAGATGGAGGTTATATCAGTTTGGGCAGCTGAATCTTTCAGCAGAGGTGTCAGGAAGTTGCTTTCTTGTTACATTCCCATTGCTCTGTTGATAGGCTACTGGAGGGTAAAGGGGGAGGTCATATCACTCCAACTTGCAGTGCAGCAGTAAAGCAGTAAGGAGAGACTAAAGTTTAACAGAGAACAAGTCACATGCTGGAGGGCACATGGGAAAGTAAGAAAATAGCTGCCCCTGTGTCAATATAAAAAATTCAATTTTCTCCTTTGAAAACCAGATTTCAGAATTTCAGGATTATGCTGGAGTATTGCTATTAAGTGATATGTTATGGAAAAAAATGTTATCCTGTGACAGTATTCCATTAAGAAGCATTTTAATAAATGCTGAGATTCAGACATTTAGATTTAGTAAATTGGTTATGGAATACTAACAATAATAGAGACACTTTTTTTACATAGGAATAAAAAAAAGGCTCCTCTTTTAGCGTTCAGAACAGAATTTCCACTTGCAGCAATGTAAATGGTACCTAAGGGTGAGAGCATTGAGTGTGTGGCAGGCCCACTGGGGGGATGTTGTGATGTCAGATTATATAAATACCTTTAACTCTTTAACTGCCAGATGATTTGGCACTTCTGGAACTTTTATTGCCAAACAATTTTTGAATGTTTTGAGCTCTTTCACTTTAGGGGCCTTTCCTTTGGGGGACTTCTAGGACAACCTATGCTTTCAAAATATGTATACTTCCACTTCTGTAACAAGATATAGGCTTCTAAATGAAAAAATTTAAAAAATATATATATATATTTTCCATAATAGAAGCACATATATCATAAACATAAATTATTTTATGCACATAATACAACTGATTTGTAGAGATGTAGCGAACTGTTCGCCGGCGAACTAATTCGCGCGAACATCGGGTGTTCGCAAGTCCGCAAATTCGCGAACTTTTCGTGATGTTCGCAATTTGGGTTCGCCGGCACCGAAAAAATCGCAAAACTTACGTTAACGGTACGAATTCTCCGAAAAAATCGCAAAACTTACGATAACGGTACGAATTCTCCGAAAAAGTCGCAAAACTTACGATAACGTTACGAAAGCTCCGAAAAAGTCGCAAAACTTACGATAACTTTACGAAAGCGCTGAAAAATACGAAAAAGTCGCAAAAAAACGGCGTGTGTCAATTTTTCAGAGGTTTTTGCCCTTGATCCCCCTCCTGCATGTCACTGTCCAGGTCGTGGCACCCTTTAAACAACTTTAAAATCAGTTTTCTGGGCAGAAATGGCTTTTCTATTTTTTAAAGTTCGCCTTCCCATTGAAGTCTATGGGGTTCGCAAAGTTCGCGAATATTCGCAATTTTCGGTGGAAGTTCGCGAACAGGTTCGCGAACTTTTTTTTTGAGGTTCGCTACATCCCTACTGATTTGGAAAGTCCCATGCCTTCTGAACGTGCCAATACCAAATATATATAGTTTTATGGAGATTTCTCACTTGTATAGGTCAAAAACTCCCAGCAGTACCCTACCAAATTCCCAAAGCACTGCTCCAGAAAGCTGCATACTTTAGATTTCAAGGCTAAATATTCCACTAACAGAAGTTTAACCCTAGGAACCTACATGCCTCCCAACTCCCAATAAAATAACAAAATAATTGATTTGACAGTGTGGTTAGTGGTCAGAATACCTGACCCAATGGTCGTGCTGTGAAATAAATAATTTTTAGTGGAAAAACAAAAGACAAAATGTTAAAATATAGAAATTAAAAAAAAAATAAAAAATCTGTGTTTTTGTATGTATGCATGCCAAGAACGTAGGTACTATGTGCTTGGCAGATATAGACCTTTTCTAAAATAACCTAATACCTACGTTCTTGGCAGGGAAAGGGTTTAGAGTGGATTGAATGATTTCTTAAACATGTACAATCTCTAAGGCTGTTGTAAACTCAAGGTCTGCATATGTATGTGTATTATATCTGTGTGTGCTGGAGATCATTTAGAAAAGCTGATCTTGTGGATTAATGTCAGAAAATGATGTAACTACAAACATACAGTATATTTTAATGTGTAACTGTTCAACAACTTACCTGCCATTGCTTAAAGTACATGTGTAGGCTCTCTGCTGATTTAGGGGAACGTGTCATTGTGCCGTACAGTTCATGGAGAGTGTGAGCCATTGTGTAAACTGCAGTGTAAACCCCATAAGCTATTCTGTAATTAAATGTTCCGTAGGATTCCAGAACTGTATCATCAAATGTTTCATTCCCGGTACATTTTGGAAATGGGATGTTGTTTATCCCTGAAATGGTGCAATTAAATATTTTTCTCCACATTTCTGTAAATAAATGATCATCTTGGTATGTATATGGATTCAATGAATACAAAAACTGCTTAAATCCAGGAATCTCCCCTTGTTGGAAGGAAAGTGCCAAAGTGCCATTGAAAGTTTCAAATACATGTAGATATTGTAGCTCATCAATATGGGAGACAGATGAGGAGGCAATCCATATTTTTTTATGAACGGTATTAGGATCAAATATAACATTTATATAGTTAATATACTGTGAACCAATAAAAAGTATGATCACCTTAGCCGTGCTTCTGTAGATTGTTTCTCTGATTTTCTTAGTATCTGTCAGATCAGATTGGACTCTATCTTTAAGTCTAATAAGGAAGTCCAAACAGACACCATCTTTGCTCATTGCTTTTTCCAGCCTTTCCCTTGCCCTGTTCCCAGTGTCATCATTTGATACAACAAGCCCAACCCATTTCCAGCCAAAATGCCCAATCAGGCTCATTATAGCATCAATTTCAGATAACTCATTGGGGCTCATTCGGTAGAAAGACGGAAACTCTAGTCTGTTATTAAATATGGGATCAGCAGAGCCGTAACTGATCTGTAGATACAAGAAAAACATCAATTTCTTCTAATAAAGCTCAAATAAGAACCAGATGTGGGATTAAATTCTATATGTATGTATATTATATAGCACCACAAATGTACACCGTGCTTTACAAGGCCCATCTACTAACCATTGATTTTTTTTTTCCTCCAATCAGATTTTTTGCTGGAAGAAAAGGCTGAGACATTTTTGACATTTACCATACATCTAAATGGCTAAAAATCTGAATCTGACAATTTGCCAGGTTAAACTTGCCGAGTTCATGTAGAAATCAATGGCAGATGTGCCTTTACTTTCCTTGAAGATCCTTCTTCTGTCATGAAACTTTAGAGGTTTTGGATTTTTGACTCTTTTAAGAGTTTAGATAGAGAGCAGAGGTGAGTAAAGATGAGGTCAAGGGTATGGTCATCTTCGTGGGTGGGGTTTGAGACCCACTGTTTGAGCACATAGGAGGAGGTAAGATTAAGCAGCTTGCAGGTAGGAGACCCTTCAGTGTCAATGGGGATATTGAAGTCACCCATAATGATAGCAGGGATATCAGAAGAGAGGAAGGGTAGGAGCCAGGCTGAGAAATCATCTAGAGAAGTAGGTCCTGCAGGGCGCTATATCATTGCAACCCGTAGAGCTAATGGGGAGTAGATCCTAATTGCATGGGCTTCAAAAGAGTGGAAAGTGAGGGAAGTTATTGAAGCAATGGGCTGGAATGAACACTGCTCAGATAGTAAAATACCAACTCCACCCCATGCCTATTACCAGGTCTAGGGGTGTAACTGAGCTAAAGGCCCCCAGGCTGTAGGGCTAACTGTGTAACAAACCCTTTCTAAATATCAATATGAAACCTCCTTTCTTATAATTGGAATGGGAACCCTTGTGTCTGCTGGAAGGACCTTTCGGTAAATATAGTATATTATATTATATGATCCCCTTATATATTTATACATAGTTATCATGTCACCTCTTAAACACCTCTTCTTAAATATGCAAGCCCCGTATACCCTTAATGGGACTGCACTAGGCAAATCCATAATGGAGAAGGACCTTGGAGTCCTTGTAGATAATAAACTTGGCTGTAGCAAGCAATGCCAGGCAGCAGCTGTAAGGGCAAACAGGGTTTTGAGCTGTATTAAAGGGGAATAGATTCACGGGAGGGGGTTATTCTTCCCCTTTACAGAGCGCTGGTAAGGCCCCATCTAGAATATGCTGTTCAGTTTTGGTCTCCAGTGCTCAAACGGGACATTATTGAGTTAGAGAGGGTCCAGAGAAGGGCAACTAAGCTGGTAAAGGGTATGGGAAGTCTCAGTTATGGGGAAAGACTGGCCAAGTTGGGTTTGTTTACACTGGAGAAGAGGCGCTTAAGAGGTGACATGATAACTATGTATAAATATATAAAGGGATCATATAATAACCTCTCTAATGTTTTATTTACCAGTAGGTCCTTCCAACGGGCACGAGGGCACCCACTCCGTTTAGAAGAAGGGAGGTTCCAATTAAATATTCGGAAAGGATTTGTTACTGTGAGAGCTGTGAGGTTCTGGAATTCCCTCCCCGAATCAGTCGTGCTGGCTGATACATTATATAACTTTATATAGGGGCTGGATGGATTCTTAGCAAGTGAGGGAATACAGGGTTATGGGGGATAGCTCTCAGTACAAGTGAGGGAATACAGGGGTATGGGGGATAGCTCTCAGTACAAGTGAGGGAATACAGGGGTAGGGGGGATAGCTCTCAGTTCAAGTGAGGGAATACAGGGGTAGGGGGGATAGCTCTCAGTACAAGTGAGGGAATACAGGGGTAGGGGGGATAGCTCTCAGTATAAGTGAGGGAATACAGGGGTATGGGAGATAGCTCTCAGTACAAGTGAGGGAATACAGGGGTAGGGGGGATAGCTCTCAGTACAAGTGAGGGAAAACAGGGGTAGGGGAGATAGCTCTCAGTACAAGTGAGGGAATACAGGGGTAGGGGGATAGCTCTCAGTACAAGTGAGGGAATACAGGGGTAGGTGGGATAGCTCTCAGTACAAGTGAGGGAATACAGGGGTATGGGGGATAGCTCTCAGTACAAGTGAGGGAATACAGGGGTAGGGGGGATAGCTCTCAGTACAAGTGAGGGAATACAGGGGTAGGGGAGATAGCTCTCAGTACAAGTGAGGGAATACAGGGGTAGGGGGGATAGCTCTCAGTACAAGTGAGGGAATACAGGGGTAGGGGGATAGCTCTCAGTACAAGTGAGGGAATACAGGGGTAGGTGGGATAGCTCTCAGTACAAGTGAGGGAATACAGGGGTATGGGGGATAGCTCTCAGTACAAGTGAGGGAATACAGGGGTAGGGGGGATAGCTCTCAGTACAAGTGAGGGAATACAGGGGTAGGGGAGATAGCTCTCAGTACAAGTGAGGGAATACAGGGGTAGGGGGGATAGCTCTCAGTACAAGTGAGGGAATACAGGGGTAGGGGGATAGCTCTCAGTACAAGTGAGGGAATACAGGGGTAGGGGGGATAGCTCTCAGTACAAGTGAGGGAAAACAGGGGTAGGGGAGATAGCTCTCAGTACAAGTGAGGGAATACAGGGGTAGGGGGATAGCTCTCAATACAAGTGAGGGAATACAGGGGTAGGGGGGATAGCTCTCAGTAAAAGTGAGGGAATACAGGGGTAGGGGAGATAGCTCTCAGTACAAGTGAGGGAATACAGGGGTAGGGGAGATAGCTCTCAGTACAAGTGAGGGAATACAGGGGTAGGGGGGATAGCTCTCAGTACAAGTGAGGGAATACAGGGGTAGGGGGGATAGCTCTCAGTACAAGTGAGGGAATACAGGGGTAGGGGAGATAGCTCTCAGTACAAGTGAGGGAATACAGGGGTAGGGGAGATAGCTCTCAGTACAAGTGAGGGAATACAGGGTTATGGGAGATAGCTCTCAGTACAAGTGAGGGAATACAGGGGTAGGGGGGATAGCTCTCAGTACAAGTGAGGGAATACAGGGGTAGGGGGGATAGCTCTCAGTACAAGTGAGGGAATACAGGGGTAGGGGGGATAGCTCTCAGTACAAGTGAGGGAATACAGGGGTAGGGGAGATAGCTCTCAGTACAAGTGAGGGAATACAGGGGTAGGGGGGATAGCTCTCAGTACAAGTGAGGGAATACAGGGGTAGGGGGGATAGCTCTCAGTACAAGTGAGGGAATACAGGGGTAGGGGGGGATAGCTCTCAGTACAAGTGAGGGAATACAGGTGTAGGGGAGATAGCTCTCAGTACAAGTGAGGGAATACAGGGGTAGGGGAGATAGCTCTCAGTACAAGTGAGGGAATACAGGGGTATGGGAGATAGCTCTCAGTACAAGTGAGGGAATACAGGGGTAGGGGGGATAGCTCTCAGTACAAGTGAGGGAATACAGGGGTAGGGGAGATAGCTCTCAGTACAAGTGAGGGAATACAGGGGTAGGGGAGATAGCTCTCAGTACAAGTGAGGGAATACAGGGGTAGGGGGGATAGCTCTCAGTACAAGTGAGGGAAAACAGGGGTAGGGGAGATAGCTCTCAGTACAAGTGAGGGAATACAGGGGTAGGGGGGATAGCTCTCAGTACAAGTGAGGGAATACAGGGGTAGGGGGGATAGCTCTCAGTACAAGTGAGGGAATACAGGGGTAGGGGGGATAGCTCTCAGTACAAGTGAGGGAATACAGGGGTAGGGGAGATAGCTCTCAGTACAAGTGAGGGAATACAGGGGTAGGGGGGATAGCTCTCAGTACAAGTGAGGGAATACAGGGGTAGGGGAGATAGCTCTCAATACAAGTGAGGGAATACAGGGGTAGGGGGGATAGCTCTCAGTACAAGTGAGGGAATACAGGGGTAGGGGAGATAGCTCTCAGTACAAGTGAGGGAATACAGGGGTAGGGGAGATAGCTCTCAGTACAAGTGAGGGAATACAGGGGTAGGGGGGATAGCTCTCAGTACAAGTGAGGGAATACAGGGGTAGGGGAGATAGCTCTCAGTACAAGTGGGGGAATACAGGGGTAGGGGAGATAGCTCTCAGTACAAGTGAGGGAATACAGGGGTAGGGGAGATAGCTCTCAGTACAAGTGAGGGAATACAGGGGTATGGGAGATAGCTCTCAGTACAAGTGAGGGAATACAGGGGTAGGGGGATAGCTCTCAGTACAAGTGAGGGAATACAGGGGTAGGGGGGATAGCTCTCAGTACAAGTGAGGGAATACAGGGTTATGGGAGATAGCTCTTAGTAAAACTTGCCACAGGGACTGGTCCGATTGCCATCTTGGAGTCAGAAAGGATTTTTTTCCCCTCTACAGCAAATTAGAGAGGCTTCAGATGGGGTTTTTTTGCCTTCCTCTGGATCAACTAGCAGTTAGGCAGGTTATATATAGGCATTATAGATGAACGTGATGGACGTACTTCAACCTAATTTACCATGTTACTATGTTACTATGTAAAGTAAACAGACCCAACTTGGCCAGTCTTTCTTCATAACTGATACTTTTTATGCCCTTTATCAGCTTAGTTGCCCTTCTTTGAACTCTACTTCAATAAAAACCCATTTGAGCACTGGAGACCAGAACTGAACAGCATATTCTAGATGGGGCCTTACCAGCGCTCTGTAAAGGGGAAGAATAACCCCCTCCTCCCGTGAATCTATACCCCTTTTAATACAGCTCAAAACCTTGTTTGCCCTTGCAGCTGCTGCCTGGCATTGCTTGCTACAGCCAAGTTTATTATCTACAAGGACTCCAAGCTCCTTCTCCATTATGGATTTGCCTAGTGGAGTCCCATTATTTTTACATCCTATTTCATAACTTTACATTTATCAACATAACAAATATAATGTTTAGCGCTATCTCTATCTAGTTGATGTGAGTGTGGGCATTGGATATCCTAAGCCCCCTTCACCAACTAATACACACAAAAACTAAAGTAAGGAAATCAGTAATGAGCTGAATTTACTAGCAGTCTGTGGAATGTGTTATTTTGGCACAGACCTGAGGGTACCTGTAGATCCCTGCAAGGCGAGCAATGGAGAGAGATGGAATTAAAGACAAATCTCCTATGAACCCCACAACCTTCCTGTTATTCCAGCAGCTGTAATTTGGGATTGGTTGTTCTGTTCCAGACAGGATACTGAAAGCACTTGCAATAGACTTCATTCCCGAGGCACAGGAGTCATAGATCTGATAGCCCAAAGTCACATTAGGCAGTATCTCCGGGTCCTTATTGATCTCCCCAATTGTATAAATGAGAACCAGTAGGTGGCGATAGTGTCTAAATGAGAATCTGTCAAAATATTACATCTTAATATTGGGGGCACATATGGGAATGTGCCACACAGGTACCCAAACTGTCAGTATAACAATAATTTAAATATATCAGTGTCCTGACCTTCTATTGCTGAATCTGCCATTTTCAATGCTTGAATCCCACCCTCTACATCAGGGATCCCCAACCTTTCTTACTCGGGAGCCACAGTCAAATGGAAAAAGACTTGGGGAGCAACACAAGCACCATAAAAGTTCATGGAGGAGCCAAATAAGGGCTGTTATTGGCTATTAGGGGCCTCTATGCACCCTATCAGCTTACAGGGGCTTTATTTGGTAGGAAATCTTGTTTTTATTCAACCAAAACTTGCCCCCAAGTCAGGAATTCAAAAATAACTCCCTGGTTTGGGGGCACTGAGAGCAACATCCAAGGGGTTGGGGAGCAACATGTTGCCCCTGAGCCACTGGTTGGGGGTCACTGCTCTACAGTGATTCTGAAAAAAACTCTGAAGGTGCAGAAAATGTGGGGAAGCTTTGGCCAAGAGCAAAAGAGCTGTTGGATCATTATTACATTGGCATAATTGTGTAGTAACCCATAGTAAACAATGAAATACCTACTTTTAACATTTTAGATTCATAAATGCTATGGAGAATGCCTTAGCCTAGGCAAGCTGTTTGGCATCTCCTACTCCTGCTTGTTAGGGCCAAATGCAAAAACAACTCCACAGCCCTTCTGGCACTGACAGTGTTACACTCCATGTGTGGCACTTACCTGATGGCACGGGACAAACCTGAATCACTCAGCAGTGGTATTGGGAGAGACTGGGTACCTCATACATATTAGCGCAGTGCCCCCTAGTGGGATCCGGGAGTGCACCTACGGGGGCCCCACTAGGAACGATAATAATGCACACACAGTACTTGATAAACGAAATAACTTTTTCTCTGAAATAAAGGGGAAACTAATACATATAACACTCCTATCCAAGTGGCAATTAGGGCCTCACTAACTTTGCCAGTCCCAAAATACACATTTTTTAGAAATCTTTGAGCGCTCCTCTACTCAGTCTCTTTGTATGCTTAGAGTAAATCTCCAGGTGAGTCCAGTGCTTACAGACATGCAGTGTGACTACCAGCCCCATTAGACACTCAGATGGGGACCACCTTGCGGTTGGTTGTTCCTCCAGTGAGGATCTCTCTCAGAATCTCAGGATCTGCCTTCCCTATACCAACCTGTTCTGAAGGGCAGCTTCTTGGCAGAGCTTTTAGCTCTCTGAGCTCCCATTAGGTTTGCAACTAGTGATAAGCAAATCTGTCCCATTTCGCTTTGCCATAAAATTTGGCGAAACGGCGAAAAATTTGCCCAATTCGCATAATTTTTTTGCCTCCCGTGTCTTTTTTGTTGCCTGCATCAATTTTTTGTTGCCCACGTCTTTTTTTTGTTGCCCGCGTCTATTTTTTGTTGCCTGTGCTTTTTTGACGTGACCGCGCCTTTTTTTACGCGACCGCGGCCAATTTGACGCGCAACAAAAAAATTGCTATCACCTCAAATGTTTTATAGATGATTTTAAAGGAGAAGGAAAGGTAAAAACTCAGTAGCTTTATCAGAAAGGTCTATGTAAATACAGCCATAAGCACTCACAGAGAGTCCTCTATCACAAGAAACACAGGATATCTTGACTTCTGTTGTGTCACATGTTCTTCGGTATCAAACTTTCTGCTCTGAGGAAAATCCTTTAGGCATGAGTCTGCTCAGTTTGCTCCTCTCTCCCCCTCCCTTCTCTTGTTCCCCCCTCCCAACTCTGTGTAATCTGAGCTACCAGCAGCCAGAGCTGCAGCACGGAAGCTACTGAGACCAAGCTAAAATGGCAGTTGCTATCTAAAACAAACACAGGGAGCTTCTAGGGCTGTTACTCAGGTATGGTAGAGCTTTCTGCAGAATAAATATAACGTTCTACCTTGCACTAATGTGGCTAAAATATTGGCAGTCTCCATTAAATGTTATTTAATTACTGCAGCAGCCTGTTTACCTTTAGCTATAGCAATTTCATGCTTTAAGCAGTTTTAGCAGTGTGTGGCACATCCTGTATTACCATACATTTGTAATGAATACGGCAGAGCACATGTATATAAATGGCTGCTGTGGAAAAAAAACTGTAGGATTCAATCTTCACACTGTCACCTGATTGTTGTGATTTGCCTGTTGTACGGTGCTGAGATTGTTATATGGTGGGTTGGTGGCCTTGTGAGGTCTCCCTACTGTTTTACAGGTCCCCAGACAGGGGCACATCAATAAAATGTTATAAAGTTACAGTATCTCTGCCTGATGTGTACAAGCATTTTGCCTCCTGCTGTGCCTGTCCCTATGCCGGCTGAGTGTGTGGACCAGGTGGTCCTGTGGGTCAGTGTGACAGAAAGGTGGGTTACACTTACATGAAACACTTTCTGCGTTCCTCTACTAAAAAGTAAGGAGGGAAATTGATGAGCACATCATTTATCTGGAGAATTCCACCAATGATCAAGTCCCCATCGCTAAAGTAGTTCATCCTGACGCTTCTACTCAGCCGGCACCCAGAGCTGGGACTGGGCATTTCGGCTGCAGAAGGGAGTACCTGGAACATCAGAACCACTAAGAGAACCTTGAATCTGGTAGGAAACAGAACCTCTATTGATCCACAGAACAGAGCAAAGAGATGATGCAGGTTCCTGAGCTGATGGGGGCAGAGAGGAGACATCCTTGTGTCAGTAACAGAGCAGCCAGAGTCTATATCCCTAGCAATGTTCCCTTAGTTATATATCTTCCCTGAACTGCAATCTATGAGCAGCTGCAGCCACTGACATATTTTAGCAGCACAGTTATAGAGTTTCCTAAATCAGCCATAATAGCCGGTGTCCTGCTCTTCCCAATACAGCAGCAGCCTTGGGATTTATGGACTTTGCTTAGAACTTCTCTCCTCTTTCCATTCATGGAGCTGAAGCTGTTGTTTTGGCCTTTTTTGGTTTAGGAGCCTCTTTAGCTCACAACAAAGTTTCAAACATTTAAAAATATTACTGTCAACCATTCTGTTATACTTTATGAATGTATGAATGTACAGAGATTAAGTGCTATGTGGTAAGAGCCCCATTAGGAAGGAGGTCCCTGCTCTACAGAGCTTACAGTCCAAGTAGGTGGATAAAATACAGGCAGAAATTAGTGGGCCAAAGTGTACAAATGTTTAGGCATTGGTCTTTATGTGCCATGACTGAATTAGACTAGATCAGTGCTGTCCAACTGGCGACCCCCCTCTGTGTGGCTCCCCACCTGTCTGGCTGCTTTGATGGCTTACCTTTGTGTAAGCTTTAAATGGTATTAGTACTGCCCCCCTGCATGGTTATCACCTCAGATTCAGGCTGTAAACCCCTTGTATTGTTTAAAAATGTAATCCCCTGTGTTTTCACACCTTTTAATCACCCCCTGCAGTGTTCACACCTCAGACTGTAGGAGCAGTAGAAACCCACAAATAAACCCTACACACTATAGTGGTGGTACTGCAATTAAAAAGTTTTTTAATATATAGTTATTGTGCAGACTGTAGGAGCAGTGCCAGCATTGTGTCACTGTAGGCTGCCTGTGTGTGCCTGTCCTATGGCACACACAGGCAGGGTAGGGAAGGCAGAGTATGGCACACACAGGCAGGGTATGGAAGGCAGAGTATGGCACACACAGGCAGGGTAGGGAAGGCAGAGTATGGCACACACAGGCAGGGTAGGGCAGGCAGAGTATGGCACACACAGGCAGGGTAGGGAAGGCAGAGTATGGCAGGTTTTTGCTGTACTACCACCATTAATATGGCTATGGTCATGCGATAACATGGGCGTGGTTTCAAGTGGGTGTGGTTTTAAAAAGGGGAGGGGTCAAAACCAGCTTCCATTATCGGCCCTCCACCACGGATTCCGGCCCTCAGTACCACAGAAGTTGGACAGCACTGGACTAGATCATTTTCTGGTGCTCCAAAAGGTCTTTTTGAAGACAGTGAGAGAGTGTTCCCTACAGAAGGATTTAGGGATGGATTTCAAGAGATTAGGAGCAACAAGAAAGAAAGGTTTAGACAAGGCATCTCAGTGGGTGGGGATGGTTAAAAAAGGAGGATCTAAGAGAAACAGAGAGGATGGGCAGGAATTACAGGGAGACAAGTGAGGAAATGTAGTGAGAGACAGAGGAGTGAAGGGCTTTGAACGTTAGCAATGATGAACAGGTAGAGAATTTTAGCAGGTGAAAGACAGATCGCAGGGGAGAGACGTGGGAGTCTGGGAGAGATTTCAATAGTCGAAACAGAATAGAATACAAGCATAGATTAGTGTTTAGCAGTTACTAAAGAAGGGGGCAAAAATGTGCAGTGGTATTAATATGATATTGAGAAGAATAGTCATTGGTCAAAGGAAGCCCCAGACAGCCTAATTAACAGGGTTAGTGGCCATGTGTTCCTCTGCTGGAATATAAGGAAGGAAACCGATGAGCAGATCATGTATCTGGAGAATTCCGACAATTATCAAGTCCCCATTAGTGATGGGTGATTTTTTTCACCAGGCATGGATTTGCAGTGAATTTCCGCATTTCATCATTGGCGAATTGTTTTGAAAAAATTTGTTATCTAAAAAAAGTTGTGGTTGCATCAAAATAGGCACAGTCCCATCAAAAAGGGCATGGCCATGCTATCAACAGGAAAGAGAGGAGGAGAAGAGCTAGGTTTGGGTGAGCACACCATAAGCTCTGTTCTAGGTTCAGTTTAAGGTGGCATTGGTTCTTTTTTGTAAAATACGTATTCAACCTAATCCCAACCCTCAGGACTACTGTGTTGGGCTTTTGGATGTATGGTAACTAACAAATAGACATTCATTCCAATTTTTACCCTAAATGTTCTTCAAGCTAGTGTAACCTCTATTTCAGCTCAATAGCTGCCTTCCTGGACTAGTACCAGTAGAACATGGGTTACACTGTACTCTCTTACCCAGAATGGGCCTTTGCTAAATGGAAGAGGAAGGTGAGGGTGTTGTGCAACTACACCTCTCTTGCTGTTATGCATAAAAATTAAAACAGAGGGCGCCAGAGGTTCCTGCAAATAACAAAATAAGTGTTTATTGAACATCCACAGGGTTTATTCACAATGCAGCTTCAGAGGCCAGTGGTACAGGCAACACATAGTTTAATACAGACTAACACTCTCCTGCGGGCAGACTGGCAGGAATCTCCCTTCACCTCTGCGACACCCCGTAGTGGATCCCTCAGGGAATTCTCTATCCTGATTCCCTATTCACTTGGATCCCTACACTACAGGCAATATGGCCTGGGAGAAATATCTCCAGAAAAACTGCAAATCCTATGCAGGAGCTCATGCTGCTCATTCTAGCTCAGCCCTAACTGTCTTACACCCCTAGAATGTACTATAAAGGGAGCCACTAATGCCTCATTCACAGGGCCCTGTTCCCCGACTTCAACTGGGCCAGGGCCCATGCCCTGGGCTCTCAGCACACATCCACCTTGTCCCTCAGGTGGAAGCAAACTGGAAAGTGCCACTCCTTTCCCAACACTATACCAAAGTGAGGCAGGATGTGGTCACCATACCTTCTAACCAATAGCACACATATGTTAATGAACTCACTTAGATACATTCCCTTCTGCCCAGCAACTAAGGGAACTGAACCTGTCGGAATTTAAAGCCATATGGTTCATTTAACCCTATGGGTCCCTACACTAGTCTTCCAGCCACAATACTGGGCCACCTTAGAAGGAACCAGAACTTCAATTAGGGTTTTATGTTCTTTTAGACGAATGGTTGTACATTATGTTTAAATTCTCTTAAGGCTAATGCCCCATGGAGAGATTTATTTACCCATGATAGATTTTTGCTACCAAGGGCAACTAGCCCGTCTGAAATGCCTTTCCACTGGCAAAAAAGAGATTCGCAGGTGGAAAGGCCTATGCATCACTTCAGCTTTCTGAAGTCGCACAAAGTTGCCTGAAGGAGGAAAATTCATGCCACTTTAGAAAAATAAAATGATGCATAGGCCTTTCCACTACCAATTCCCTTTGTTACTGGCTGAAAGGCACTTTGGAGAGATTAGTCACCTGAGAGCAGAGATCTATCATGGGTGACTAAATCTCTCTGTGGGTCATTAAACTAAAAATGAAACCCGCTTACTTTTACTTTTCTGGGTCAAAACCCACGATCACTTCACCAATGGCTGCTGCTGTGATGTTGGACTTGAGGGGCCCATTAGACTAAGGCAACAATATAAACATTGTCTACAGAATATTGAACCTTTGTCCCTCAGCCTGACATTATAGTTCCTGCAGCTTTATGAGCCAGTATCATTTAATGTTTTATTCCAGGGGTTCTTATTTATAAAATTGAGTCACAGATATCACTGATGATCAGCTTCAGTTTTTTTATGGGAAAAATGATAAATCCTTACCCTGTGACTTTACAGCTCTGTAAAAAATAATTGTAAAAATGTTTAATGTATTTGTGCCAATGCTGGGCATCTAGGATGCAGCACAGAGATTAGTCAGGAGACAGATAGAGAACACAATAATAATTGCACCCAAAGGTGTGACCTACAGATGGAGCACATCTCAGTGGCGCACTCATGAAAGGTCTTCGGTGCACATTGTGCTGAATCTAAAGCCTCACACTGCCTATTTCTCATACATGAGGGCTCATTGATGAAAGGCAGGGAGCAATGGTGTAAAAAATAGCAGCCTACCCTACATTTTGTATCCACCTTTGTTCCATGGTTAAGCATACTCGTTACATTATGTTATGTTATGTCAATAATATTTTTCACAAATAATATTTATTCCAGTACAATTAGGGTCACAACTTCCACATTCTTACAAAAGGTAAAATAAATTATTATACAGGAGCCCCTGATAGGTCTCAAAATTATTGCCTGATTCAAGGCAAAGTGGAGTTGTGATTAATTTTTTACCAAACAATCTTTCTCTCTCTCTTTTTTTTATTATATTGATTTTTGAGATTAACCAAATCACCTGCGGCCACACCACCCCAAATCAGTCCTTTGAAGGGAGACCACGTGTATATGCTAGGTCTCTTAACTCTTTGAATTTTGTCATGGCCCTTTTGGCTTTAGCTTGTTGCTTTTCTCAACTTTGAATCTTTCTCCGGACGTTTACATTTTGTCAAAGTATTTCAAACGTTTTTAATCAAGTCACCTGTGGCCCAAATAAACCTGCTCATGATCGGGAAAGCTTAGCAGGGCTGGCACTGGTTAAAGGAAAAGTAACACTAAAGTAAAAAATCTATTCTACCCTGCCCCAATAATTGCCCTATCCTGCAAACCATTTAGTATTTTGATACTTTATTACAAAATACCTTTTAAAACTTGGCTTCCGGTCATTGAAAAAAAGGGGATACACCGATGCATGGGAAGCATCCACTATGTGGCGATCGATTGATCGATCCTAGCCTTCCTTCTGTATAGGAGGTAGTCAGGCTAGGATCAATCGATCGCCACATAGTGGATGCTTCCCCTGCATCGTTGTTTCGCCTTTGTTCAAATGACTGGAAGCCAAGTTTTAACATGTATTTTGTAATAAAGCATTCAAAATACTAAATAGTTTGCAGTATAGGGCAATTATTGGGGCAGGGTAGAATAGATTTTTTACTTAAAATTTTTAGTGTTACTTTTCCTTTAAGACTGGGCAATGAGCAAAATATAGTTTTATAGATATCCAGGGAAGTAAATAAGCATTATTACTGTGAATGGCCTTCAGGCTTTGTCCCAGTTAACAGCACTTGGTCATTAACATTCTCCAAGCCAGGGATTCTGTGCTCTAGTATGAAGACCTTTAGGCATGATTTATGATCAATAGGGGCAGCACGAGCCACAGATAAATGTATTAACAATGTGCTTATGGCATGTATGAATTTATAAGTTGCCACTACTTTTGGCGCATCCCAGTGCAAGGCTTCCCTGAATGTCACACCTGCCTTGACCAAGTGGGAAGTACAGGGGGTAATGGTGACTGTGCAGCCCAAGGTCAAGGCTACTATTACGTGGCTCTGGCTTTTATAACTGTTTCCTTCTGAACAGAAACACAGGATTCCAGGATCAACTCCCTATGCCATTGAAACGAGAACCCACTGATATTGGGAGAAATCAGGAGACCAAAATCATGAATGAGACACAGAAAGGAGTAATATTTTAAAAAATCTTGATATAGTTTTTAGAGATTTTTTTAGTTTTAGAGATATTTCCTTCTTTACTCCCCTCCCAGAATTTCCAGAAATCCTTAGGCTTAAATAATGTCATGATTTTCTAACAAATGGGTCTTTTGTGTTCAGTTCAGGCCTTAGAAATATAATATAGCACTTGGGAATGAATATACAGCCCAATAACCCAGCACTGGAGGATAAGATGGCAAATATCTCAACTGCCACCATTCTACTGCCCTTACTGCTCAGGTATGCAGGGACAAATGCCCCCCACACGCTACAGAACCCCAACATACTGAAAGTGATGTTTTTAGCCTCATTAAATCGGTCAGGGAAATCCTTGGCTAGAAATGCAGCAATGAAACTTAGTAGGGCCAACGTTCCTATATATCCAATTATACAGAAGAAGAAAAGTTCAGATCCTTCATTACACAGCAGAATAATATAGTCTGGGTCAGAAACAGTATCGACCTCTGGAAATGGGGGATTGGAGGCCAACCACACAGCAGAGATGACAACCTCAACTAAAGAACATACAATGACTAATACAATGGCCAGTTGGGTTCCTACATACTTCTTCAGCTTGCTCCCAGGCTTTGTGGCATTGAAGGCAATAATAACTGTGAGAGTTTTAGCCAACACAGAAGAAACAGAAATAGTAAATACAATCCCAAATGTCACTTGTCGGAGGAGACAACATATCTGTGTTGGGCGCCCAATGAATAATAAATTGCAGAGGAAACACAACATGAGAGAGATGAGGAGGAGACAGCTGAGATATTGGTTGTTGGCTCTCACTATAGGAGTCTCGCGGTACTTTATAAAGTTTCTCAGTATGACAGCACAAGTGATGGAGAACATTATGGAGATAGATGATAAAGTGGAACCCAGTTGGTCTCCATAGGAAAGGTAATTTATATTTCTTGGAATGCAGCTGGTTCTTCCAGAATTTGACTTTTCATATTTAGAGCATTTCATACAACTCTGGGCATCTGAAATAAGAGAAAAAATGTAGGTGTTAGATTTTGGGGTACATCTCAGGGTTGCTATAAACCAGCTGCCAAATTAATTATTCTAAAGAAAAACAAACAGATTTGAAAATACTCAACTCTGGCTTTACATAAAGATACACTCCTCTGTCCTTTTTAAGCACTCACTCCTAGAACGAGCTTTCACAGATGTATCCTTACATTATCTTTAGCTACTGGGCCTAGTCCACCCAGCATCTAAGTTCCATCCACCTTCTTCAACAGGTGAGATCCAAAAAGGATGAGCATATGTTGGCTTTTTTATGTCAAATAAAAAACACATTGAGATCTGAGACCAGACGTACCTGTTATGTTAGACATTTCCCCATCGGCACACAGGGCACAGGTATAACAGCAACTTGGCACCCCTTCTACTTTAGCTTTCCTGAATCCAGGCTTACAGGGCTCGCTACAGCGAGAATGGACAAACTGTGGGGTAGAATAAAGGATTTAAAGCACAATAATAAACACTGGAAATTAAACATGTGATTATTATTTTAATAAATTCACTATTTCCATCACAAAGAGGACTGTTAGGGCCAGAGCTAGAAGTAGACTGCCCAAGGTGCAACTACTGGGGGCAGAACTAGAAACTAGAAAATGACTGGTCACTTTGCTGCCGCTTCCACCCAATCTTTCTTGTTTTAAGCCTTGGAAAAAGTGAGCAGGAGCGGTCCATGATAGGTTGGATAGTGGGTTGCTATATCTACAAGGGGGTTTGTTATCACCACTGTGGAATGCAGCAGCGTCAGTAAGTGGGAGTAGAGACAAGAGGTACTTGCCTTGGGTACAAGTCCCTCTTATCCCAGTGTTGGGGACAATTCTTATGTGTTTTAATTAGTTTTAATTAAGTTTTGTGCTTCAGAGCAAGAGTATAAATTAATATAAGAAATACCATTGGGGTATTCTAGCTGGCTGAAATTCAGAAATGAAGATGAATAACAATGGGCTCTTGCAATGGTCTCTGCATTCGGCACCTCTGTATGTACAAGTGCCTAATGGGGACAATCTTGCAATTATGTTGGAGCCTGAGTTGCTCCCTTTCCTCAGCAGTCTGTCAGTGTCTCCTGGAGAAGGGCATCCATGGAAATCTAACTACAGAAATGCTCTGCTTGAAGGGGTCCTAATGGCTAGCCACCTCCAACATGGCCTGTAAATCAAGGCTGCAAATTGTCTCAATGTCCACTATAATGATTACATGGCATGTTACCAGGGAGCAGGGACCCCCAACCTTTTTTACTCGTGAGCCACAGCCAAATGTAAAAAGACTTGGAGAGCCACACAAGCACCATAAAAGTTCATGGAGGAGCCAAATAAGGGCTGTGATTGGCTATTAGGGGCCTCTATGCACCCTATCAGCTTACAGGGGGCTTTATTTGGTAGGAAATCTTGTTTTTATTCAACCAAAACTTGCCCTCAAGTCAGGAATTCAAAAATAACTCCCTGGTTTGGGGGCACTGAGAGCAACATCCAAGGGGTTGGGGAGCAACATGTTGCCCCTGAGCCACTGGTTGGGGATCACTTTGCTAGAGCATCTACATAAAAAATATAGAGCTTAAAATGAATCATATTATATGACAATTGGAACACCAGGGGTAGTAGGGAGTAAAGTAAACATGAATAGTTATTTCATTTTAATGAGAGGAAACAACATGTTTTTACCTCTGAAAAGTACGGGCCCCAGACATTGGCGCTGTTATTGATAAATAATTGATTCTCTTCAGATCTGGATGCGTCAAAGCTTCCAACCTTTATTCTTTTTATGTTTCCTATTTTTAAGAAGTAGCATTTCAGTATATCATAGCGAGCTGGTGGGTCTCCATTGTCTTTAAAGGATATTTCATCCCCAGAAGACGTTCTGAATTTCACATGTGGCATCAATGCATTTAGCTTAAAAAGATTAAGTACATATGGCAGTTCTTAAAAATATAATATAAAATGATTTATTCTTATGTAGATTGCAGTGCCCACTAATTCTTTTGTAAGAACAATGCAATTGCATGTGGTGGAATGAATAGACAGATCATTGGGAGGGGCTGGGAAAGACCCAACGATCTTGGTTAGAGATGAGTGAATTTTTTCACCAGACTCGGATTCACTACAAAATTCAAAGAAGTTAATAAAGTTAAAAAGAAAAACAGAAGCTGCATTTAAATCATATAAACAATACCAAATGTGGTAAATGAGCAATCATGAAGGCAAGGATAAAAAATTAGGAGCAAATTGCAGCAGAGGCTAAGACTAACCCCAAAAAGTTTTTTATTATAGTATTAAATTATGCCAACAATATGGTTATTACAGATAAAGAGAAGGCAATGTGCTAAATCAGTTCTTTCCTTCAGTGTATACAATAGGGGAGAGTTCTGAGACCCACCCAATAACTGCACTGTTGGCTCAGCTCATTCAAAATTAATGTGAACAAGGCACCAGGGCCAGATGGAATACATCCTTGGATACGGAGAGCTTAGTTCAGTTTTAGCTAGGCCTCTATTTCTGATTTTCTCAGACACACTGTCATCTGGTATGGTACCTAGGGATTGGAGGAAAGCTGATGTAATTCCTATTTTCAAAAACAGATTAGGATCTCACCCTGGCAATTATAGGCCAGTAAGTTTGACATCATTGGTAGGCAAGTTATGTAAAGGCTTAAGAGATAACATTCAAAATTATATTCTGGAGAAAGCAGGTGTTTGTGGGGAACTGTATCAAATGCTTTGGCAAATTCCAAATAGATCCCACCTACTGCACCCCCACTGTCCGACTACTGCCCCCCCACTGTCCAGCTTCTTACTAACCTCATCATAGAAAGCAATTAAATTGTTCTGACATGACCTGTCCTTCATAAAGCCATGCTGATTACTGCTTTATGTAGGAATTGAATGGATTCTTTGACAAAGACAATCTCTAAGGCTGTTGTAAACTCAAGGTCTGCATATGTGTGTGTATTATATATATGTGTGTATGCTGGAGACCGAACTTGTGGATTATTGTCAAAAAATGATGTTACTATGTACATACAGTATATTATAACGTGTAACTGTTCAACAACTTACCTGCCATTGCTTAAAGTACATGTGTAGGCTCTCTGCTGATTTAGGGGAACGTGTCATTGTGCCGTACAGTTCATGGAGAGTGTGAGCCATTGTGTAAACTGCAGTGTAAACCCCATAAGCTATTCTGTAATTAAATGTTCCGTAGGATTCCAGAACTGTATCATCAAATCTTTCTTTCCCGGTACATTGTGGAAATGGGATGTTGTTTATCTGTGAAACGGTGCAATGAAATATTTGTCTCCACATTTCTGTAAATAATTTATCATGTTGATATGTATATGGATTTAATGAATACAAAAACTGCTTAAAACCAGGAATCTCCCCTTGTTGGAAGGAAAGTGCCAAAGTGCCATTGAAAGTTTTAAATACATGTAAATATTGTAGCTCATCAATATGGGAGACAGATGAGGAGGCAATCCATATCTTTTTATGAACTGTATCAGGATCAAATATATCATTTATATGGAAAATATACTGTAACCCAAGAAAAAGTATGATCACCTTAGCCGTGCTTCTGTAGATTGTTTCTCTGATTTTCTTATTATCTGTCCGATCAGATTGTCCTCTATCTTTAAGTCTAATGAGGAAGTCCAAACAGACACCATCTTTGTTCATTGCTTTTTCCAGCCTTTCCCTTGCCCTGTTCCCAGTGTCATCATTTGATACAATAAGCCCAACCCATTTCCAACCAAAATGCCCAATCAGGCTCATTATAGCATCAATTTCAGATAACACATTGGGGCCCATTCGGTAGAAAGACGGAAACTCTAGTCTGTTATTAAATATGGGATCAGCAGAGCCGTGACTGATCTGTAGGTACAAGAAAAATATAATTTGTTTTAGTAAAACTCAAATAAGAACCAGAAGTGGGAATCAATCCTATGGGGGGAATTCACAAAAGTGCTGATATTCCGACAAAATAAAAGTGGAGATAGATTTGTCAGATTTTCCACCGTATTCACAAACCTCTATCTCCACTTTTGTGAATTTGTCTTTTAAACAGACAGTTTTCAGATTTTGTCATTTTCCCGACATTTTTTTAAGAATTTGCCTTTAGCTATTAGTAAATCTGTCTGTGCCACCAAACCCAGACCCACAGCTACAGGAGCCTCAGGGGAAGGATTTTACCAGCAGGATTTGGCATTTCATATACCATTTGTCATTTCCCTTTGGAGCATTTCCTGAGGGGTAATTTCAGTTTGCCCAGGGAAACTATACATAATTTTTTTCAGGACAATCTGGGCTTTCTAATGTTTTCTATATTTCTGTGTAATTCCCCTTCTGTAACAAGATTTAAGGGCTAAATACCATCTTCTCCAGCCCCTACTCATTACTGGGCAGCAGCAATCCAGCCCACACGCCAACATGGCTGGTGAATAGAGGTCCAACAGGACTAGGGCCCACTGGGTTTTTATCCAGTGCCCTGTTGGGCCAGTCCAACCCTGCACCCCAATATCCCAGTTTGGGTGCCAGTGTGTATGTGCTGTTTTCTGATCCCCAAGATGGCTGCTGGGAACAGGTGGGGACCAATGCTGTCAGGCAGCTCTGTAGTTTAGGACATGCTATGGGGGCACAGATTAGTTGGAGCAGTTGTGTCAGTGAAGTGATTAAAGAGGGGGCACTGCTGCTAAAACTAAAAATTTGCCTGGGAGGCTTTACTTTTCCTTTTAGTAAAATTGTTTACAATATATTAACACAAAATGTTATTATTGCCTTATTGATTAAGCTAAAACTGGCATAATCATGCAAATGTTAGGTAAAAACTTTTTATATATAAGATATAAATTGAACTATTTTAATCAGTGTTTTACTTGGTTATAAAATGTTAATGAGGCTTTTTGCACATATTGTTCTAGGGTGAGACAGAGATTTGTCCCCTAACAATAGGCTACTGATCCCCATGAATATGTTAATGATCCTCCAATGGGGCCCCTACCTTGGGTGTGAAATGGAGACTGGGTGAAACAAAAACAAAACAGAAGAGATTAGAATTTGTCTGACAGAGTTACACTGAGCTTTACTCCATTTTGAAAATGTCGGGGAAAAATGTTGTTAAAACGTTGTATAAATGTCATTTAAATGACAAATTCACAAAAGTGTCTGTAAACAGTCTTTCTTTCACCAAAAATGGAAAAATGGCGGTTGAGTCAGAATTTAGGCGGATTTCTGTTTGTGAATCTGGAGAAAGTGTTTTCCACCAGTTTTTCCACCACTTTTACTCCAAAAAATGGCTCCCTCCACTTTTGTGAATTCCCCCCTATATGTGTGTATATTATATAGCACCACAAATGTACACCGTGCTTTACAAGGCATAAACTTTGAGGCCCATTTATTTACCATCGATATTTTATTCCTCAAATCCAAATCACAGGAAAAAAAAGATTTCAGACATTTTTGAGATTTACCGTGCATCTAAATAGCTGAAACTCTGAATCTGATAATTTGCCAGGTTAAACTTGCGAGTTCATGTAGAAGTCAATGGCCGATGTGCTTTCAATTTCCTTGAAGATCCTTCTTCTGTCATGAAACTTTAGAGGTTTTGGATTTTTGACACTTTGTAGGTGAGTACAAGTACCTGAATCCTGTCAGTGACATGAGCTAAGAGTGAGGGCAGGTACGGAGACGAGAAGTTGATTTGAGTATCGTCTGCATATAAATGATACTGAAACCCGGATGAGCTGATTAGCTGACCAAGACCAGTGGTGTAGAGTGAAAATAGAAGGGGTCCAAGAACAGAGCCTTGAGGTTCCCCGACTGAGAGAGGCCGAGAAGAGGAGGTGGAAGCTGTATGGGAGACACTGAAGGATTGATTGGAAAGATAAGATAGTTAGGATAAAATATGAAAAAAGAGAGAATGATCAACAGTGTCAAAAGCTGCAGAGGTCACGCAGGATTAAGAGAGAGTAGTGGCTCTTTGATTTAGCAGCGAGTAAGTCATTTGCTACTTTAGTGAGGGCAGTTTCTGTAGAGTGGGGGTGGAGCCAGACTGAAGTGAGTCAAGTAGGGACTTAGATAGTGTGAGAGTGCATTATGTACATGTTGCTCTAGTAGTTTTGAGAAGAAAGGGAAAAGAGAGAGGGGGTTTAGAATCCAAAGAAGGTTTTTTAGGTACAGGCTTAATGTTTGTTTTAATGAGTTTGGGAATATATGCCAGGAGAGAGAGAGAGAGATTAAACAGAGAAGTGAGAGTCAGAGTAAATATAGGTGAAAGAGGAGGAATAAGATGAGAAGGAATTTTTACCCAGGAAAAAACTAGCAAAGTCATTAGAAGTGATAGAGGAGGCAGCAGGCTGGGTGGGAGGATGTAACAGGGAGGTCAAAGTGTTGAAAATTTGGGATTGTGAGACTGTGTGGATAAGAGAGTGGTGAAGTAGGACTGGTTTGCAGAGGCAAAGCCTTCCTGAAGTTTAGTGGTGCATTTTTGTAATGGTGGAAGTTAGTGTTGTTATTTTCTCTTATGACGTTCAAGCCTGTGGAGTTGTTTTATATGTTTACAAAAGGAATTCTGGGAATGAATTCCAAACTCTTAAAAAAATCCCATTTACATGAGTTTATCCTATGGGCTACAGCTCACCCACTGGGTTTGAAGCTGAAGCCAGAATAATAGCTGATCAGATTGGAGCCAGGCTGAGAAATCGTCTAGAAATTGAGAAGTAGGTCCAGGAGGGGGGTAGATCATTGCAACCCATAGAGCAAATGGGGAGTAGATCCTAATTGTATGGGCTTCAAAAGAGTGGAAAAGAGGGATGGTATTTGAGCAATGGGCTGGAATGAACACTGCTCAGATAGTAAAATACCAACTCCATCCCATGTCTATTACCAGGTCTAGGGGTGGAACCTGATATAAGAAGCGATAATATTTTCAACGCATGCTAAAAATAACACTCGTTTTTTTGGCCTTTTGTGAATCAGCCCCATTATCTTTAATGCTATCTCTATCTAGTTGATGTGAGTGTAAGCACTGGATGTCCTGACCCCCCTTCCCCAACTAATACACACACAAACTGAAGTAAGGAAATCAGTAATGAGCTGAATTTACTAGCAGTCTATGGAATGTGTTATTTCAGCACAGACCTGAGGGTACCTGTAGATCCCTGCGAGCCTCGCGATGGACAGAGATGAAACTGAAGACAAGTCTCCTATGAACCCCACAACCTTCCTGTTATTCCAGCAGCTGTAATTTGGGATTGGTTGTTCTGTTCCAGACAGGATGCCAAAAGTACTTGCAAAAGATATCATTCCCGAGCCACAGGAGTCATAGATCTGATAGCCCAAAGTCACATTAGGCAGTATCACCGGGTCCTTATTGATCTCCTCAATCGTATAAATGAGAACCAGTAGGTAGCGATAGTGTCTGAATGAGAATCTGTTAAAATATGACATCTGTTAAAGTGCTCCTCTCATACCCAAACTATCAGTATCCCGACCTTCTATTGCTGAAACTGCCATTTCCAATTCTTGAATCCCACCATCTACATCAGGGCTCCCCAACCTTTCTTACTCGGGAGCCTCAATCAAATGTAAAAAGACTTGGGGAGCAACACAAGCACCATAAAAGTTCATGGAGGAGCCAAATAAGGGCTGTGATGGCTATTAGGGGCCTCTATGCACCCTATCAGCTTACAGGGGCTTTATTTGGTAGGAAATCTTGTTTTTATTCAACCAAACTTGCCACCAAGTCTTGACCAAGAGCAAAAGAACTGTTGGATCATTATTACATTAACATAATTGTGTAGAAACCCATGGTAACCAATGAAATACCTACTTTTAACATTTAAGATTCTTAAATGCTATGAAGAATGCCTTAGCCTAGGCAAGCTGTTTGGCTTCTCCTACTCCTGCTTGTTAAGGCCAAATGCAAAAACAATCACAAAGCAGATGTAACCCTATCCTCACCCCTTCTGGCACTGACAGTGTTACATTCCACGTGTGGCACTTACCTAAAGGCACAAGACAAACCTGAATCATTCCGCAGTGGTATTGGGAGAGACTGGGTACCTGGTACATATTAGCGCAGCGCCCCCTAGTGGGATCTGGGAGTGCACCTACGGGGCCCCCACTAGGAACAATAATAATACACACACAGTACTTGATAAACGAAATAACTTTTTCTCTGAAATAAAGGGGAAACTAATACACATAACACTCCTATCCAAGTGGCAATTAGGGCCTCATTTACTAACTTTGCCAGTCCCAAAATACACCATTTTTAGAAATCTTTGAGCGCTCCTCTACTCAATCTCTTTGTATCCTTACAGTAAATCTTCAGGCAAGTCCAGCGCTTACAGACATGCAGTGTGACTACCAGCCCCATTAGACACTCAGATGGGGACCACCTTGTGGGTGATTGCTATAGTAATTTCATGCTGAGATTGTTATATGGTGGGCTGCTGGCCTTGTGAGTTCTCCCTACTGTTTTACAGGTCCCCAGACAGGGGCACATCAATAAAATGTTATAAAGTTACAGTATCTCTGCATGATGTGTACAAGCATTTTGCCTACTGCTGTGGCTGTCCCTATGCCGGCTGAGTGTTGGACCTAGGTGGTCACATGGGTCGGTGTGACAGAAAGGTGGGTTACACTTACATGAAACACTTTCTGTGTTCCTCCACTTGAGTGTAAGGCGGGAAATTGAGGACCACATCATTTATCTGGAGAATTCCACCAATGATCAAGTCCCCATCGCTAAAGTAGTTCATCCTGATGCTTTTGCTCAGCCGGCACCCAGAGCTGGGACTGGGCATTTCAGCTGCAGAAATAAGTGCCTGGAACATCAGAACCAGTAGCAGAACCTTGAGTCTGGCAGGAAACAGAACCTCAATTGATCCACAGAACAGAGAAGGGAGATGATGCAGGTTCCTGGGCTGATGGGGGCAGAGAGGAGACATCCTTGTGCCAGTAACAGAGCAGCCAGAGTCTATATCCCTAGCAATGTTCCCTTAGTTATATATCTTCCCTGAACTGCAATCTATGAGCAGCTGCAGCCACTGACATATTTTAGCAGCACAGTTATAGAGTTTCCTAAATCAGCCATAATAGCCGGTGTCCTGCTCTTCCCAATACAGCAGCAGCCTTGGGATTTATGGACCTTTACTTAGAACTTCCCTCCTCTTTCCATTCATGGAGCTGAAGCTGTTGTTTTTGGCCTTTTTTGTTTCGGGGCCTCTTAAGCTCATAACAAAGTTTCAAACATTTGAAAATATTACTGTCAACCATTCTGTTATACTTTATGAATGTATGAATGTACAGAGATTAAGTGCTATGTGGTAAGAGCCCCATTAGGAAGGAGGTCCATGCTCTACAGAGCTTACAGTCCAAGTAGGTGGATAAAATTCAGGCATAAATTAGTGGCCCAAAGTGTACAAATGTTTGGGCATTGGCCTTTTGTGCCACGACTGAATTAGACTAGATAATTTTCTGGTGCTGAAAAAGGTCTTTTTGAAGACAGTGAGAGAGTGTTCCCTACAGAAGGATTTAGGGATGGAATTCAAGAGATTAGGAGCAACAAGATAGAAAGGCTTAGACAAGGCATATCAGTGGGTGGGGATGGTTAAAAAAAGAGGGTCTAAGAGAATTTTAGCAGGTGAAAGACAGATTGCAGGGGAGAGACATGTGAGTCTGGGAGAGATTTCAATAGTTGAAATGGAATAGAATATGAGCATAGATTAGTTTTTTAGCAGTTACTAAAGGAGGGGACATATCTTGGCAAAAATGTGAAGGAAAAATGATACGTTTTTGCGGTAGTATTATTATGAATTGAGAAGGATAGGCACTGGTCAAAGATAGCCCCCAAACAGCCTAATTAACAGGGTTAGTGGCCATGCGTTCCTCTGCTGGAATATAAGGAAGGAAACTGATGAGCAGATCATGTATCTGGAGAATTCCGCCAATGATCAAGTCCCCATTAGTGATGGGCGATTTTTTTCACCAGGCATGGATTTGCAGTGAATTTCCATTCACAATTGGCGAATTGTTTTGCAAAGTTTCTGCTACAATTTGTTGCGAAAACATTCGTTGAGTCTCTAAAAAAGTTGTGGTTGCATCAAAAAGGGCATGGCCATGCTATCAACAGGAAAGATAAAAGGAGGAGAAGAGCTAGGTTTGCATGAGGAGACCATAAGCTCTGTTTTATCTAAGTTCAGTTTGAGATGGCATTGGTTCTTTTTTGGTAATTCGACCTAATCCCAACCCTCAAGTGACTATTGAGTTGGGCTTATAGACATTCATTCCAATTTTTACCCTAAATGTTCTTCAAGCTAGTCTTCCAGCCACAATACTGGGCCACCTTAGAAGGAGCCAGAATTTCAATTAGGGTTATAAGTTCTTTTACATGAATGGTTGTATATTATTTTTAAATCCTCTTAAGGCTAATGCCCCATGGAGAGATTTATTTGCCCACGATAGATTTTTGCTACCAAGGGCAACTAATCCCTCTGAAATGCCTTTCCACTGGCAAAAAAGCGATTCGCAGGTGGAAAGGCCTACATGTCACTTTCTGAAGTGCCTGAAGGAGGAAACTTTGCGCCACTTCAGAAAACCAAAGCGATGCATAGGCCTTTCCACCACCAATTTGCTTTGTTACTTGTTGAAAGGCACTTTGGAGAGATTAGTCACCTGAGGTAGCAGAGATCTATCATGGGTGACTAAATCTCTCTGTGGGTCATTAACCTAAAATGAAACCCACTCACTTTTACTTTTCTGGTTTAAAACCCACAATCACTTCCCCCATGGCTGCTGCTGCTGTGATGTTGGACTTGAGGGGCCCATTAGACTAAGGCAACAATATAAACATTGTCTACAGAATATTGAACCTTTATCCCTCAGCCTGACATTATAGTTCCTGCAGCTTTATGAGCCAGTATCATTTAATGTTTTATTCCAGGGGTTCTTATTTATAAAATTTAGTCACAGATATCACTAATGATCAGCTTCAGTTTTTTTTATGGGGAGAAAGATATATCCTTACCCTGTGACTCAATGTGACAGCTCTGGTCAAATAATTGTAAAAATGTTTAATGTATTTGTGCCAATGTTGGGCATCTAGGATGCAGCACAGAGATTAGTCAGGAGACAGACTTAGCAATAGAGAACACAATAATAATTGCACCCAAAAGTGTGACCTGCAGATGGAGCAGATCTCAGTGATGCACTCATGAAAGGTCTTCGGTGCACATTGTGCTGAATCTAAAGCCTCACACTGCCTATTTCCCATACATGAGGGCTCATTGATGAAAGGCAGGGAGCAATAGTGTAAAAAATAGCAGCCTACCCTACGTTTTGTATCCACCTTTGCTCCATGGTTAAGCATACTTGTTACGTTATGTTAAGTTACGTCAATAATATTTTTTACAAATAATTTTTTTGCAGTACAATTAGGGTCACAACTTCCACATTCTTACAAAACGTAAAATAAATTATTATACAGAACGCCTGATAGGTCTCAAACATATTGCTTGATTCACAAGGCAAAGTGGAGTTGTGATTAATTTTTTACCAAAAAATCTTTCTCTCTCTTTTTTTATTGTATTGATTTTTTGACGCAAAGATGTTAACTTGGTTTGAGTGGGCGTCTAATGGAGAGGTTTAATTTCTCTTTATATGGGTGCAGTTTAAGCTGACCCTGTTTTAATAATTTGTAAACAATTTTCATTCTCCTTGACACTTTTTGTTACTACTGTCTTCCCTCCAAGGTCCTTGAGGTTTGCGATTTTGTAGGGTAACTATAGCCTTCATATAAGTAGTAGCCTTCATGTAGCCTTCATATAAGTAGTAGGCAAGGTCAAATTTGAGACCACGGCCACTTGGTATCTGCCTTTCCTTTTATTCTGACTACAATTGCTGTGATAGTGGCTGAGTTTCCCCTGAGACCCCTCTTCCTGGGCCTGCATGGAGCTGGGCACAACCACTGTGGGCAATCTGTGCCAGATAGCAGAACTCACCGGCACTTGGAATCCACAAAGGTTCTTTATTTGGAGCAGATGTATAAATGCTGGAGTGGGTATACAGATGTTGGGGTAGGTGAACAAAAAGAATATTGCTTTCCTAACCCCTGGAGTAGCTCCTCACATGTGGAAAGCAGGAACAGGAAAGGGATGATGGGAGGAACTGACCTCACATATAAGGAAGGGGAATGGGAGGGTCTACTAAGAAATTAACACTTTGCAATATGACCATGGTCACTAGGTGGCAGTATAACAATGTATATGCATATAAACTTTTATTTTTACACATAATACACAACTATTAACTGCTGGGGCAGCACACCTTTGCTTTGTGGTATCCCAAGGTTTAGTCAAAATTGAGACAGTGAAGTAAATTTCTTGGGATATCTCCACATCTTACAATGTTTCCTTTTTTCTCTGCATATTAAATCAAAGTGAATTGTATTTTAATTATGTAGGTGGCAACTGATTTAATTCCTTTGTCAATTTAAGAGTTATTTATTTGAGCACTGGTACTTTAAATAACAAAATAAATTAGTTGGTGATATTTGATTGATTTTTTTTTATATTTGTATCTCCAGCTAATACAATTAATAATTAAATGAATAATTAACAATATTCAGATATCCGGAATTTTTTTTAAACAATATTAACTTCAGGTAATTTATAAAAGTTGATAGGGCATGAATTACAGAACAGGGCACATTTGAAAATTTTTTTGTTCATATCACTTTAAGTGAGACTTTATTATTTGGAGATAAAAATTTTCCCACAGTGTGATCAAAACTTGTGAAAAGTGATTTTATAGAATTCACAGAACTCAACCATGTGTTTTTTATTCTTTTGGTTTTTTTTTATCACCATACACAATTATCAATGATAATTGATATGATTAAAAACTACAAATGGTTTACAGGGTACAAATAAGCACTCACCCCAAATCCCCCCCTAACTGGCCTTCAGGCTGGGCCCCCTTAGCCCATAACAAGGTTACAGATATATAGAAACATTGGGGTAACAGTCACCCTGCTATAGTTCCAGGGGTACCTAGGGCACAAATAAGCACTCACCCCAAATCCCCCCCTAACTGGCCTTCAGGCTGGGCCCCCTTAGCCCATAACAATGTTACAGATATATAGAAACATTGGGGTAACAGTCACCCTGCTATAGTTCCAGGGTTACCCAGGGCACAAATACGCACTCACCCCAAATCCCCCCCTAACTGGCCTTCAGGCTGGGCCCCCTTAGCCCATAACAAGGTTACAGATATTTAGAAACATTGGGGTAACAGTCACCCCGCTATAGTTCCAGGGGTACCCAGGGTACAAATAAGCACTCACCCCAAATCCCCCTAACTGGCCTTCAGGCTGGGCCCCCTTAGCCCATAACAAGGTTACAGATATATAGAAACATTGGGGTAACAGTCACCCTGCTATAGTTCCAGGGGTACCTAGGGCACAAATAAGCACTCACCCCAAATCCCCCCCTAACTGGCCTTCAGGCTGGGCCCCCTTAGCCCATAACAAGGTTACAGATATATAGAAACATTGGGGTAACAGTCACCCCGCTATAGTTCCAGGGGTACCCAGGGCACAAATAAGCACTCACCCCAAATCCCCCCTAACTGGCCTTCAGGCTGGGCCCCCTTAGCCCATAACAAGGTTACAGATATATAGAAACATTGGGGTAACAGTCACCCCGCTATAGTTCCAGGGGTACCCAGGGCACAAATAAGCACTCACCCAAAATCTCCCCCTAACTGGCCTTCAGGCTGGGCCCCCTTAGCCCATAACAAGGTTACAGATATATAGAAACATTGGGGTAACAGTCACCCTGCTATAGTTCCAGGGGTACCCAGGGCACAAATAAGCACTCACCCCAAATCCCCCCCTAACTGGCCTTCAGGCTGGGCCCCCTTAGCCCATAACAAGGTTACGGATATATAGAAACATTGGGGTAACAGTCACCCCGCTATAGTTCCAGGGGTACCCAGGGTACAAATAAGCACTCACCCCAAATCCCCCCTAACTGGCCTTCAGGCTGGGCCCCTTAGCCCATAACAAGGTTACAGATATATAGAAACATTGGGGTAACAGTCACCCTGCTATAGTTCCAGGGGTACCCAGGGCACAAATAAGCACTCACCCCAAATCCCCCCTAACTGGCCTTCAGGCTGGGCCCCCTTAGCCCATAACAAGGTTACAGATATATAGAAACATTGGGGTAACAGTCACCCCGCTATAGTTCCAGGGGTACCCAGGGCACAAATAAGCACTCACCCCAAATCCCCCCCTAACTGGCCTTCAGGCTGGGCCCCCTTAGCCCATAACAAGGTTACAGATATATAGAAACATTGGGGTAACAGTCACCCTGCTATAGTTCCAGGGGTACCCAGGGCACAAATAAGCACTCACCCCAAATCCCCCCTAACTGGCCTTCAGGCTGGTCCCCCTTAGCCCATAACAAGGTTACAGATATATAGAAACATTGGGGTAACAGTCACCCTGCTATAGTTCCAGGGGTACCCAGGGCACAAATAAGCACTCACCCCAAATCCCCCCTAACTGGCCTTCAGGCTGGTCCCCCTTAGCCCATAACAAGGTTACAGATATATAGAAACATTGGGGTAACAGTCACCCCGCTATAGTTCCAGGGGTACCCTGGGCACAAATAAGCACTCACCCCAAATCCCCCCCTAACTGGCCTTCAGGCTGGGCCCCCTTAGCCCATAACAAGGTTACAGATATATAGAAACATTGGGGTAACAGTCACCCTGCTATAGTTCCAGGGGTACCCTGGGCACAAATAAGCACTCACCCCAAATCCCCCCCTAACTGGCCTTCAGTTTCTTTCTCAACACAGAATTCCAGGATCAACTCCCTATGCCATTGAAACAAGAAACCACTGATATTGGGAGAAATCAGGAAACCAGAATCATGAATGAGACACAGAAAAGGAGTAATATTTAAAAAAATCTTGATATAGTTTTAAGAGATATTTCCTTCTTTACTCCCCTCCCAGAATTTCCAGAAATTCTAAGGCTTTAATAATATCATCATTTTCTAACAAATGGGTCTTTTGTATTCAGTTCGGGCCTTAGAAATATGATGTAGCACTTGGGAATGAATATACAGCCCAATAACCCAGCACTGGAGGATAAGATGGCAAATATCTCAACTGCCACCATTCTACTGCCCTTACTGCTCAGGTATGCAGGGACAAATGCCCCCCACACGCTACAGAACCCCAACATACTGAAAGTGATGTTTTTAGCCTCATTAAATCGGTCAGGGAAATCCTTGGCTAGAAATGCAGCAATGAAACTTAGTAGGGCCAAGGTTCCTATGTATCCAATTATACAGAAGAAGAAAAAGTCAGATCCTTCATTACACAGCAGAATCATATTTTCTGGATCAGAAAGAGTATCATCCTCTGGAAATGGAGGATTAGAGGCCAACCATACAGCAGAGATGACAATCTCAACAAAAGAACATACAGTGACTAATATGATGGCCAATTGGGTTCCTACATACTTCTTCAGCTTGCTCCCAGGCTTTGTGGCATTGAAGGCAATAATAACTGTGAGAGTTTTAGCCAACACAGAAGAAACAGAAATAGTAAATACAACCCCAAATGTTACTTGTCGGAGGAGACAACATATCTGAGTTGGGCGCTCAATGAATAATAAAGTGCAGAGGAAACACAACATGAGAGAGATGAGGAGGAGACAGCTGAGATATTGGTTGTTGGCTCTCACTATAGGAGTCTCGCGGTACTTTATAAAGATTCTCAGTATGACAGGACAAGTGATGGAGAACATTATGGAGATAGATGATAAAGTGGAACCCAGTTGGTCTCCATAGGAAAGGTAATTTATATTTCTTGGAATGCAAATGTTTCTTTCAGAATTTGACTTTTCATATTTAGAGCATTTCATACAACTCTGGGCATCTGAAATAAGAGAAAAAATGTAGGTGTTAGATTTTGGGGTACATCTCAGGGTTGTTATAAACCAGCTGCCAAATTAATTATGCTAAAGAAAAACAAACAGATTTGAAAATTTCTTTAGAGTATGGCTTCAACTCTGGCTTTACATGAAGATACACTCCTCAGTCCTTTTTGAGCACTCACTCCTAGAGCGAGCTTTCACAGAAATAGCCTTACATTATGTTTAGCTACTGGGCCTCGTCCACCAATTCTCTAAGTTCCATCCACCTCCTTCAACAGGTGAGATCCAAAAAGGCTGAGCATATGATGGCTTTTTATGTCAAATAAAAAACACATTGAAATCTGAGACCAGACGTACCTGTTATGTTAGACATCTCCCCATCGGCACACAGTACACAGGTATAACAGCAACTTGGCGCCCCTTCTACTTTAGCTTTCCTGAATCCAGGCTTACAGGGCTCGCTACAGCGAGAATGGACAAACTGTGGGGTAGAATAAAGGATCTCAAGCACAATAATAAACACTGGAAACTAAACATGTGGTTGTTATTTTAAAAAATTCACTATTTCCATCACAACAAGGACTGTCAGGGCCAGAGCTAGTGTCAAGGAAAAACTGTTGGATAGGCCAGTTTGATTGTAGCTACATTTTATTCGTACATACGAAGGCAGTATCCAGACATTCTTAAATGAGAATTGTCTATATGCTGATACTACATTGAATAACCCAAAGCATGTTTGTCTTATAGTCCTGAAACAGTCTTATCAGTAGTTAGCTTTGTTATCTCTAAGAACAGAACAGGCAAAGAGGCCCAGTTGACCAACACCCAACATGCTTTTCACAAGTTTGCGGACTCATCATAAATGTTTTTACAACAGCAAAAAGAAACATTCTTATACAATGTATTTCACAACCCTTCTAATATTAAATGATATGAACAAGATGGAGAAAAGAAACAAGATGGTTCCTTTTTTTCTCTAACATTCCTCCCTGTTGTTCAAAATCTTGAACATATATATTCTTCTTACCCAGAACTCTATTCCGCTCACCTATAAAAGGTTAAGTGGCAGTACAGAGTTGCCTATCAGGGTTCCCATCTAAATCAGCAAGTTCTTCCTTACCTTGCACATACAGGAATGGGATCCTGCTATGGATAAGGTTGGCCAAACACAGAAGGTTGCTGATCAGAAGGGGCTGTTGTATATTTGATCCAGGAGCTAAATGGGTGAGCACCCTCCCTTCAGCTGCCCCTCCATGTAACCTCTGGATAAAATACTGTATTTGCAACAACACAACCTTGCTATAATATATAACACAAGGCCCATTGCAATCCCACACATTCAGTACTATAAAAACTTTTAAACATTTGATAACCAAATCCTTATGATTTCCATAAATGAGAAAGGGTTCTGTAGGGCTCAATTGGGTCATGTGAGTCCCCAATCAAGGTACAACTCTCCTTACCTGTGATTGTATAAACCCCACCCTCATCTAGGTAATCTAGGACCATTCTATTCTATAATGCCATCTTCCTGACTTAGGCCAATTTCTCATTTATTATTTTGATGGAACTTATAGTTTCATTTATTATACCATCCATTATACTAGTATACTTAATTAATCTATTGACTAATTCTATTCCCCATCCTATCAAGGCAGGGAACCACATCCATCCTTTATCTGAGGTGGAAAATAATTCCCTTTTTTTTTGTTAATTACCCTGGAATGAATACCTTGATTGTCTATGTATGAGATGTTCAGGTATTGTCTGATAACAGCTACAACTCTTCCAATTGTGCAATTTCCCTACGCTCCCATAGGGAGCCATGAGTAAGCTTAGTTTCCAAATATAATATAGTTCTTATCTAAGTACCCTAGAAATGATTGTACCGTGATACCCTGGCCAATATCTGAAACCATCTCATATTATCTGTCACCTTAGACTTAAACTCTTATCTTCATCTTCTCCTTGGTCAGGGCAGGAACACCTGGGGACATAAGAAGTATACATTTTTCCCAAGCCAACATAATCATTACAATTACCGTGCATCATATCACATTTCTTTCCCATATAATCCATGTAGAAATTCAGAATAGCATTTTCACAATCTGTGTTTCCCACATGAATCTTAGGTAAGTACATTAAGTGATTGTATGATTAGCAAACATGAATCCTACACATATGGTGGGTGTATCTAGTAACCCTGTTATTTCCAAATATGTACCCCAATCACTAATTGCATTTTGATACGTATGATTTGTGTCTATTGCAACTTCATAGCTATAATCTGTAAGATTAAGATCATTGATAGAGATAGGTATCCCTACTAAAGGTATCCCCTTGTGTTTGACTGGAACGTATAAACATCTCCAGCAGTCAGTAGTATGTAACTGCTTTGCAGCCTGCTGGTGTAAAAGCCATATAGAATTTGTTTGCCAACCCCCCTTTACTGGTGTAAAGTATAGTGCAACAAAGACAAGAACCTTTACCCAGAATAACAAACACAGAGTCATTATTTTATAAAAGTCCTTTTCTTCCTGATGGTGATCCTCTTCACCCAGAGTAGGCCCACGCTTAGTGTCAAAACCTCAAAGTGGGACCGTTGGTTAACAGACTAGTGGGATTATTGTTACCACTCTAGTCTGACTTACTTTAAAGATGCTTTTTATCCTCTTGATTCCGGAAGAACTGAATCAGTCTCCTTAGTTGTCTTTCTGTTGATGTGATCTCGTTGGGGGGGTTGAGTGTAGAGACAGGCTCAGACTCTGCCATTGGAGATAACACTCTCCTCAGGCTCTCAGTCACTGGAGATAACGCTCTGCTCTGACTATCAGCAGGACTTTGTATGGGAAATACCTTCTTACAGTGTCAGATGTGTATTCAGTTTGGCTCACAAATCTCTTTATCACCGCCCAATCTCCTGATTGGAGAGAGTGAGTTCCAAATACAGTCTCTGAATCTGATAAAGTATAGAACACTTTTCCATACAAGTTAGTTAGCTGCTTATACAATTGCTTAACAAAGTCAGTAAGAGAAACATGTTGTTCCTACAAATATTTGAATAAACAACCCAATATTTGGTGGTCTAGCACCTCAAAGGAAATAACTGTTGGGGACCCTTAGGGGTGTCTCATAGATGACAATGCAAGGGTTAAAGCTTGTACCCAAGTTAGCTTTACCTGTTATTAGTTCTGTGGCTTTTGTTACTGGCCATGCCTCAAATCACCCCAAAACATATCTATGCATACAAATACATAAAAACATTTAAATAGGTGAATACAATCTATCTGTAACCTTTGAAACTGATAGAATGGTTTAACCACGTGTTATAAATATGATTTTTTCACAAATCCAAAAGCAAACCATAATTTGTTTACCATAAATATAATTCCCCCCTTTTGGAAACATGAGATGGGAGGTGCAAAGTGTTTGCTAACAAATTAGATAAACGGGAGGTGCACACAAACAACCATAATCATGTTTCCAAATATCATCTTATATCTTATAACATTTACTGGTACATTTAATATGGACTTGTGCTCCAGCCATACATTTGCAGCGTTTTAAAAATTACTAAAGACTGTGTGACTGGTGTATGTGGCTGTCAGTTGGTGTATGTGGCAGTTGGTGTATGTGGCTGTCAGTTGGTGTCCCTGTTAGAACCATACAAGCAGCCTGTTTGTCAGCAGCTTTATCTGCCTTATCATTCGCTGTAGTAATGTTATCTTTCCCTTTGAATATGCCTACAGCCTTTTCTAACAATTACTTAAAGTGACACTGACACCTTTAATTTTGTGAATCTATACTTACTTTGATAGCAATAAAAACTGTTATCCACAAAATCACTGACAAACATACCACTTACCCACTGGCCATATTTCTTTCATCACTGCCTCCCAGTGACAGTGATGACTCAGGAGCTCCTATTCTCTCTGTTCCCGGAACAGAAAAATCACAAGTCGGGGTCTGGCCACCCCTCGGTTTTGGGTAAAATGTTCCCATATGGAACTGGGCTGGAGACGATCACGCTCCCCCCTTTTACACAAAACAAAAATCTATATATTCCCAATATACAGATTTTCACATATAGTGGATTTCGGTGGCTAAAATTCACATACAGGTTAACCCTTCTTTTGTTCCCGCCAAAGTTTCCAGAACAGATAGATACAAACAAATCCCATAAGAAGTGTTAGAACTAATTTCATTTGTGTAACCATAACCAATGACTACACTCTATATCTGATGGTAGGCAATCCTTACTAGTATCATTCTTCAGTAAATCCTTATTAATATAGTTACACTGAGAGATTAGTTATAGAACAATTATCCCATAAAGGGCAGAGAGAGAGAGTTCTTATCATTATTAAACAAAAATCACTTTCACTGACACATTAGTACAGTCACAGTTACCTGAAGATGAACACAACATGTAACGGATTATGCACATCTGTTACACTAACTTATAAGGGTTAGACACAGACTAACAAAGACAAACAAACAACTTACGGCTGGCCTATCCAAGGTTCATAGAGTGGGTTACTCTTGTAGATACAGCCAAGCGAGGGAATGAAAGTGATAGCGAGAGCTTATCAGAGACAAAAGGTCTCACCTTTATTGGCGCCTAAGGTCTCGGTATCCAATCATCTCCTCCTGTATGGCTGTCCTCCAATTTCTCCACTCCCGGGTTTACTTCGGCACCAAAGCTGTCAAGGATATACTGTTGGATAGGCCAGTTTGATTGTAGCTACATTTTATTCGTACGTACGAAGGCAGTATCCAGACATTCTTAAATGAGAATTGTCTATATGCTGATACTACATTGAATAACCCAAAGCATGTTTGTCTTATAGTCCTGAAACAGTCTTATCAGTAGTTAGCTTTGTTATCTCTAAGAACAGAACAGGCAAAGAGGCCCAGTTGACCAACACCCAACATGCTTTTCACAAGTTTGCGGATTCATCATAAATGTTTTTAAACATTCTTATACAATGTATTTCACAACCCTTCTAATATTAAATGATATGAACAAGATGGAGAAAAGAAACAAGATGGTTCCTTTTTTCTCTAACACTAGAAGTAGACTGTCCAAGGTGCAACTACTGGGGGCAGAACAAAAAAAAGAAAATGACTGGTCACTTTGCTGCCGCTTCTGCCCAATCTGTCTTGTAAAAGAGTGAGCAGGAGCGGTCCATGAAAGGGGGGATAAGGGTTGCTATAGCTACGAGGGGGTTTGTTATCACCACTGTGGAGTGCAGCAGGGTCAGTAAGTGGGAGTAGAGACAGGAGGTACTTGCCTTGGGAGCAGTGTTGGGGACAATCCTTAATGTTTTATTTAGTACGTTTTGTGCTTCAGAGCAACAGTATAAATTAATATAAGTGTAGGGAGGTAGTGCTGGGTCCCTGCACTTACCCCCCTCCTGCAGCTGTTCCCTGTAGGGGAGCCGGCACTGAGCCTGTGTCTTTGGGCTGTGAGCTGCTGCCTAGCAACAAGCTGAACAGCAAGCTCAGGGCTGCAGGAAGTTGCAAAGCAGCCTGGGAGCCACCAAAAGGAAAAGGAAGCTGGAAAGCCTGGCAGAGGAAGTTAGGGGGAGGAGAGAGAAAGCTCCAGAGCTCCAGAAGCTGCAAGTGGGCTCAGAGAGAGGAGCAGCATAACAAGAAGCTGGCCTTTGGCACAGGCTGGTACAGGGAAGGCAGATCCTCTACCTGGAGAGACAGAAATCCTGTGAGGAGTCCTGACTGGAGGAACAAACACCTGCAGGGGGATCCCATCTGAGTAGCTAAAGGGGCTAGTAGTCTCACTGCATGTCTGTAAGTGCTGGACTCGCCTGCAGGGGGAGCCCATCTGAATACCTAAAAGGGCTAGTAGTCTCACTGCATGTCTGTAAGTGCCGGACTCGCCTGCAGGGGGATCCCATCTGAGTAGCTAAAGGGGCTGGTAGTTGCACTGCATGTCTGTAAGTGCCGGACTCACCTGCAGGGGGAGCCCATCTGAGTAGCTAAAGGGGCTGGTAGTCTCACTGCAGGTCTGTAGGTGCCAGACTCACCTGCAGGGGGAGCCCACCTGAGTAGCTAAAGGGGCTAGTAGTCACACTGCAGGTCTGTAGGTGCCAGACTCACCTGCAGGGGGAGCCCATCTGAGTAGCTAAAGGGGCTAGTAGTCTCACTGAATGTCTGTAAGTGCTGGACTTGCCTGAAGGTTCCATGTGAAGCCTCCACAGAGATTTCTGGAGTGAGTATAATTAAAGTGACAGTACTAAAGGAGCACTTGAAGAGTTACAGTATATAGACTGCTCCCTTTGAACTGAGCTAAAGGACTTAGTTAGTGAGACAGCTTGCGCGGGCAGGGGCAGTTAGTAAGGCCCTTATTGCCACTTTGATAGGAGTGTTATGTGTATTAGTTTCCCCTTTATTTCAGATAAAAGTTATTTTTTTATCAAGTACTGTGTGCGCATTATTTTTGTTCCTAGTGGGGCCCCCCCATAGGTGCACTCCCGGATCCCACTAGGTGGCGCTGCGCTAATAAGCACCAGGTACTCAGTCTCTCCCAATACCACTGCCGAGTGATTCAGGTTTGTCCCGTGCCATCAGGTAAGTGCCACACATGGAGTGTAACACTGTCAGTGCCAGGAGCGGTGAGGATAGGGTTACATAAGAAATACCAGTGGGGTATTCTAGCTGGCTGAAATTCAGAAATGAAGATGAATAACACTAGGCCTTTGCAACTGAGGTCTCTGCATTTGGCATCTCTCTACGTACAAGTGCCTAATGGGGACAATCTTGCACTGATGTTGGAGCCTGAGTTGCTCCCTTTCCTCAGCAGTCTGTCAGTGTCTCCTGGAGAAGGGCATCCATGGAACGCTAACTACAGAAATGCTCTGCTTATCATATTATATGACAATTGGGACCCTGGGGTAGTAGGGAAAAAAGTAAATCTGAGGAAACACCATGTTTTTACCTCTGAAAAGTATGGGCCCCAGAGATTGGCGCTGTTATTGAAAAATAATTGATTCCCGTCAGATCTGGATGCATCAAAGCTTCCAACCTTTATTCTTTTTATTCTTCCTTTTTTTAAGAAGTAGCATTTCAGTATATCATAGCGAGCTGGTTGGTCTCCATTGTCTTTAAAGTATATTTCGTCCCCAGAAGACGTTCTGAATTTCACGTGTGGCATCAATGCATTTAGCTTAAAAAGATTCAAAAGTATAGTACATATGGCAGTTCTTAAAAAAATGAATATAAAATGCTTTATTCTTATGTAGATTGCGGTGCCCACTAATTATTTTGTAAGTATAAAAGGGAACCTCGCACTATAGTTCTCCGGGTGCACATTATGGTTTGGAATTATTTTGTTTTATTTTAAAAAACACAATTTATTGGCACAGACATATACAGCTGGGAGTGGATGCGGAGCTTCAAGCAGTCCGAGGCTGAGTGCGCTGCTCTTCGCTTTGGCGCCACATAGGGAGGGCTTATCCGCACTTCCATCGTTTATGAAGACCTTTAATTTGGTGCATATTTGTTAGAACAAGAACTAGCTACATCATACATAGTTACATAGTTACATAGGGTTGAAAAAAGACCATTGTCCATCAAGTTCAACCCATCTGAGTAAACCCAGCACACAACCTATACTAACCAATCTATACACTCACATACATAAACTATATATACAACCAGTAATACTAACTGTAGATATTAGTATCACAATAGCCTTGGGTATTCTGATTGATCAAGAACTCATCCAGGCCCCTCTTATAGGCATTAACAGAATCTGCCATTACCCCATCACTAGGAAGGGCATTCCCCAACCTCACTGCCCTCACCGTGAGGAACCCCCTACGCTGCTTCAAATGGAAGCTCCTTTCCTCTAATCTAAAGGGGTGACCTCTGGTGCGCTGATTGTTTTTATGGGAAAAAAGAACATCCCCCAACTGCCTATAATCCCCTCTAATGTACTTGTACAGAGTAATCATGTCCCCTCGCAAGCGCCTCTTTTCCAGAGAAAACAACCCCAACCTCGACAGTCTAACCTCATAGCTTAAATCTTCCATCCCCTTTACTTACCTTGTATTTCTTGTAAACCCACGCCGCAGGTAGTTGGATGGCTATAGCAATCTTCCAAGTAACCTTTATTTGCAATTAAGGTAATTGCCATTTTTAAAAGAGGTAATAGATCAGCAACTAAGTAATGTACCAATATATCAGTCTTTAGTGACAGTTTTAACTGAGGTCTGTAAAAGCCGAATTGAGACAAATAGGTACCAAGGGGTTTTTATTTTTAAATTATTTTTCCTTCTTTTTCTATAATAGTTTAAAGTACCGATTTTAATGGTTGAAATAAAGTTTGATTTTATTACGGGTGTGCCAATAAATTGTGTTCTTTAAAATAAAACAAAATAATTACTCATTCTTTTGTAAGAACTATGCAATTGCCCTTCTTTAATACATTCCTCTTTTTTATAAAACTAACGATGCAGTTGATTATATTAATGAGATCCCGGTCTCACATAGAGATGAAAGAGCGCATTTCAGATAAGCCATTTTGTGTGAGGTTTAAATTCCAGGTGTAGTGTAGCAGATCTCCCCGCACTGAATGCGGAATAATATTTTTGGTTCTGTGTTCCTTTTATGTAACCTAAGTGGTTAATGTGTGTGTTATTGTAAGCAAATACAGTACATGGGTTAAATATAATGTTTAGTACAAATGGTTAACGCCAGCTAAATACTTCATTCTCGTGCAACACTGAAGGGCCAATTTACTAAACAATTTTGAGATAATTTGTAGTTTTTCTAACTTATAGAACATTTCAGAATGTATGTGAAAAGTTTGTTAAAATTCCATGAGATTTTCATGGTTTTCGTTAAATTTCCACGAAAAAAACGTACTTTGCGCAAAGAATATGAACATTTCGGAATTCGTTAATGCTTTGGTTACACTTTCCTTTTCACCAGGTTTGATCTGTCGAGTGCCATTGAGTCCTATGGAGGCTTCCAAAGCCAGACATGGAAGGCATCAAAGCCAGAAAGGTTTTCGTGGCTTAACAAACTTTTCAGCATGAAAATATCATGACCAGGGTCGCTGCTGGCCAAATGGGTGCCCTAAGCTGAAATTTACTTTTGTGCCCCCTCCCCCAAATAAGTAAAATAATAAAAAAAAACCTACCATAGGGGCCCCACACACAGTGCCCCCAATTGTCCCCATAGACAATGCCCCCATATTAACTGCCCACAATAGCCCCCATAGATTGATTTAATTATCCGGGACAGCGGGATGCGCTATAAAAACTGGTGGGACAGTGTTGGGGGGTATGTTATAATATAGAAAAATGTTTTTTTTGGAGCAGCTGGGATGGTGCCCCCCTGGGAGTTGGTGCCCTATGCAGACTGAGTACTCTGCTTATAGAGAGCGATGGCCCTGATCATGACTATCGGAAAACACTATTCATACAAACAATAAAAGCATTTTCATGACATTGTAGAACTTCAGAAATTATTGTGGTTACTTCGAATTTTTACCATATCATGTTTAAAGCCCAGAAAAAAATCAGATCTTAGTGCCCTTAGGGGCACATTTATTAAATTAGTTTTTTTCTGGCCTTGAAAGTCATATGAACTCAGCACGGTATAAATTTGAATATAAATTCCATCATTGCTGTATTTATAAAATGTCATGATAATGCTTAAAACGTTTGTACGAAAATTTCAGGTTTACATTTGAAAATTCCGAATTTTTTAGTTGAAAGCATTGCTAAAACTCAAAAACTTCTAGTTTAAACAGACATTTGTTTCCATTAATCCTTTTTATTTTCCCAAACAGGAAGTGCTTAAACAGCCATTTTAGGAGCATTGGCACTCATTCTTGGAAAACAATAATGGGTGAAACTGAAAACAATGAGGGGATTAACTTCCCTTTGAAAGGTGTAAAATAGAAAATAATGATAGGGTTAACTTCCCCTTGAGGGGATTAAGTTCCCCTTGAAAGGTGTATAATAGAAAACAGTGAGGGGATTAACTTCCCCTTGAAAAGTGTAAAATAGAAAAAAATGAGGGGATAAAGTTTCCCTTTGAAGCTGGTGAAACTGAAAACAATGAGGGGATTTACTCATCCTTGAAGGACAGGCTGTCACTGACTATTCTATTCCTTTACTATTCTAAGCTTCCATAGGACTCAATGGTAATGACAGATCAAACCTGTTGAATTTTTATTTTACAAAAAAAAGTTAACGAAACATTAATAAATCACAAATTATTGGAGTTACTTTAAAAAAAAAAAAAAAACTCAAATTTTTCTGGGAATAATAATGAAAGAAATTGAGTTCTGGTTATAACCCACTTGTAAATCTCGAAATTATCTAGAAGAAAAAAAAAATCTGATTTTATCTCATAATTGCTTAGAAATTGTACCCCTTAGATCACATGCAACACTCGCTGTGCAGTCAGCAACTTATTGAGGTACAAACCAGAGAACACAAAGCCTGCTGAGAATTTACCTGATTAACCACAATGTAGTGGGGGGTGGAGAAAAGACAGTAAATGAGGGAGACAAGATTGTTACAGTCAAGAGCTTGTCCAAAGCAATAAAATCACCATTTGGGTGTAGATGCTGGGGAGGACAACTCTGAACTGGCATGTATGGAGCAGGCTCTTGGGGCACCCTTGGGGAAGTGTCTCTAATACAGATGGGGGGGAGAAGTGCTGGGAATAAAAAGCTTATTATAGTTATAGGGGATTCAGTTATTAGAAAGGTGGATAGGTTAATCTGTCACAAGGACATGCCGAACTGTATGTTGCTTGCCTGATTCTAGGGTTTGGCAAGTGGTGGAATGAATAGACAGATCATTGGGAGGGGCTGGGAAAGACCCAGTGTTCTTGGTTAGAGATGAGTGAATTTTTTCACCAGACATGAATTCACTGCAAAATTCAAAGAAGTTAATAAGTAAAAAAGAAAAACAGAAGCTGCATTTAATTCATATAAACAATACCAAATGTGGTAAAAGAGAGATTATGAGGGCAAAGATAAAAAATGAGGAGCACATTGCAGCAGAGGCTAAGACTAACCCCAAAAAGTTTTTTTTTTAAGTACAGTAGATAAAATAGTAAAAAAGATGAGGGTTGAGAGTGTGGCTCCATTAAATTATGCCAATAATATGGTTATTACAAATACAGAAAAGGCAAATGTGCTAAATCAATTCCTTCCTTTAGTGTATACAATATTGGAGTCAGAGTTCTGAGACCCACCCAATAGCTGCACTGTTGGCTCAGCTCATTCTAGTCAGTGGTTGACGCAGAATATGGTGCATAAAAGTTTACTCAGAATTTTGTGAACAAGGCATCAGGGCCAGATGGAATACATCCTTGGATACGGAAAGCTTAGTTCAGTTTTAGCTAGGCCTCTATTTCTGATTTTCTCAGACACACTTTCATTTGGTATGGTACCTATGGATTGGAGGAAAGCTGATGTAATTCCTATTATCAAAAAGGGATTAGGATCTCAGCCTGGCAATTATAGGCCAGTAAGCTTGACATCAGTGGTGGGCAAGTTATGAGAAGGGACAACATTCAAAATTATGTTCTGGAAAAAGCAGTTTTTTGGGGGGAACGGTATCAAATGCTTTGGCAAAATCCAAATAGATCACATATACTGCACCCCCACTGTGCAAATACTGCACCCCCACTGTCTGACTACTGCACCCAGACAAATTTGTCTGACATGAACTGTCCTTCATTAAGCCATGCTAATTACTGCTTTATGTAGGACAGGTCAGAGTCGTTATTTGCAGCAATGCAAATGGTTCTTAAGGGCGAGAGCCTTGAGTTAGTGGAATGTCATGCTGGGTGATGATGAGATTCTAGTAATACCTTTAAGAGTGAATTGATTGATTTCTTGAACAAACACAATCGTTAAGGCTGTTGTAAACTGAAGGTCTGCATTTGTATATATATTATACATATGTGTGTGCTGGAGATCATTTAGAAGAGCTGAACTTGTGGATTATTGTCAGAATATTATGTAACTACAAACATACAGTATATTATAACGTGTTACTGTTCAACAACTTACCTGCCATTGCTTAAAGTACATGTGTAGGCTCTCTGCTGATTTAGGGGAACGTGTCATTGTGCCGTACAGTTCATGGAGAGTGTGAGCCATTGTGTAAACTGCAGTGTAAACCCCATAAGCTATTCTGTAATTAAATGTTTCATAGAATTCCAGAACTGTATCATCAAATGTTTCATTCCCGGTACATTTTGGAAACGGGATGTTGTTTATCTCTGAAACGGTGCAATGAAATATTTTTCTCGACATTTCTGTAAATAAATCATCCCGTTGATATGTATATGGATTCAATGAATAGAAAAACTGCTTAAAACCAGGAATCTCCCCTTGTTGGAAGGAAAGTGCCAAAGTGCCGTTGAAACTTTTAAATACATCAAAATATTGTAGCTCATCAATATGGGAGACAGATGAGGAGGCAATCCATATTTTTTTATGAACGGTATTAGGATCAAATATATCATTTATATGGATAATATACTGTAAACCAAGAAAAAGTATGATCACCTTAGCCGTGCTTCTGTAGATTGTTTCTCTGATTTTCCCCATATTTGTCAGATCGGTTTTTACTCTATCTATAAGTCTAATGAGGAAGGCCAAACAGACACCATCTTTGCTCATTGCTTTTTCCAGCCTTTCCCTTGCCCTGTTCCCAGTGTCATCATTTGATACAATAAGCCCAACCCATTTCCAGCCAAAATGCCTAATCAGGCTCATTATAGCATCAATTTCAGATAACTCATTGGGGTTCATTTGGTAGAAAGACGGAAACTCTAGTCTGTTATTAAATATGGAATCAGCAGAGCCGTAACTGATCTGTAGATAAAAGAAAAATATCCATTTTTTCTAGTAAAGCTCAAATAAGAGCCAGATGTGGGATTCAATTCCCAGCCCTTTAAAAGTCTTTATTGCGGAGGTGCTAAGTTTCGGGGCAAAATAACCCCTTTATCAAGCTTTATTTTGCCCCGAAACGTTGCACCTCTGCAATAAAGACTTTTAAAGGGCTTGTCCCATTTTGCAGCTCTGAGTGCCAGTGCTTTTTTGTTGCTATTGTGTTTTGGGAGGGTGCCAATCCCATTATGGATTTGCCTAGTGCAGTCCCATTAAGGGTATAAGTGGATATTTTTACATCCCAGGTGCATAACTTTACATTTATCAACATAACACATATAGGGGCTGATTCACTTAAGGCCGAAAAAACTCACTTCTTATATTTTAAGAATTAATGATCAAAAAGGAGCGATTTTATTGTCATTAATTATCTTGCGATGACATATTTGTAAGCAATATTTTAAATCAAGCAATATATTTATGCGTTATTTTGTAGCACGCAATATTAGCGCTCGCTATTACGCACGTAAATGTTATGTGACATATACCATGGAGACTACGTGACTGGTGTCATTGGTGTTTTTGATTCTGACAGAAATGTCACCAAAGGCAGGTCCAATGACCTTAATAGAAGTGTATTGTCCCTTGCAGAGAAGCTCATTATTAATGGAATACAGATTTATCATTAGCAGCTATCAGAAGCAGGGCAGACAATCGTCACTTTGTAGCATTGCAGGTAATATTGTTACTAAGCTTGGAGGAGACGTGGGTTTGTGTCAGGCTTGTACAATGGCATGAGAGGGAATTGTGTCTGTGTATATTGCAGGTGTTTAAATGAGAGAAGTGCAGTGTATTGCTAATAAGATAGGTGTGTTATTGTACATGTGTGTCTTGTGGGTTAGGTGCAGTCAGTTAAGTTTGTACTTATGGGCAGTCAATCTTTCAGCCATTTTTTTTGGCCTTGAGTGTGTATGGCTAAAGATTGTATCTTTTTTGCTCATTTTGAATGAATGTCCACAAATACATTTTTAACATGAACTTTGTAATGTCCAAAAATAACAGAATAACATTATTCTCCATCAACTTGTATGTTTCATGTCATGATGAACATCACTGAAAACATTGAAAAAAATATATCCCTTTTTTAGATCAACGTCCAAAGGGTCATTGGGTTGGAAAGTCAGCAAGACAGCTTCACGGAGAACCCCAACAATCTCCTGAAATGGAAAAGAGAAGGTTTATTGTTGATGATAATGCAAGACAGTGTCCTGATAATGTAAGTGTTTATGCTGTATTTTCTGCTGATGCCAATGAGGCTGGTAATGATAATAATGCTAACCCCTCTGAATGGCCACAACAAGCACTTCATAAACGTGAGGTCAAATCCACAAATACTACTGTTACCCCACAAATACTTGACCATGAAAAAAATCCTTTCCATAACACTCTTATCAATTATCAAAAATCTCTCATGAAAAAAATGCAAGTTGTTCATCTTGATCTGTGTATTGCCCCAACATGTTACTACAAGAGTCAGAGACGACAAGCCCCATACGAGGCAGCTCTGTTACAGATGCACTTAAAGGTCAAGGAACAAGATATTTCTTTGTTGGAAAAACAAAATGCCATTTTAGATAACGTAAGTAATTGTCAACAGGACTTGAACAAAAAGTTGCTAAGTGTTATAGATAGCAGTTGAGTAGCGCCAACACGCTCTTGTAGGAAAGATAGTGCAGATAGTTCAGCAAGCACTTCTTCAAGTACAACTCGCCACCTTCACACAAAAAAAATTTGCCATGTTTTGTTGATATGCTGAGGGGCAGAAGCATTTAATTAGAGTTCCTCACTGTAAATTTGCAAGAAAAGAGTTATTTTTGTATTTTTTACAAACATTTTGTTTTTATATTTTTCATGGCAAAATTTGGTATTAACCAATATTGTTATGAGACATTAGTCCCATGTGATTATAGTGTTATGTAATTAAACATTTCTGTTTTTACTATTTGTTATGGGGGGGGACTCGCCCGCTCCAAGGGACATGAGCCTTAAGTGCTTAGTGAATCATACTGTGGTTGCTGTGAATGCACAAATGTTGCATATTGCCACTCACTACTGCTGAGCTCAATAAAATAAATGAGCATTTTTTTAAGTGCAACTATGTCGACTGGAAATAAAAAGAGTATTGTTTCATATGTTGTTTTGTGTTTTTTTATTCTAGTAAAGATTGTCGGTACTTACACGCAGTGTAATTGTATGCGATTTCTCCCCGTACTTGATTGCCTCTGTTATCTGCACTTTGTACATGATGTATAGGATGAATTGGCTCATCCAGGTCATCAGCCACAAACACAGGTAAGCCATCACACTTTACTGGGGTTGTACATCAGGCTTCCTTCTGACTTGTCCAGATATCTGAAACAGCTTTTCAGAACCCCAAAAGTTTGCTCAATTACAGACCGCGCTCTCACATGTGCTTCCTTAAAAGTAGATTCAGCCCTTGTACGTGGCCTGGGTATGGGAGTCATTAGCCAGCGATAACACAGGTAGCCAGCATCTCCTGAATAAAATAAGATGAAATAAGTTGATGAATTCAAATAAGCTGCTTCCAGTCTCCCACTGTAAAAAGAGGGCCCGCTTGCAATTGCAAACTATGCTTATGGCAGGAAGGCCCTGGTTTCACAGTGGGAGTCAGAAAGCAAATCTAAGAAACTTCTGATAGACATGACACAAATACTTACCTAAAAGTCATGCATGAGGCATTTTTCCAGTTAGAAAATCAGCATATAGTCCGGACTGCTTCAAAATGTAAGAATCATGTGAGGAGCCTGGAAATCCTAACACAATACTCATGATATTCATGTTACGGTCACAGACAATTCGGATATTGAGAGAATGGTAACTTTTGCGATTCCAGAAAATATGCTCTTTGTCTAGTGGTGGATTAAATGCCACATGGGTGCAATCTATGGAACCTAACACATTGGGGATGCCACTGACACAATAGAACTGTCTTTTGATGGTGTTCCACTCATTTCTATTGATGGGAAACTTTATATAATTGCCAGACACTGAACGTATTGCTTCCAGGTCCTGCACAAGGCACCGTGAAAATGTGGGCTGTGACACTCCCCCATAGATCCCTCCAACTTTCTGAAATCTTCCTGTGCCGAAAAAATGAAGGGAGCACAGAAGTTTGCCAATGCCAGGAACAGCGTGGCTTCTGCGTGTTAGTGGCTGCGGGTAAGGCTCCAGTACCACATACAGGCTATAGATTGCTGGGGGTTTGTGGCTGCGGGTAAGGCCCCAGTACCCCATACAGGCTATAGATTGCTGCTCTATTTAACCTATAGCGCCTCACTATTTCCCCCTCTGATATTCCCTCTAGAGTTGATCTTTCCCTAAAAACTGTAGGATGCATCACTCTAGGGCGATCACATACTTGATTCTCTTCGTCCCAATCCAACAAAAATGCGGCTGCAAACTCCATGTTGTCTTCACAAACGCAAACTCCTACTAGGTGTTAATATTAGCACAAATGATGGCGATATTTTATGCTTTTAACGCTTCAACTATGTCTGTGAATTATGCGTTAGTATTATTTCTATTAGATAATTACTGCAATGCAATGGACATAGCGCTTTGCAATAATTGAGATCTTTGCGCATGCAATATGAGTAGTAACGCATGTGAAATTACTTTGATCAATCGGTACTTAATGAACAAACACTTAACTATGCGTTAAGTGTTAACAACCTTTTGTGAATCAGCCCCATAATGTTTAACACTATCTCTATCTAGTTGATGTGAGTGTGGGCACTGGATGTCCTGACCCCCCTTCCCCAACTTATACACAAAAACTGAAGTAAGGAAATCACTAATGAGTTTGAATTTACTAGCAGTCTATGGAATATGTTATTTCAGCACAGACCTGAGGGTACCTGTAGATCCCTGCGAGCCGAGCGATGGACAGAGATGATTCTAAAGACAAGTCTCCTATGAACCCCACAACCTTCCTGTTATTCCAGCAGCTGTAATTTGGGATTGGTTGTTCTGTTCCAGACAGGATGCCAAAAGCGCTTCCAATAGACTTCACGCCTGAGGCACAGGAGTCATAGATCCGATAGCCCAAAGTCACATTAGGCAGTATCTCCGGGTCCTTATTGATCTCTCCAATTGTATAAATGAGAACCAGTAGGTGGCGATAGTGTCTGAATGAGAATCTGTGAAAATATGACATCTTATTATTGGTGGCACATATGGGAAAGTTGGGATCAAGTACAGGTACTGTTTTATTATTACAGAGAAAAGGGAATCATTTAACCATTAAATAACCCCAATAGGGCTGTTCTGCCCATAATAAGGGGTAATTATATCTTAGTTGGGATCAAGTACAAGTACTGTTTTATTATTACAGAGAAAAGGGAATCATTTAACCATTAAATAAACCCAATAGGATTGTTCTGCCCCCAATAAGGGGTAATTATATCTTAGTTGGGATCAAGTACAGGTACTGTTTTATTATTACAGAGAAAAAGGAAATCATTTAACCATTAAATAAACCCAATAGGGCTGTTCTGCCCCAATAAGGGGTAATTATATCTTAGTTGGGATCAAGTACAGGTACTGTTTTATTATTACAGAGAAAAGGGAATCATTTAACCATTAAATAAACCCAATAGGGCTGTTCTGCCCCCAATAAGGGGTAATTATATCTTAGTTGGGATCAAGTACAGGTACTGTTTTATTATTACAGAGAAAAGGGAATAATTTAACCATTAAATAAACCCAATAGGGCTGTTCTGCCCCAATAAGGGGTAATTATATCTTTGTTGGGATCAAGTACAGGTACTGTTTTATTATTACAGAGAAAAGGGAATCATTTAACCATTAAATAAACCCAATAGGGCTGTTCTGCCCCCAATAAGGGGTAATTATATCTTAGTTGGGATCAAGTACAGGTACTGTTTTATTATTACAGAGAAAAGGGAATCATTTAACCATTAAATAAACCCAATAGGGCTGTTCTGCCCCAATAAGGGGTAATTATATCTTAGTTGGGATCAAGTACAGGTACTGTTTTATTATTACAGAGAAAAGGGAATAATTTAACCATTAAATAACCCCAATAGGGCTGTTCTGCCCCAATAAGGGGTAATTATATCTTAGTTGGGATCAAGTACAGGTACTGTTTTATTATTACAGAGAAAAGGGAATCATTTAACCATTAAATAAACCCAATAGGGCTGTTCTGCCCCAATAAGGGGTAATTATATCTTAGTTGGGATCAAGTACAGGTACTGTTTTATTATTACAGAGAAAAGGGAATCATTTAACCATTAAATAAACCCAATAGGGCTGTTCTGCCCCAATAAGGGGTAATTATATCTTTGTTGGGATCAAGTTCAGGTACTGTTTTATTATTACAGAGAAAAGGGAATCATTTAACCATTAAATAAACCCAATAGGGCTGTTCTGCCCCAATAAGGGGTAATTATATCTTTGTTGGGATCAAGTACAGGTACTGTTTTATTATTACAGAGAAAAGGGAATCATTTAACCATTAAATAAACCCAATAGGGCTGTTCTGCCCCAATAAGGGATAATTATATCTTAGTTGGGATCAAGTACAGGTACTGTTTTATTATTACAGAGGAAAGGGAATCATTTAACCATTAAATAACCCCAATAGGGCTGTTCTGCCCCCAATAAGGGGTAATTATATCTTAGTTGGGATCAAGTACAGGTACTGTTTTATTATTACAGAGAAAAGGGAATCATTTAACCATGAAATAAACCCAATAGGGCTGTTCTGCCCCCAATAAGGGGTAATTATATCTTAGTTGGGATCAAGTACAGGTACTGTTTTATTACTACAGAGAAAAAGGAAATCTGTTTTAAAATTCTGAATTATTTGATTAAAATGGAGTCTATGGGAGATGGCCTTTCCGTAATTTGGTGCTTTCTGGATAACAGATTTCCGGATAAGGGATCCCATACCTGTATAACAATAATTTAAATATATCAGTGTCCTGACCTTCTATTGCTGAATATGCAATTTCCAATTCTTAAATCCCACCCTCTACATCAGGGGCCTCCAACCTTTCTTACTCGTGAGCCACAGTCAAATGTAAAAAGACTTGGGGAGCAACACAAGCACCATAAAAGTTCATGGAGGAGCCAAATAAGGGCTGTGATTGGCTATTAGGCAGCCTCTATGCACCCTATCAGCTTACAGGGGCTTTATTTGGTAGTAAATCTTGTTTTTATTCAACCAAAACTTGCCCCCAAGTCAGGGATTCAAAAATAACTCCCTGGTTTGGGGGCACTGAGAGCAACATCCAAGGGGTTGGGGAGCAACATGTTCCCCCCGAGCCACTGGTTGGGGGTCACTGCTCTACAGTGATTCTGAAACAAAAACTCTGAAGGTGCAGAAAATGTGGGGAAGCTTTGTCCAAGAGCAAAAGAACTGTTGGATCATTATTACATTGGCATAATTGTGTAGTAACCCATGATAACCAATAAAATACCTACTTTTAACATTTTAGATTCTTAAATGCTAGAGAGAATGCCTTAGCCTAGGCAAGCTGTTTGGCATCTCCTACCCCTGCTTGTTAGGGCCAAAAGCAAGCACAATCACAAAGCAGATATAACCCTACCCACACACCTTCTGGCACTGACAGTGTTACACTCCATGTGTGGTGCTTACCTAATGGACAAACCTGGATCACTCTACAGTTGTATTGGGAGAGACTGGGTACCTGGTACTTATTAGCGCAGTGCCACCTAGTGGTTTCTGGGAGTGCACCTACGGGAGCCCCACTAGGAACAATAATAATACACACACAGTACCTGATAAATGAAATAACTTTTTCTCTGAAATAAAAGGGGAAACTAATACACATAACGCTCCTATCTAAGGGCCTCACTTACTAACTTTGCCCCTACATGCCACATACTGAGGTGAACCTATATATATTGTGTACCAAACTGTTCAGTGGACCCCTGGTGTTCATATTTAGGGGGTTTTATCTTGGTACCTAATGCTATGTGGGAGATAAGATGCTGCAAACTGGAAGCTTTGAGGGGATTTTTGGAAATGTCATCAAAATCGCCAAATTTAGGAAAGCTTTGAAGCTTGGTACTTTGGAGTAGAGAGACACAGGTACCCATTTTAGATTCGGGGGAATGTGTACTTTCCAAAAATATATGACTTTCTGGGGTGAGCGTACTTTTTACTACCTTTATCCCACATATAATGATGTAAATGTGTTGATTTTGCAGAAGCTGAAATGACAGAAATGACAGTACATATGGGGGTATGTTCCCATTGGGGCCCCTACATGCCACATACTTAGCTAAACCTATACATATTGGGTATCAAACTGTTCAGTGGACCCCTGGGGTTCATATTTAGGGGGTTTTATTTGGTAACTTTATGGCCTGTAGGAGATAAGATACTATAGACTGGAAGCTTTGAAGCGATTTTTCAAAAAATTCACACATTTTGATAAAAACCAATAACTTTAGGAAAGCATTGCAACTTGGTAGTTTGGAGCAGACAGACAGTTTTGCCTATTCTGGATTCCCCAGAATCTGTTCTTTCCAAAAATGTATACTTTTATGGGATAAACCTTCTGTTAGTGGAAGTTTTGGAAAATGTGATTTTTTTCATTTTTTAGACATTTAGAAGCCTATATCTTGTTACAGAATTGGAATTGCTTAGGTTGTCCTGAAAAAAACAATATATAGTTTTCTTGGGTAAACTAAAAGTCCCCCCAAGGAAAAGCCCCTAAAGTGAAACTGTCTGGCAATATACGTTCCGCTTTGACCAAAATGGCTGGCAGTAAAAGGGTTAAATGTTGTTTTATTACTGCAGCAGCCTGTTTACCTTTAGCTATAGCAATTTCATGCTTTAAGCAGTTTTTGCAGTGTGTGGAACATATTACCATACATTTGTAATGAATACAGGCAGAGCACATGTATATAAATGGCTGCTGTTAAAAAAACACTGTATGACTTAATCTTCACACTGTCACCTGATTGTTGTGATTTGCCTGTTGTACGGTGCTGAGATTGTTATATGGTGGGTTGGTGGCCTTGTGAGGTCTCCCTACTGTTTTACAGGTCCCCAGACAGGGGCACATCAATAAAATGTTATAAAGTTACAGTATCTCTGCCTGATGTGTACAAGCATTTTGCCTCCTGCTGTGACTGTCCCTATGCCGGCTGAGTGTGGGGACCAGGTGGGTCGATGTGACAGAAAGGTGGGTTACACTTACATGAAACACTTTCTGTGTTCCTCCACTAGCATTTGAGGAGGGAAATTGATGCGCACATCATTTATCTGGAGAATTCCCCCAACGATCAAGTCCCCATCGCTAAAGTAGTTCATCTTGATGCTTTTGCTCAGCCGGCACCCAGAGCTGGGACTGGGCATTTCAGCTGCAGAAGGGAGTACCTGGAACATCAGAACCACTAAGAGAACCTTGAGTCTGGCTGGAAACAGAACCTCCATTGATCCACTGAACAGAGCAAAGAGATGATGTAGGTTCCTGAGCTGATGGGGGCAGAGAGGAGACATCCTTGTGCCAGTAACAGAGCAGCCAGAGTCTATATCCCTAGCAATGTTCCCTTAGTTATATATCTTCCCTGAACTGCAATCTATGAGCAGCTGCAGCCACTGACATATTTTAGCAGCACAGTTATAGAGTTTCCTAAATCAGCCATAATAGCCGGTGTCCTGCTCTTCCCAATACAGCAGCAGCCTTGGGATTTATGGACTTTGCTTAGAACTTCCCTCTTCTTTCCATTCATGGAGCTGAAGCTGTTGTTTTGGCCTTTTTTGGTTTAGGAGCCTCTTTAGCTCACAACAAAGTTTGAAACATTTGAAAATATTACTGTAAACCATTCTGTTATACTTTATGAATGTATGAATGTACAGAGATTACGTGCTATGTGGTAAGAGCCCCATTAGGAAGAGGTCCCTGCTCTACAGAGCTTACAGTCCAAGTAGGTGGATAAAATACAGGCATAAATTAGTGGCCCAAAGTGTACAAATGTTTGCTCATTGGCCTTTATGTGCCACGACTGAATTAGACTAGATCACTTTCTGGCGCTACTGAAGGTCTTTTTGAAGACAGTGAGAGAGTGTTCCCTACAGAGGGATTTTGGGATGGAATTCAAGAGATTAGGAGCAACAAGATAGAAAGGCTTAGCCAAGGCATATCAGTGGGTGTGGATGGTTAAAAAAAGAGGGTCTAAGAGAATTTTAGCAGGTGAAAGGCAGATTGCAGGGGAGAGACGTGGGAGTCTGGGAGAGATTTCAATAGTCGAAATGGAATAGAATATGAGCATAGATTAGTGTTTATCAGTTACTAAAGAAGGGGCAAAAATGTGAAGAGAAAATTTTAGGTTTTGCAGTGGTATTAATAGGATTTGAGAAGAATAGTCATTGGTCAAAGGAAGCCCCCAGACAGCCTAATTAACAGGGTTAGTGGCCATGCGTTCCTCTGCTGGAATATAAGGAAGGAAACTGATGAGCAGATCATGTATCTGGAGAATTCCACCAATGAAAGTCCCCATTAGTGATGGGCGATTTTTTTTTCGCCAGTGATGGATTTGCAGCGAATTTCTACATTTCACCATTGGCGAATTGTTTTGAAAAAATGTGTTGCGTATCTAAAAAAGTTGTGGTTGCATCAAAATAGGCATGGCCCCATCAAAAAGGGCATGGCCATGCTATCAACAGGAAAGAGAGGAGGAGGACAGCTAGGTTTGGGTGAGGTGACCATAAGCTCTGTTCTTTCTAGGTTCAGTTTGAGGTGGCATTGGTACTTTTTTGGTAAATATGTATTCAACCTAATCCCAACCCTCAAGTGACTATTGTGTTGGCTTTTGGATGTATGGTAACTAACAAATAGACATTCATTCCAATATTTACCGTAAATGTTCTTCAAGCTAGTCTTCCAGTCACAACACTGGGCCACCTTAGAAGGAGCCAGAAGTTCAATTAGGGTTTTATGTTTTTTTTTACATGAATGGTTGTAAATTATTTTTATATCCTCTTAAGACTAATGTCCCATTGAGAGATTTATTTACCCACGATAGATGTTTGCTACCAAGGGCAACTAATCCATCTGAAATGCCTTTCCACTGGCAAAAAAGAGATTTGTGGGTGGAAAGGCCTACGCATCACTTTGGCTTTTAGAAGTTGCGCAAAGTTGCCTGAAGGAGGAAAATTCATGCCACTTTAGAAAACCAAAGTGATGCATAGGCCTTTCCACCACCAATTCCCTTTGTTGCTGGTTGAAAGGCACTTCGGAGAGATTAGTCACCTGCGGTAGCAGAGATCTATCATGGGTGACTAAATCTCTCCGTGGGTCATTAACCTAAAAATAAAACCCACTCATTTTTACTTTTCTGGGTCAAAACCCACGATCACTTCACCAATGGCTGCTGCTGGGATGTTGGACTTGAGGGGCCCGTTAGACTAAGGCAGCAATATAAACATTGTCTACAGAATATTGAATCTTTGTCCCTGAGCCTGACATTATAGTTACTGCAGATTTAAACAAATCTGCCCCAATGTGACAGCTCTGGACAAATAATTGTAATTGTAATATTGTTTAATGTATTTGTGCCAATGTTGGGTATCTAGGATGCAGCACAGAGATTAGTCAGGAGACAGATAGAGAACACAATAATAATTGCACCAAAATGTGTGACCTACAGATGGAGCCGATCTCAATGATGCACTCATGAAAGGTCTTCAGTGCACATTGGGGCTCATTTATCAATGCATCGCAGCACACAAACCGACGCAATTATGGTTATGCGCCATTTTGTGGGCACAGGCAATTGCATATGCATTACATTGTGTCGGTTCATTTATTTTTCCGCCAGTTCTTTTTATGCGCATGTCACAAATACTGGGCAATAATGTCGCAAACAACTACATGTTTTTTGGAGGTGTGGCTAGGGGCATGTTTTAAGTGCCCAATTTTTTGCGAGAGTGCGTCCTTTGCGCCTATATATGTGCTATTTGCGCGTATATAGGGGAATATTTGCGCAGGCACGGCTGCATTGAAATCTTTACGCCTGTTCATTTGTGGCGTATTTCTGACTGCGCACTCTTCAACATTTGCGCCAGTATATTCGCAGATTTGCGCTACAATAAACTAATTTAGGTATGTCATTAATAAAACCATGTTAATTTATGATATGTTGATTGGCATTATTAGAAAAATATAATTGTTAATTTGTTTACAATGTTTTAATAACATTTGCCCTTTTTTTCCCCCCTGTTTCCCTTGTTAATGTGATGGAGCCTTTCATATCTTTTTTCCATTTAAACACCAACTGACTGGGTTGGTAAGTTAGGAAGCAGGTAGTTGGTACGGGTTTATTAGAGCATCAGCTTGCGCCATCTATGCACATAATTTATGACAAGTTTTGCCTCTGCGACTATTATAGCGCTGTGATGCGTTGGTAAATGAGCCCCATTGTGTCAGAATCTAAAGCCTCACCCGGCCTATTTCCCATACACGAGGGCTCATTGATGAAAGGCAGGGAGCAATAGTGTAAAAAATAGCAGCCTACCCTACGTTTTGTATCCACCTTTGTTCCATGGTTAAGCATACTCGTTACGTTATGTTGATAATATTTTTCACAAATAATATTTTTCCAGTACAATTGGGGTCACAACTTCCACTTACAAAAGGTAAAATAAATTATTATACAGGAGCCCCTGATAGGTCTCAAACATATTGCTTGATAGCCAATTCACAGGGCAAAGTGGAGATGTAAATCTTTTTTTTACCAAACAATCTTTCTCTTTTTTTTATTATTATGTTGATTTTAAAAACACAAAGGTGTTAACTTGGTTTGTGTGGGCGTCTAATGGAGAGGTCTAATTTCTCTTTTTATGGGCGTAGTTTAAGCTGACCCTGTTTTAATAATTTGTAAACAATTTTCATTCTCCTTGACACTTTTTCTTACTAATGTTTTCCCTCCAAGGTCCCTGAGGTTTGCTGTTTTGTAGGGTAACTATAGCCTTCATATAAGTAGTAGCCTTCATGTAAGTAGTAGGCAAGGTCAAATTTGAGACCACAGCCACTAGGTACCTGCCTTTCCATTTATTCTGACTCCAATTGCTGTGATAGTGGCTGAGTTTCCCCTGAGACCCCTTTCCCTGAGCCTGTATGGAGCTGGGCACAACCACTGTGGGCAATCTGTGCCAGATATCAGAACTCACCAGGCACTTGGAATCCACGAAGGTTCTTTATTTGTTGTGGGCGAACAAATGTTTGGGTGGAAATACAAATGTTGTAGTGGGTGAACAAATGCCAGAGGTCGAAAAGAATATTGCTTTCCTAACCTCTACAGTATCTCCTCACACATAGAAAGCAGGAACAGGAAAGGGATGATGGGAGGAACTGACCTCACATAAAAGGGAGGGGAATGGGAGGGTCTACAGACCTAAAAATAAACAACTTGCAATATGACATTGGTCACTAGGTGGCAGTATAACAATGGATTTGCATAGAAACCTTTATTTGTAAACATAATACACAACTATTAACTGCTGGGCAGCACACCTTTGCTTTGTGGTATCCCAAAGTTTATTCAAAATTGAGACAGTAAAGTAAATTTCTTGGGATATCTCCGCTTCTTACAATGTTTCCTTTTTTCTCTGCATATTAAATCAAGGTGAATTGTATAAGCTGGCCCCCCTTAGCCCATAACAAGGTTACAGATATATAGAAACATTGGGGTAACAGTCACCCTGCTATAGTTCCAGGGGTACCCAGGGCACAAATAAGCACTCACCCCAAATCCCCCCCTAACTGGCCTTCAGGCTGGGCCCCCTTAGCCCATAACAAGGTTACAGATATATAGAAACATTGGGGTAACAGTCACCCCGCTATAGTTCCAGGGGTACCCCAGGGCACAAATAAGCACTCACCCCAAATCCCCCCCTAACTGGCCTTCAGGCTGGGCCCCCCTTAGCCCATAACAAGGTTACAGATATATAGAAACATTGGGGTAACAGTCACCCCGCTATAGTTCCAGGGGTACCCAGGGCACAAATAAGCACTCACCCCAAATCCCCCCCTAACTGGCCTTCAGGCTGGGCCCACTTAGCTCATAACAAGGTTACAGATATATAGAAACATTGGGGTAACAGTCACCCTGCTATAGTCCCAGGGGTACCCAGGGCACAAATAAGCACTCACCCCAAATCCCCCCTAACTGGCCTTCAGGCTGGGCCCCCTTAGCCCATAACAAGGTTACAGACATATAGAAACATTGGGGTAACAGTCACCCTGCTATAGTTCCAGGGGTACCCAGGGCACAAATACGCACCCCAAATCCCCCACTAACTGGCCTTCAGGCTGGGCCCCCTTAGCCCATAACAAGGTTACAGATATATAGAAACATTGGGGTAACAGTCACCCCGCTATAGTTCCAGGGGTACCCAAGGCACAAATAAGCACTCACCCCAAATCACCCCTAACTGGCCTTCAGGCTGGGCCCCCTTAGCCCATAACAAGGTTACAGATATATAGAAACATTGGGGTAACAGTCACCTCGCTATAGTTCCAGGGGTACCCAGGGCACAAATAAGCACTCACCACAAATCCCCCCCTAACTGGCCTTCAGGTTGGGCCCCCTTAGCCCATAACAAGGTTACAGATATATAGAAACATTGGGGTAACAGTCACCCTGCTATAGTTCCAGGGATACCCAAGGCACAAATAAGCACTCACCCCAAATCCCCCCTAACTGGCCTTCAGGCTGGGCCCCCTTAGCCCATAACAAGGTTACAGATATATAGAAACATTGGGGTAACAGTCACCCCGCTATAGTTCCAGGGGTACCCAGGGCACAAATAAGCACTCACCCCAAATCCCCCCTAACTGCCTTCAGGCTGGGCCCCCTTAGCTCATAACAGGGTTACAGATATATAGAAACTTGGAGTAACAGTCACCCTGCTATAGTTCCAGGGGTACCCAGGGCACAAATAAGCACTCACCCCAAATCCCCCCTAACTGGCCTTCAGGCTGGGCCCCCTTAGCCCATAACAAGGTTACAGATATATAGAAACATTGGGGTAACAGTCACCCTGCTATAGTTCCAGGGGTACCCAGGGCACAAATAAGCACCCCAAATCCCCCCCTAACTGGCCTTCAGGCTGGGCCCCCTTAGCCCATAACAAGGTTACAGATATATATAAACATTGGGGTAACAGTCACCCCGCTATAGTTCCAGGGGTACCCAGGGCACAAATAAGCACTCACCCCAAATCCCCCCCTAACTGGCCTTCAGGCTGGGCCCCCTTAGCCCATAAGAAGGTTACAGATATATAGAAACATTGGGGTAACAGTCACCCTGCTATAGTTCCAGGGGTACCCAGGGCACAAATAAGCACTCACCCCAAATCCCCACTAACTGGCCTTCAGGCTGGGCCCCCTTAGCCCATAACAAGGTTACAGATATATAGAAACATTGGGGTAACAGTCACCCCGCTATAGTTCCAGGGGTACCCAGGGCACAAATAAGCACTCACCCCAAATCCCCCCTAACTGGCCTTCAGGCTGGGCCCCCTTAGCCCATAACAAGGTTACAGATATATAGAAACATTGGGGTAACAGTCACCCTGCTATAGTTCCAGGGGTACCCAGGGCACAAATAAGCACCCCAAATCCCCCCTAACTGGCCTTCAGGCTGGGCCCCCTTAGCCCATAACAATGTTACAGATATATAGAAACATTGGGGTAACAGTCACCCTGCTATAGTTCCAGGGGTACCCAGGGCACAAATAAGCACTCACCCCAAATCCCCCCTAACTGGCCTTCAGGCTGGGCCCCCTTAGCCCATAACAAGGTTACAGATATATAGAAACATTGGGGTAACAGTCACCCTGCTATAGTTCCAGGGGTACCCAGGGCACAAATAAGCACTCACCCCAAATCCCCACCTAACTGGCCTTCAGGCTGGGCCCCCTTAGCCCATAACAAGGTTACAGATATATAGAAACATTGCAGTAACAGTCACCCCGCTATAGTTCCAGGGGTACCCAGGGCACAAATAAGCACTCACCCCAAATTCCCCCCTAACTGGCCTTCAGGCTGGGCCTCCTTAGCCCATAACAAGGTTACAGATATATAGAAACATTGCGGTAACAGTCACCCCGCTATAGTTCCAGGGGTACCCAGGGCACAAATACGCACTCACCCCAAATCCCCCCTAACTGGCCTTCAGGCTGGGCCCCCTTAGCCCATAACAAGGTTACAGATATATAGAAACATTGGGGTAACAGTCACCCTGCTATAGTTCCAGGGGTACCCAGGGCACAAATAAGCACTCACCCCAAATCCCCCCTAACTGGCCTTCAGGCTGGGCCCCCTTAGCCCATAACAAGGTTACAGATATATAGAAACATTGGGGTAACAGTCACCCTGCTATAGTTCCAGGGTACCCAGGGCACAAATAAGCACTCACCCCAAATCCCCCCCTAACTGGCCTTCAGGCTGGGCCCCCTTAGCCCATAACAAGGTTACAGATATATAGAAACATTGGGGTAACAGTCACCCCGCTATAGTTCCAGGGGTACCCAGGGCACAAATAAGCACTCACCCCAAATCCCCCCCTAACTGGCCTTCAGGCTGGGCCCCCTTAGCCCATAACAAGGTTACAGATATATAGAAACATTGGGGTAACAGTCACCCCGCTATAGTTCCAGGGGTACCCAGGGCACAAATAAGCACTCACCCCAAATCCCCCCTAACTGGCCTTCAGGCTGGGCCCCCTTAGCCCATAACAAGGTTACAGATATATAGAAACATTGGGGTAACAGTCACCCCGCTATAGTTCCAGGGGTACCCAGGGCACAAATAAGCACTCACCCCAAATCCCCCCCTAACTGGCCTTCAGGCTGGGCCCACTTAGCTCATAACAAGGTTACAGATATATAGAAACATTGGGGTAACAGTCACCCTGCTATAGTCCCAGGGGTACCCAGGGCACAAATAAGCACTCACCCCAAATCCCCCCTAACTGGCCTTCAGGCTGGGCCCCCTTAGCCCATAACAAGGTTACAGACATATAGAAACATTGGGGTAACAGTCACCCTGCTATAGTTCCAGGGGTACCCAGGGCACAAATACGCACCCCAAATCCCCCACTAACTGGCCTTCAGGCTGGGCCCCCTTAGCCCATAACAAGGTTACAGATATATAGAAACATTGGGGTAACAGTCACCCCGCTATAGTTCCAGGGGTACCCAAGGCACAAATAAGCACTCACCCCAAATCACCCCTAACTGGCCTTCAGGCTGGGCCCCCTTAGCCCATAACAAGGTTACAGATATATAGAAACATTGGGGTAACAGTCACCTCGCTATAGTTCCAGGGGTACCCAGGGCACAAATAAGCACTCACCACAAATCCCCCCCTAACTGGCCTTCAGGTTGGGCCCCCTTAGCCCATAACAAGGTTACAGATATATAGAAACATTGGGGTAACAGTCACCCTGCTATAGTTCCAGGGATACCCAAGGCACAAATAAGCACTCACCCCAAATCCCCCCTAACTGGCCTTCAGGCTGGGCCCCCTTAGCCCATAACAAGGTTACAGATATATAGAAACATTGGGGTAACAGTCACCCCGCTATAGTTCCAGGGTACCCAGGGCACAAATAAGCACTCACCCCAAATCCCCCCTAACTGCCTTCAGGCTGGGCCCCCTTAGCTCATAACAGGGTTACAGATATATAGAAACATTGGAGTAACAGTCACCCTGCTATAGTTCCAGGGGTACCCAGGCACAAATAAGCACTCACCCCAAATCCCCCCTAACTGGCCTTCAGGCTGGGCCCCCTTAGCCCATAACAAGGTTACAGATATATAGAAACATTGGGGTAACAGTCACCCTGCTATAGTTCCAGGGGTACCCAGGGCACAATAAGCACCCCAAATCCCCCCCTAACTGGCCTTCAGGCTGGGCCCCCTTAGCCCATAACAAGGTTACAGATATATATAAACATTGGGGTAACAGTCACCCCGCTATAGTTCCAGGGGTACCCAGGGCACAAATAAGCACTCACCCCAAATCCCCCCCTAACTGGCCTTCAGGCTGGGCCCCCTTAGCCCATAAGAAGGTTACAGATATATAGAAACATTGGGGTAACAGTCACCCTGCTATAGTTCCAGGGGTACCCAGGGCACAAATAAGCACTCACCCCAAATCCCCACTAACTGGCCTTCAGGCTGGGCCCCCTTAGCCATAACAAGGTTACAGATATATAGAAACATTGGGGTAACAGTCACCCCGCTATAGTTCCAGGGGTACCCAGGGCACAAATAAGCACTCACCCCAAATCCCCCCTAACTGGCCTTCAGGCTGGGCCCCCTTAGCCCATAACAAGGTTACAGATATATAGAAACATTGGGGTAACAGTCACCCTGCTATAGTTCCAGGGTACCCAGGGCACAAATAAGCACCCCAAATCCCCCTAACTGGCCTTCAGGCTGGGCCCCCTAGCCCATAACAATGTTACAGATATATAGAAACATTGGGGTAACAGTCACCCTGCTATAGTTCCAGGGGTACCCAGGGCACAAATAAGCACTCACCCAAATCCCCTAACTGGCCTTCAGGCTGGGCCCCCTTAGCCCATAACAAGGTTACAGATATATTAGAAACATTGGGGTAACAGTCACCCCGCTATAGTTCCAGGGGTACCCAGGGCACAAATAAGCACCCCCAAATCCCCCACTAAACTGGCCTTCAGGCTGGGTCCCCTTAGCCCATAATAAGGTTACAGATATATAGAAACATTGGGGTAACAGTCACCCCGCTATAGTTCCAGGGGTACCCAGGGCACAAATAAGCACTCACCCCAAATCCCCCCTAACTGGCCTTCAGGCTGGGCCCGCGCTAGCCCATAACAAGGTTACAGATATATAGAAACATTGGGGTAACAGTCACCCGCTATAGTTCCAGGGGTACCCAGGGCACAAATAAGCACTCACCCCAAATCCCCCCCTAACTGGCCTTCAGGCTGGGCCCCCTTAGCCCATAACAAGGTTTACAGATATATAGAAACATTGGCGGTAAACAGTCACCCTGCTATAGTTCCAGGGGTACCCAGGGCACAAATAAGCACTCACCCCAAATCCCCCCTAACTGGCCTTCAGGCTGGGCCCCTTAGCCCATAACAAGGGTTACAGATATATAGAAACATTGGGGTAAACAGTCACCCTGCTATAGTTCCAGGGGTACCCAGGGCACAAATAAGCACACACTCCAGCACATACCCCAACTGACCTTAAAGGGGATATATAGCATACATTTTTACAATGCACTAAACCATGTAAAAAACTGTAAAATAGAAGGAAGTGCTTTTATTTTAATACCTTTGGGTTAAAATATGTCCATAACTGCTTGAAAACTGTGCTCTACCCAGACCTTATGCCAGCTTCCTGTTTGTATACCGGCTCCCGCCGGCCCTCATGCCTACTTAAAGTGAAGTGAATATACATAGAGTGGGCGGGGCTTAGCGAGCTCACAGGCAGTCAGTTCCTGCTCTACTTGCTCCTCCCCTCCCCTGTCAGCAGCACAAGCAGAGACACAGAAGGAGGGAGGGGTTTCCCTGCTGCTGCTGAGTAAAGCCTATCAGTCAGTGCTGTGACCACTTCCTGTGAGAGACTGAAGGACACTCCCATGTCTCATTGGCACTGGCTTCAGACTGGAGAGATTGTGTGTGCAGCTCTCATATAATGGCAGTTTTAGGAGGTAAAATGCTTTCAGAACCTTGTCTTTCTGCATCATTTCACATTTTGAGTGAGGATGAATATTATTAACTGAATATGAACTTTATATAAATGTCTCCTTAAGACTGGGCAATGAGCAAATTATAGTTTCAGAGATATCCAGGGAAGTAAATAAGCATTATTGGCCTTCAGGCTTGTTCCCAGTTAACTGCTCTTGGTCATTAACATTCTCCAAGCCTCATGGCATGATTTATGATCGATAGGTGCAGCACGAGCCACAAATAAATGTATTAACAATGTGCTTATGGCATGTATACATTGGCAAGTTGCCTCTACTTTTGGCACATCCCAGTGCAAGGCTTCCCTGAATGTAACACCTGCCTTTACCAAGTGGGAAGTATAGGGGGTAATGGTGACAAGGTGAAAAGAAACACAGGATTCCAGGATCAACTCCCTATGCCATTGAAAGAAGAACCCACTGATATTGGGAGAAATCAGGAAACCAGAGGCATGAATGAGACACAGAAAAGGAGTAATTTAAAAAAAAAAATCTTGATATAGTTTTTAGAGATATTTTCTTCTTTACTCCCCTCCCAGAATTTCCAGAAATCCTTAGGCTTAAATAATATTATCATTTTCTAACAAATGGGTCTTTTGTGTTCAGTTCAGGCCTTAGAAATATGATATAGCACTTGGGAATGAATATACAGCCCAATAACCCAGCACTGGAGGATAAGATGGCAAATATCTCAACTGCCACCATTCTACTGCCCTTACTGCTCAGGTATGCAGGGACAAATGCCCCCCACACGCTACAGAACCCCAACATACTGAAAGTGATGTTTTTAGCCTCATTAAATCGGTCAGGGAAATCCTTGGCTAGAAATGCAGCAATGAAACTTAGTAGGGCCAACGTTCCTATATATCCAATTATACAGAAGAAAAAAAAGCCTGACCCTTCATTGCACAGCAGAATAATATAGTCTGGGCCAGAGAGAGTATCAGCCTCTGGAAATGGAGGATTAGAGGCCAACCACACAGCAGAGATGACAATCTCACCCAAAGAACATACAATGACTAATATGATGGCCAGTTGGGTTCCTACATACTTCTTCAGCTTGCGCCCAGGCTTTGTGGCATTGAAGGCAATAATAACTGTGAGAGTTTTAGCCAACACAGAAGAAACAGAAGTAGTAAATACAATCCCAAATGTTACTTGTCGGAGGAGACAACATATCTGAGTTGGGCGCCCAATGAATAATAAAGTGCAGAGGAAACACAACATGAGAGAGATGAGGAGGAGACAGCTGAGATATCGGTTGTTGGCTCTCACTATAGGAGTCTCGCGGTACTTTATAAAGATTCCCAGGATTACAGCACAAGTGATGGATAATATTACAGAGATGGAGGAGAAAGTTGAGCCCAGTTGGTCTTCATAGGAAAGGTAATTTATATTTCTTGGAATGCAACTGGTTCTTCCAGAATTTGACTTTTCATATTTAGAGCATTTCGTACAACTCTGGGCATCTGAAATAAGAGAAAAAATGTAGGTGTTAGATTTTGGGGTAAATCTCAGAATTGCTATAAACCAGCTGCCAAATTAATTATTCTAAAGAAAAACAAACAGATTTGAAAATACTCAACTCTGGCTTTACATGAAGATACACTCCTCTGCCCTTTTTAAGCACTCACTCCTAGAGCGAGCTTTCACAGAAATAGCCTTACATTATCTTTAGCTACTGGGCCTAGTCCACCCAGCATCTAAGTTCCATCCACCTCCTTCAACAGGTGAGATCCAAAAAGGCTGAGCATATGATGGCTTTTTTATGTCAAATAAAAAACACATTGAGATCTGAGACCAGACGTACCTGTTATGTTAGACATTTCCCCATCGGCACACAGTACACAGGTATAACAGCAACTTGGTTTCCCTTCTATTTTAGCTTTCCTGAATCCAGGCTTACAGGGCTCGCTACAGCGAGAATGGACAAACTGTGGGGTAGAAAAAAGGATCTCAAGCACTTTAATAAACACTGGAAATTAAACATGTGGTTATTGTTTTAATAAATTCACTATTTCCATCACAAAAAGAACTATCAGGGCCAGAGCTAGAAGTAGACTGCCCAAGGTGCAACTACTGGGGGCAGAACTAGAAACTAGAAAATAACTGGTCACTCTGATGCCACTTCTGCCCAATCTGTCTTGTTTTAATAATAGGTTGGATAGAGGGTTGCTATAGCAACGAGGGGGTTTGTTATCACCACTGTGGAATGCAGCAGGGTCAGTAAGTGGGAGTAGAGACAAGAGGTACTTGCCTTGGGTACAATTGGTAGTAAATCATGTTTCTATCCAACCAAAACTTGCCCCCAAGTCAGGAATTCAAAATAACTCCCCTGGTTTGGGGGCACTGAGAGCAACATCCAAGGGGTTGGGGAGCAACATGTTGCCCCTGAGCCACTGGTTGGGGATCACTGTGCTAGAGCATCTACATAAAAAATATAGAGCTTAAAATGAATCATATTATATGACAATTGGAACACCAGGGGTAGTAGGGAGTAAAGTAAACATGAATAGTTATTTCATTTTAATGAGAGGAAACAACATGTTTTTACCTCTGAAAAGTACGGGCCCCAGAGATTTGTGCTGTTATTGATAAATAATTGATTCTCTTCCGATCTGGATGCGTCAAAGCTTCCAACCTTAATTCTTTTATGTTTCCTATTTTTAAGAAGTAGCATTTCAAAATATCATAGCGAGCTGGTGGGTCTCCATTGTCTTTAAAGGATATTTCGTCCCCAGAAGACGTTCTGAATTTCACATGTGGCATCAATGCATTTAGCTTAAAAAGATTAAGTACATATGGCAGTTCTTAAAAATATAATATGCAATGATTTATTCTTATGTAGATTGCAGTGCCCACTAATTATTTTGTAAGAACAATGCAATTGCATGTGGTGGAATGAATAGACAGATCATTGGGAGGGGCTGGGAAAGACCCAACGGTCTTGGTTAGAGATGAGTGAATTTTTTCACCAGACATGGATTCACTGCAAAATTCAAAGAAGTCAATAAAGTAAAAAAGAAAAACAGAAGCTGTATAAACAATACCAAATGTGGTAAATGAGCAATCATGATGGCAATGATAAAAAATGAAGAGCAAACTGCAGCAGAGGCTAAGACTAACCCCAAAAAGTTTTTTTTTAAGTACAGTAGATTAAATAGTATAAAGATGAGGGTTCAATTATTAAATTATGCCAACAATATGGTTATTACAAATACAGAAAAAGCAAATGTGTTAAATCACTTCTTTCCTTCAGTGTATACAATAGGGGAGCCAGAGTTCTAAGACCCACCCAACAGCTGCACTGGTGGCTCAGCTCATTCAGAATTAATGTGAACAAGGCACCAGGGCCCGATGGAATACATCCTTGGATATGGAGAGCTTAGTTCAGTTTTATCTAGGCCCCTATTTCTGATTTTCTCAGACACACTTTCATCTGGTATGGTACCTATGTATTGGAGGAAAGCTGATGTAATTCGTATTTCCAAAAAGGGATTAGGATCTCAGCCTGGCAATTATAGGCCAGTAAGTTTGACATCATTGGTAGACAAGTTATGTAAAGGTTTAAGATTAACATTCAAAATTATATTCTGGAGAAAGCAGTTGTGGGGAACTGTATCAAATGCTTTGGCAAAATCCAAATATATCCCACCTACTGCACCCCCACTGTCCGACTACTGCACCCCCACTGTCCAGCTTCTTACTAACCTCATCATAAAAAGCAATTCAATTTGTCTGACATGACCTGTCCTTCATAAAGCCATGCTGATTACTGCTTAATGTAGGAACTGAATGGTTTCTTGGACAAGGACAATCTCTAAGGCTGTTGTAAACTCAAGGTCTGCATATGTATGTGTATTATATCTGTGTGTGCTGGAGATCATTTAGAAGAGCTGAACTTGTGGATTATTGTCAGAAAATTATGTAACTATGTACATACAGTATATTATAACGTGTTACTGTTCAACAACTTACCTGCCATTGTTTAAAGTACATGTGTAGGCTCTCTGCTGATTTAGGGGAACGTGTCATTGTGCCGTACAGTTCATGGAGAGTGTGAGCCATTGTGTAAACTGCAGTGTAAACCCCATAAGCTATTCTGTAATTAAATGTTCCGTAGGATTCCAGAACTGTATCATCAAATGTTTCATTCCCGGTACATTTTGGAAATAAGATGTAGTCTATCTTTGAAATGGTGCATTGAAATATTTTTATCCACATTTCTGTGAATAAATGATCATGTTGGTATTTATATTTATATTTAATGAATGAATACAAAAACTGCTTAAAACCAGGAATCTCCCCTTGTTGGAAGGAAAGTGCCAAAGTGCCATTGAAAGTGTCAAATACATGGAAATATTGTAGCTCATCAATACGGGAGACAGATGAGGAGGCAATCCATATTTTTTTATGAATGGTATTAGCATCAAATATATCATTTATATGGATAATATACTGTAACCCAAGAAAAAGAATGATCACCTTAGCCGTGCTTCTGTAGATTGTTTCTCTGATTTTCCCCATATTTGTCAGATCAGTTTTTACTCTATCTATAAGTCTAATAAGGAAGTCCAAACAGACACCATCCTTGCTCATTGCTTTTTCCAGCCTTTCCCTTGCCCTGTTCCCAGTGTCATCATTTGATACAATAAGCCCAACCCATTTCCAGCCAAAATGCCTAATCAGGCTCATTATAGCATCAGTTTCAGATAACAGATTGGGGGCCATTCGGTAGAAATACGGAAACTCTAGTCTGTTATTAAATATGGGATCAGCGGAGCCGTAACTGATATGTAGATACAAGAAAAATGTCCGTTTTTTTTCTAGTAAAGCTTAAATAAGAACCAAATATGTTTTTTTTCCACAGGAAAAAAAGGTTCAGAGATTTACCGTGCATCTAAATGGGTAAAAACCTGAATCTGACAATTCGCCAGGTTAAACTTGCCGAGTTCATGTAGAAATCAATGGCAGATGTGCTTTCAATTTCCTTGAAGATTGTTCTTTTGTCATAAAACTTTAGAGGTATCAGATTTTTGACACTTTTTTTGCGCAACAATTTGAAAAAGTTGCATTTTTGCAGAGAAAAGTCTAAAAAAAATTGTTGCGTGTAAAAAAAATTGCTGCCTATTGACTTGCAATGTGCAATATCGAGCACAAGCCACCATGTTTCTTACCCACAATGCAGTATTTTCTCACAGTATAAATGGGGGAACTTGATGATTCATCAAAGTATGAGCAACTGCACTTGTGCTTTGACAGGAATTGAACACAATTGAAAACAAATGAAACTTGTCAGGAGGGATCAGGCGTTAGGAAGGGCCAATTACCTACTCAAGTGCAGTTTGCAGTACTTGGACACAAACTGGCATGTTTATTACCCATAAGGTAATGGGTTTCCCATAATTCCAGAGTAATGTGAAACTGTACATATTGACTTTGGGGATACCTGGAGGTACTGCCACCCTGGACCTCTCTGTCTTTTCAAGAATCCATAAAAAGTCCAATATCTTTACACTTATCGCCTCTAAAATGTGCATACCATGACCTGGATGAATGAAAACCTTCATAAACTGTGTTCTTGGGAGATTTTCAGGAATATCATATGAACTGTTACCTTTAACATCGCTTGTAGTTTGGTAGTTTAGAAAAGAAACATTTCCTTACCATTTTAGATGTTGTACTGTGCCATGCACTAATAAACATTAATACTTGATTGAAAGGCTCTCCAGTGGACTATTTATAGCATAGTACTATTAGATTGGGAGTGGCAAAGCCCTACTACTGTTTGAGGAGCCACCTGAACTACAAGTAATTTAGACTACTTAATCATGGGTAAGCAGTCTAAACTTTGTTTGCTTATACATACAGTATACATACAAACCATTCCCCAAAATGATTCATAGTTACATTTGGATATTGTTTGGAGATGATAGGGGGAAGGCCCTGCTTAAAAGAGCTTACATTCTAAAAGGGAGAGCGGTTGAGACAAAAGGTCAAGGTAACCAGTGTGGCAGTAGAGTTCCTGGTGGTGATGGTAAGTGCAGAGTAAGAGGTAAAAACCAATGGTTAGTGAGTGTGTGAACAAAGGGTGTTCATTGGGTAATCAAGTTGCTGAGGGCTTGGACTATAGCAGGAGTCTCAAACTTGCAGCCCGCGGGCCATTTGCGGCCCTCGGTACAATATTTTGTGGCCCGCACCAACACCTTCTCAAAAGCAATGAATGGATCACGATTTTTATTGCGATTCAAGGGATAATGCAAGGCACGGCGGGCGGGAGCTGCTGATTGCGGAAATGACGTTATGCCATCATAACAGTTATAATGGGAAGACGTTCTGTGTGCACAATTAGCTGCTAAGGAGCTAATTGTGCACACAGAACGTCTTCCCATAATAACTGTTATGATGGCATAACGTCATTTCCGCAATCAGCAGCTCCCGCCCGCCGTGCCTTGCATTATCCCTTGAAAGCCAATTTTTTGTGAAATCCCTTATGCGGCCCAGCCTCATCCTGACTTTGCCTCCTGCGGCCCCCAGGTAAATTGAGTTTGAGCCCCCTGGACTATAGGCTTGAATGAGATGAGTTTTAAGTGACCATTTTAAAGCCTGGAGACTCTGAGTGTCTAATGTGATGGGGCAGAGCGTTCCAGAGGATGGGTGCAGCACGTAAGAAGTCCTGGATGTGAGAGGAAGTAATGAGTGAGGAGCAGTGAAGCAGGTCACCTGGGGGTGCACTTGGGGATTAGGGTGGTTATATAGAGGGGTGCAGCACTGGTGAGTGCTTTGTAGGTGAGTACAAGTACCTGAAGCCTGTCAGTGACATGAGCTAGGAGTGAGGGCAGGTACGGAGACGAGAGGTTGATTTGAGTATCGTCTTCATATAAATGATACTGAAACCCAAATGAGCTGATTAGCTGACCAAGACCAGTGGTGTAGAGTGAAAATAGACGGGCTCCAAGAACAGAGCCTTGAGGTTCCCCGACTGAGAGAGGCCGAGAAGAGGAGGTGGAAGCTGTATGGGAGACCCTGAAATAGGGAGAAAGAGAGAATGATCGACAGTGTCAAAAGCTCCAGAGGTCACACAGGATTAAGAGAGAGTAGTGGCCCTTTGATTTAGTGGCGAGTAAGTCATTCACTACTTTAGTGAGGGCAGTTTCCGTAGAGTGGTGGGGGCAGAAGCTGGACTGAAATGTGTCAAGTAGGGACTTAGATAGTGTGAGAGTGCATTATGTACATGTTGTTCTAGTAGTACGGTACGGATGATTTAATATAAAAAATAATGTAGGTTCATGTTTAGCTTGCAAAGTACTTTTGTTATACAGCTTTTTATGTGGGGGTGACAGGTCCCCTTTAAGTTCTGGATTCTTGGACTTGAAATCCCACTGATTTAAATTGAATTTGTTCCCAACCCAGTATGGAAAGGAGAGAAATTTCAAATCCCAAAATCCATCACTTTACAAAAAAACAAAGTGAGGGAAGATTTGCATTACACTGTGAGCCTGGGTGGGGGGTGTTTGAACTGGTCCTATTAGTTTAGAGATATTATATGATCCCATTATATATTTATACATAGTTATCATGTCACCCCTTAAGCGCCTCTTCCCCAGTGTAACCAATCCCAACTGGGCCAGTCTTTCCCCATAACTGAGCCCATTCCCTTTATCAGCTTAGCCGCTCTTCCCTGTACTTTCTCTATTTCATTACTTCCCCCCTTATATATTTATATATAGTGACCCCCCCTTAACTGCCCCCCCCCCCAGTGTAACCAATCCCAACTGGGCCAGCCTTTCCCCATAACTGAGCCCATTCCCTTTATCAGCTTAGTCGCTCTTCCCTGTACTTTCTCTATTTCATTACTGCCCCCCCTTATATATTTATATATAGTGACCCCCCCCCTTAACTGCCCCTTCCCCAGTGTAACCAATCCCAACTGGGCCAGTCTTTCCCCATAACTGAGCCCATTCCCTTTATCAGCTTAGTCGCTCTTCCCTGTACTTTCTCTATTTCATTACTGCCCCCCTTATATATTTATATATAGTGACCCCCCCCTTAACTGCCCCTTCCCCAGTGTAACCAATCCCAACTGGGCCAGCCTTTCCCCATAACTGAGCCCATTCCCTTTATCAGCTTAGTTGCTCTTCCCTGTACTTTCTCTATTTCATTACTGCCCCCCCCCTTATATATTTATATATAGTGACCCCCCCTTAACTGCCCCTTCCCCAGTGTAACCAATCCCAACTGGGCCAGCCTTTCCCCATAACTGAGACTTCCCATACCCTTTACCAGCTTAGTTGCCCTTCTCTGGACCCTCTCTAACTCAATAATGTCCCGTTTGAGCACTGGAGACCAAAACTGAACAGCATATTCTAGATGGGGCCTTACCAGCACTCTGTAAAGGGGAAGAATAACCCCCTCCTCCCGTGAATCTATACCCCTTTTAATACAGCTCAATACCCTGTTTGCCCTTGCAGCTGCTGCCTGGCATTGCTTGCTACAGCCAAGTTTATTATCTACAACAGGGGGCTCAAACTCAATTTACCTGGGGGCCGCAGGAGGCAAAGTCAGGATGAGGCTGGGCCGCATAAGGGATTTCACAAAAAAATTGGCTTTCAAGGGATAATGCAAGGCACGGCGGGCGGGAGCTGCTGATTGCGGAAATGACGTTATGCCATCATAACAGTTATTATGGGAAGACGTTCTGTGTGCACAATTAGCTCCTTAGCAGCTTTTCCGCAATCAGCAGCTCCCGCCCGCCGTGCCTTGCATTATCCCTTGAATCGCAATAAAAATCGCGATCCATTCATTGCTTTTGAGAAGGTGTTGGTGCGGGCCACAAAATATTGTACCGAGGGCCGCAAATGGCCCGCGGGCCGCAAGTTTGAGACCCCTGATCTACAAGGACTCCAAGGTCCTTCTCCATTATGGATTTGCCTAGTGCAGTCCCATTAAGGGTATAAGTGGATATTTTTACATCCCAGGTGCATAACTTTACATTTATCAACATAACACATATGGGGCTGATTCACTTAAAACGAGCGCTATTTATAGCATGCGTTAAAAAATGTTATCATTGTTTTGCAACTTAACGATCGATTCACTAAAAGGACACTTGTCATAATTAAGACACGATGGTTCTTGCTGTTATTTAACTCTTGATGAGCATTTTTCTTGCGTTTTTTCTGGCGCATGCAATATATTTCGCCACTTGCTATATTAGCGCATGATATTACGTACGTTGCAGTTACTTTCGGAGAACTACTTTTCTGAAAATGGCCATTTCCCTGCAAACTGGCGGCTGCGTCACTCTGGGGCCAACACAGACTTGAATAAATCCCACTGCAAAGTCCTTATTGTGTTGCCAAAAGCTCATTAACTGTACTTTTCTATAATTACCGCCTGCCTCAAGTAGGGTTTAATATTCGCACAGACTAATGCGATATTTAGCACGTTTAATGCTTCTTATGTGTTTGTGAATCATGCGTTAGTATTATTGCTATTCACTAATTTACGCAATGCGTTAAAAATAACACTTAGCGATTGTGCATTTTTTTGCGCATGCGATATGAGTGTTAACGCACGTGAAATGACTTTGATCAATTGGTACTTAATTATCACGCTCTTTTTAACGCAAAAAGGCATGCGATAAGCGTTATCGACCTTTAGTGAATTGGCCCCATAATGTTTGATCTCTATCTGGTTGCTGTGAGTCACTGGATGTCCTGACCCCCTTCCCCAACTAATACACACACAAACTGAAGTAAGAAAATCAGTAATAGGTTGAATTTACTAGCTATGGAATGTATTATTTCAGCACAGACCTGAGGGTACCTGTAGATCCCTGCGAGCCGCGCGATGGACAGAGATGATTCTGAAGACAAGTCTCCTATGAACCCCACAACCTTCCTGTTATTCCAGCAGCTGTAATTTGGGATTGGATGTTCTGTTCCAGACAGGATGCCAAAAGCACTTGCAAAAGACTTCATTCCCGAGGCACAGGAGTCATAGATCCGATAGCCCAAAGTCACATTAGGCAGTATCTCCGGGTCCTTATTGATCTCCCCAATCGTATAAATGAGAACCAGTAGGTGGCGATAGTGTCTGAATGAGAATCTGTTAAAATATGACATCTTTTTATTGGGGGCACATATAGGAAAGTGCCCCACTCGTACCCAAACTGTCAGTATAACAATAATTTAAATATATCATTGACATCCTATTGTTGAATCTGCCATTTTCAATTCTTGAATCCCACCCTCTATATCAGGGGCCCCAACCTTTCTTACTCTTGAGCCACAGTCAAATGTAAAACAAGCACCATAAAAGTTCATGGAGGAGCCAAATAAGGGCTGTGATTGGCTATTAGGGCCTCTATGCACCCTATCAGCTTACAGGGGCTTTATTTGGTAGTAAATCTTGTTTTTATCCAACCAAAACTTGCCCCCACTGGGGGCACTGGCACTGGGAGCAACATCCAAGGGGTTGGGGAGCAACATGTTGCCCCTGAGCCACTGGTTGGGGGGTCACTGCTCTACAGGGATTCTGAAACAAAAACTCTAAAGGTGCAGAAAATGTGGGGAAGCTTTGGCCAAGAGCAAAAGAACTGTTGGATCATTATTACATTGGCATAATTGTGTAGTAACCCATGGTAACTAATTAAATACCTACATTTAACATTTAAGATTCTTAAATGCTATGGAAAATGCCTTAGCCTAGGCAAGCTGTTTGGCATCTCCTACTCCTGCTTGTTTGGGCCAAATGCAAAAACAATCACAAAGCAGATATAACCCTATCAAACCCCCTTCTGGGGCCCAATGACCCAGAGCGCAGTGTAGGGAAGCAGGGCATGACAGGGTTATGGAGGGCAGCCTGCCCCCCTCCCTCTGTATGGGTTCCTGGTGACTGGCCACTGAGAGCACTGGATTTTCCCTGGGCTTAGCAAGGGGAGGGGCGTTCAGGACAGCCTACCTTCCAGTCGGTTCCAGGCAGCAAAGGATCAGCAGCTCACAGCGTCAGACCCTCCCTCTCTTTAAAAAGGGGGTCATTGTTGTTGTTGCAGTTGGCGGAGGGTACCTTACTCCGTGCCCCCAGGGGGAAGTTTAAGGGGGGTACTTGTCAAGGAGAGTGTAGCCCGGTTGGCCTGCGGTCCTGATCGGAAGGCGGTTAGCCTAAGTTTAGGTCAGGGGAAAAGGAGGCCGGAACCAGGCGTTACATTTGGGCACAGGGCCAATCCCTGGAAGGCGAGTAAGGATTGTCGGTTATTGTAAATGTTTGTTATACAAACGGTTTTATACAAGTTAATAATGTTACAAATGTTAACTGATGTTAAGTTTTATTGTTAATAAATAAATAACTGCGGCCTGGTACTTATTAGCGCAGTGCCCCCTAGTTGTTTCCGGGAGTGCACCTACGGGGGCCCCACTAGGAACAATAATAATAATGCACACACAGTACCTGATAAATGAAATAACTTTTTCTCTGAAATAAAAGGGGAAACTAATACACATAACACTCCTATCCAAGTGGCAATAAGGGTCTCGTTTACTAACTTTGCCAGTCCCAGTAAATCTTCAGGTGAGTCCAGTGCTTACAGACATGCAGTGTGACTACCAGCCCCTTTAGACACCACCCTTGTGGGTGGTTGTTCCTCCAGTGAGGATCTCTCTCAGAATCTCAGGATCTGCCTTCCCTATACCAACCTGTTCTGAAGGGCAGCTTCTTGGCAGAGCTTTTAGCTCTCTGAGCTCACATTAGGTTTGCCACCTGTCCGGTTTTGACCTGGACTGGCCAGTTTTTGGGAGGGCTGTGTAGGAGTATAACTATTATTGACAATATTAACATTAGCCTATAATAATATAACCATAGGTTCTAAAAAGGGAGGTTTGGCAAAGAAAGACACTCAAATCACTGTACTCATTAAAATATAGTTTATGCACAAATCAAAAACACACTAACACAATCAATGAAAAGAATTACAAATATTACACACCCTTACAAAGATAAAAGTGTAATACCAATTCTACACAAAAATAATAATCACAGATTATAAACAGTAAATACCCCAAAACAAACCTAGACTATAAGCACTAACATTTACAGTCTTCAAACAACCAATAATATCTGTCAAAGGCTGTAATCAGAATATTACAACCAGTTAAACCCCAATACATAAAATACAATACCCAATGCAAAATACTAAAACCATCAGAGACAAAAAGACAGGAGAATATTTGCCAATCCCGGGACAATAAGTCAGTCTCTCGGAGTTCCTGGTTAGAGAGAGACCCCGGCACACAGAGGCCTGTTCCCCAGGACACAACCCCAGACTGCATTTTGGTCTCCCTTTTTATACTGTTTAGAGCCTCAACCCCCACAAAACATCTGGTTAAACAGGTGAAACAGAAACCCGAGTGGATCCAAGTTTCTTGTTTTAGTAACAAATGTTTCTTGCACAATATGCAAAGGAAGGCTTTTGATCCATAATCGCTCGATTTCATACCATATTTTATGACCGGCACTTTGCATAATATACAGTCAGCCTTCGTTTATACATCACGATGATATCATAGTTACATCACATCTCCACCGCCTCAGCGTCAACTGTTTAGCCTGACTACCCTGATGCTTCTGGCTATTTCCCCAGAGTCCATTGTTTATACTAAACAACTCTTTTGATCTAAGAGACTCCAGTTGTTATTAGTGACTTTGGCAACTCCCTGCCCAAACAGGTCTTATTCATCCGTCTCTTGGTCAGTGATGTTACACTTTAACCTAGATTATTAAATACATATAAAGACATTTTTATGATGGCGTATTTCTTACAGCTGTCTGGGACAAAATTCCTTTCTCCTTAGACCATTAGCTCCACAGAAGAAAAATTGCTGTTACTGCTCTAACCACCTCAAATGTTTTATAGATGATTTTAAAGGAGAAGGAAAGCTTAAAAACTAAGTAAGCTTTATCAGAAAGGTCTATGTAAATACAGCTATAAGCACTCACAGAGTCCTCTATCAAAAGAAACACAGGATTTCTTGTTACATGTTCTTCTGTATCAGACTTCCTGCTCTCAGGAAAATCCTTAAGGGCACAGGCATGAGTCTGCTCAGTTTGCGCCTCTCTGCCTCTCCCTTCTCTTGTTCCCCTTCCCATTAGCATTCGCTCCCCCTCCCAACTCTGTTTAATCTGAGCTACTAGCCAGAGCTGCAGCATGGAAGCTACTGAGACTAAGCTAAAATGGCAGCTGCTATCGAAAATGAACAGAGGGAGCTTCTAGGGCTGTCTACTCAGGCAGGTAAAGCTTTCTGCAGAATATAACGTTCTACCTTGCACTAATGTGGCTAATGTACTGGCAGTCCCCTTTAAATGTTATTTAATTATTGCAGTAACCTGTTTACCTTTAGCTATAGCAATTTCATGCTTTAAGTAGTTTTTGCAGTGTGTGGCGCATATTACCATACATTTGTAATGAATACGGCAGAGCACATGTATGTAAATGGCTGTTGTGGAAAAAAACTGTATGATTCAATCTTCACACTGTCACCTGATTGTTGTGATTTGCCTGTTGTACGGTGCTGAGATTGTTATATGGTGTGTTGGTGGCCTTGTGAGTTCTCCCTAATGCTTTACAGGTCCCCAGACAGGGGCACATCAATAAAATGTTATAAAGTTTCAGTATCTCTGCCTGATGTGTACAAGCCTTTTGCCTACTGCTGTGACTGTCCCTATGCCGGCTGAGTGTGTGGACCAGGTGGTCATGTGGGTCGGTGTGACAGAAAGGTGGGTTACACTTACATGAAACACTTTCTGTGTTCCTCCACTAGCATATCAGGAGGGAAATTGAGGCGCATATCATGTATCTGGAGAATTCCACCAATGATAAAGTTCCCATCGCTAAAATAATTCATCCTGATGCTTTTGCTCAGCCGGCACCCAGAGCTGGGACTGGGCATTTCAGCTGCAGAAGGGAGTACCTGGAACATCAGAACCAGTAGTAGAACCTTGGATCTGGTAGGAAACAGAACCTTCATTGATGCACAGAACTGAGCAAAGAGATGATGCAGGTTCCTGAGCTGATGGGGGCAGAGAGGAGACATCCTTGTGCCAGTAACAGAGCAGCCAGAGTCTATATCCCTAGCAATGTTCCCTTAGTTATATATCTTCCCTGAACTGCAATCTATGAGCAGCTGCAGCCACTGACATATTTTAGCAGCACAGTTATAGAGTTTCCTAAATCAGCCATAATAGCCGGTGTCCTGCTCTTCCCAATACAGCAGCAGCCTTGGGATTTATGGACTTTGCTTAGAACTTCCCTCCTCTTTCCATTCATGGAGCTGAAGCTGTTTTGGCCTTTTTTGGTTTAGGAGCCTCTTTAGCTCACAACAAAGTTTGAAACATTTGAAAATATTACTGTCAACCATTCTGTTATACTTTATGAATGTATGAATGTACAGAGATTACGTGCTATGTGGTAAGAGACCCATTAGGAAGGAGGTCCCTGCTCTACAGAGCTTACAGTCCAAGTAGGTGGATAAAATACAGGCATAAATTAGTGGCCCAAAGTGTACAAACCGCTTGGGCATTGGCCTTTATGTGCCACGACTGAATTAGACTAGATAATTTTCTGGTGCTTCAAAAGGTCTTTTTGAAGACATTGAGAGAGTGTTCCCTACAGAAGGATTTAGGGATGGAATTCAAGAGATTAGGAGCAACAAGATAGAAAGGCTTAGACAAGGCATATCAGTGAGTGGGAATGGTTTAAAAAGGAGGGTCTAAGAGAAACAGAGAGGATGGGCAGGAATGTACAGGGAGACAAGTGAGGAAATGTAGTGAGGGACAGAAGAGTGAAGGGCTTTGAACGTTAGCAGAAGGTTTTACCTTTAGATGAACAGGTTATCTCTTAGGAGAAAGGCAGAGAATTTTAGCAGGTGAAAGACAGATCGCAGGGGAGAGACGTGGGAGTCTGGGAGAGATTTCAATAGTCGAAACGGAATAAAATATGAGCATAGATTAATGTTTATCAGTTACTAAAGAAGGGGGCAAAAATGTGAAGAGAAAATGTTAGGTATTTGCAGTGGTATTAATATGATATTGAGAAGAATAGTCATTGGTCAAAGGAAGCCCCAGACAGCCTAATTAACAGGTTTAGTAGCCATGTGTTCCTCTGCTGGGATATAAGGAAGGAAACTGATGAGCAGATCATGTATCTTGAGAATTCCGCCAATGATCAAGTCCCCATTAGTGATGGGCGATTTTTTTCACCAGGCATGGATTTGCTGTGAATTTCCGAATTTCACCATTGGCGAATTGTTTTGAAAAAATTTGATGCGTATCTAAAAAAGTTGTGGTTGCATCAAAATAGGCACAGTCCCATCAAAAAGGGCATGGCCATGCTATTAACAGGAAAGAGAGGAGGAGAAGAGCTAGGTTTGGGTGAGCAGACCATAAGCTCTGTTCTAGGTTTAGTTTAAGGTGGCATTGGTTCTTTTTTGGTAAATATGTATTCAACCTAATCCCAACCCTCAAGAGACTATTGTGTTGGCTTTAGGATATATGGTAACTAACAAATAAACATTCATTCCAATTTTTACCCTAAATGTTCTTCAAGCTAGTCTTCCAGTCACAGCACTGGGCCACCTTAGAAGGAGCCAGAACTTCAATTAGGGTTATATGTTCTGTTACATGAATGGTTGTACATTATTTTTAAATCCTCTTAAGGCTAATGTCCCACGGAGAGATTTATTTGCCCACAATAGATTTTTGCTACCAAGGGCAACTTATCCCTCTGAAATGCCTTTCCACTGGCAAAAAAGAGATTCTCAGGTGGAAAGGCCTACGCATCACTTCGGCTTTTAGAAATCGCACAAAGTTGCCTGAAGGAAGAAAATTCATGCCACTTTAGAAAACCAAAGTGATGCATAAGCCTTTCCACCACCAATTCTCTTTGTTACTGGCTGAAAGGCACTTCGGAGAGATTAGTCACCTGCGGTAGCAGAGATCTATCATGGGTAACTAAATCTCTCCGTGGGTCATTAACCTAAAAATAAAACCCACTCATTTTTACTTTTCTGGGTCAAAACCCACGATCACTTCCCCCATGGCTGCTGCTGGGATGTTGGACTTGAGGGGCCCATTAGACTAAGGCAACAATATAAACATTGTCTACAGAATATTGAATCTTTGTTCCTGAGCCTGACATTATAGTTACTGCAGCTTTAAATACCTGGAATGAGCCAGTATCATTTAATGTTTTATTCCAGAGGTTCTTATTTATAAAATTGAGTCACAGATATCACTGATGATCAGCTTTAGTTTTTTTTTATGGGAAAAATGATAAATCCTTACCCTGTGACTCAATGGGGCTCATTTACCAACGCATCGCAGCGCTATAATAGTCGCAGAGGCAAAACTTTTGCCCTGCGCATAAGCATATTTAACAGTATAGCGCAAACATGGTCGCTTAAAGTTTCATGCGCTAGTGTTGACGCAAACTGCTGCGCCATACAAACATGCGCATATGATGTCACAAAAAGGCACATATGATGTCGCAAAACTTAGAGCTAATACTCTAATAAACCCGTACCAACTACCTGCTTCCTAACTTACCAACCCAGTCAGTTGGTGTTTAAATGGAAAAAAGATATGAAAGGCTCCATCACATTAACAAGGGAAACTGGGGGGGAAAAAAGGGTAAATGTTATTAACACATTGTAAACAAATTAACAATTATATTTTTCTAATAATGCTAATCAACATATCATAAATTAACATGGTTTTATTAATGACATACCTAAATTAGTTTATTGTAGCACAAATCTGCGAATATACTGGTGCAAATGTTGAAGAACGCGCAGTCAGAAATACGCCACAAATGAACAGGCGTAAAGATTTCAATGCAGCCGTGCCTGCGCAAATCTGCCCCTATATACGCGCAAATAGCACATATATAGGCGCAAAGGAAGCACTCTCGCAAAAATTGGGCACTTAAAACACGCCCCTAGCCACACCCCCAAAAAACATGTCGTTGTTTGCGACATTATTGCCCAGTATTTGCGGAATGCGCATAAAAAGAACTGGCGGAAAAATAAATGAACCAACGCAATGTAACACATATGCAATTGCCTATGCCCACAAAATGGCGCATAACCATAATTGCATCGGTTTGTGTGCTGCGATGCATTGTTAAATGAGCCCCAATGTGACAGCTCTGGACAAATAATTGTAATTGTAAAAATGTTTAATGTATTTGTACCAATGTTGGGCATCTAGGATGCAGCACAGAGATTAGTCAGGAGACAGATAGAGAACACAATAATAATTGCACCCAAAGGTGTGACCTATAGATGGAGCAGATCTTAGTGGTGCACTCATGAAAGGTATTCAGTGCACATTGGGGCTCATTTATCAATGCATCGCAGCACACAAACCGACGCAATTATGGTTATGCGCCATTTTGTGGGCACACGCAATTGAATATGCGTTACATTGTGTTGGTTCATTTATTTTTCCGCCAGTTCTTTTTATGCGCATGTCGCAAATACTGGGCAATAATGTCGCAAACAACTACATGTTTTTTGGGGGTGTGGCTAGGGGCGGGTTTTAAGTGCCCAATTTTTGCGAAAGTACGCCCTTTGCGCCTATATATGTGCTATTTGCACGTATATAGGGGCAGATTTGCGCAGGCGCGGCTGCATTGAAATCTTTACGCCTGTTCATTTGTTGTGTATTTCTGACTGCGCGCTCTTCAACATTTGCGCCAGTATTTTCGCAGATTTGCGCTACAATAAACTAATTTAGGTATGTCATTAATAAAACCATGTTAATTTATGATATGTTGATTGGCATTATTAGAAAAATATAATTGTTAATTTGTTTACAATGTTTTAATAACATTTGCCCTTTTTTTCCCCCCTGTTTCCCTTGTTAATGTGATGGAGCCTTTCATATCTTTTTTCCATTTAAACACCAACTGACTGGGTTGGTAAGTTAGGAAGCAGGTAGTTGGTACGGGTTTATTAGAGCATCAGCTTGCGCCATCTATGCACATAATTTATGACAAGTTTTGCCTCTGCGACTATTATAGCGCTGTGATGCGTTGGTAAATGAGCCCCATTGTGTCAGAATCTAAAGCCTCACCCGGCCTATTTCCCATACACGAGGGCTCATTGATGAAAGGCAGGGAGCAATAGTGTAAAAAATAGCAGCCTACCCTACGTTTTGTATCCACCTTTGTTCCATGGTTAAGCATACTCGTTACGTTATGTTGATAATATTTTTCACAAATAATATTTTTCCAGTACAATTGGGGTCACAACTTCCACTTACAAAAGGTAAAATAAATTATTATACAGGAACCCCTGATAGGTCTCAAACATATTGCTTGATAGCCAATTCACAGGGCAAAGTGGAGATGTAAATCTTTTTTTTACCAAACAATCTTTCTCTTTTTTTTATTATTATGTTGATTTTAAAAACACAAAGGTGTTAACTTGGTTTGTGTGGGCGTCTAATGGAGAGGTCTAATTTCTCTTTTTATGGGCGTAGTTTAAGCTGACCCTGTTTTAATAATTTGTAAACAATTTTCATTCTCCTTGACACTTTTTCTTACTAATGTTTTCCCTCCAAGGTCCCTGAGGTTTGCTGTTTTGTAGGGTAACTATAGCCTTCATATAAGTAGTAGCCTTCATGTAAGTAGTAGGCAAGGTCAAATTTGAGACCACAGCCACTAGGTACCTGCCTTTCCATTTATTCTGACTCCAATTGCTGTGATAGTGGCTGAGTTTCCCCTGAGACCCCTTTCCCTGGGCCTGTATGGAGCTGGGCACAACCACTGTGGGCAATCTGTGCCAGATATCAGAACTCACCAGGCACTTGGAATCCACGAAGGTTCTTTATTTGTTGTGGGCGAACAAATGTTTGGGTGGAAATACAAATGTTGTAGTGGGTGAACAAATGCCAGAGGTCGAAAAGAATATTGCTTTCCTAACCTCTACAGTATCTCCTCACACATAGAAAGCAGGAACAGGAAAGGGATGATGGGAGGAACTGACCTCACATAAAAGGGAGGGGAATGGGAGGGTCTACAGACCTAAAAATAAACAACTTGCAATATGACATTGGTCACTAGGTGGCAGTATAACAATGGATTTGCATAGAAACCTTTATTTGTAAACATAATACACAACTATTAACTGCTGGGCAGCACACCTTTGCTTTGTGGTATCCCAAAGTTTATTCAAAATTGAGACAGTAAAGTAAATTTCTTGGGATATCTCCGCTTCTTACAATGTTTCCTTTTTTCTCTGCATATTAAATCAAGGTGAATTGTATAAGCTGGGCCCCCTTAGCCCATAACAAGGTTACAGATATATAGAAACATTGGGGTAACAGTCACCCTGCTATAGTTCCAGGGGTACCCAGGGCACAAATAAGCACTCACCCCAAATCCCCCCCTAACTGGCCTTCAGGCTGGGCCCCCTTAGCCCATAACAAGGTTACAGATATATAGAAACATTGGGGTAACAGTCACCCCGCTATAGTTCCAGGGGTACCCAGGGCACAAATAAGCACTCACCCCAAATCCCCCCCTAACTGGCCTTCAGGCTGGGCCCCCTTAGCCCATAACAAGGTTACAGATATATAGAAACATTGGGGTAACAGTCACCCCGCTATAGTTCCAGGGGTACCCAGGGCACAAATAAGCACTCACCCCAAATCCCCCCCTAACTGGCCTTCAGGCTGGGCCCACTTAGCTCATAACAAGGTTACAGATATATAGAAACATTGGGGTAACAGTCACCCTGCTATAGTCCCAGGGGTACCCAGGGCACAAATAAGCACTCACCCCAAATCCCCCCTAACTGGCCTTCAGGCTGGGCCCCCTTAGCCCATAACAAGGTTACAGACATATAGAAACATTGGGGTAACAGTCACCCTGCTATAGTTCCAGGGGTACCCAGGGCACAAATACGCACCCCAAATCCCCCACTAACTGGCCTTCAGGCTGGGCCCCCTTAGCCCATAACAAGGTTACAGATATATAGAAACATTGGGGTAACAGTCACCCCGCTATAGTTCCAGGGGTACCCAAGGCACAAATAAGCACTCACCCCAAATCACCCCTAACTGGCCTTCAGGCTGGGCCCCCTTAGCCCATAACAAGGTTACAGATATATAGAAACATTGGGGTAACAGTCACCTCGCTATAGTTCCAGGGGTACCCAGGGCACAAATAAGCACTCACCACAAATCCCCCCCTAACTGGCCTTCAGGTTGGGCCCCCTTAGCCCATAACAAGGTTACAGATATATAGAAACATTGGGGTAACAGTCACCCTGCTATAGTTCCAGGGATACCCAAGGCACAAATAAGCACTCACCCCAAATCCCCCCTAACTGGCCTTCAGGCTGGGCCCCCTTAGCCCATAACAAGGTTACAGATATATAGAAACATTGGGGTAACAGTCACCCCGCTATAGTTCCAGGGGTACCCAGGGCACAAATAAGCACTCACCCCAAATCCCCCCTAACTGCCTTCAGGCTGGGCCCCCTTAGCTCATAACAGGGTTACAGATATATAGAAACATTGGAGTAACAGTCACCCTGCTATAGTTCCAGGGGTACCCAGGGCACAAATAAGCACTCACCCCAAATCCCCCCTAACTGGCCTTCAGGCTGGGCCCCCTTAGCCCATAACAAGGTTACAGATATATAGAAACATTGGGGTAACAGTCACCCTGCTATAGTTCCAGGGGTACCCAGGGCACAAATAAGCACCCCAAATCCCCCCCTAACTGGCCTTCAGGCTGGGCCCCCTTAGCCCATAACAAGGTTACAGATATATATAAACATTGGGGTAACAGTCACCCCGCTATAGTTCCAGGGGTACCCAGGGCACAAATAAGCACTCACCCCAAATCCCCCCCTAACTGGCCTTCAGGCTGGGCCCCCTTAGCCCATAAGAAGGTTACAGATATATAGAAACATTGGGGTAACAGTCACCCTGCTATAGTTCCAGGGGTACCCAGGGCACAAATAAGCACTCACCCCAAATCCCCACTAACTGGCCTTCAGGCTGGGCCCCCTTAGCCCATAACAAGGTTACAGATATATAGAAACATTGGGGTAACAGTCACCCCGCTATAGTTCCAGGGGTACCCAGGGCACAAATAAGCACTCACCCCAAATCCCCCCTAACTGGCCTTCAGGCTGGGCCCCCTTAGCCCATAACAAGGTTACAGATATATAGAAACATTGGGGTAACAGTCACCCTGCTATAGTTCCAGGGGTACCCAGGGCACAAATAAGCACCCCAAATCCCCCCCTAACTGGCCTTCAGGCTGGGCCCCCTTAGCCCATAACAATGTTACAGATATATAGAAACATTGGGGTAACAGTCACCCTGCTATAGTTCCAGGGGTACCCAGGGCACAAATAAGCACTCACCCCAAATCCCCCCTAACTGGCCTTCAGGCTGGGCCCCCTTAGCCCATAACAAGGTTACAGATATATAGAAACATTGGGGTAACAGTCACCCTGCTATAGTTCCAGGGGTACCCAGGGCACAAATAAGCACTCACCCCAAATCCCCACCTAACTGGCCTTCAGGCTGGGCCCCCTTAGCCCATAACAAGGTTACAGATATATAGAAACATTGCAGTAACAGTCACCCCGCTATAGTTCCAGGGGTACCCAGGGCACAAATAAGCACTCACCCCAAATTCCCCCCTAACTGGCCTTCAGGCTGGGCCTCCTTAGCCCATAACAAGGTTACAGATATATAGAAACATTGCGGTAACAGTCACCCCGCTATAGTTCCAGGGGTACCCAGGGCACAAATACGCACTCACCCCAAATCCCCCCCTAACTGGCCTTCAGGCTGGGCCCCCTTAGCCCATAACAAGGTTACAGATATATAGAAACATTGGGGTAACAGTCACCCTGCTATAGTTCCAGGGGTACCCAGGGCACAAATAAGCACTCACCCCAAATCCCCCCCTAACTGGCCTTCAGGCTGGGCCCCCTTAGCCCATAACAAGGTTACAGATATATAGAAACATTGGGGTAACAGTCACCCTGCTATAGTTCCAGGGGTACCCAGGGCACAAATAAGCACTCACCCCAAATCCCCCCCTAACTGGCCTTCAGGCTGGGCCCCCTTAGCCCATAACAAGGTTACAGATATATAGAAACATTGGGGTAACAGTCACCCCGCTATAGTTCCAGGGGTACCCAGGGCACAAATAAGCACTCACCCCAAATCCCCCCCTAACTGGCCTTCAGGCTGGGCCCCCTTAGCCCATAACAAGGTTACAGATATATAGAAACATTGGGGTAACAGTCACCCCGCTATAGTTCCAGGGGTACCCAGGGCACAAATAAGCACTCACCCCAAATCCCCCCCTAACTGGCCTTCAGGCTGGGCCCCCTTAGCCCATAACAAGGTTACAGATATATAGAAACATTGGGGTAACAGTCACCCCGCTATAGTTCCAGGGGTACCCAGGGCACAAATAAGCACTCACCCCAAATCCCCCCCTAACTGGCCTTCAGGCTGGGCCCACTTAGCTCATAACAAGGTTACAGATATATAGAAACATTGGGGTAACAGTCACCCTGCTATAGTCCCAGGGGTACCCAGGGCACAAATAAGCACTCACCCCAAATCCCCCCTAACTGGCCTTCAGGCTGGGCCCCCTTAGCCCATAACAAGGTTACAGACATATAGAAACATTGGGGTAACAGTCACCCTGCTATAGTTCCAGGGGTACCCAGGGCACAAATACGCACCCCAAATCCCCCACTAACTGGCCTTCAGGCTGGGCCCCCTTAGCCCATAACAAGGTTACAGATATATAGAAACATTGGGGTAACAGTCACCCCGCTATAGTTCCAGGGGTACCCAAGGCACAAATAAGCACTCACCCCAAATCACCCCTAACTGGCCTTCAGGCTGGGCCCCCTTAGCCCATAACAAGGTTACAGATATATAGAAACATTGGGGTAACAGTCACCTCGCTATAGTTCCAGGGGTACCCAGGGCACAAATAAGCACTCACCACAAATCCCCCCCTAACTGGCCTTCAGGTTGGGCCCCCTTAGCCCATAACAAGGTTACAGATATATAGAAACATTGGGGTAACAGTCACCCTGCTATAGTTCCAGGGATACCCAAGGCACAAATAAGCACTCACCCCAAATCCCCCCTAACTGGCCTTCAGGCTGGGCCCCCTTAGCCCATAACAAGGTTACAGATATATAGAAACATTGGGGTAACAGTCACCCCGCTATAGTTCCAGGGGTACCCAGGGCACAAATAAGCACTCACCCCAAATCCCCCCTAACTGCCTTCAGGCTGGGCCCCCTTAGCTCATAACAGGGTTACAGATATATAGAAACATTGGAGTAACAGTCACCCTGCTATAGTTCCAGGGGTACCCAGGGCACAAATAAGCACTCACCCCAAATCCCCCCTAACTGGCCTTCAGGCTGGGCCCCCTTAGCCCATAACAAGGTTACAGATATATAGAAACATTGGGGTAACAGTCACCCTGCTATAGTTCCAGGGGTACCCAGGGCACAAATAAGCACCCCAAATCCCCCCCTAACTGGCCTTCAGGCTGGGCCCCCTTAGCCCATAACAAGGTTACAGATATATATAAACATTGGGGTAACAGTCACCCCGCTATAGTTCCAGGGGTACCCAGGGCACAAATAAGCACTCACCCCAAATCCCCCCCTAACTGGCCTTCAGGCTGGGCCCCCTTAGCCCATAAGAAGGTTACAGATATATAGAAACATTGGGGTAACAGTCACCCTGCTATAGTTCCAGGGGTACCCAGGGCACAAATAAGCACTCACCCCAAATCCCCACTAACTGGCCTTCAGGCTGGGCCCCCTTAGCCCATAACAAGGTTACAGATATATAGAAACATTGGGGTAACAGTCACCCCGCTATAGTTCCAGGGGTACCCAGGGCACAAATAAGCACTCACCCCAAATCCCCCCTAACTGGCCTTCAGGCTGGGCCCCCTTAGCCCATAACAAGGTTACAGATATATAGAAACATTGGGGTAACAGTCACCCTGCTATAGTTCCAGGGGTACCCAGGGCACAAATAAGCACCCCAAATCCCCCCCTAACTGGCCTTCAGGCTGGGCCCCCTTAGCCCATAACAATGTTACAGATATATAGAAACATTGGGGTAACAGTCACCCTGCTATAGTTCCAGGGGTACCCAGGGCACAAATAAGCACTCACCCCAAATCCCCCCTAACTGGCCTTCAGGCTGGGCCCCCTTAGCCCATAACAAGGTTACAGATATATAGAAACATTGGGGTAACAGTCACCCTGCTATAGTTCCAGGGGTACCCAGGGCACAAATAAGCACTCACCCCAAATCCCCACCTAACTGGCCTTCAGGCTGGGCCCCCTTAGCCCATAACAAGGTTACAGATATATAGAAACATTGCAGTAACAGTCACCCCGCTATAGTTCCAGGGGTACCCAGGGCACAAATAAGCACTCACCCCAAATTCCCCCCTAACTGGCCTTCAGGCTGGGCCTCCTTAGCCCATAACAAGGTTACAGATATATAGAAACATTGCGGTAACAGTCACCCCGCTATAGTTCCAGGGGTACCCAGGGCACAAATACGCACTCACCCCAAATCCCCCCTAACTGGCCTTCAGGCTGGGCCCCCTTAGCCCATAACAAGGTTACAGATATATAGAAACATTGGGGTAACAGTCACCCTGCTATAGTTCCAGGGGTACCCAGGGCACAAATAAGCACTCACCCCAAATCCCCCCCTAACTGGCCTTCAGGCTGGGCCCCCTTAGCCCATAACAAGGTTACAGATATATAGAAACATTGGGGTAACAGTCACCCTGCTATAGTTCCAGGGGTACCCAGGGCACAAATAAGCACTCACCCCAAATCCCCCCCTAACTGGCCTTCAGGCTGGGCCCCCTTAGCCCATAACAAGGTTACAGATATATAGAAACATTGGGGTAACAGTCACCCTGCTATAGTTCCAGGGGTACCCAGGGCACAAATAAGCACTCACCCCAAATCCCCCCTAACTGGCCTTCAGGCTGGGCCCCCTTAGCCCATAACAAGGTTACAGATATATAGAAACATTGGGGTAACAGTCACCCTGCTATAGTTCCAGGGGTACCCAGGGCACAAATAAGCACCCCAAATCCCCCCCTAACTGGCCTTCAGGCTGGGCCCCCTTAGCCCATAACAATGTTACAGATATATAGAAACATTGGGGTAACAGTCAACCTGCTATAGTTCCAGGGGTACCCAGGGCACAAATAAGCACTCACCCCAAATCCCCCCTAACTGGCCTTCAGGCTGGGCCCCCTTAGCCCATAACAAGGTTACAGATATATAGAAACATTGGGGTAACAGTCACCCTGCTATAGTTCCAGGGGTACCCAGGGCACAAATAAGCACTCACCCCAAATCCCCACCTAACTGGCCTTCAGGCTGGGCCCCCTTAGCCCATAACAAGGTTACATATATATAGAAACATTGGGGTAACAGTCACCCTGCTATAGTTCCAGGGGTACCCAGGGCACAAATAAGCACCCCAAATCTCCCTTTAACTGGCCTTCAGGCTGGGCCCCCTTAGCCCATAACAAGGTTACAGATATATAGAAACATTGCGGTAACAGTCACCCCGCTATAGTTCCAGGGGTACCCAGGGCACAAATAAGCACTCACCCCAAATTCCCCCCTAACTGGCCTTCAGGCTGGGCCTCCTTAGCCCATAACAAGGTTACAGATATATAGAAACATTGCGGTAACAGTCACCCCGCTATAGTTCCAGGGGTACCCAGGGCACAAATACGCACTCACCCCAAATCCCCCCCTAACTGGCCTTCAGGCTGGGCCCCCTTAGCCCATAACAAGGTTACAGATATATAGAAACATTGGGGTAACAGTCACCCTGCTATAGTTCCAGGGGTACCCAGGGCACAAATAAGCACTCACCCGAAATCCCCCCCTAACTGGCCTTCAGGCTGGGCCCCCTTAGCCCATAACAAGGTTACAGATATATAGAAACATTGGGGTAACAGTCACCCTGCTATAGTTCCAGGGGTACCCAGGGCACAAATAAGCACTCACCCCAAATCCCCACTAACTGGCCTTCAGGCTGGGCCCCCTTAGCCCATAACAAGGTTACAGATATATAGAAACATTGGGGTAACAGTCACCCCGCTATAGTTCCAGGGGTACCCAGGGCACAAATAAGCACTCACCCCAAATCCCCCCCTAACTGGCCTTCAGGCTGGGCCCCCTTAGCCCATAACAAGGTTACAGATATATAGAAACATTGGGGTAACAGTCACCCTGCTATAGTTCCAGGGGTACCCAGTGCACCAATAAGCACTCACCCCAAATCCCCCGTAACTGGCCTTCAGGCTGGGCCCCCTTAGCCCATAACAGGGTTACAGATATATAGAAACATTGGGGTAACAGTCACCCTGCTATAGTTCCAGGGGTACCCAGGGCACAAATAAGCACTCACCCCAAATCCCCCCCTAACTGGCCTTCAGGCTGGGCCCCCTTAGCCCATAACAGGGTTACAGATATATAGAAACATTGGGGTAACAGTCACCCTGCTATAGTTCCAGGGGTACCCAGTGCACCAATAAGCACTCACCCCAAATCCCCCCTAACTGGCCTTCAGGCTGGGCCCCCTTAGCCCATAACAGGGTTACAGATATATAGAAACATTGGGGTAACAGTCACCCTGCTATAGTTCCAGGGGTACCCAGGGCACAAATAAGCACTCACCCCAAATCCCCCCCTAACTGGCCTTCAGGCTGGGCCCCCTTAGCCCATAACAAGGTTACAGATATATAGAAACATTGGGGTAACAGTCACCCTGCTATAGTTCCAGGGGTACCCAGTGCACCAATAAGAACTCACCCCAAATCCCCCCTAACTGGCCTTCAGGCTGGGCCCCCTTAGCCCATAACAGGGTTACAGATATATAGAAACATTAGGGTAACAGTCACCCTGCTATAGTTCCAGGGGTACCCAGGGCACAAATAAGCACTCACCCCAAATCCCCCCCTAACTGGCCTTCAGGCTGGGCCCCCTTAGCCCATAACAGGGTTACAGATATATAGAAACATTGGGGTAACAGTCACCCTGCTATAGTTCCAGGGGTACCCAGTGCACCAATAAGCACTCACCCCAAATCCCCCCCTAACTGGCCTTCAGGCTCGGCCCCCTTAGCCCATAACAGGGTTACAGATATATAGAAACATTGGGGTAACAGTCACCCTGCTATAGTTCCAGGGGTACCCAGGGCACAAATAAGCACTCACTCCAGCACATACCCCAACTGACCTTAAAGGGGATATATAGCATACATTTTTACAATGCACTAAACCATGTAAAAAACTGTAAAATAGAAGGAAGTGCTTTTATTTTAATACCTTTGGGTTAAAATATGTCCATAACTGCTTGAAAACTGTGCTCTACCCAGACCTTATGCCAGCTTCCTGTTTGTATACCGGCTCCCGCCGGCCCTCATGCCTACTTAAAGTGAAGTGAATATACATAGAGTGGGCGGGGCTTAGCGAGCTCACAGGCAGTCAGTTCCTGCTCTACTTGCTCCTCCCCTCCTCTGGCAGCAGCACAAGCAGAGACACAGAAGGAGGGAGGGGTTTCCCTGCTGCTGCTGAGTAAAGCCTGTCAGTCAGTGCTGTGACCACTTCCTGTGAGAGACTGAAGGACACTCCCATGTCTCATTTGGCTCTGGCTCCAGACTGGAGAGCTTGTGTGTGCAGCTCTCATATAATGGCAAAACCTTGTTCTTTCTGCATCATTTCACAATTTGAGTGAGGATGAATATTATTAACTGAATATGAACTTTATATAAAATGTCTCCTTTAAGACTGGGCAATGAGCAAATTATAGTTTCAGAGATATCCAGGGAAGTAAATAAGCATTATTGGCCTTCAGGCTTTGTCCCAGTTAACTGCTCTTGGTCATTAACATTCTCCAAGCCTCATGGCATGATTTATGATCGATAGGGGCAGCACGAGCCACAAATAAATGTATTAACAATGTGCTTATGGCATGTATACATTGGCAAGTTGCCTCTACTTTTGGCACATCCCAGTGCAAGGCTTCCCTGAATGTAACACCTGCCTTTACCAAGTGGGAAGTATAGGGGGTAATGGTGACAAGGTGAAAAGAAACACAGGATTCCAGGATCAACTCCCTATGCCATTGAAAGAAGAACCCACTGATATTGGGAGAAATCAGGAAACCAGAGGCATGAATGAGACACAGAAAAGGAGTAATTTTTAAAAAAACATTTGATATAGTTTTTAGAGATATTTCCTTTTTTACTCCCCTCCCAGAATTTCCAGAAATCCTTAGGCTTAAATAATATCATCATTTTCTAACAAATGGGTCTTTTGTATTCAGTTCAGGCCTTAGAAATATAATATAGCACTTGGGAATGAATATACAGCCCAATAACCCAGCACTGGAGGATAAGATGGCAAATATCTCAACTGCCACCATTCTACTGCCCTTACTGCTCAGGTATGCAGGGACAAATGCCCCCCACACGCTACAGAACCCCAACATACTGAAAGTGATGTTTTTAGCCTCATTAAATCGGTCAGGGAAATCCTTGGCTAGAAATGCAGCAATGAAACTTAGTAGGGCCAACGTTCCTATATATCCAATTATACAGAATAGGAAAAAGCCTGACCCTTCATTGCACAGCAGAATAATATTTTCTGGATCAGAAAGAGTATCAGCCTCTGGAAATGGGGGATTGGAGGCCAACCATACAGCAGAGATGACAATCTCAACTAAAGAACATACAATGACTAATATGGTTGCCAGTTGGGTACCTACATACTTCTTCAGCTTGCTCCCAGGCTTTGTGGCATTGAAGGCAATAATAACTGTGAGAGTTTTAGCCAACACAGAAGAAACAGAAATAGTAAATACAATCCCAAATGTTACTTGTCGGAGGAGACAACATATCTGTGTTGGGCGCCCAATGAATAATAAAGTGCAGAGGAAACACAACATGAGAGAGATGAGGAGGAGACAGCTGAGATATCGGTTGTTGGCTCTCACTATAGGAGTCTCGCGGTACTTTATAAAGATTCCCAGGATTACAGCACAAGTGACGGAGAATGTTACAGAGATGGAGGATAAAGTAGTGCCCAGTTGGTCTTCATAGGAAAGGTAATTTATATTTCTTGGAATGCAACTGTTTCTTTCAGAATTTGACTTTTCATATTTGGAGCATTTCATACAACTCTGGGCATCTGAAATAAGAGAAAAAAAATGTAGGTGTTAGTTTTCGGGGTACATCTCAGGGTTGCTATAAACCAGCTGCCAAATTATTAATTCTAAAGAAAAACAAACAGATTTGAAAATACTCTAATTTCTTTAGAGTATGGCTTCAACTCTGGCTTTACATAAGGATACACTGCTCTGATTTTTTGAAGCACTCACTCCTAGAGCGAGCTTTCACAGAAATAGCCTTACATTATGTTTAGCTACTGGGCCTCGTCCACCAATTCTCTAATTTCCATCCACCTCCTTCAACAAGTGAGATCCAAAAAGGCTGAGCATATGATTGCTTTTTTATGTCAAATAAAAAACACATTGCGATCTGAGACCAGATGTACCTGTTATGTTAGACATTTCCCCATTGGCACACTGCACACAGGTATAACAGCAACTTGGTTTCCCTTCCATTTTAGCTTTGCTGAATCCAGGCTTACAGGGCTCGCTACAGCGAGAATGGACAAACTGTGGGGTAGAATAAAGGATCTCAAGCACAATAATAAACACTGGAAATTAAACATGTGGTTATTATTTTAATAAATTCACTATTTCCATCACAAAAAGGACTATCAGGGCCAGAGCCAGAAGTAGACAGCCCAAGGTGCAACTACTGGGGGCAGAACTAGAAACTAGAAAATAACTGGTCACTTTGCTGCCACTTCTGCCCAATCTGTCTTGTTTTAAGCCTTGGAAAGAGTGAGCAGGAGCGATCCATGATAGGTTGGATAGAGGGTTGCTATATCTACGAGGGGGTTTGTTATCACCACTGTGGAGTGCAGCAGGGTCAGTAAGTGGGAGTAGAGACAAGAGGTACTTGCCTTGGGTACAAGTCCCTCTTATCCCAGCATTGGGGACAATCCTTAGTGTTTTAATTAGTTTTAATTAAGTTTTGTGCTTCAGAGCAACAGTAGAAATTAATATAAGAAATAGCATTGGGGTATTCTAGCTGGCTGAAATTCAGAAATGAAGATGAATAACAATGGGCTCTTGCAATGGTCTCGGCATTCAGCACCTCTGTATGTACAAGTGCCTAATGGGGACAATCTTGCAATTATGTTGGAGCCATGAGTTGCTCCCTTTCCTCAGCAGTCTGTCAGTGTCTCCTGGAGAAGGGCATCCATGGAAAGCTAATTACAGAAATGCTCTGCTTGAAGGGGTCCTAATGTCTAGCCACCTCCAACATGGCCTGTAAATCAAGGCTGAAAATTGTCTCAATGTCCACTATAATGATTATATGGCATGTTACAAAAACATAGGTCTTCCTAGAGCATCTACATCAAAAATATAGAGCTTAAAATGAATCATATTATATGACAATTGGGACACCTAGGGGCTGATTTACTAATCCACGAATCCGAATCCGAATGAGAAAAATTCGGATTGGAAAACGAACATTTTGCGACTTTTTCGTATTTTTTGCGATTTTTTCGTCGCCGTTACGACTTTCCCGTAAATTGTCGCGACTTTTTCATAGCCATTACAAATTTCGTGAATTGTCGCGACTTTTTCATTGCCATTATGACTTCCGAGAATTGTCACGATTTTTTCATTGCCATTATAACTTTCGTGAATTGTCACGACTTTTTCATAGCCATTACGACATTCGCGAATTGTCGCAACTTTCGTATTGAGAGCTCGAAAAAGTCACGATAATTCGCGAAAAAGTCGCAAAGTACCGATCATTACGAAAAAAACGCATTCGGACGCTTTTCGGGCATTCGTGGATTAGTAAATGTGCCCCCTAGGGTAGTAGGGAGTAAAGTAAACATGAATAGTTATTTCATTTTAATGAGAGGAAACAACATGTTTTTACCTCTGAAAAGTACGGGCCCCAGAGATTGGCGCTGTTATTGATAAATAATTGATTCTCCTCAGATCTGGATGCGTCAAAGCTTCCAACCTTTATTCTTTTTATGTTTCCTATTTTTAAGAAGTAGCATTTCAGTATATCATAGCGAGCTGGTGGGTCTCCATTGTCTTTAAAGGATATTTCGTCCCCAGAAGACGTTCTGAATTTCACATGTGGCATCAATGCATTTAGCTTAAAAAGATTAAGTACATATGGCAGTTCTTAAAAATATAATATACAATGATTTATTCTTATGTAGATTGCAGTGCCCACTAATTCTTTTGTAAGAACAATGCAATTGCATGTGGTGGAATGAATAGACAGATCATTGGGAGGGGCTGGGAAAGACCCAACGGTCTTGGTTAGAGATGAGTGAATTTTTTTACCAGACACGGATTCACTGCAAAATTCAAAGAAGTCAATAAAGTAAAAAAGAAAATCAGAAGCTGCATTTAATTCATATAAACGATACCAAATGTGGTAAATGAGCAATCGTGAAGGCAAGGATAAAAAATGAGGAGCAAATTGCAGCAGAGGCTAAGACTAACCCCAAAAAGTTTTTTTTATTATAGTAGATTAAATAGTAAAAAGATGAGGGTTGAATTATTAAATGATGCCAACAATCTGGTTATTACAAATACAGAAAAGGCAAATGTGCTAAATCAGTTCTTTCCTTTAGTATACAATAGGGGAGCCAGAGTTCTAAGACCCACCCAATAGCTGCACTGTTGGCTCAGCTCATTCAGAATTAATGTGAACAAGGCACCAGGGCCAGATGGAATACATCCTTGGATACGGAGAGCTTAGTTCAGTTTTAGCTAGGCCTCTATTTCTGATTTTTTTAGACACACTTTCATCTGGTATGGTACCTATGGATTGGAGGAAAGCTGTGTGTGAATGTAATTCCCATTTTCAAAAAGGGATTAGGATCTCAGTCTGGCAATTATAGGCCAGTAAGCTTGACATCATTGGTAGGCATGTTATGTAAAGGTTTATGGTTAACATTCAAAATTATTTTCTGGAGAAAGCAGGTGTATCAAATGCTTTGGCAAAATCCAAATAGATCCCACCTACTGCACCCCCACTGTCCGACTACTGCAACCCCACTGTCCAACTACTGCACCCCCACTGTCCAGCTTCTTACTAACCTCATCATAAAAAGCAATTCAATTTGTCTGACATGAGCTGTCCTTTATAAAGCCATGCTGATTACTGCTTTATGTAGGAATTGAATGGTTTCTTGGACAAGGACAATCTCTAAGGCTGTTGTAAACTCAAGGTCTGCATATGTGTGTGTATTATATATGTGTGTGTGCTGGAGATCATTTAGAAGAACTGAACTTGTGGATTATTGTCAGAAAATTATGTAATGATGTACATGCAGTATATTATAACGTGTAACTGTTCAACAACTTACCTGCCATTGCTTAAAGTACATGTGTAGGCTCTCTGCTGATTTAGGGGAACGTGTCATTGTGCCGTACAGTTCATGGAGAGTGTGAGCCATTGTGTAAACTGCAGTGTAAACCCCATAAGCTATTCTGTAATTAAATGTTCCGTAGGATTCCAGAACTGTATCATCAAATGTTTCATTCCCGGTACATTTTGGAAATGGGATGTCTGCCTCTAAAAACATGCATTTAAATAACATTTCCCACATTTCTATGAATAAATGATCATGTTGGTTTGTATATGGATTCAATGAATACAAAAACTGCTTAAAACCAGGAATCTCCCCTTGTTGGAAGGAAAGTGCCAAAGTGCCATTGAAAGTGTCAAATACATATAAATATTGTAGCTCATCAATATGGGAGACAGATGAGGAGGCAATCCATATTTTTTTATGAACTGTATCAGGCTCAAATATATCATTTATATGGATAATATACTGTAACCCAAGAAAAAGTATGATCACCTTAGCCGTGCTTCTGTAGATTGTTTCTCTGATTTTCTCTATATTTGTCAGATCAGATTGGACTCTATCTTTAAGTCTAATGAGGAAGTCCAAACAGACGCCATCTTTGCTCATTGCTTTTTCCAGCCTTTCCCTTGCCCTGTTCCCAGTGTCATCATTTGATACAATAAGCCCAACCCATTTCCAACCAAAATGCCCAATCAGGCTCATTATAGCATCAATTTCAGATAACACATTGGGGCCCATTCGGTAGAAAGACGGAAACTCTAGTCTGTTATTAAATATGGAATCAGCAGAGCCGTGACTGATCTGTAGATAAAAGAAAAATGTCTATATGTATGTATATTATATATATTATATGTATGTATTATATGTATGTATATTATATAGCACCACAACCGTACACCGTGCTTAATTTAGCATAAATTTAGAGGCCCATCTACTAACCATCGATATTTTTTTTTCCTCAAATACTTTTTTTTTCCACAGGAAAAAAAGGTTCAGGCATTTTTGAGATTTACCGTGCATCTAAATGGGTAAAAACCTGAATCTGACAATTCGCCAGGTTAAACTTGCCGAGTTCATGTAGAAATCAATGGCAGATGTGCTTTTAATTTCCTTAAAGATCATTCGTTTGTCATAAAACTTTAGAGGTTTCAGATTTTTGACACTTTTTTTGCGCAACAATTTGAAAAAGTTGCATTTTTGCAGAGATAAGTCTAAAAAAAATTGTTGCGTGTAAAAAAAATTGCTGCCTATTGACTTGCAATGTGCAATATCGAGCACAAGCCACCATGTTTCTTACCCACAATGCAGTATTTTCTCACAGTATAAATGGGGGAACTAGATGATGCATCAAAGTATGAGCAACTGCACTTGTGCTTTGACAGGAATTGAACACAATTGAAAACAAATGAAACTTTTCGGGAGGGATCAGGCGTTAGGAAGGGCCAATTACCTACTCAAGTGCAGTTTGCAGTACTTGGACACAAACTGGCATGATTATTACCCATAAGGTAATGGGTTTCCCATAATTCCAGAGTAATGTGAAACTGTACATATTGACTTTGGGGATACCTGGAGGTACTGCCACCCTGGACCTCTCTGTCTTTTCAAGAATCCTTAAAAAGTCCAATATCTTTACACTTATCGCCTCTAAAATGTGCATACCATGACCTGGATGAGTGAAAACCTTCATAAACTGTGTTCTTGGGAGATTTTCAGGAATATCATATGAACTATTACCTTTAACATCGCTTGTAGTTTGGTAGTTTAGAAAAGAAACATTTCCTTACCCATTTTAGATGTTGCTCTGTGCCATGCACTAATAAACATTAATGCTTCAATTAAAGGCTCTCCAGTGGACTATTTATAGCATAGTACTATTAGACTGGGAGTGGCAAAGCCCTACTACTGTTTGAGGAGCCACCTGAACTACAACTAACTTAGACTACTTAATCATGGGTAAGCAGTCTAAACTTTGTTTGCTTATACATATACATACAAACCATTCCCCAAAATGATTCACAGTTACATTTGGATATTGTTTGGAGATGATAGGGGAAGGCCCTGCTTAAAAGAGCTTACATTCTAAGAGGGAGAGCAGTTGAGACAAAAAGTCAAGGTAACCAGTGTGGCAGTAGAGTTCCTGGTGGTGATGGTAAGTGCAGAGTAAGAGGTAAAAACCAATGGTTAGTGAGTGTGTGAACAAAGGGTGTTCATTGGGTAATCAAGTTGCTGAGGGCTTGGACTATAGGCTTGAATGAGGTGAGTTTTAAGTGACCATTTTAAAGCCTGGAGACTCTGAGTGTCTAATGTGATGGGGCAGAGCGTTCCAGAGGATGGGTGCAGCACGTAAGAAGTCCTGGATGTGAGAGGAAGTAATGAGTGAGGAGCAGTGAAGCAGGTCACCTGGGGGTGCACTTGGGGATTAGGGTGGTTATATAAAGGGGTGCAGCACTGGTGAGTGCTCTGTAGGTGAGTACAAGTACCTGAATCCTGTCAGTGACATGAGCTAGGAGTGAGGGCAGGTACGGAGACGAGAGGTTGATTTGAGTATCGTATGCATATAAATGATACTGAAACCCAAATGAGCTGATTAGCTGACCAAGACCAGTGGTGTAGAGTGAAAATAGAAGGGGTCCAAGAACAGAGCCTTGAGGTTCCCCGACTGAGAGAGGCCGAGAAGAGGAGGTGGAAGCTGTATGGGAGACCCTGAAGGATTGATTGGAAAGATAAGATAGTTAGGATAAATATGGAGAAAGAGAGAATGATCAACAGTGTCAAAAGCTCCAGAGGTCACGCAGGATTAAGAGAGAGTAGTGGCCCTTTGATTTAGCAGCGAGTAAGTCATTCACTACTTTAGTGAGGGCAGTTTCCGTAGAGTGGTGGTGGCAGAAGCTGGACTGAAATGTGTCAAGTAGGGAGTTAGATAGTGTGAGAGTGCATTATGTACATGTTGTTCTAGTAGTTTTGAGGAGAAAGGGAGAAGAGACCTCAGGCATTTATTATAGTTATTACAGGTACGGATGATTTCATATAAAAAATAATGTGGGTTCATGTTTAGCTTGCAAAGTACTTTTGTTATACAGCTTTTTATGTGGGGGTGACAGGTCCCCTTTAAGTACTGGATTCTTGGACTTGAAATCCCACTCATTTAAATTGAATTTGTTCCCAACCCAGTATGGAAAGGAGAGAAATGTCAAGTCCCAAAATCCATCACTTTACAAAAAAACAAAGTGAGGGAAGATTTGCATTAAACTGTGAGCCTGGGAGGGGGGTGTTTGAACTGGTCCTATTAGTTTAGAGATATTATATGATCCCATTATATATTTATACATAGTTATCATGTCACCTCTTAAGCGCCTCTTCTCCAGTGTAACCAATCCCAACTGGGCCAGCCTTTCCCCATAACTGAGCCCATTCCCTTTATCAGCTTAGTCGCTCTTCCCTGTACTTTCTCTATTTCATTACTGCCCCCCCTTATATATTTATATATAGTGACCCCCCCCTTAACTGCCCCCCCCCCCCAGTGTAACCAATCCCAACTGGGCCAGCCTTTCCCCATAACTGAGCCCATTCCCTTTATCAGCTTAGTCGCTCTTCCCTGTACTTTCTCTATTTCATTACTGCCCCCCCTTATATATTTATATATAGTGACCCCCCCTTAACTGCCCCCCCCCAGTGTAGCCAATCCCAACTGGGCCAGCCTTTCCCCATAACTGAGCCCATTCCCTTTATCAGCTTAGTCGCTCTTCCCTGTACTTTCTCTATTTCATTACTACCCCCCCTTATATATTTATATATAGTGACCCCCCCCTTAACTACCTCTTCCCCCAGTGTAACCAATCCCAACTGGGCCAGCCTTTCCCCATAACTGAGCCCATTCCCTTTATCAGCTTAGTCGCTCTTCTCTGTACTTTCTCTATTTCATTACTGCCCCCCCCTTATATATTTATATATAGTGACCCCCCCTTAACTGCCCCCCCCCAGTGTAACCAATCCCAACTGGGCCAGCCTTTCCCCATAACTGAGCCCATTCCCTTTATCAGCTTAGTCGCTCTTCTCTGTACTTTCTCTATTTCATTACTGCCCCCCTTATATATTTATATATAGTGACCCCCCCTTAACTGCCTCTTCCCCCAGTGTAACCAATCCCAACTGGGCCAGCCTTTCCCCATAACTGAGCCCATTCCCTTTAACAGCTTAGTCGCTCTTCTCTGTACTTTCTCTATTTCATTACTGCCCCCTTATATATTTATATATAGTGACCCCCCCTTAACTGCCCCCCCCCAGTGTAACCAATCCCAACTGGGCCAGCCTTTCCCCATAACTGAGCCCATTCCCTTTATCAGCTTAGTCGCTCTTCTCTGTACTTTCTCTATTTCATTACTGCCCCCCTTATATATTTATATATAGTGACCCCCCCCTTAACTGCCCCCCCAGTGTAACCAATCCCAACTGAGCCAGCCTTTCCCCATAACTGAGCCCATTCCCTTTATCAGCTTAGTCACTCTTCCCTGTACTTTCTCTATTTCATTACTGCCCCCCCTTATATATTTATATATTGTGACCCCCCCCTTAACTGCCCCTTCCCCAGTGTAACCAATCCCAACTGGGCCAGCCTTTCCCTATAACTGAGCCCATTCCCTTTATCAGCTTAGTCGCTCTTCTCTGTACTTTCTCTATTTCATTACTGCCCCCCTTATATATTTATATATAGTGACCCCCCTTAACTGCCCCTTCCCCAGTGTAACCAATCCCAACTGGGCCAGCCTTTCCCCATAACTGAGCCCATTCCCTTTATCAGCTTAGTCGCTCTTCCCTGTACTTTCTCTATTTCATTACTGCCCCCCCCTTATATATTTATATATAGTGACCCCCCTTAACTGCCCCTTCCCCAGTTTAACCAATCCCAACTGGGCCAGCCTTTCCCCATAACTGAGCCCATTCCCTTTATCAGCTTAGTCGGTCTTCCCTGTACTCTCTCTATTTCATTACTGCCCCCCCTTATATATTTATATATAGTGACCCCCCCTTAACTGCCCCTTCCCCAGTGTAACCAATCCCAACTGGGCCAGCCTTTCCCCATAACTGAGCCCATTCCCTTTATCAGCTTAGTTGGTCTTCTCTGTACTTTCTCTATTTCATTATTGCCCCCCTTATATATTTATATATAGTGACCCCCCCCTTAACTGCCCCTTCCCCAGTGTAACCAATCCCAACTGGGCCAGCCTTTCCCCATAACTGAGCCCATTCCCTTTATCAGCTTAGTCGCTCTTCTCTGTACTTTCTCTATTTCATTACTGCCCCCCTTATATATTTATATATATAGTGACCCCCCTTAACTGCCCCTTCCCCAGTGTAACCAATCCCAACTGGGCCAGCCTTTCCCCATAACTGAGCCCATTCCCTTTATCAGCTTAGTCGCTCTTCCCTGTACTTTCTCTATTTCATTACTGCCCCCCTTATATATTTATATATAGTGACCACCCCTTAACTGCCCCCCCCAGTGTAACCAATCCCAACTGGTCCAGCCTTTCCCCATAACTGAGCCCATTCCCTTTATTGGCTTAGTTGCTCTTCTCTGTACTTTCTCTATTTCATTACTGCCCCCCCTTATATATTTATATATAGTGACCCCCCTTAACTGCCCCTTCCCCAGTGTAACCAAACCCAACTGGGCCAGTCTTTCCCATAACTGAGCCCATTCCCTTTATCAGCTTAGTTGCTCTTCTCTGTACTTTCTTTATTTCTTTACTGCCCCCCCTTATATATTTATATATAGTGACCCCCCCTTAACTGCCCCTTCCCCAGTGTAACCAATCCCAACTGGGCCAGCCTTTCCCCATAACTGAGCCCATTCCCTTTATCAGCTTAGTCGCTCTTCTCTGTACTTTCTCTATTTCATTACTGCCCCCCTTATATATTTATATATAGTGACCCCCCCTTAACTGCCCCTTCCCCAGTGTAACCAATCCCAACTGGGCCAGCCTTTCCCCATAACTGAGCCCATTCCCTTTATCAGCTTAGTCGCTCTTCTCTGTACTTTCTCTATTTCATTACTGCCCCCCCTTATATATTTATATATAGTGACCCCCCTTAACTGGCCCTTCCCCAGTGTAACCAATCCCAACTGGCCAGCCTTTCCCCATAACTGAGCCCATTCCCTTTATCAGCTTAGTCACTCTTCCCTGTACTTTCTCTATTTCATTACTGTCCCCCTTATATATTTATATATATAGTGACCCCCCTTAACTGCCTCTTCCCCAGTGTAACCAATCCCAACTGGGCCAGCCTTTCCCCATAACTGAGCCCATTCCCTTTATCAGCTTAGTCACTCTTCCCTGTACTTTCTCTATTTCATTACTGCCCCCCCTTATATATTTATATATAGTGACCCCCCCTTAACTGCCCCTTCCCCAGTGTAACCAATCCCAACTGGGCCAGCCTTTCCCCATAACTGAGTCCATTCCCTTTATCGGCTTAGTTGCTCTTCTCTGTACTTTCTCTATTTCATTACTGCCCCCCCTTATATATTTATATATAGTGACCCCCCTTAACTGCCCCTTCCCCAGTGTAACCAATCCCAACTGGGCCAGCCTTTCCCATAACTGAGCCCATTCCCTTTATCAGCTTAGTTGCTCTTCTCTGTACTTTCTTTATTTCATTACTGCCCCCCCTTATATATTTATATATAGTGACCCCCCCTTAACTGCCCCTTCCCCAGTGTAACCAATCCCAACTGGGCCAGCCTTTCCCCCTAACTGAGCCCATTCCCTTTATCAGCTTAGTCGCTCTTCCCTGTACTTTCTTTATTTCATTACTGCCCCCCCTTATATATTTATATATAGTGAGCCCCCCTTAACTGCCCCCCCCCCCCAGTGTAACCAATCCCAACTGGGCCAGCCTTTCCCCATAACTGAGACTTCCCATACCCTTTACCAGCTTAGTTGCCCTTCTCTGGACCCTCTCTAACTCAATAATGTCCCGTTTGAGCACTGGAGACCAAAACTGAACAGCATATTCTAGATGGGGCCTTACCAGTGCTCTGTAAAGGGGAAGAATAACCCCCTCCTCCCGTGAATCTATACCCCTTTTAATACAGCTCAAAACCTTGTTTGCCCTTGCAGCTGCTGCCTGGCATTGCTTGCTACAGCCAAGTTTATTATCTACAAGGACTCCAAGGTCCTTCTCCATTATGGATTTGCCTAGTGCAGTCCCATTAAGGGTATACGTGGAAATGTTTACATCCCAGGTGCATAACTTTACATTTATCAACATAACACATATGGGGCTGATTCACTTAAAATGAGTGCTATTTATAGCATGCGTTAAAAATTTTTATAATTTTTTTGCGACTTAACGATCAATTCACTAAAAGGACTCTTGGCATAATTAAGACACAATGGGCCCGATTCACTAAAGTGAGATAAAATTTATTGCACGCTTTTTTGCGGTAAATAAGTCGCGACATTAGCGCGCAATTCACTAGAGCATTACTGCATGCGTTAAGTCGCCATATCGCATGCGTAAATTTTCGCGCGACCGCACGCGCTAGTTTAACACATGTGTTAATTTCCGCGCTGAAAAGAATACGATCGCATGATTCACTATAACTTAGGCGCGCTAAATATCGCATTCGGCTATGCGAAAATTAACTCCTACTACAGGCAGGCGAAATATTATAGAAAAGTACAGTAAATGAGTTTTTGGCAATAAAATATGGACTTAGTGTTATTTATTCAAGTCTGTGTCTTTTTACTCAATTTTACTAAAGTCGCCATAATATACAGTACTATAGCGGTAAAAATTTAGTCGCCATAATATACAGTACTATATAGCAGTAAATATTTAGTCACACAAAATACATTACTAGGTATATATTGGCGATTTGTCGCGACTTTGTAATCTCACGACTTGTGGCCATTTTGTGGCGATTTTGGAATCTCGTGACATGTGGGACTTGCGGCCATTTTGTGTCATTGAGCCTGCAGTCACCACACTGAGAGCACCATGCCTGGGGTTTCAGAGCTGCTAATGGAGGAGAGGCAATATATAATTGAGTTCCTCCTGCGCTCAGGGTATGACAGGCTGCCACTGGGGCCAATAGGGGTCCATGAGCGCAAGAGGGCGATCCTGCACAACCTAATAGCTGGGTTGCGCAGGGGCTTTCGTATAGAAATGGACCTCCGCCTGCTCCAGCGGATTTGGTCAGACCTGAAGCGCAGGAACTTTCAGGAGATCTCTGACATAGCTGCAGGTAATTATTCTACTTTAATATGGTTTTACACAATACGTTTCTTAAAAGATTTATCAAGTAATTTGAACTTGAAATGTATATTCTCTCTCTCTCTCTCTCTCTCTCTCTCTCTCTATATATATATATATATATGTGTGTATATATGCATGTTTTTTCAAAAATACACAATAAAGTTGACAATAAAGAGGGAATTTTAAATATGTTGTGGCATTTTGAAAAACAAATACATATACACACATATATATATATATACAGCCAGAATGCTCAGGACCAAGGGTATTCCAGATAAGAGGTCTTTCCATTATTTGGATCTCCATACCTTAAGTCTATGAAAAAATCAATAAAACATGAATTAAACACAATACGATGGTTTTGCCTCCAATAATGATTATTTACATCTTAGTTGGGATCAATTGCAAGGTGCTGTTTAATTACTACAGAGAAAAAGGAAATCAGTTTTTAAATTATGAATTACTTGATTCAAATGGAGTCTATGGGAGACGGGCTTTCCGTAGTTGGGGGCTTTCTGGATAACGGGTTTCCAGATAAGGGATCCCATACCTGTGTATATATATATATACACACACACACATTTTCAAATACATATGCATAAATGAGTTTAAAGCAGGGGGGAAGCAGCAGGGAGCGGCCCATTTGGGGGAAGGGCCACGACTGCTTTAGGGGGCCATGGCTAACAATGTCTGTGTGTTCTTTGGATTGATGTGAGGGTTCACAGGGGGAGGGGCCAGTGGGGGCGTGGGAGGAGTGGGGCCCAAAAAATGTTGTTGTGAGGGGCCCCGTTATTTAGGATGGTGGCCCTCTGTGTATGAATGTATATATATATGTATAATAGATTTAAATAACATCTTGCAATACTATCTCACAGAACTCAACATCGACATGGCGACTCTCTTCCCTCTGGAGGCACAAACCCAGGCAGAAGAGGCTCAACAGGCCCCAGGACCAAGCCAGGACCCAGCAAGGCCCCCGAGGCCTCAGGACTGAGCCAGGCCCCCGAGGCCCCAGATGATGAGGAGGCGGAGGAGGCCCCCAAGGCGGAGGAGGCCATGGAGGCCGAGGAGGCCCCGGACACCCCCCTTTACTCCTCCCCCTGTTTGACCCCAGTTTCCCCGGCCCTTGAGTTCCCCCCCAGCCCCCCAGATCCCAGCCACCAGGTTCTCCTGCCGACGAAGGCCCATCACGTCGGTCCATGCAGGAGGACCTGGACAACATGAAGGCCGAGCTGGCCCAGTGGCCCAACTAAGGAGGGACATTGAGGAACTCAAGGGCAGCAAGCCCTAAGTTTTTTTTTCCTTCCCCCTTTTTTATTTTTATTTTAATATTTTATTATTATAGTAAAATTTAAGATTTTTCTACTTTTGAACTGAGTAATGTCTCATTATTTTGCCTTCCTTGATATGGTATTCTATACTTTCATGTAGTTTCCCCTACACTCTTACATTTATCAGTAACATCAATATGCTATATGGGTTAAATGTTTGCAAATATTCTGCCAACAATTTTGCCTTTAGCCCATTTTGCTGAATAGTAAAACTTGCGCTAATTAGTACGTAGCGTATTTTCTGGCGAGTGGGATAACTGCCAATCCAATGTTTTGTTGCCAGAATAATTGCAATATTATATTTGTCCCTGTTTAATAAAGTGCCCATAACATATTTGCCATTTATTCTGTGTCTAAAATCTCCCACTTAATTTAAGCCACTTTAGCAAACGGACCCCTAAGTATTTGGCTAAATATTCTTAAATGCCCCCCCCCCCCATTTTATTATCTCGAGCTGCTCTTCTTTTTTTTTCTTACTTATATTTTTATTGTTTTTTGGGGGGTTTTTTGCAAATAAACATTTATACAGCACCTCTCTAGCACTCTGTGCTCTCCCAGGGCAAAATGTCGCCAGTTTTATGCTGCCGATTGTAGCGTGCGTAATGTCGCGACAATTAGCGCATGCAATAAATAGCGTGCATGCGGAAAATACAGCGCACACTATTTTTCGCGACAAAAATATTGCATGAAATACCGCGCGTAAAATATCGCGAGTATGCTTATAGTGAATCGTTCGAAAAGTCGTGAAAATTAAGACGCAAAAAAATTTTTACCGCACGCTAAAAATATCGCACGTTAAATCGCACTTTAGAGAATCAGGCCCAATATTCTTTGTGTTATTTAACTCACGATGAGCATTTTTCTTGCATGCAATATATTTCGCCACTTGCTATATTAGCGCATGATATTACATGTGAGTGTGGGCACTGGATGTCCTGACCCCCTTCCCCAACTAATACACACAAACTGAAGTAAGGAAATCACTAATGGGGTGAATTTACTAGCTATGGAATGTGTTATTTCAGCACAGACCTGAGGGTACCTGTAGATCCCTGCGAGCCGCGCGATGGACAGAGATGATTCTGGAGACAAGTCTCCTATGAACCCCACAACCTTCCTGTTATTCCAGCAGCTGTAATTTGGGATTGGTTGTTCTGTTCCAGACAGGATGCCAAAAGCACTTGCAAAAGACTTAATTCCCGAGGCACAGGAGTCATAGATCCGATAGCCCAAAGTCACATTAGGCAGTATCTCCGGGTCCTTATTGATCTCCCCAATCGTATAAATGAGAACCAGTAGGTGGCGATAGTTTCTGAATGAGAATCTGTTAAAATATGACATCTTATTATTGGGGGCACATATGGAAAAGTGCCCCACTCGTACCCAAACTGTCAGTATAACAATAATTTAAATATATCAGTGACATCCTATTGTTGAATCTGCCATTTTCAATTCTTGAATCCCACCCTCTATATCAGGGGGCCCCAACCTTTCTTACTCATGAGCCACAGTCAAATGTAAAACACATCGGAGAGCAACACAAGCACCATAAAAGTTCATGGAGGAGCCAAATAAGGGCTGTGATTGGCTATTAGGGGTCTCTATGCACCCTATCAGCTTACAGGGTGCTTTATTTGGTAGGAAATCTTGTTTTTATCCAATGAAAACTTGCCCCCACTGGGGGCACTGGCACTGAGAGCAACATCCAAGGGGTTGGGGAGCAACATGTTGCCCCGGAGCCACTGGTTGGGGATCACTGCTCTACAGTGATTCTGAAACAAAAACTCTGAAGGTGCAGAAAATGTGGGGAAGCTTTGACCAAGAGCAAATGAACTGTTAGATCATTATTACATTGGCATAATTGTGTAGTAACCCATGGTAACCAATGAAATACCTACATTTAACATTTAAGATTCTTAAATGCTGTGGAGCATGCCTTAGCCTAGGCAAGCTGTTTGGCATCTCCTACTCCTGCTTGTTAGGGCCAAATGCAAGCACAATCACAAAGCAGATATAACCCTATCCTCACCCCTTCTGCGGCCCAATGACCCAGAGCGCAGTGTAGGGAAGCAGCGCATGACAGGGTTAAGGAGGGCAGCCTGCCCCCCTCCCTCTGTATGGGTTCCTGGTGACTGGCCACTGAGAGCACTGGATTTTCCCGGGCTTAGCAAGGGGAGGGGCGTTCAGGACAGCCTACCTTCCAGTCGGTTCCAGGCAGCAAAGGATCAGCAGCTCACAGCGTCAGACCCTCCCTCTCTTTAAAAAGGGGGTCATTGTTGTTGTCGCAGTTGGCAGAGGGTACCTTACTCCGTGCCCCCAGGGGGAAGTTTAAGGGGGGTACTTGTCAAGGAGAGTGTAGCCCGGTTGGCCTGCGGTCCTGATCGGAAGGCGGTTAGCCTCAGCTTAGGTCAGGGGAAAAGGAGGCCGGAACCAGGCGTTACATTTGGGCACAGGGCCAATCCCTGGAAGGCGAGTAAGGATTGTCGGTTATTGTAAATGTTGGTTACTGTAAATGTTTGTTACTGTAAATGTTGGTTACTGTAAATGTTTGTTATTGTAAATGTTGGTTACTGTAAATGTTTGTTATACAAATGGTTTTGTACAAGTTAATAATGTTACAAATGTTAACTGATGTTAAGTTTTATTGTTAATAAATATAATAACATCAGCCTGGTACTAATTAGCGCAGTGCCCCCTAGTGGTTTCCGGGAGTGCACCTACAGGGGCCCCACTAGGAACAATAATAATGCACGCACAGTACCTGATAAATGAAATAACTTTTTCTCTGAAAAAAAAAGGGGAAACTAATACACATAACACTCCTATCCAAGTGGCAATTAGGGCCTCGTTTACTAACTTTGCCAGTCCCAAAATACACCGTTTTTAGAAATCTTTGAGTGCTCCTCTACTCAGTCTCTGTATCCTTACGGTAAATCTCCAGGCGAGTCCAGTGCTTACAGACATGCAGTGTGACTACCAGCCCCATTAGACACTCAGATGGGGACCACCTTGCGGGTGGTTGTTCCTCCAGTGAGGATCTCTCTCAGAATCTCAGGATCTGCCTTCCCTATACCAACCTGTTCTGAAGGGCAGCTTCTTGGCAGAGCTTTTAGCTCTCTGAGCTCACATTAGGTTTGCCATCTGTCCGGTTTTGACCTGGACTGGCCAGTTTTTGCGAGGGCTGTGTTGGAGTTGTTATATAACTATAATTGACAATATTAACATTAATATGAAATATTAACATTAGCCTATAATAATATAACCATAGGTTCTAAAAAGGGAGGTTTGGCAAAGAAAGACACTCAAATCACTGTGATCATTAAAATATAGTTTATGCACAAATCAAAACACACTAACACAATCAATGAAAAGAATTACAAATATTACACACCCTTCTACAATTCTACACAAAAATAATAATCACAGATTATAAACAGTAAATACCCCAAAACAAGAACATTTACTGTCTTCAAACAACCAATAATATCTGTCAAAGACTGTAATCAGAATATTACAACCAGTAAAAACCCAATACATAAAATACAATACCCAATGCAAAATACTAAAACCATCAGAGACAAAAAGACAGGAGAATATTTCCCAATCCCGGGACAATAAGTCAGTCTCTCGGCCGGCAGAGTCCCTGGTTAGAGAGAGACCCCGGCACACAGAGGCCTGTTCCCCAGGACACAACCCCAGACTGCATTTTGGTCTCCCTTTTTATACTGTTTAGAGCCTCAACCCCCACAAAACATCTGGTTAAACAGGGGAAACAGAAACCCGAGTGGATCCAAGTTTCTTGTTTTAGTAACTAATGTTTCTCGCACAATATGCAAAGGAAGGCTTTTGATCCATAATCGCTCAATCTCATACCATATTTTATGACCATCTCTTTGCATAATATATAGTCAGCCTTCGTTTATACATCACAATGATATCATAGTTACATCACATCTCCACCGCCTCAGGGTGAACTGTTTAGCCTGACTACCCTGATGCTTCTGGCTATTTCCCCAAAGTCCATTGTTTATACTAAACAACTCTTTTGATCTAAGAGACTCCAGTTGTTATCAGTGTCTTTGGCAACTCCCTGCCCAAACAGGTCTTATTCATCCGTCTCTTGGTCAGTGATGTTACACTTTAACCTAGATTATTAAATACATATAAAGTCATTTTTATGATGGCCTATTTCTTACAGCTGTCTGGGACAAAATTCCTTTCTCCTTAGACCATTAGCTCCACAGAAGATGAAAAATGACTGTTACTGCTCTAACCACCTCAAATGTTTTATAGATGATTTTAAAGGAGAAGGAAAGTTTAAAAGCTAAGTAAGTTTTATCAGAAAGGTCTATGTAAATACAGCCATAAGCACTCTGTCAGGATCAGCGGGATTCGAACCCCACTTAGGGTGTTCCTGACGGCATGCATTTGCCTCTATAGCCACTGGAGGCATTTGGGCTCTGTCTGTTTCTTCTCTTGTCTCCTACTTTCTGTCTGCTCCCTTTCCTCCGCCCACCTCATTAACCTCATGTGTTTCCCATCTCCTAATCTTCTCCCTTTATAAGCTTTTCCCTGACCATTGCCCCTTGCTTGGTCATTAATTGTTTCTCGTGACCCTGCCTTCGTGTTCCCTGTTCCTGTGTCTATTCTTGTTCTCGCTGGTTCCAAGCTCCAGTTCCGTGTCCTGATCCTGCCTTCTGCCTTGTTCCTGAGCCCTTCCTTCTTCTGCCTTGATTTCCCGGTTTTGACCTTGGCCTGTCCTTGATTTCGCTTGATTGCCGCTTGCCCTGACCTTTTGCCTGTTGGATTCTGCCTCTGCCTGCCGTGTTATATATGCATTTCCATTGTATGCACTACTACGTCACTAGTTATTAAAGTTCTTCATTTTCATCATGGCCTCTGACACCAGTTCTGTGACCTATGGTTACACTCCGGGTTACCCAGTCTTCAGGCTCCCACCTTCCTGGTACTCCATGGCGTCTCCTCAGGGAGATCGTGACAGAATGACCAAGCCATACAAAATGGAGCCTGCTGGTAACTCCTCCATGTCCTGTGATGTTGAACTACAACTCTCTACTGCTCCTTGGCTCTCTACCCTCAAGTAATACAAAGGTGAGGAAGATTCTTTTTCTGCCTTTCTGCTTTCATGTAAAGTCTTAAGTTCTGCTCCATTTTTTGTACAAGCCACTAATTCTTTAAGGAGTAGACTTATAGCTCATTATCTCCTAGAGGGAGATGCTCGTGTATGGGCGGAATGGTGCATTGCAGAAAAGGCCAGTTTTTTGGAGGATCCCTGTGCTTTTTTGTCCTATCTGAAAGCTACTTTTACTGGGGATTTATTCCCAGTTTCCTCTGACTCATTCTCTTCAAGTGCCACTGGGACTGCTAGTTCTGTAAAACCTTTCCCGTTTACCCCTTCAGTCCCAAGATATTCACAGCTTGTTGAGTTAAATATATTGAATATCCACCAGCCTACTGTTCCTTCCTATTATGATTTTTGTGATGAGGAACCAGACTGTGAAGATGACTATACTGATCTTTCTGATTATGAAGATTGGGAAGATGTGGATTCTGATGAGGATGAGATTCAAACTGCCATTAAGCCCAAGTCTGTTCATTTACCTTCAGTTCAGTCTGTAACTGCTCCCCTGTCAGCTTTGGCTGTTCCGCAGTCTGACATCAAACCTGTGATAGATTTCAAGTCTCTCAGACCTGAACCCCAGTTTGTGAGTCTGGTTTTTAATAGACAGTCTCTTACTCAAGTTCCTGCAGCCAAGCTTCCAGTGTCTGCTCCAGTGCCGGCTGCCCAGCCTTCAGTACCTGCTCCAGGGCCGGCTGCCCAGCCTTCAGTACCTGTGCATTTGTCTATTTTTCTGGTACCGGCTCTTAGGCGGCTTGGTCCCTTGCCAGCTTTTCCACGGATTGGGCCTCTACCAGCCCTCTGGCGGTCCAGCTCTGAACTTTACTCCGCTGCTGTGCCAGACTCCACTGTCGTGCCGGCTCCCCGAAAGCTGACTGCTCCGGTGTCTGCCATCCAGCCAGTGCCTGCTCCGGTGTCTGCCATCCAGCCAGTGCCTGCTCCGGTGTCTGCCATCCAGCCAGTGCCTGCTCCGGTGTCTGCCATCCTGCCAGTGCCTGCCCGTGAGGGCTCCTTTGCCAGCGGTCCTGCCCGTGACGGCTCCTGTGCCAGCGGTCCTGCTAGCTTCCGTGCCAGCAGTTGTGGCTGTTCCTGCCTCTGTGTCAGCGGTCGTGCCTGTTCTCACTTCAGTGCCAATGCTTCTGCCACCTGCCTCTGAGGACAAAATTGCTTCTGGGTCTACCTTCCCTGCTAGTGGATCTGGTGGTTCTGTTGTCGCAGACTCTGCCAGTCCTGTTGCAGTGAGTGGTGGTCTTGTTGCTTCCCTGGGCATCTCTCTTCCACCTGTAGTGGGTGTGCTTGATGGTGCTTCACCTGTAATGGGTGTCTATGATGGTCCTCCACCTGTAATGGGTGATTTGTGTGGCGTCTCGTCCGCTGTGGCTCCTGACCCTGGCGTCTCGTCCGCTGTGGCTCCTGACCCTGGCGTCTCGCCCGCTGTGGCTCCTGACCCTGGCGTCTCGCCCGCTGTGGCTCCTGACCCTGGCGTCTCGCCCGCTGTGGCTCCTGACCCTGGCGTCTCGCCCGCTGTGGCTCCTGACCCTGGCGTCTCGCCCGCTGTGGCTCCTGACCCTGGCGTCTCGCCCGCTGTGGCTCCTGACCCTGGCGTCTCGCCCGCTATGGCTCCTGACCCTGGCGCCTCGCCCGCTGTGGCTCCTGACCCTGGCGCCTCGCCCGCTGTGGCTCCTGACCCTGGCGCCTCGCCCGCTGTGGCTCCTGACCCTGGCGCCTCGCCCGCTGTGGCTCCTGACCCTGGCGCCTCGCCCGCTGTGGCTCCTGACCCTGGCGTCTCCTCCGCTGTGGCTCCTGACCCTGGCGTCTCATCCGCTGTGGCTCTCGATTCTGGCAACTTCTCTGTTCTAAATCCTGACCTTGGTGGCCTACCTTGTGTTAATGATCCTCTGGCTTCGGCTCCTGACTCTGACGACACTCCTGTTCTGGCTCCTGGCTTTGGCGACCCTTTGGCTTTGGCTTCTGTTCCTGGTGACCCTTTGGCTTCGGCTTCTGTTCCTGATGACCCTCTGGCTTTGGCTTCTGATCCTGGTTATTTTCAATTTTTTGCAGATTTTCTGTTTTTGGTCTCTCTGGACTTGAAACTTTTGGACATTTTTTGGACTGTAAACCTTAAGGACATTTTTGGTAGGAAAATGTTTAAAATATGTCCACCCGATCCTGGGATCGCCCAGTGGTCGATCCTCAAGGGGGGGGTAATGTCAGGATCAGCGGGATTAGAACCCCACTTGGGGTGTTCCTGACGGCATGCATTTGCCTCTATAGCCACTGGAGGCATTTGGGCTCTGTCTGTTTCTTCTCTTGTCTCCTACTTTCTGTCTGCTCCCTTTCCTCCGCCCACCTCATTAACCTCATGTGTTTCCCATCTCCTAATCTTCTCCCTTTATAAGCCTTTCCCTGACCATTGCCCCTTGCTTGGTCATTAATTGTTTCTCGTGACCCTGCCTTCGTGTTCCCTGTTCCTGTGTCTATTCTTGTTCTCACTGGTTCCAAGCTCCAGTTCCGTGTCCTGATCCTGCCTTCTGCCTTGTTCCTGAGCCCTTCCTTCTTCTGCCTTGATTTCCCGGTTTTGACCTTGGGCCTGTCCTTGATTTTGCTTGATTGCCGCTTGCCCTGACCTTTTGCCTGTTGGATTCTGCCTCTGCCTGCCGTGTTATATATGCATTTCCATTGTATGCACTACTACGTCACTAGTTATTAAAGTTCTTCATTTTCATCATGGCCTCTGACACCAGTTCTGTGATCTATGGTTACACTCCGGGTTACCCAGTCTTCAGGCTCCCACCTTCCTGGTACTCCACAGCGTCTCCTCAGGGAGATCGTGACAGAATGACCAAGCCATACAAAATGGAGCCTGCTGGTAACTCCTCCATGTCCTGTGATGTTGAACTACAACTCTCTACTGCTCCTTGGCTCTCTACCCTCAAGAAATACAAAGGTGAGGAAGATTCTTTTTCTGCCTTTCTGCTATCATGTAAAGCCTTAAGTTCTGCTCCATTTTTTGTACAAGCCACTAATCCTTTAAGGAGTAGACTTATAGCTCATTATCTCCTAGAGGGAGATGCTCGTGTATGGGCGGAATGGTGCATTGCAGAAAAGGCCAGTTTTTTGGAGGATCCCTGTGCTTTTTTGTCCTATCTGAAAGCTACTTTTACTGGGGATTTATTCCCAGTTTCCTCTGACTCATTCTCTTCAAGTGCCACTGGGACTGCCGGTTCTGTAAAACCTTTCCCGTTTACCCCTTCAGTCCCAAGATATGCACAGCTTGTTAAGTCAAACATATTGAATATCCACCAGCCTACTGTTCCTTCCTATTATGATTTTTGTGATGAGGAACCAGACTGTGAAGATGACTATACTGATCTTTCTGATTATGAAGATTGGGAAGATGTGGATACTGATGAGGATGAGATTCAAACTGCCATTAAGCCCAAGTCTGTTCATTTACCTTCAGTTCAGTCTGTAACTGCTCCCCTGTCAGCTTTGGCTGTTCCGCAGTCTGACATCAAACCTGTGATAGATTTCAAGTCTCTCAGACCTGAACCCCAGTTTGTGAGTCTGGTTTTTAATAGACAGTCTCTTACTCAAGTTCCTGCAGCCAAGCTTCCAGTGTCTGCTCCAGTGCCGGCTGCCCAGCCTTCAGTACCTGCTCCAGTGCCGGCTGCCCAGCCTTCAGTACCTGCTCCAGGGCCGGCTGCCCAGCCTTCAGTACCTGTGCATTTGTCTATTTTTCTGGTACCGGCTCTTAGGCGGCTTGGTCCCTTGCCAGCTTTTCCACGGATTGGGCCTCTACCAGCCCTCTGGCAGTCCAGCTCTGAACTTTACTCCGCTGCTGTGCCAGACTCCACTGCCGTGCCGGCTCCCCGAAAGCTGACTGCTCCGGTGTCTGCCATCCAGCCAGTGCCTGCTCCGGTGTCTGCCATCCAGCCAGTGCCTGCTCCGGTGTCTGCCATCCAGCCAGTGCCTGCTCCGGTGTCTGCCATCCAGCCAGTGCCTGCTCCGGTGTCTGCCATCCTGCCAGTGCCTGCCCGTGAGGGCTCCTTTGCCAGCGGTCCTGCCCGTGACGGCTCCTGTGCCAGCGGTCCTGCTAGCTTCCGTGCCAGCAGTTGTGGCTGTTCCTGCCTCTGTGTCAGCGGTCGTGCCTGTTCTTGCTTCAGTGCCAATGCTTCTGCCACCTGCCTCTGAGGACAAAATTGCTTCTGGGTCTACCTTCCCTGCTAGTGGATCTGGTGGTTCTGTTGTCGCAGACTCTGCCAGTCCTGTTGCAGTGAGTGGTGGTCTTGTTGCTTCCCTGGGCATCTCTCTTCCACCTGTAGTGGGTGTGCTTGATGGTGCTTCACCTGTAATGGGTGTCTATGATGGTCCTCCACCTGTAATGGGTGATTTGTGTGGCGTCTTGTCCGCTGTGGCTCCTGACCCTGGCGTCTCGTCCGCTGTGGCTCCTGACCCTGGCGTCTCGTCCGCTGTGGCTCCTGACCCTGGCGTCTCGCCCGCTGTGGCTCCTGACCCTGGCGTCTCGCCCGCTGTGGCTCCTGACCCTGGCGTCTCGCCCGCTGTGGCTCCTGACCCTGGCGTCTCGCCCGCTGTGGCTCCTGACCCTGGCGTCTCGCCCGCTGTGGCTCCTGACCCTGGCGTCTCGCCCGCTGTGGCTCCTGACCCTGGCGTCTCGCCCGCTGTGGCTCCTGACCCTGGCGTCTCGCCCGCTGTGGCTCCTGACCCTGGCGTCTCGCCCGCTGTGGCTCCTGACCCTGGCGCCTCGCCCGCTGTGGCTCCTGACCCTGGCGCCTCGCCCGCTGTGGCTCCTGACCCTGGCGCCTCGCCCGCTGTGGCTCCTGACCCTGGCGCCTCGTCCGCTGTGGCTCCTGACCCTGGCGTCTCCTCCGCTGTGGCTCCTGACCCTGGCGTCTCATCCGCTGTGGCTCTCGATTCTGGCAACTTCTCTGTTCTAAATCCTGACCTTGGTGGCCTACCTTGTGTTAATGATCCTCTGGCTTCGGCTCCTGACTCTGACGACACTCCTGTTCTGGCTCCTGGCTTTGGCGACCCTTTGGCTTTGGCTTCTGTTCCTGGTGACCCTTTGGCTTCGGCTTCTGTTCCTGGCGACCCTTTGGCTTCGGCTTCCGGTCCTGGCGACCCTTTGGCTTCGACTTCTGATGACCCTCTGATTTTGGCTTCTGATCCTGATGACCCTCTGGCTTCGGCTTCTGTTCCTGACGACCCTCTGGCTTCGGCTTCTGTTCCTGGTGACCCTCTGGCTTCGGCTTCTGTTCCTGGTGACCCTTTGGCTTTGGCTTCTGTTCCTGATGACCCTCTGGCTTCGGCTTCTGTTCCTGGCGACCCTTTGGCTTCGGCTTCTGTTCCTGGCGACCCTTTGGCTTCGGCTTCTGTTCCTGATGACCCTCTGGTACACTCCGGGTTACCCAGTCTTCAGGCTCCCACCTTCCTGGTACTCCATGGCGTCTCCTCAGGGAGATCGTGACACACTCACAGAAACGCTGCAGTGAGTCCTCTATCAAAAGAAACACAGGGGGCCTGATTCACTAAAGTGCAATAAAAATTATCGCACGCTTTTTTGCGGTAAAAAAGACACGATAATTTGAGCGCGATTCACCATAGTATTATCGCGTGCGATAAATCGCCATTTTCGTATGCTGTATTTCTCACGCTAGTTTTAACGCATGCGTTAATTTCCATGCTGAAAAGTATACGATCGCATGATTCACTATAACTTTTGCGCGCTAAATATCGCATTCAGCTATGCGAAAATTAACACCTACTAGAGGCAGGCGATAATTATAGAAAAGTACAGTAAATGAGTTTTTGCAATAAAATATGGACTTACAGTGTTATTTATTCAAGTCTGTGTTTCCCCCAGAGTGATGCAGCCGCCAGTTTGCAGCGAAATGTTCATTTTTAATACAGTAATTTTCCGCAAGTATTGGCGTGTATGGCTAACATGGCGTGCGTTCATTTGCGCGACTATTTCTATTTGGCTACAAGTGATGAAATGTTTCGCCAGGCATTGATTCGCAGCGAATTTTTGGACGTGCGTTGAATTTTTTTGCGGCGGATTTTTTCATGCATTTCGCAAAACAATCTGCCAATGGCAAAACGCATGAAAAAATTTGCCACGCAAAAATTCAACGCACATCCAAAAATGTATACAAGCGTCAAAAAATAATAGTCACGGGCAACAATTTTTTTGCCCGCACAACATTTTTGCCGTTTCGTGGATCTTTCGAAAGATTTGCTAATTTTTCACTAAAGATAACCAGAACACATTTGCTCATCACTAGTGGCTACTATTTATAAGCATCTACTATTTATATGCTACTATTTATATGCTACCATTTATATGTGGCTAATATTTATATACACCATTTATATGCTACTATTTATATGCTACCATTTATATGTGGCTAATATTTATATACACCATTTATATGCGGCGACAATTTTTATACACCATTTCTATGCTACCATTCATATGCGGCGACTATTCGCGTGCGTAATTTAGTGCATGTACCGGCAAATACCGCATTGAAATAGTCTTCGCGAGTTAAATACCGGATGCAATATCGCGCGAAAAAAAAGTATGCTTATAGTGAATCGTGCGAAAAATCGGCAAAATTAAGACGCGGTAAAATTTATAGCGCACACTAAAAATAGCGCACATTTTATCGCACTTTAGTGAATCAGGCCCAGGATTTCTTTTCTTCTTTTGTGTCACATGTTCTTCTGTATCAGACTTCCTGCTCTCAGGAAAATCCTTAAGGGCACAGGCATGAGTCTGCTCAGTTTGCTCCTCTCTGCCTCTCCCTTCTCTTGTTCACCGTCCCATCAGCATTTGCTCCCCCTCCCAACTCTGTGTAATCTGAGCTACTAGCCAGAGCTGTAGCAGGAAGCTACTGAGACCAAGCTAAAATGGCAGCTGCTATCTTTAACAAACACAGGGAGCTTCTAGGGCTGTTACTCAGACAGGTAAAGCCTTCTGCAGAATATAACGTTCTACCTTGCACTAATGTGGCTAATATACTGGCAGTACCCTTTAAATGTTATTTAATTACTGCAGCAACCTGTTTACCTTTAGCTATAGTAATTTCATGCTTTAACTCTTTTACTGCCAATGACGTATGGATATGTCGGGGCAGTAAAAGGGCTTAAATGCCAATGACGTGTCCCATACGTCGTCAGCATTTAAGGTCTTCTCTCTGCAGTGGCGGCATGTGCCAGGGGGGCTGTCATGAGGGTCCTGTGAAGCAATCGTGTCGCAGGACCCTCCAGGAAGCAGTAGATGCGATCGCATTGCGTCTGCTGCTTCCTGCTTCCTTACATACATTTACACACACTTACAGCACACATTTTAGCAGTTTTGGTTTTTTTCCCATTTTTCACACTTTTATACACTTATTTACACTCATATACACACTTACACACTATCACACAACTTTTACACATGTACACACATGTATACACAAACACTTTGTTTTTTTTTTTCATTTTACCACTTTGTTTTTAGTTTCTTTTACCTAAAAACTGTTTATTTTGACAGCGTGACTATTGGATCAGATATTCTGACCACTAATTACACTGTCATGTGACTTATTTTGTTGTTTCACTGATTTGCACAATTTTTGTGGTTTTATCGCATTTTATCCCTGTATAAGTGTTCCTGATTTCTTTTTTAGCGTAGCTTTGCCAGGTGTAACTTTGGTGTACAAAAATAACTTTGCCTATTTTGAATTCATCAGAATGTGTACTTTCTACAAATATATGGTTTTCTGGGGGTCTGTGTATAGTTAGGGGGGTTACTGCACATAATACGCTGTCAGGGGGCTCTGTGTGCAAAAGTTGGCAGGCGAGAAATCCATATGCGCTATTTTCATTTTGGGGTCAGTACATACCGCAGACTTGGGTATATGTATGCATATTGGGCATCAAACTGTTCAGTAGACCTTAGGTGTTCCTATTTGGGGTGATTTGCCTTTATCTGATCTTTATCAAGAAATTGTGAGAGATAAATGCGGCAAATTGCAACATTTTTATGCGATTTTCTAAATGTCATATAAATCTGCAAACTTAGGAAAGCTTTACAGCTTGGTACTTTGGAGCAAAAAGAAATGTTTACCCATTATAGATTCGGGGGAATGTGTACTTTCCAAAAATATATGGCTTTCTGGAGTGAGCGTACTTTTTACTAGCTTTATCCCACATATAATGATGTAAATGTGTTGATTTTGCAGGAGCTGAAATGACAGAAATGATAGATCATATGGGGGTATGTTCCCATTGGGGCCCCTACATGCCACATACTTAGGTAAACCTATACATAGTGGGCATCAAACTGTTCAGTGGACCCCTGGCGTTCATATTTAGGGGGTTTTATTTGGTTACTTTATGACCTGTAGGAGATAAGATACTATAGACTGGAAGCTTTGAAGCAATTTTTAAAAAAAATCACTAACTTTTTAAAAACCAATAACTTTAGGAAAACATTGTGACTTGATAGTTTGGAGTAGACAGACAGTTGTGCCTATTCTGTATTCCCCAGAATCTGTTCTTTCCAAAAATGTACAATTTTCTGGGATAAACCTTCTGTTAGTGGAATTTTTGGCCTTGAAATCTAAAGTATGCAGCTTTCTGGAGCAGTGCTTTGGAAATTTGGTAGTGTACTGCTGGGAGTTTTTGACCTATACAAGTGACAAATCTCCATAAAACTATATATATTTGGTATTGAAACGTCCAGGAGACATGGGACTTTCCAAATCAGTTGTATATTCGTGCATAAAATAATTTTTGTTTCTAGTATGTGTGTTTATATTATGGAAAATGTGATTTTTTTTTTGCATTTTTAGACATTTAGAAGCCTATATCTTGTTACAGAATTGGAATTACACAAAAATTCTACCATATTTTGAAAGCTTAGGTTGTTCTGAAAAAAAACGATATATTGTTTTCCTGGGTAAACTAAAAGTCCCCCCAAGGAAAGGCCCCTAAAGTGAAACAGTGCAAAATGTTCAAAAAACTGTCTGGCAATACAAGTTCCGCTTTGACCAAAACAGCTGGCAGTAAAAGGGTTAAGCAGTTTGTGCAGTGTGTGTAGCATATTACCATACGTTTGTAATGAATACGGCAGAGCACATGTATGTAAATGGCTGTTGTGGAAAAGAACTGTATGATTCAATCTTCACACTGTCACCTGATTGTTGTGGTTTGCTTGTTGTACGGTGCTGAGATTGTTATATGGTGGCTTGGTGGCCTTGTGAGTTCTCCCTACTGTTTTACAGGTCCCCAGACAGGGGCACATCAACAAAATGTTATAAAGTTACAGTATCTCTGCCTGATGTGTACAAGCCTTTTGCCTGCTGCTATGACTGTCCCTATGCCGGCTGAGTGTGTGGACCAGGTGGTCACGTGGGTCGGTGTGACAGAAAGGTGGGTTACACTTACATGAAACACTTTATCTGTTCCTCCAATAGAGTGTCAGGAGGGAAATTGTTGCTCGCATCATTTATTTGGAGAATTCCACCAATGATCAAGTCCCCATCACTAAAGTAGTTCATCCTGATGTTACTGCTCAGCCGGCACCCAGAGCTGGGACTGGGCATTTCAGCTGCAGAAGGAAGTACCTGGAACATCAGAACCACTAAGAGAACCTTGGATCTGGTAGGAAAAAGAACCTTCATTGATCCACAGAACAGAGCAAAGAGATGATGCAGGTTCCTGAGCTGATGGGGGCAGAGAGGAGACATCCTTGTGCCAGTAACAGAGCAGCCAGAGTCTATATCCCTAGCAATGTTCCCTTAGTTATATATCTTCCCTGAACTGCAATCTATGAGCAGCTGCAGCCACTGACATATTTTAGCAGCACAGTTATAGAGTTTCCTAAATCAGCCATAATAGCCGGTGTCCTGCTCTTCCCAATACAGCAGCAGCCTTGGGATTTATGGACTTTGCTAAGAACTTCCCTCCTCTTTCCATACATGGAGCTGAAGCTGTTGTTTTTGGCCTTTGTTGGTTTAGGAGCCTCTTGAGTTCATAACAAAGTTTCAAACATTTGAAAATATTACTATAAATCATTCTGTTATACTTTATGAATGTACAGAGATTAAGTGCTATGTGGTAAGAGCCCTATTAGGAAGGAGGTCCCTGCTCTACAGAGCTTACAGTCCAAGTAGGTGGATAAAATACAGGCATAAATTAGTGGGCCAAAGTGTACAAATGTTTGGGCATTGGCCTTTATGTGCCATGACTGAATTAGACTAGATCATTTTCTGGTGCTCCAAAAGGTATTTTTGAAGACATTGAGAAAGTGTTCCCTACAGAGGGATTTAGGGATGGAATTCAAGAGATTAGGAGCAACGAGATAGAACGGCTTAGACAAGGCATATCAGTGGGTGTGGATGGTTAAAAAAAGAGGGTCTAAGAGAATTTTAGCAGGTGAAAGACAGATTGCAGGGGAGAGACGTGGGAGTCTGGGAGAGATTTCAATATTCTAAATGGAATAGAATATGAGCATAGATTAGTGTTTTAGCAGTTACTAAAGAAGGGGACATATACTGGCAAAAATTTGAAGGGAAAATGATACATTTTTGCAGTGGTATTAATATGATTTGAGAAGGATAGGCACTGGTCAAAGATAGCCCCCAAACAGCCTAATTAACAGGGTTAGTGGTCATGTGTTCCTCTGCTGGAATATAAGGAAGGAAACTGATGAGCAGATCATGTATCTGGAGAATTCCGCCAATGATCAAGTCCCCATTAGTGATGGGCAAAAACATTCATTGAGTCTCTAAAAAAGTTGTGGTTGCATCAAAAAGGGCATGGCCATGCTATCAACAGGAAAGGTAAAAGGAGGAGAAGAGCTAGGTTTGCGTGAGGAGACCATAAGCTCTGTTCTATCTAAGTTCAGTTTGAGGTGGCATTGGTACTTTTTTGGTAAATATGTATTTAACCTAATCCCAACCCTCAAGTGACTATTGTGTTGCCCTTTTGGATATATGGTAACTAACAAATAGACATTCATTCTAATTTTTACCCTAAATGTTCTTCAAGCTAGTCTTCCAGCCACAATACTGGGCCACCTTAGAAAGAGCCAGAACTTCAATTAGGGTTATAAGTTCTTTTACACGAATGGTTGTATATTATTTTTAAATCCTCTTAAGGCTAAAGTCCCATGGAGAGACTTATTTACCCACGATAGATTTTTGCTACCAAGGGCAACTAGTCTCTCTGAAATGCCTTTCCACTGGCAAAAAAGAAATTCGCCTACACGTCACTTTCTGAAGTGCCTGAAGGAGGAAACTTTGTGCCACTTCAGAAAACCAAAGCGATGCATAAGCCTTTCCACTACCAATTTGCTTTGTTGCTGGTTGAAAGGTACTTCGGAGAGATTAGTCACCTGCGGTAGCAGAGATCTATCATGGGTGACTAAATCTCTCCGTGGGTCATTAACCTAAAAATGAAACCCGCTCACTTTTACTTTTCTGGGTCAAAACCCACAATCACTTCCCCCATGGCTGCTGCTGTGATGTTGAACTTGAGGGGCCCATTAGACTAAGGCAACAATATAAACATTGTCTACAGAATATTGAACCTTTGTCCCTCAGCCTGACATTATAGTTCCTGCAGCTTTATGAGCCAGTATCATTTAATGTTTTATTCCAGGGGTTCTTATTTATAAAATTGAGTCACAGATATCACTGATGATCAGCTTCAGTTTTTTTATGGGAAAAAAGATAAATCCTTACCCTGTGACTCAATGGGGCTCATTTACCAATACATCGCAGCGCTATAATAGTCGCAGAGGCAAAACTTTTGCCCTGCGCATAAGCATATTTAACAGTATAAGCGCAAACACGATTGCTTAAAGTTTCATGCGCTAGTGTTGACGCAAACTGCTGTGCCATACAAACATGCACATATGGGGGCTCATTTATCAATGCATCGCAGCACACAAACCAACGCAATTATGGTTATGCGCCATTTTGTGGGCACAGGCAATTGCATATGTGTTACTTTGCGTCGGTTCATTTATTTTTCCGCCCAGTTCTTTTATGCACATGTCGCAAATACTGGGCAATAATGTCCCAAACAACTACATGTTTTTTGGGGGTGTGGCTAGGGGCGGGTTTTAAGTGCCCAATTTTTGTGAGAGTGCATCCTTTGCGCCTATATATGTGCTATTTGCGTATATATAGGGCAGATTTGCGCAGGCATGGCTGCATTGAAATCTTTACGCCTGTTCATTTGTTGCGTATTTCTGACTGCGCACTCTTCAACATTTGCGCTAGTATATTTGCAGATTTGCGCTACAATAAACTAATTTAGGTATGTCATTAATAAAACCATGTTAATGTTAATTTATGATATGTTGATTGGCATTATTAGAAAAATATAATTGTTAATTTGTTTACAATGTTTTAATAACATTTACCTTTTTTTTCCCCCAGTTTCCCTTGTTAATGTGATGGAGCCTTTCATATCTTTTTTCCATTTAAACACCAACTGACTGGGTTGGTAAGTTAGGAAGCAGGTAGTTGGTACGGGTTTATTAGAGCATCAGCTTGCGCCATCTATGCACATAATTTATGACAAGTTTTGCCTCTGCGACTATTATAGCGCTGCGATGCGTTGGTAAATGAGCCCCATTGTGTCAGAATCTAAAGCCTCACACTGCCTATTTCCCATACACGAGGGCTCATTGATGGAAGGCAGGGAGCAATAGTGTAAAAAATAGCAGCCTACCCTACATTTTGTATCCACCTTTGTTCCATGGTTAAGCATACTCGTTACGTTATGTTGATAATATTTTTCACAAATAATATTTTTCCAGTACAATTAGGGTCACAACTTTCACTTACAAAAGGTAAAATAAATTATTATACAGGAGCCCCTGATAGGTCTCAAACATATTGCTTGATAGCCAATTCACAGGGCAAAGTGGAGTTGTAAATCTTTTTTTACCAAACAATCTGTCTCTTTTTTTTATTATTATGTTGATTTTAAAAACGCAAAGGTGTTAACTTGGTTTGTGTGGGCGTCTAATGGAGAGGTCTAATTTCTCTTTTTATGGGCGCAGTTTAAGCTGACCCTGTTTTAATAATTTGTAAACAATTTTCATTCTCCTTGACACTTTTTCTTACTAATGTATTCTCTCCAAGGTCCTTGAGGTTTGCTGTTTTGTAGGGTAACTATAGCCTTCATATAAGTAGTAGCCTTCATGTAAGTAGTAGGCAAGGTAAAATTTGAGACCACAGCCACTAGGTACCTGCCTTTCCATTTATTCTGACTCCAATTGCTGTGATAATGGCTGAGTTTCCCCTGAGACCCCTCTCCCTGGGCCTGTATGGAGCTGGGCACAACCACTGTGGGCAATCTGTGCCAGATAGCAGAACCCACCAGGCACTTGGAATCCACAAAAGGTTCTTTATTTGTTGTGGGCGAACAAATGTTGGGGTGGAAATATAAATGTTGGAGTGGGTGAACAAATGCCAGAGGTCGAAAAGAATATTGCTTTCCTAACCTCTAGAGCAGTGCTGTCCAACTGGCGGCCCACGGGCCGCATGCGGCCCGCGACCCCCCTCTGTGTGGCCCCCCACCTGTCTGGCTGCTTTGATGGCTTACTCTTGTGTAAGCTTTAAATGGTATCAGTACTGTGATTAACTGTCCCCCCTGCATGGTTCTCACCTCAGATTCAGGCTGTAATCCCTCTGTATTGTTTAAACATGTAATCCCCTGTGTTGTTCACACCTTTTAATCTCTGCATTGTCCACCCCCTGCAGTGTTCACACCTCAGGCTCAGGCTGTAATCACCCCCATTGTTCCCCTGTTCCCACCTCAGGAGCAGTAGAAACCCACAAATAATCCCTGCACACTTCAAAAAGAACATATACTGAGGTGGTACTGCAATTAAAAAGTTTTTTAATATATAGTTATTGTGCAGACTGTAGGAGCAGTGCCTGCATTGTGTCACTGTAGGCTGCCTGTGTGTGAGCATAGGGCAAGCAGAGTATGGCACACACAGGCAGGGTAGGGAAAGCAGAGTATGGCACACACAGGCAGAGTAGGGCAGGCAGAGTATGGCACACACAGGCCAAGTATGGCACAAACAAGCCAAGAATGGCACACACAGTGAAAGTATGGCACGCAGGCAGGGTAGGGCAGGCAGAGTATGGCACACACAGGCAGGGTAGGGAAGGCAGAGTATGGCACACAGGCAGGGTACGGCAGGCAGAGTATGGCAGGTTTTTGCTGTACTACAACCATTAATATGGGTATGGTCATGTGATAACATGGGTGTGGTTTCAAGTGGGTGCAGTTTCAAAAAGGGGAGTGGTCAAAACTGGCTTCCATTATCGGCCCTCCACCACGTAGGTCGGAAAAATTCCGGCCCTCGGTACAACAGAAGTTGGACAGCACTGCTCTAGAGTATCTCCTCACACATAGAAAGCAGGAACAGGAAAGGGATGGTGGGAGGAACTGACCTCACATAAAAGGGAGGGGAATGGGAGGGTCTACAGACCTAAAAATAAACAACTTGCAATATGACATTGGTCACTAGGTGGCAGTATAACAATGGATTTACATAGAAACCTTTATTTGTAAACATAATACACAACTATTAACTGCTGGGCAGCACACCTTTGCTTTGTGGTATCCCAAAGTTTATTCAAAATTGAGACAGTGAAGTAAATTTCTTGGGATATCTCCGCTTCTTGCAATGTTTCCTTTTTTCTCTGCATATTAAATCAAGGTGAATTGTATAAGCTGGCCCCCTTAGCCCATAACAAGGTTACAGATATATAGAAACATTGGGGTAACAGTCACCCCACTATAGTTCCAGGGGTACCCAGGGCACAAATAAGCACTCACCCCAAATCCCCCCCTAACTGGCCTTCAGGCTGGGCCCCCCTTAGCCCATAACAAGGTTACAGATATATAGAAACATTGGGGTAACAGTCACCCCGCTATAGTTCCAGGGGTACCCAGGGCACAAATAAGCACTCACCCCAAATCCCCCCCTAACTGGCCTTCAGGCTGGGCCCCCTTAGCCCATAACAAGGTTACAGATATATAGAAACATTGGGGTAACAGTCACCCCGCTATAGTTCCAGGGGTACCCAGGGCACAAATAAGCACTCACCCCAAATCCCCCCCTAACTGGCCTTCAGGCTGGGCCCCCTTAGCCCATAACAAGGTTACAGATATATAGAAACATTGGGGTAACAGTCACCCCGCTATAGTTCCAGGGGTACCCAGGGCACAAATAAGCACTCACCCCAAATCCCCCCTAACTGGCCTTCAGACTGGGCCCCCTTAGCCCATAACAAGGTTACAGATATATAGAAACATTGGGGTAACAGTCACCCTGTTATAGTTCCAGGGGTTCCCAGGGCACAAATAAGCACTCACCCCAAATCCCCCCCTAACTGGCCTTCAGGCTGGGCCCCCTTAGCCCATAACAAGGTTACAGATATATAGAAACATTGGGGTAACAGTCACCCCGCTATAGTTCCAGGGGTACCCAGGGCACAAATAAGCACTCACCCCAAATCCCCCCCTAACTGGCCTTCAGGCTGGGCCCCCTTAGCCCATAATAAGGTTACAGATATATAGAAACATTGGGGTAACAGTCACCCCGCTATAGTTCCAGGGGTACCCAGGGCACAAATAAGCACTCACCCCAAATCCCCCCCTAACTGGCCTTCAGGCTGGGCCCCCTTAGCCCATAACAAGGTTACAGATATATAGAAACATTGGGGTAACAGTCACCCTGCTATAGTTCCAGGGGTACCCAGGGCACAAATAAGCACTCACCCCAAATCCCCCCCTAACTGGCCTTCAGGCTGGGCCCCCTTAGCCCATAACAAGGTTACAGATATATAGAAACATTGGGGTAACAGTCACCCTGCTATAGTTCCAGGGGTACCCAGGGCACAAATAAGCACTCACCCCAAATCCCCCCTAACTGGCCTTCAGGCTGGGCCCCCTTAGCCCATAACAAGGTTACAGATATATAGAAACATTGGGGTAACAGTCACCCTGCTATAGTTCCAGGGGTACCCAGGGCACAAATAAGCACACACTCCAGCACATACCCCAACTGACCTTAAAGGGGATATATAGCATACATTTTTACAATGCACTAAACCATGTAAAAAACTGTAAAATAGAAGGAAGTGCTTTTATTTTAATACCTTTGGGTTAAAATATGTCCATAACTGCTTGAAAACTGTGCTCTACCCAGACCTTATGCCAGCTTCCTGTTTGTATACCGGCTCCCGCCGGCCCTCATGCCTACTTAAAGTGAAGTGAATATACATAGAGTGGGCGGGGCTTAGCGAGCTCACAGGCAGTCAGTTCCTGCTCTACTTGCTCCTCCCCTCCCCTGTCAGCAGCACAAGCAGAGACACAGAAGGAGGGAGGGGTTTCCCTGCTGCTGCTGAGTAAAGCCTATCAGTCAGTGCTGTGACCACTTCCTGTGAGAGACTGAAGGACACTCCCATGTCTCATTTGGCACTGGCTTCAGACTGGAGAGATTGTGTGTGCAGCTCTCATATAATGGCAGTTTTAGGAGGTAAAATGCTTTCAGAACCTTGTTCTTTCTGCATCATTTCACATTTTGAGTGAGGATGAATATTATTAACTGAATATGAACTTTATATAAAATGTCTCCTTTAAGACTGGGCAATGAGCAAATTATAGTTTCAGAGATATCCAGGGAAGTAAATAAGCATTATTGGCCTTCAGGCTTGTTCCCAGTTAACTGCTCTTGGTCATTAACATTCTCCAAGCCTCATGGCATGATTTATGATCGATAGGTGCAGCACGAGCCACAAATAAATGTATTAACAATGTGCTTATGGCATGTATACATTGGCAAGTTGCCTCTACTTTTGGCACATCCCAGTGCAAGGCTTCCCTGAATGTAACACCTGCCTTTACCAAGTGGGAAGTATAGGGGGTAATGGTGACAAGGTGAAAAGAAACACAGGATTCCAGGATCAACTCCCTATGCCATTGAAAGAAGAACCCACTGATATTGGGAGAAATCAGGAAACCAGAGGCATGAATGAGACACAGAAAAGGAGTAATTTAAAAAAAAAAATCTTGATATAGTTTTTAGAGATATTTTCTTCTTTACTCCCCTCCCAGAATTTCCAGAAATCCTTAGGCTTAAATAATATTATCATTTTCTAACAAATGGGTCTTTTGTGTTCAGTTCAGGCCTTAGAAATATGATATAGCACTTGGGAATGAATATACAGCCCAATAACCCAGCACTGGAGGATAAGATGGCAAATATCTCAACTGCCACCATTCTACTGCCCTTACTGCTCAGGTATGCAGGGACAAATGCCCCCCACACGCTACAGAACCCCAACATACTGAAAGTGATGTTTTTAGCCTCATTAAATCGGTCAGGGAAATCCTTGGCTAGAAATGCAGCAATGAAACTTAGTAGGGCCAACGTTCCTATATATCCAATTATACAGAAGAAAAAAAAGCCTGACCCTTCATTGCACAGCAGAATAATATAGTCTGGGCCAGAGAGAGTATCAGCCTCTGGAAATGGAGGATTAGAGGCCAACCACACAGCAGAGATGACAATCTCACCCAAAGAACATACAATGACTAATATGATGGCCAGTTGGGTTCCTACATACTTCTTCAGCTTGCGCCCAGGCTTTGTGGCATTGAAGGCAATAATAACTGTGAGAGTTTTAGCCAACACAGAAGAAACAGAAGTAGTAAATACAATCCCAAATGTTACTTGTCGGAGGAGACAACATATCTGAGTTGGGCGCCCAATGAATAATAAAGTGCAGAGGAAACACAACATGAGAGAGATGAGGAGGAGACAGCTGAGATATCGGTTGTTGGCTCTCACTATAGGAGTCTCGCGGTACTTTATAAAGATTCCCAGGATTACAGCACAAGTGATGGATAATATTACAGAGATGGAGGAGAAAGTTGAGCCCAGTTGGTCTTCATAGGAAAGGTAATTTATATTTCTTGGAATGCAACTGGTTCTTCCAGAATTTGACTTTTCATATTTAGAGCATTTCGTACAACTCTGGGCATCTGAAATAAGAGAAAAAATGTAGGTGTTAGATTTTGGGGTAAATCTCAGAATTGCTATAAACCAGCTGCCAAATTAATTATTCTAAAGAAAAACAAACAGATTTGAAAATACTCAACTCTGGCTTTACATGAAGATACACTCCTCTGCCCTTTTTAAGCACTCACTCCTAGAGCGAGCTTTCACAGAAATAGCCTTACATTATCTTTAGCTACTGGGCCTAGTCCACCCAGCATCTAAGTTCCATCCACCTCCTTCAACAGGTGAGATCCAAAAAGGCTGAGCATATGATGGCTTTTTTATGTCAAATAAAAAACACATTGAGATCTGAGACCAGACGTACCTGTTATGTTAGACATTTCCCCATCGGCACACAGTACACAGGTATAACAGCAACTTGGTTTCCCTTCTATTTTAGCTTTCCTGAATCCAGGCTTACAGGGCTCGCTACAGCGAGAATGGACAAACTGTGGGGTAGAAAAAAGGATCTCAAGCACTTTAATAAACACTGGAAATTAAACATGTGGTTATTGTTTTAATAAATTCACTATTTCCATCACAAAAAGAACTATCAGGGCCAGAGCTAGAAGTAGACTGCCCAAGGTGCAACTACTGGGGGCAGAACTAGAAACTAGAAAATAACTGGTCACTCTGATGCCACTTCTGCCCAATCTGTCTTGTTTTAATAATAGGTTGGATAGAGGGTTGCTATAGCAACGAGGGGGTTTGTTATCACCACTGTGGAATGCAGCAGGGTCAGTAAGTGGGAGTAGAGACAAGAGGTACTTGCCTTGGGTACAATTGGTAGTAAATCATGTTTCTATCCAACCAAAACTTGCCCCCAAGTCAGGAATTCAAAAATAACTCCCTGGTTTGGGGGCACTGAGAGCAACATCCAAGGGGTTGGGGAGCAACATGTTGCCCCTGAGCCACTGGTTGGGGATCACTGTGCTAGAGCATCTACATAAAAAATATAGAGCTTAAAATGAATCATATTATATGACAATTGGAACACCAGGGGTAGTAGGGAGTAAAGTAAACATGAATAGTTATTTCATTTTAATGAGAGGAAACAACATGTTTTTACCTCTGAAAAGTACGGGCCCCAGAGATTTGTGCTGTTATTGATAAATAATTGATTCTCTTCCGATCTGGATGCGTCAAAGCTTCCAACCTTAATTCTTTTTATGTTTCCTATTTTTAAGAAGTAGCATTTCAAAATATCATAGCGAGCTGGTGGGTCTCCATTGTCTTTAAAGGATATTTCGTCCCCAGAAGACGTTCTGAATTTCACATGTGGCATCAATGCATTTAGCTTAAAAAGATTAAGTACATATGGCAGTTCTTAAAATATAATATGCAATGATTTATTCTTATGTAGATTGCAGTGCCCACTAATTATTTTGTAAGAACAATGCAATTGCATGTGGTGGAATGAATAGACAGATCATTGGGAGGGGCTGGGAAAGACCCAACGGTCTTGGTTAGAGATGAGTGAATTTTTTCACCAGACATGGATTCACTGCAAAATTCAAAGAAGTCAATAAAGTAAAAAAGAAAAACAGAAGCTGTATAAACAATACCAAATGTGGTAAATGAGCAATCATGATGGCAATGATAAAAAATGAAGAGCAAACTGCAGCAGAGGCTAAGACTAACCCCAAAAAGTTTTTTTTTAAGTACAGTAGATTAAATAGTATAAAGATGAGGGTTCAATTATTAAATTATGCCAACAATATGGTTATTACAAATACAGAAAAAGCAAATGTGTTAAATCACTTCTTTCCTTCAGTGTATACAATAGGGGAGCCAGAGTTCTAAGACCCACCCAACAGCTGCACTGGTGGCTCAGCTCATTCAGAATTAATGTGAACAAGGCACCAGGGCCCGATGGAATACATCCTTGGATATGGAGAGCTTAGTTCAGTTTTATCTAGGCCCCTATTTCTGATTTTCTCAGACACACTTTCATCTGGTATGGTACCTATGTATTGGAGGAAAGCTGATGTAATTCGTATTTCCAAAAAGGGATTAGGATCTCAGCCTGGCAATTATAGGCCAGTAAGTTTGACATCATTGGTAGACAAGTTATGTAAAGGTTTAAGATTAACATTCAAAATTATATTCTGGAGAAAGCAGTTGTGGGGAACTGTATCAAATGCTTTGGCAAAATCCAAATATATCCCACCTACTGCACCCCCACTGTCCGACTACTGCACCCCCACTGTCCAGCTTCTTACTAACCTCATCATAAAAAGCAATTCAATTTGTCTGACATGACCTGTCCTTCATAAAGCCATGCTGATTACTGCTTAATGTAGGAACTGAATGGTTTCTTGGACAAGGACAATCTCTAAGGCTGTTGTAAACTCAAGGTCTGCATATGTATGTGTATTATATCTGTGTGTGCTGGAGATCATTTAGAAGAGCTGAACTTGTGGATTATTGTCAGAAAATTATGTAACTATGTACATACAGTATATTATAACGTGTTACTGTTCAACAACTTACCTGCCATTGTTTAAAGTACATGTGTAGGCTCTCTGCTGATTTAGGGGAACGTGTCATTGTGCCGTACAGTTCATGGAGAGTGTGAGCCATTGTGTAAACTGCAGTGTAAACCCCATAAGCTATTCTGTAATTAAATGTTCCGTAGGATTCCAGAACTGTATCATCAAATGTTTCATTCCCGGTACATTTTGGAAATAAGATGTAGTCTATCTTTGAAATGGTGCATTGAAATATTTTTATCCACATTTCTGTGAATAAATGATCATGTTGGTATTTATATTTATATTTAATGAATGAATACAAAACTGCTTAAAACCAGGAATCTCCCCTTGTTGGAAGGAAAGTGCCAAAGTGCCATTGAAAGTGTCAAATACATGGAAATATTGTAGCTCATCAATACGGGAGACAGATGAGGAGGCAATCCATATTTTTTTATGAATGGTATTAGCATCAAATATATCATTTATATGGATAATATACTGTAACCCAAGAAAAAGAATGATCACCTTAGCCGTGCTTCTGTAGATTGTTTCTCTGATTTTCCCCATATTTGTCAGATCAGTTTTTACTCTATCTATAAGTCTAATAAGGAAGTCCAAACAGACACCATCCTTGCTCATTGCTTTTTCCAGCCTTTCCCTTGCCCTGTTCCCAGTGTCATCATTTGATACAATAAGCCCAACCCATTTCCAGCCAAAATGCCTAATCAGGCTCATTATAGCATCAGTTTCAGATAACAGATTGGGGGCCATTCGGTAGAAATACGGAAACTCTAGTCTGTTATTAAATATGGGATCAGCGGAGCCGTAACTGATATGTAGATACAAGAAAAATGTCCGTTTTTTTTCTAGTAAAGCTTAAATAAGAACCAAATATGTTTTTTTTCCACAGGAAAAAAAAGGTTCAGAGATTTACCGTGCATCTAAATGGGTAAAAACCTGAATCTGACAATTCGCCAGGTTAAACTTGCCGAGTTCATGTAGAAATCAATGGCAGATGTGCTTTCAATTTCCTTGAAGATTGTTCTTTTGTCATAAAACTTTAGAGGTATCAGATTTTTGACACTTTTTTTGCGCAACAATTTGAAAAAGTTGCATTTTTGCAGAGAAAAGTCTAAAAAAAATTGTTGCGTGTAAAAAAAATTGCTGCCTATTGACTTGCAATGTGCAATATCGAGCACAAGCCACCATGTTTCTTACCCACAATGCAGTATTTTCTCACAGTATAAATGGGGGAACTTGATGATTCATCAAAGTATGAGCAACTGCACTTGTGCTTTGACAGGAATTGAACACAATTGAAAACAAATGAAACTTGTCAGGAGGGATCAGGCGTTAGGAAGGGCCAATTACCTACTCAAGTGCAGTTTGCAGTACTTGGACACAAACTGGCATGTTTATTACCCATAAGGTAATGGGTTTCCCATAATTCCAGAGTAATGTGAAACTGTACATATTGACTTTGGGGATACCTGGAGGTACTGCCACCCTGGACCTCTCTGTCTTTTCAAGAATCCATAAAAAGTCCAATATCTTTACACTTATCGCCTCTAAAATGTGCATACCATGACCTGGATGAATGAAAAACCTTCATAAACTGTGTTCTTGGGAGATTTTCAGGAATATCATATGAACTGTTACCTTTAACATCGCTTGTAGTTTGGTAGTTTAGAAAAGAAACATTTCCTTACCATTTTAGATGTTGTACTGTGCCATGCACTAATAAACATTAATACTTGATTGAAAGGCTCTCCAGTGGACTATTTATAGCATAGTACTATTAGATTGGGAGTGGCAAAGCCCTACTACTGTTTGAGGAGCCACCTGAACTACAAGTAATTTAGACTACTTAATCATGGGTAAGCAGTCTAAACTTTGTTTGCTTATACATACAGTATACATACAAACCATTCCCCAAAATGATTCATAGTTACATTTGGATATTGTTTGGAGATGATAGGGGGAAGGCCCTGCTTAAAAGAGCTTACATTCTAAAAGGGAGAGCGGTTGAGACAAAAGGTCAAGGTAACCAGTGTGGCAGTAGAGTTCCTGGTGGTGATGGTAAGTGCAGAGTAAGAGGTAAAAACCAATGGTTAGTGAGTGTGTGAACAAAGGGTGTTCATTGGGTAATCAAGTTGCTGAGGGCTTGGACTATAGCAGGAGTCTCAAACTTGCAGCCCGCGGGCCATTTGCGGCCCTCGGTACAATATTTTGTGGCCCGCACCAACACCTTCTCAAAGCAATGAATGGATCACGATTTTTATTGGCGATTCAAGGGATAATGCAAGGCACGGCGGGCGGGAGCTGCTGATTGCGGAAATGACGTTATGCCATCATAACAGTTATAATGGGAAGACGTTCTGTGTGCACAATTAGCTGCTAAGGAGCTAATTGTGCACACAGAACGTCTTCCCATAATAACTGTTATGATGGCATAACGTCATTTCCGCAATCAGCAGCTCCCGCCCGCCGTGCCTTGCATTATCCCTTGAAAGCCAATTTTTTGTGAAATCCCTTATGCGGCCCAGCCTCATCCTGACTTTGCCTCCTGCGGCCCCCAGGTAAATTGAGTTTGAGCCCCCTGGACTATAGGCTTGAATGAGATGAGTTTTAAGTGACCATTTTAAAGCCTGGAGACTCTGAGTGTCTAATGTGATGGGGCAGAGCGTTCCAGAGGATGGGTGCAGCACGTAAGAAGTCCTGGATGTGAGAGGAAGTAATGAGTGAGGAGCAGTGAAGCAGGTCACCTGGGGTGCACTTGGGGATTAGGGTGGTTATATAGAGGGGTGCAGCACTGGTGAGTGCTTTGTAGGTGAGTACAAGTACCTGAAGCCTGTCAGTGACATGAGCTAGGAGTGAGGGCAGGTACGGAGACGAGAGGTTGATTTGAGTATCGTCTTCATATAATGATACTGAAACCCAAATGAGCTGATTAGCTGACCAAGACCAGTGGTGTAGAGTGAAAATAGACGGGCTCCAAGAACAGAGCCTTGAGGTTCCCCGACTGAGAGAGGCCGAGAAGAGGAGGTGGAAGCTGTATGGGAGACCCTGAAATAGGGAGAAAGAGAGAATGATCGACAGTGTCAAAAGCTCCAGAGGTCACACAGGATTAAGAGAGAGTAGTGGCCCTTTGATTTAGTGGCGAGTAAGTCATTCACTACTTTAGTGAGGGCAGTTTCCGTAGAGTGGTGGGGGCAGAAGCTGGACTGAAATGTGTCAAGTAGGGACTTAGATAGTGTGAGAGTGCATTATGTACATGTTGTTCTAGTAGTACGGTACGGATGATTTAATATAAAAAATAATGTAGGTTCATGTTTAGCTTGCAAAGTACTTTTGTTATACAGCTTTTTATGTGGGGGTGACAGGTCCCCTTTAAGTTCTGGATTCTTGGACTTGAAATCCCACTGATTTAAATTGAATTTGTTCCCAACCCAGTATGGAAAGGAGAGAAATTTCAAATCCCAAAATCCATCACTTTACAAAAAAAACAAGTGAGGGAAGATTTGCATTACACTGTGAGCCTGGGTGGGGGGTGTTTTGAACTGGTCCTATTAGTTTAGAGATATTATATGATCCCATTATATATTTATACATAGTTATCATGTCACCCCTTAAGCGCTCTTCCCCAGTGTAACCAATCCCAACTGGGCCAGTCTTTCCCCATAACTGAGCCCATTCCCTTTATCAGCTTAGCCGCTCTTCCCTGTACTTTCTCTATTTCATTACTTCCCCCCTTATATATTTATATATAGTGACCCCCCCTTAACTGCCCCCCCCCCAGTGTAACCAATCCCAACTGGGCAGCCTTTCCCCATAACTGAGCCCATTCCCTTTATCAGCTTAGTCGCTCTTCCCTGTACTTTCTCTATTTCATTACTGCCCCCCCTTATATATTTATATATAGTGACCCCCCCCTTAACTGCCCCTTCCCCAGTGTACCAATCCAACTGGGCCAGTCTTTCCCCATAACTGAGCCCATTCCCTTTATCAGCTTAGTCGCTCTTCCTGTACTTTCTCTATTTCATTACTGCCCCCCTTATATATTTATATATAGTGACCCCCCCTTAACTGCCCCTTCCCCAGTGTAACCAATCCCAACTGGGCCAGCCTTTCCCCATAACTGAGCCATTCCCTTTATCAGCTTAGTTGCTCTTCCCTGTACTTTCTCTATTTCATTACTGCCCCCCCCCTTATATATTTATATATAGTGACCCCCCCTTAACTGCCCCTTCCCCAGTGTAACCAATCCCAACTGGGCCAGCCTTTCCCCATAACTGAGACTTCCCATACCCTTTACCAGCTTAGTTGCCCTTCTCTGGACCCTCTCTAACTCATAATGTCCCGTTTGAGCACTGGAGACCAAAACTGAACAGCATATTCTAGATGGGGCCTTACCAGCACTCTGTAAAGGGGAAGAATAACCCCCTCCTCCCGTGAATCTATACCCCTTTTAATACAGCTCAATACCCTGTTTGCCCTTGCAGCTGCTGCTGGCATTGCTTGCTACAGCCAAGTTTATTATCTACAACAGGGGGCTCAAACTCAATTTACCTGGGGGCCGCAGGAGGCAAAGTCAGGATGAGGCTGGGCCGCATAAGGGATTTCACAAAAAAATTGGCTTTCAAGGGATAATGCAAGGCACGGCGGGCGGGAGCTGCTGATTGCGGAAATGACGTTATGCCATCATAACAGTTATTATGGGAAGACGTTCTGTGTGCACAATTAGCTCCTTAGCAGCTTTTCCGCAATCAGCAGCTCCGCCCGCCGTGCCTTGCATTATCCCTTGAATCGCAATAAAATCGCGATCCATTCATTGCTTTTGAGAAGGTGTTGGTGCGGGCCACAAATATTGTACCGAGGGCCGCAAATGGCCCGCGGGCCGCAAGTTTGAGACCCCTGATCTACAAGGACTCCAAGGTCCTTCTCCATTATGGATTTGCCTAGTGCAGTCCCATTAAGGGTATAAGTGGATATTTTTTACATCCCAGGTGCATAACTTTACATTTATCAACATAACACATATGGGGCTGATTCACTTAAAACGAGCGCTATTTATAGCATGCGTTAAAAAATGTTATCATTGTTTTGCAACTTAACGATCGATTCACTAAAAGGACACTTGTCATAATTAAGACACGATGGTTCTTGCTGTTATTTAACTCTTGATGAGCATTTTTCTTGCGTTTTTTCTGGCGCATGCAATATATTTCGCCCACTTGCTATATTAGCGCATGATATTACGTACGTTGCAGTTACTTTCGGAGAACTACTTTTCTGAAAATGGCCATTTCCCTGCAAACTGGCGGCTGCGTCACTCTGGGGCCAACACAGACTTGAATAAATCCCACTGCAAAGTCCTTATTGTGTTGCCAAAAGCTCATTAACTGTACTTTTCTATAATTACCGCCTGCCTCAAGTAGGGTTTAATATTCGCACAGACTAATGCGATATTTAGCACGTTTAATGCTTCTTATGTGTTTGTGAATCATGCGTTAGTATTATTGCTATTCACTAATTTACGCAATGCGTTAAAAATAACACTTAGCGATTGTGCATTTTTTTTGCGCATGCGATATGAGTGTTAACGCACGTGAAATGACTTTGATCAATTGGTACTTAATTATCACGCTCTTTTTAACGCAAAAAGGCATGCGATAAGCGTTATCGACCTTTAGTGAATTGGCCCCATAATGTTTGATCTCTATCTGGTTGCTGTGAGTCACTGGATGTCCTGACCCCCTTCCCACTAATACACACACAAAACTGAAGTAAGAAAATCAGTAATAGGTTGAATTTACTAGCTATGGAATGTATTATTTCAGCACAGACTGAGGGTACCTGTAGATCCCTGCGAGCCGCGCGATGGACAGAGATGATTCTGAAGACAAGTCTCCTATGAACCCCACAACCTTCCTGTTATTCCAGCAGCTGTAATTTGGGATTGGATGTTCTGTTCCAGACAGGATGCCAAAAGCACTTGCAAAAGACTTCATTCCCGAGGCACAGGAGTCATAGATCCGATAGCCAAAGTCACATTAGGCAGTATCTCCGGGTCCTTATTGATCTCCCCAATCGTTAAATGAGAACCAGTAGGTGGCGATAGTGTCTGAATGAGAATCTGTTAAAATATGACATCTTTTTATTGGGGGCACATATAGGAAAGTGCCCCACTCGTACCCAAACTGTCAGTATAACAATAATTTAAATATATCATTGACATCCTATTGTTGAATCTGCCATTTTCAATTCTTGAATCCCACCCTCTATATCAGGGGCCCCAACCTTTCTTACTCTTGAGCCACAGTCAAATGTAAAACAAGCACCATAAAAGTTCATGGAGGAGCCAAATAAGGGCTGTGATTGGCTATTAGGGCCTCTATGCACCCTATCAGCTTACAGGGGCTTTATTTGGTAGTAAATCTTGTTTTTATCCAACCAAAACTTGCCCCCACTGGGGCACTGGCACTGGGAGCAACATCCAAGGGTTGGGGAGCAACATGTTGCCCCTGAGCCACTGGTTGGGGGTCACTGCTCTACAGGGATTCTGAAACAAAAACTCTAAAGGTGCAGAAAAATGTGGGGAAGCTTTGGCCAAGAGCAAAAGAACTGTTGGATCATTATTACATGGCATAATTGTGTAGTAACCCATGGTAACTAATTAATACCTACATTTAACATTTAAGATTCTTAAATGCTATGGAAAATGCCTTAGCCTAGGCAAGCTGTTTGGCATCTCCTACTCCTGCTTGTTTGGGCCAAATGCAAAAACAATCACAAAGCAGATATAACCCTATCAAACCCCCTTCTGGGGCCCAATGACCCAGAGCGCAGTGTAGGGAAGCAGGGCATGACAGGGTTATGGAGGGCAGCCTGCCCCCCTCCCTCTGTAATGGGTTCTGGTGACTGGCCACTGAGAGCACTGGATTTTCCCTGGGCTTAGCAAGGGGAGGGGCGTTCAGGACAGCCTACCTTCCAGTCGGTTCCAGGCAGCAAAGGATCAGCAGCTCACAGCGTCAGACCCTCCCTCTCTTTAAAAAGGGGGTCATTGTTGTTGTTGCAGTTGGCGGAGGGTACCTTACTCCGTGCCCCCAGGGGGAAGTTTAAGGGGGTACTTGTCAAGGAGAGTGTAGCCCGGTTGGCCTGCGGTCCTGATCGGAAGGCGGTTAGCCTAAGTTTAGGTCAGGGGAAAGGGAGGCCGGAACCAGGCGTTACATTTGGGCACAGGGCCAATCCCTGGAAGGCGAGTAAGGATTGTCGGTTATTGTAAATGTTTGTTATACAAACGGTTTTATACAAGTTAATAATGTTACAAATGTTAACTGATGTTAAGTTTTATTGTTAATAAATAAATAACTGCGGCCTGGTACTTATTAGCGCAGTGCCCCCTAGTTGTTTCCGGGAGTGCACCTACGGGGGCCCCCACTAGGAACAATAATAATAATGCACACACAGTACCTGATAAATGAAATAACTTTTTTCTCTGAAATAAAGGGGAAACTAATACACATAACACTCCTATCCAAGTGGCAATAAGGGTCTCGTTTACTAACTTTGCCAGTCCCAGTAAATCTTCAGGTGAGTCCAGTGCTTACAGACATGCAGTGTGACTACCAGCCCCCTTTAGACACCACCCTTGTGGGTGGTTGTTCCTCCAGTGAGGATCTCTCTCAGAATCTCAGGATCTGCCTTCCCTATACCAACCTGTTCTGAAGGGCAGCTTCTTGGCAGAGCTTTTAGCTCTCTGAGCTCACATTAGGTTTGCCACCTGTCCGGTTTTGACCTGGACTGGCCAGTTTTTGGGAGGGCTGTGTAGGAGTATAACTATTATTGACAATATTAACATTAGCCTATAATAATATAACCATAGGTTCTAAAAAGGGAGGTTTGGCAAAGAAAGACACTCAAATCACTGTACTCATTAAAATATAGTTTATGCACAAATCAAAACACACTAACACAATCAATGAAAAGAATTACAAATATTACACACCCTTACAAAGATAAAAGTGTAATACCAATTCTACACAAAAATAATAATCACAGATTATAAACAGTAAATACCCCAAAACAAACCTAGACTATAAGCACTAACATTTACAGTCTTCAAACAACCAATAATATCTGTCAAAGGCTGTAATCAGAATATTACAACCAGTTAAACCCAATACATAAAATACAATACCCATGCAAATACTAAAACCATCAGAGACAAAAAGACAGGAGAATATTTGCCAATCCGGGACAATAAGTCAGTCTCTCGGAGTTCCTGGTTAGAGAGAGACCCGGCACACAGAGGCCTGTTCCCCAGGACACAACCCCAGACTGCATTTTGGTCTCCCTTTTTTATACTGTTTAGAGCCTCAACCCCCACAAAACATCTGGTTAAACAGGTGAAACAGAAACCCGAGTGGATCCAAGTTTCTTGTTTTAGTAACAAATGTTTTCTTGCACAATATGCAAAGGAAGGCTTTTGATCCATAATCGCTCGATTTCATACCATATTTTATGACCGGCACTTTGCATAATATACAGTCAGCCTTCGTTTATACATCACGATGATATCATAGTTACATCACATCTCCACCGCTCAGCGTCAACTGTTTAGCCTGACTACCTGATGCTTCTGGCTATTTCCCCAGAGTCCATTGTTTATACTAAACAACTCTTTTGATCTAAGAGACTCAGTTGTTATTAGTGACTTTGGCAACTCCCTGCCCAAACAGGTCTTATTCATCCGTCTCTGGTCAGTGATGTTACACTTTAACCTAGATTATTAAATACATATAAAGACATTTTTATGATGGCGTATTTCTTACAGCTGTCTGGGACAAAATTCCTTTCTCCTTAGACCATTAGCTCCACAGAAGAAAATTGCTGTTACTGCTCTAACCACCTCAAATGTTTTATAGATGATTTTAAAGGAGAAGGAAAGCTTAAAACTAAGTAAGCTTTATCAGAAAGGTCTATGTAAATACAGCTATAAGCACTCACAGAGTCCTCTATCAAAAGAACACAGGATTTCTGTTACATGTTCTTTCTGTATCAGACTTCCTGCTCTCAGGAAAATCCTTAAGGGCACAGGCATGAGTCTGCTCAGTTTGCGCCTCTCTGCCTCTCCCTTCTCTTGTTCCCCTTCCCATTAGCATTCGCTCCCCCTCCCAACTCTGTTTAATCTGAGCTACTAGCCAGAGCTGCAGCATGGAAGCTACTGAGACTAAGCTAAAATGGCAGCTGCTATCGAAAATGAACAGAGGGAGCTTCTAGGGCTGTCTACTCAGGCAGGTAAAGCTTTCTGCAGAATATAACGTTCTACCTTGCACTAATGTGGCTAATGTACTGGCAGTCCCCTTTAAATGTTATTTAATTATTGCAGTAACCTGTTTACCTTTAGCTATAGCAATTTCATGCTTTAAGTAGTTTTTGCAGTGTGTGGCGCATATTACCATACATTTGTAATGAATACGGCAGAGCACATGTATGTAAATGGCTGTTGTGGAAAAAAACTGTATGATTCAATCTTCACACTGTCACCTGATTGTTGTGATTTGCCTGTTGTACGGTGCTGAGATTGTTATATGTGTGTTTGGTGGCCTTGTGAGTTCTCCCTAATGCTTTACAGGTCCCCAGACAGGGGCACATCAATAAAATGTTATAAAGTTTCAGTATCTCTGCCTGATGTGGTACAAGCCTTTTGCCTACTGCTGTGACTGTCCCTATGCCGGCTGAGTGTGTGGACCAGGTGGTCATGTGGGTCGGTGTGACAGAAAGGTGGGTTACACTTACATGAAACACTTTCTGTGTTCCTCCACTAGCATATCAGGAGGGAAATTGAGGCGCATATCATGTATCTGGAGAATTCCACCATGATAAAGTTCCCATCGCTAAAATAATTCATCCTGATGCTTTTGCTCAGCCGGCACCCAGAGCTGGGACTGGGCATTTCAGCTGCAGAAGGGAGTACCTGGAACATCAGAACCAGTAGTAGAACTTGGATCTGGTAGGAAACAGAACCTTCATTGATGCACAGAACTGAGCAAAGAGATGATGCAGGTTCCTGAGCTGATGGGGGCAGAGAGGAGACATCCTTGTGCCAGTAACAGAGCAGCCAGAGTCTATATCCCTAGCAATGTTCCCTTAGTTATATATCTTCCCTGAACTGCAATCTATGAGCAGCTGCAGCCACTGACATATTTTAGCAGCACAGTTATAGAGTTTCCTAAATCAGCCATAATAGCCGGTGTCCTGCTCTTCCCAATACAGCAGCAGCCTTGGGATTTATGGACTTTGCTTAGAACTTCCCTCCTCTTTCCATTCATGGAGCTGAAGCTGTTTTGGCCTTTTTTGGTTTAGGAGCCTCTTTAGCTCACAACAAAGTTTGAAACATTTGAAAATATTACTGTCAACCATTCTGTTATACTTTATGAATGTATGAATGTACAGAGATTACGTGCTATGTGGTAAGAGACCCATTAGGAAGGAGGTCCCTGCTCTACAGAGCTTACAGTCCAAGTAGGTGGATAAAATACAGGCATAAATTAGTGGCCCAAAGTGTACAAACCGCTTGGGCATTGGCCTTATGTGCCACGACTGAATTAGACTAGATAATTTTCTGGTGCTTCAAAAGGTCTTTTTGAAGACATTGAGAGAGTGTTCCCTACAGAAGGATTTAGGGATGGAATTCAAGAGATTAGGAGCAACAAGATAGAAAGGCTTAGACAAGGCATATCAGTGAGTGGGAATGGTTTAAAAAGGAGGGTCTAAGAGAAACAGAGAGGATGGGCAGGAATGTACAGGGAGACAAGTGAGGAAATGTAGTGAGGGACAGAAGAGTGAAGGGCTTTGAACGTTAGCAGAAGGTTTTACCTTAGATGAACAGGTTATCTCTTAGGAGAAAGGCAGAGAATTTTAGCAGGTGAAAGACAGATCGCAGGGGAGAGACGTGGGAGTCTGGGAGAGATTTCAATAGTCGAAACGGAATAAAATATGAGCATAGATTAATGTTTATCAGTTACTAAAGAAGGGGGCAAAAATGTGAAGAGAAAATGTTAGGTATTTGCAGTGGTATTAATATGATATTGAGAAGAATAGTCATTGGTCAAAGAAGCCCCAGACAGCCTAATTAACAGGTTTAGTAGCCATGTGTTCCTCTGCTGGGATATAAGGAAGGAAACTGATGAGCAGATCATGTATCTTGAGAATTCCGCCAATGATCAAGTCCCCATTAGTGATGGGCGATTTTTTTCACCAGGCATGGATTTGCTGTGAATTTCCGAATTTCACCATTGGCGAATTGTTTTGAAAAATTTTGATGCGTATCTAAAAAAGTTGTGGTTGCATCAAAATAGGCACAGTCCCATCAAAAAGGGCATGGCCATGCTATTAACAGGAAAGAGAGGAGGAGAAGAGCTAGGTTTGGGTGAGCAGACCATAAGCTCTGTTCTAGGTTTAGTTTAAGGTGGCATTGGTTCTTTTTTGGTAAATATGTATTCAACCTAATCCCAACCCTCAAGAGACTATTGTGTTGGCTTTAGGATATATGGTAACTAACAAATAAACATTCATTCCAATTTTTACCCTAAATGTTCTTCAAGCTAGTCTTCCAGTCACAGCACTGGGCCACCTTAGAAGGAGCCAGAACTTCAATTAGGGTTATATGTTCTGTTACATGAATGGTTGTACATTATTTTTAAATCTCTTAAGGCTAATGTCCCACGGAGAGATTTATTTGCCCACAATAGATTTTTGCTACCAAGGGCAACTTATCCCTCTGAAATGCCTTTCCACTGGCAAAAAAGAGATTCTCAGGTGGAAAGGCCTACGCATCACTTCGGCTTTTTAGAAATCGCACAAAGTTGCCTGAAGGAAGAAAATTCATGCCACTTTAGAAAACCAAAGTGATGCATAAGCCTTTCCACCACCAATTCTCTTTGTTACTGGCTGAAAGGCACTTCGGAGAGATTAGTCACCTGCGGTAGCAGAGATCTATCATGGGTAACTAAATCTCTCCGTGGGTCATTAACCTAAAAATAAAAACCCACTCATTTTTACTTTTCTGGGTCAAAACCCACGATCACTTCCCCATGGCTGCTGCTGGATGTTGGACTTGAGGGGCCCATTAGACTAAGGCAACAATATAAACATTGTCTACAGAATATTGAATCTTTGTTCCTGAGCCTGACATTATAGTTACTGCAGCTTTAAATACCTGGAATGAGCCAGTATCATTTAATGTTTTATTCCAGAGGTTCTTATTTATAAAATTGAGTCACAGATATCACTGATGATCAGCTTTAGTTTTTTTTTATGGGAAAAATGATAAATCCTTACCCTGTGACTCAATGGGGCTCATTTACCAACGCATCGCAGCGCTATAATAGTCGCAGAGGCAAAACTTTGCCCTGCGCATAAGCATATTTAACAGTATAGCGCAAACACATGTCGCTTAAAGTTTCATGCGCTAGTGTTGACGCAAACTGCTGCGCCATACAAACATGCGCATATGATGTCACAAAAAGGCACATATGATGTCGCAAAACTTAGAGCTAATACTCTAAATAAACCCGTACCAACTACCTGCTTCCTAACTTACCAACCCAGTCAGTTGGTGTTTAAATGGAAAAAAGATATGAAAGGCTCCATCACATTAACAAGGGAAACTGGGGGGAAAAAAGGGTAAATGTTATTAACACATTGTAAACAAATTAACAATTATATTTTTCTAATAATGCTAATCAACATATCATAAATTAACATGGTTTTATTAATGACATACCTAAATTAGTTTATTGTAGCACAAATCTGCGAATATACTGGTGCAAATGTTGAAGAACGCGCAGTCAGAAATACGCCACAAATGAACAGGCGTAAAGATTTCAATGCAGCCGTGCCTGCGCAAATCTGCCCCTATATACGCGCAAATAGCACATATATAGGCGCAAAGGAAGCACTCTCGCAAAAATTGGGCACTTAAAACACGCCCCTAGCCACACCCCCAAAAACATGTCGTTGTTTGCGACATTATTGCCCAGTATTTGCGGAATGCGCATAAAAAGAACTGGCGGAAAAATAAATGAACCAACGCAATGTAACACATATGCAATTGCCTATGCCCACAAAATGGCGCATAACCATAATTGCATCGGTTTGTGTGCTGCGATGCATTGTTAAATGAGCCCCAATGTGACAGCTCTGGACAAATAATTGTAATTGTAAAAATGTTTAATGTATTTGTACCAATGTTGGGCATCTAGGATGCAGCACAGAGATTAGTCAGGAGACAGATAGAGAACACAATAATAATTGCACCCAAAGGTGTGACCTATAGATGGAGCAGATCTTAGTGGTGCACTCATGAAAGGTATTCAGTGCACATTGGGGCTCATTTATCAATGCATCGCAGCACACAAACCGACGCAATTATGGTTATGCGCCATTTTGTGGGCACACGCAATTGAATATGCGTTACATTGTGTTGGTTCATTTATTTTTCCGCCAGTTCTTTTTATGCGCATGTCGCAAATACTGGGCAATAATGTCGCAAACAACTACATGTTTTTTGGGGGTGTGGCTAGGGGCGGGTTTTAAGTGCCCAATTTTTGCGAAAGTACGCCCTTTGCGCCTATATATGTGCTATTTGCACGTATATAGGGGCAGATTTGCGCAGGCGCGGCTGCATTGAAATCTTTACGCCTGTTCATTTGTTGTGTATTTCTGACTGCGCGCTCTTCAACATTTGCGCCAGTATTTTCGCAGATTTGCGCTACAATAAACTAATTTAGGTATGTCATTAATAAAACCATGTTAATTTATGATATGTTGATTGGCATTATTAGAAAAATATAATTGTTAATTTGTTTACAATGTTTTAATAACATTTGCCCTTTTTTTCCCCCCTGTTTCCCTTGTTAATGTGATGGAGCCTTTCATATCTTTTTTCCATTTAAACACCAACTGACTGGGTTGGTAAGTTAGGAAGCAGGTAGTTGGTACGGGTTTATTAGAGCATCAGCTTGCGCCATCTATGCACATAATTTATGACAAGTTTTGCCTCTGCGACTATTATAGCGCTGTGATGCGTTGGTAAATGAGCCCCATTGTGTCAGAATCTAAAGCCTCACCCGGCCTATTTCCCATACACGAGGGCTCATTGATGAAAGGCAGGGAGCAATAGTGTAAAAAATAGCAGCCTACCCTACGTTTTGTATCCACCTTTGTTCCATGGTTAAGCATACTCGTTACGTTATGTTGATAATATTTTTCACAAATAATATTTTCCAGTACAATTGGGGTCACAACTTCCACTTACAAAAGGTAAAATAAATTATTATACAGGAACCCCTGATAGGTCTCAAACATATTGCTTGATAGCCAATTCACAGGGCAAAGTGGAGATGTAAATCTTTTTTTTACCAAACAATCTTTCTCTTTTTTTATTATTATGTTGATTTTAAAAACACAAAGGTGTTAACTTGGTTTGTGTGGGCGTCTAATGGAGAGGTCTAATTTCTCTTTTTATGGGCGTAGTTTAAGCTGACCCTGTTTTAATAATTTGTAAACAATTTTCATTCTCCTTGACACTTTTTCTTACTAATGTTTTCCCTCCAAGGTCCCTGAGGTTTGCTGTTTTGTAGGGTAACTATAGCCTTCATATAAGTAGTAGCCTTCATGTAAGTAGTAGGCAAGGTCAAATTTGAGACCACAGCCACTAGGTACCTGCCTTTCCATTTATTCTGACTCCAATTGCTGTGATAGTGGCTGAGTTTCCCCTGAGACCCCTTTCCCTGGGCCTGTATGGAGCTGGGCACAACCACTGTGGGCAATCTGTGCCAGATATCAGAACTCACCAGGCACTTGGAATCCACGAAGGTTCTTTATTTGTTGTGGGCGAACAAATGTTTGGGTGGAAATACAAATGTTGTAGTGGGTGAACAAATGCCAGAGGTCGAAAAGAATATTGCTTTCCTAACCTCTACAGTATCTCCTCACACATAGAAAGCAGGAACAGGAAAGGGATGATGGGAGGAACTGACCTCACATAAAAGGGAGGGGAATGGGAGGGTCTACAGACCTAAAAATAAACAACTTGCAATATGACATTGGTCACTAGGTGGCAGTATAACAATGGATTTGCATAGAAACCTTTATTTGTAAACATAATACACAACTATTAACTGCTGGGCAGCACACCTTTGCTTTGTGGTATCCCAAAGTTTATTCAAAATTGAGACAGTAAAGTAAATTTCTTGGGATATCTCCGCTTCTTACAATGTTTCCTTTTTTCTCTGCATATTAAATCAAGGTGAATTGTATAAGCTGGGCCCCCTTAGCCCATAACAAGGTTACAGATATATAGAAACATTGGGGTAACAGTCACCCTGCTATAGTTCCAGGGGTACCCAGGGCACAAATAAGCACTCACCCCAATCCCCCCCTAACTGGCCTTCAGGCTGGGCCCCCTTAGCCATAACAAGGTTTACAGATATATAGGAAACATGGGGTAACAGTCACCCGCTATAGTTCCAGGGGTACCCAGGGCACAAATAAGCACTCACCCCAAATCCCCCCCTAACTGGCCTTCAGGCTGGGCCCCCTTAGCCCATAACAAGGTTACAGATATATAGAAACATTGGGGTAACAGTCACCCCGCTTATAGTTCCAGGGGTACCCAGGGCACAAATAAGCACTCACCCCAAATCCCCCCCTAACTGGCCTTCAGGCTGGGCCCCCTTAGCCATAACAAGGTTACAGATATATAGAAACATTGGCGGTAACAGTCACCCTGCTATAGTTCCAGGGGTACCCAGGGCACAAATAAGCACTCACCCCAAATCCCCCCCTAACTGGCCTTCAGGCTGGGCCCCTTAGCCCATAACAAGGTTACAGACATATAGAAACATTGGGGTAACAGTCACCCTGCTATAGTTCCAGGGGTACCCAGGGCACAAATACACCACCCCAAATCCCCCACTAACTGGCCTTCAGGCTGGGCCCCCTTAGCCCATACAAGGTTACAGATATATTAGAACATTGGGGTAACAGTCACCCCGCTATAGTTCCAGGGGTACCCAGGCACAAATAAGCACTCACCCCAAATCACCCCCTAACTGGCCTTCAGGCTGGGCCCCCTTAGCCCATAACAGGTTACAGATATATAGAAACATTGGGGTAACAGTCACCTCGCTATAGTTCCAGGGGTACCCAGGGCACAAATAAGCACTCACCACAAATCCCCCCCTAAACTGCCTTCAGGTTGGGCCCGCCTTAGCCCATAACAAGGTTACAGATATATAGAACATTGGGTACGTCACCCTGCTATAGTTCCAGGGATACCCAAGGCACAAATAAAGCATCACCCCAATCCCCCCTACTGGCCCTTCAGCTGGGCCCCTTAGCCCATAACAAGGTTACAGATATATAGAAACATTGGGGTAACAGTCACCCCGCTATATTCCAGGGGTACCCAGGGCACAAATAAGCACTCACCCCAAATCCCCCCCTAACTGCCTTCAGGCTGGGCCCCCCTTAGCTCATAACAGGGTTACAGATATATAGAAACATTGGAGTAACAGTCCCCTGCTATAGTTCCAGGGGTACCAGGGCACAATAAGCACTCACCCCAAATCCCCCTAACTGGCCTTCAGGCTGGGCCCCTTAGCCCATAACAAGGTTACAGATATATAGAAACATTGGGGTAACAGTCACCCTGCTATAAGTTCCAGGGGTACCCAGGGCACAAATAAGCACCACCCCAAATCCCCCCTAACTGCCTTCAGGCTGGGCCCCCTTAGCCCATAACAAGGTTACAGATATTATAAACATTGGGTAACAGTCACCCCGCTATAGTTCCAGGGGGTACCCAGGGCACAAATAAGCACTCACCCCCAAATTCCCCCCTAACTGGCCTTCAGGCTGGGCCCTTAGCCCATAAAAAGGTTACAGATATATAGAAACTTGGGGTAACAGCACCCTGCTATAGTTCCAGGGGTACCCAGGGCACAAAAAGCACTCACCCCAAACCCCACTAACTGGCCTTCAGGCTGGGCCCCTTAGCCATAACAAGGTTACAGATATATAGAAACATTGGGGAACAGTCACCCCGCTATAGTTCCAGGGTACCCAGGGACAAATAAGCACTCACCCAAATCCCCCCTAACTTGGCCTTCAGGCTGGGCCCCCTTAGCCCATAACAAGGTTACAGATATATAGAAACATTGGGGTAACAGTCACCCGCTATAGTTCCAGGGGTACCCAGGGCACAAATAAGACATCCACCCCAAAATCCCCCCCTAACTGGCCTTCAGGCTGGGCCCCCTTAGCCCATAACAAGGTTACAGATTATATAGAAACATTGGGGTAACAGTCACCCTGCTATAGTTCCAGGGGTACCCAGGGCACAAATAAGCACTCACCCCAAATCCCCCCTAACTGGCCTTCAGGCTGGCCCCCTTAGCCCATAACAAGGTTACAGATATATAGAAACATTGGGGTAACAGTCACCCCGCTATAGTTCCAGGGGTACCCAGGGCACAAATAAGCACTCACCCCAAATCCCCCCTAACTGGCCTTCAGGCTGGGCCCCCTTAGCCCATAACAAGGTTACAGATATATAGAAACATTGGGTAACAGTCACCCCGCTATAGTTCCAGGGGTACCCAGGGCACAAATAAGCACTCACCCCAATTCCCCCCCTAACTGGCCTTCAGGCTGGGCCTCCTTAGCCCATAACAAGGTTACAGATATATAGAAACATTGGGGTACAGTCACCCCGCTATAGTTCCAGGGGTACCCAGGGCAGCAAAATAAGCACTCACCCCAATCCCCCCTAACTGGCCTTCAGGCTTGGGCCCCCTTAGCCCATAACAAGGTTACAGATATATAGAAACATTGGGGTAACAGTCACCCCTGCTATAGTTCCAGGGGTACCCAGGGCACAAATAGCACTCACCCCAAATCCCCCCTAACTGGCCTTCAGGCTGGCCCCCTTAGCCCATAACAAGGTTACAGATATATAGAAACATTGGGGTAACAGTCACCCCGCTATAGTTCCAGGGGTACCCAGGGCACATAAGCACTCACCCCAAATCCCCCCCTAACTGGCCTCAGGCTGGGCCCCCTTAGCCATTAACAAGTTACAGATATATAAGAAACATTGGGGGTAACAGTCACCCCGCTATAGTTCCAGGGGTACCAGGGCACAAATAAGCACTCACCCCAAATCCCCCCCTAACTGGCCTTCAGGCTGGGCCCCCTTAGCCCATAACAAGGTTACAGATATATAGAAACATTGGGGTAACAGTCACCCCGCTATAGTTCCAGGGGTACCCAGGGCACAAATAAGCACTCACCCCAAATCCCCCCTAACTGGCCTTCAGGCTGGGCCCCTTAGCCCATAACAAGGTTACAGATATAAGAAAACATTGGGGTAACAGTCACCCGCTATAGTTCCAGGGGTACCCAGGGCACAATAAGCACTCACCCCAAATCCCCCCCTAACTGGCCTTCAGGCTGGGCCCCTTAGCTCATAACAAGGTTACAGATATATAGAAACATTGGGGTAACAGTCACCCTGCTATAGTCCAGGGGTACCCAGGGCACAAATAAGCACTCACCCCAAATCCCCCCTAACTGGCCTTCAGGCTGGGCCCCCTTAGCCCATAACAAGGTTACAGACATATAGAAACATTGGGGTAACAGTCACCCTGCTATAGTTCCAGGGGTACCCAGGGCACAAATACGCACCCCAAATCCCCCCTAACTGGCCTTCAGGCTGGGCCCCCTTAGCCCATAACAAGGTTACAGATATATAGAAACATTGGGGTAACAGTCACCCCGCTATAGTTCCAGGGGTACCCAGGCACAAATAAGCACTCACCCCAAATCCCCCCTAACTGGCCTTCAGGCTGGGCCCCCTTAGCCCATAACAAGGTTACAGATATATAGAAACATTGGGGTAACAGTCACCTCGCTATAGTTCCAGGGGTACCCAGGGCACAAATACACTCACCCAAATCCCCCCTAACTGGCCTTCAGGCTGGGCCCCCTTAGCCCATAACAAGGTTACAGATATATAGAAACATTGGGTAACAGTCACCCCGCTATAGTTCCAGGGTACCCAAGGGCACAAATAAGCAACTCACCCCAAATCCCCCCCTAACTGGCCTTCAGGCTGGGCCCCTTAGCCCATAACAAGGTTACAGATATATAGAAACATTGGGGTAACAGTCACCCCACTATAGTTCCAGGGGTACCCAGGGCACAAATAAGCACTCACCCCAAATCCCCCCTAACTGGCCTTCAGGCTGGGCCCCCTTAGCCCATAACAAGGTTACAGATATATAGAACATGGGTAACAGTCACCTCCGCTATAGTTCCAGGGGTACCAGGGCACAAATAAGCACTCACCCCAAATCCCCCCTAACTGGCCTTCAGGCTGGGCCCCCTTAGCCCATAACAAGGTTACAGATATATAGAAACATTGGGGTAACAGTCACCCCGCTATAGTTCCAGGGGTACCCAGGGCACAAATAAGCACTCACCCCAAATCCCCCCTAACTGGCCTTCAGGCTGGGCCCCCTTAGCCCATAACAAGGTTACGATATATAGAAACATTGGGGTAACAGTCACCCCGCTATAGTTCCAGGGGTACCCAGGGCACAAATAAGCACTCACCCAAATCCCCCCCTAACTGGCCTTCAGGCTGGGCCCCCTTAGCCCATAACAAGGTTACAGATATATAGAAACATTGGGGTAACAGTCACCCTGCTATAGTTCCAGGGGTACCCAGGGCACAAATAAGCACTCACCCCAAATCCCCCCTAACTGGCCTTCAGGCTGGCCCCCTTAGCCCATAACAAGGTTACAGATATATAGAAACATTGGGGTAACAGTCACCCCGCTATAGTTCCAGGGGTACCCAGGGCACAAATAAGCACTCACCCCAAATCCCCCCTAACTGGCCTTCAGGCTGGGCCCCCTTAGCCCATAACAACGGTTACAGATATATAGAACATTGGGGTAACAGTCACCCCGCTATAGTTCCAGGGTACCCAGGGCACAAATAAGCACTCACCCAATCCCCCCCTAACTGGCCTTCAGGCTGGGCCCCCTTAGCCCATAACAAGGTTACAGATATATAGAAACATTGGGGTAACAGTCACTCCGCTATTAGTTCCAGGGGTACCCAGGGCACAAATAAGCACTCACCGCCAAATCCCCCCCTAACTGGCCTTCAGGCTGGGCCCCCTTAGCCATAACAAGGTACAGATATATAGAAACATTGGGGTAACAGTCACCCCGCTATAGTTCCAGGGGTACCCAGGCACAAATAAGCACTCAACCCAAATCCCCCCCTAACTGGCCTTCAGGCTGGGCCCCCTTAGCCCATAACAAGGTTACAGATATATAGAAACATTGGGGTAACAGTCACCCCGCTATAGTTCCAGGGTACCCAGGGCACAATAAGCACTCACCCCAAATCCCCCCTAACTGGCCTTCAGGCTGGGCCCCTTAGCCCATAACAAGGTTACAGATATATAGAAACATTGGGGTAACAGTCACCCCGCTATAGTTCCAGGGGTACCCAGGGCACAAATACGCACTCACCAAATCCCCCCCTAACTGGCCTTCAGGCTGGGCCCCCTTAGCCCATACAAGGTTACAGATATATAGAAACATTGGGTAACAGTCACCCTCGCCTTATAGTTCCAGGGGTACCCAGGGCACAAATAAGCACTCACCCCAAATCCCCCCCTAACTGGCCTTCAGGCTGGGCCCCCTTAGCCCATAACAAGGTTACAGATATATAGAAACATTGGGGGTAACAGTCACCCCGCTATAGTTCCAGGGGTACCCAGGGCACAAATAAGCACTCACCCCAAATCCCCCCCTAACTGCGCTTCAGGCTGGGCCCCCTTAGCCCATAACAAGGTTACAGATATATAGAAACATTGGGGTAACAGTCACCCTGCTATAGTTCCAGGGGTACCCCAGGGCACAATAAGCACTCACCCCAAATCCCCCCTAACTGGCCCTTCAGGCTGGGCCCCCTTAGCCCATAACAAGGTTACAGATATATAGAAACATTGGGGTAACAGTCACCCCTGCTATAGTTCCAGGGTAGCCCAGGGCACAAATAAGCACTCACCAATCCCCCCCTAACTGGCCTTCGAAGGCTGGGCCCCCTTAGCCCATAACAAGGTTACAGATATATAGAAACATTGGGGTAACAGTCACCCTGCTATAGTTCCAGGGTACCCAGGGCACAAATAAGCACTCACCCCAAATCCCCCCCTAACTGGCCTTCAGGCTGGGCCCCCTTAGCCCATAACAAGGTTACAGATATATAGAAACATTGGGGTAACAGTCACCCTGCTATAAGTTCCAGGGGTACCCAGGGCACAAATAAGCACTCACCCCAAATCCCCCCTAACTTGGCCTTCAGGCTGGGCCCCCTTAGCCCATAACAAGGTTACATATATATAGAAACATTGGGGTAACAGTCACCCTGCTATAGTTCCAGGGGTACCCAGGGCACAAATAAGCACCCCAAATCTCCCTTAACTGCCTTCAGGCTGGGCCCCCTTAGCCCATAACAAGGTACAGATATATAGAAACATTGCGGTAACAGTCACCCCGTCTATAGTTCCAGGGGTACCCAGGGCACAAATAAGCACTCACCCCAAATTCCCCCCTAACTGGCCTTCAGGCTGGGCCCTCTTAGCCCATAAACAAGGTTAACGATATATAGAAACATTGCGGTAACAGTCACCCCGCTTATAGTTCCAGGGGTACCCAGCGCACAAATACGCACTCACCCCAAATCCCCCCAACTGGCCTCAGGCTGGGCCCCCTAGCCCATAACAAGGTTACAGATATAATAGAAACACATTGGGGGGTAACAGTCACCCTGCTATAGTTCCAGGTACCCAGGGCACCAAATAAGCACTCACCCGAAATCCCCCCCTAACTGGCCTTCATGCTGGCCCCCTTAGCCCATAACAAGGTTACAGATATATAGAAACATTGGGGGTAACAGTCACCCCTGCTATAGTTCCAGGGGTACCCAGGGCCACAAATAAGCACTCACCCAAATCCCCACCTAACTGGCCTTCAGGCTGGGCCCCCTTAGCCCATAACAAGGTTACAGATATATAGAAACATTGGGGTAACAGTCACCCCGCTATAGTTCCAGGGGTACCCAGGGCACAAATAAGCACTCACCCAAATCCCCCCCTAACTGGGCCTTCAGGCTGGGCCCCCTTAGCCCATACAAGGGTTACAGATATATAGAAACATTGGGGTAACAGTCACCCTGCTATAGTTCCAGGGTACCAGTGCACAATAAGCACTCACCCAAAATCCCCCGTAACTGCCTTCAGGCTGGGCCCCCCTTAGCCCATAACAGGGTTACAGATATATAGAAACATTGGGGTAACAGTCACCCTGCTATAGTTCCAGGGGTACCCCAGGGCACAAATAAGCACTCACCCCAAATCCCCCCTAACTGGCCTTCAGGGCTGGGCCCCCTTAGCCCATAACAGGGTTACAAGATATAGAAACATTGGGGTAACAGTCACCCTGCTATAGTTCCAGGGGTACCCAGGGCACCAATAAGCACTCACCCCAAATCCCCCTAACTGGGCCTTCAGGCTGGCCCCCTTAGCCATAACAGGGTTACAGATATATAGAAACATTGGGGTAACAGTCACCCTGCTATAGTTCCAGGGGTACCCAGGGCACAAATAAGCACTCACCCCAAATCCCCCCTAACTGGCCTTCAGGCTGGGCCCCCTTAGCCCATAACAAGGTTACAGATATATAGAAACATTGGGGTAACAGTCACCCTGCTATAGTTCCAGGGGTACCCAGTGCACCAATAAGAACTCACCCCAAATCCCCCCTAACTGGCCTTCAGGCTGGGCCCCCTTAGCCCATAACAGGGTTACAGATATATAGAAACATTAGGGTAACAGTCACCCTGCTATAGTTCCAGGGGTACCCAGGGCACAAATAAGCACTCACCCCAAATCCCCCCTAACTGGCCTTCAGGCTGGGCCCCCTTAGCCCATAACAGGGTTACAGATATATAGAAACATTGGGGTAACAGTCACCCTGCTATAGTTCCAGGGGTACCCAGTGCACCAATAAGCACTCACCCCAAATCCCCCCCTAACTGGCCTTCAGGCTCGGCCCCCTTAGCCCATAACAGGGTTACAGATATATAGAAACATTGGGGTAACAGTCACCCTGCTATAGTTCCAGGGGTACCCAGGGCACAAATAAGCACTCACTCCAGCACATACCCCAACTGACCTTAAAGGGGATATATAGCATACATTTTTACAATGCACTAAACCATGTAAAAAACTGTAAAATAGAAGGAAGTGCTTTTATTTTAATACCTTTGGGTTAAAATATGTCCATAACTGCTTGAAAACTGTGCTCTACCCAGACCTTATGCCAGCTTCCTGTTTGTATACCGGCTCCCGCCGGCCCTCATGCCTACTTAAAGTGAAGTGAATATACATAGAGTGGGCGGGGCTTAGCGAGCTCACAGGCAGTCAGTTCCTGCTCTACTTGCTCCTCCCCTCCTCTGGCAGCAGCACAAGCAGAGACACAGAAGGAGGGAGGGGTTTCCCTGCTGCTGCTGAGTAAAGCCTGTCAGTCAGTGCTGTGACCACTTCCTGTGAGAGACTGAAGGACACTCCCATGTCTCATTTGGCTCTGGCTCCAGACTGGAGAGCTTGTGTGTGCAGCTCTCATATAATGGCAAAACCTTGTTCTTTCTGCATCATTTCACAATTTGAGTGAGGATGAATATTATTAACTGAATATGAACTTTATATAAAATGTCTCCTTTAAGACTGGGCAATGAGCAAATTATAGTTTCAGAGATATCCAGGGAAGTAAATAAGCATTATTGGCCTTCAGGCTTTGTCCCAGTTAACTGCTCTTGGTCATTAACATTCTCCAAGCCTCATGGCATGATTTATGATCGATAGGGGCAGCACGAGCCACAAATAAATGTATTAACAATGTGCTTATGGCATGTATACATTGGCAAGTTGCCTCTACTTTTGGCACATCCCAGTGCAAGGCTTCCCTGAATGTAACACCTGCCTTTACCAAGTGGGAAGTATAGGGGGTAATGGTGACAAGGTGAAAAGAAACACAGGATTCCAGGATCAACTCCCTATGCCATTGAAAGAAGAACCCACTGATATTGGGAGAAATCAGGAAACCAGAGGCATGAATGAGACACAGAAAAGGAGTAATTTTTAAAAAAACATTTGATATAGTTTTTAGAGATATTTCCTTTTTTACTCCCCTCCCAGAATTTCCAGAAATCCTTAGGCTTAAATAATATCATCATTTTCTAACAAATGGGTCTTTTGTATTCAGTTCAGGCCTTAGAAATATAATATAGCACTTGGGAATGAATATACAGCCCAATAACCCAGCACTGGAGGATAAGATGGCAAATATCTCAACTGCCACCATTCTACTGCCCTTACTGCTCAGGTATGCAGGGACAAATGCCCCCCACACGCTACAGAACCCCAACATACTGAAAGTGATGTTTTTAGCCTCATTAAATCGGTCAGGGAAATCCTTGGCTAGAAATGCAGCAATGAAACTTAGTAGGGCCAACGTTCCTATATATCCAATTATACAGAATAGGAAAAAGCCTGACCCTTCATTGCACAGCAGAATAATATTTTCTGGATCAGAAAGAGTATCAGCCTCTGGAAATGGGGGATTGGAGGCCAACCATACAGCAGAGATGACAATCTCAACTAAAGAACATACAATGACTAATATGGTTGCCAGTTGGGTACCTACATACTTCTTCAGCTTGCTCCCAGGCTTTGTGGCATTGAAGGCAATAATAACTGTGAGAGTTTTAGCCAACACAGAAGAAACAGAAATAGTAAATACAATCCCAAATGTTACTTGTCGGAGGAGACAACATATCTGTGTTGGGCGCCCAATGAATAATAAAGTGCAGAGGAAACACAACATGAGAGAGAGAGAGGAGACAGCTGAGATATTGTTGCTCTCACTATAGGAGTCTCGCGGTACTTTATAAAGATTCCCAGGATTACAGCACAAGTGACGGAGAATGTTACAGAGATGGAGGATAAAGTAGTGCCCAGTTGGTCTTCATAGGAAAGGTAATTTATATTTCTTGGAATGCAACTGTTTCTTTCAGAATTTGACTTTTCATATTTGGAGCATTTCATACAACTCTGGGCATCTGAAATAAGAGAAAAAAAATGTAGGTGTTAGTTTTCGGGGTACATCTCAGGGTTGCTATAAACCAGCTGCCAAATTATTAATTCTAAAGAAAAACAAACAGATTTGAAAATACTCTAATTTCTTTAGAGTATGGCTTCAACTCTGGCTTTACATAAGGATACACTGCTCTGATTTTTTGAAGCACTCACTCCTAGAGCGAGCTTTCACAGAAATAGCCTTACATTATGTTTAGCTACTGGGCCTCGTCCACCAATTCTCTAATTTCCATCCACCTCCTTCAACAAGTGAGATCCAAAAAGGCTGAGCATATGATTGCTTTTTTATGTCAAATAAAAAAACACATTGCGATCTGAGACCAGATGTACCTGTTATGTTAGACATTTCCCCATTGGCACACTGCACACAGGTATAACAGCAACTTGGTTTCCCTTCCATTTTAGCTTTGCTGAATCCAGGCTTACAGGGCTCGCTACAGCGAGAATGGACAAACTGTGGGGTAGAATAAAGGATCTCAAGCACAATAATAAACACTGGAAATTAAACATGTGGTTATTATTTTAATAAATTCACTATTTCCATCACAAAAAGGACTATCAGGGCCAGAGCCAGAAGTAGACAGCCCAAGGTGCAACTACTGGGGGCAGAACTAGAAACTAGAAAATAACTGGTCACTTTGCTGCCACTTCTGCCCAATCTGTCTTGTTTTAAGCCTTGGAAAGAGTGAGCAGGAGCGATCCATGATAGGTTGGATAGAGGGTTGCTATATCTACGAGGGGGTTTGTTATCACCACTGTGGAGTGCAGCAGGGTCAGTAAGTGGGAGTAGAGACAAGAGGTACTTGCCTTGGGTACAAGTCCCTCTTATCCCAGCATTGGGGACAATCCTTAGTGTTTTAATTAGTTTTAATTAAGTTTTGTGCTTCAGAGCAACAGTAGAAATTAATATAAGAAATAGCATTGGGGTATTCTAGCTGGCTGAAATTCAGAAATGAAGATGAATAACAATGGGCTCTTGCAATGGTCTCGGCATTCAGCACCTCTGTATGTACAAGTGCCTAATGGGGACAATCTTGCAATTATGTTGGAGCCATGAGTTGCTCCCTTTCCTCAGCAGTCTGTCAGTGTCTCCTGGAGAAGGGCATCCATGGAAAGCTAATTACAGAAATGCTCTGCTTGAAGGGGTCCTAATGTCTAGCCACCTCCAACATGGCCTGTAAATCAAGGCTGAAAATTGTCTCAATGTCCACTATAATGATTATATGGCATGTTACAAAAACATAGGTCTTCCTAGAGCATCTACATCAAAAATATAGAGCTTAAAATGAATCATATTATATGACAATTGGGACACCTAGGGGCTGATTTACTAATCCACGAATCCGAATCCGAATGAGAAAAATTCGGATTGGAAAACGAACATTTTGCGACTTTTTCGTATTTTTTTGCGATTTTTTCGTCGCCGTTACGACTTTCCCGTAAATTGTCGCGACTTTTTCATAGCCATTACAAATTTCGTGAATTGTCGCGACTTTTTCATTGCCATTATGACTTCCGAGAATTGTCACGATTTTTTCATTGCCATTATAACTTTCGTGAATTGTCACGACTTTTTCATAGCCATTACGACATTCGCGAATTGTCGCAACTTTCGTATTGAGAGCTCGAAAAAGTCACGATAATTCGCGAAAAAGTCGCAAAGTACCGATCATTACGAAAAAAACGCATTCGGACGCTTTTCGGGCATTCGTGGATTAGTAAATGTCCCCCTAGGGTAGTAGGGAGTAAAGTAAACATGAATAGTTATTTCATTTTAATGAGAGGAAACAACATGTTTTTACCTCTGAAAAGTACGGGCCCCAGAGATTGGCGCTGTTATTGATAAATAATTGATTCTCCTCAGATCTGGATGCGTCAAAGCTTCCAACCTTTATTCTTTTTATGTTTCCTATTTTTAAGAAGTAGCATTTCAGTATATCATAGCGAGCTGGTGGGTCTCCATTGTCTTTAAAGGATATTTCGTCCCCAGAAGACGTTCTGAATTTCACATGTGGCATCAATGCATTTAGCTTAAAAAGATTAAGTACATATGGCAGTTCTTAAAAATATAATATACAATGATTTATTCTTATGTAGATTGCAGTGCCCACTAATTCTTTTGTAAGAACAATGCAATTGCATGTGGTGGAATGAATAGACAGATCATTGGGAGGGGCTGGGAAAGACCCAACGGTCTTGGTTAGAGATGAGTGAATTTTTTTACCAGACACGGATTCACTGCAAAATTCAAAGAAGTCAATAAAGTAAAAAAGAAAATCAGAAGCTGCATTTAATTCATATAAACGATACCAAATGTGGTAAATGAGCAATCGTGAAGGCAAGGATAAAAAATGAGGAGCAAATTGCAGCAGAGGCTAAGACTAACCCCAAAAAGTTTTTTTTATTATAGTAGATTAAATAGTAAAAAGATGAGGGTTGAATTATTAAATGATGCCAACAATCTGGTTATTACAAATACAGAAAAGGCAAATGTGCTAAATCAGTTCTTTCCTTTAGTATACAATAGGGGAGCCAGAGTTCTAAGACCCACCCAATAGCTGCACTGTTGGCTCAGCTCATTCAGAATTAATGTGAACAAGGCACCAGGGCCAGATGGAATACATCCTTGGATACGGAGAGCTTAGTTCAGTTTTAGCTAGGCCTCTATTTCTGATTTTTTTAGACACACTTTCATCTGGTATGGTACCTATGGATTGGAGGAAAGCTGTGTGTGAATGTAATTCCCATTTTCAAAAAGGGATTAGGATCTCAGTCTGGCAATTATAGGCCAGTAAGCTTGACATCATTGGTAGGCATGTTATGTAAAGGTTTATGGTTAACATTCAAAATTATTTTCTGGAGAAAGCAGGTGTATCAAATGCTTTGGCAAAATCCAAATAGATCCCACCTACTGCACCCCCACTGTCCGACTACTGCAACCCCACTGTCCAACTACTGCACCCCCACTGTCCAGCTTCTTACTAACCTCATCATAAAAAGCAATTCAATTTGTCTGACATGAGCTGTCCTTTATAAAGCCATGCTGATTACTGCTTTATGTAGGAATTGAATGGTTTCTTGGACAAGGACAATCTCTAAGGCTGTTGTAAACTCAAGGTCTGCATATGTGTGTGTATTATATATGTGTGTGTGCTGGAGATCATTTAGAAGAACTGAACTTGTGGATTATTGTCAGAAAATTATGTAATGATGTACATGCAGTATATTATAACGTGTAACTGTTCAACAACTTACCTGCCATTGCTTAAAGTACATGTGTAGGCTCTCTGCTGATTTAGGGGAACGTGTCATTGTGCCGTACAGTTCATGGAGAGTGTGAGCCATTGTGTAAACTGCAGTGTAAACCCCATAAGCTATTCTGTAATTAAATGTTCCGTAGGATTCCAGAACTGTATCATCAAATGTTTCATTCCCGGTACATTTTGGAAATGGGATGTCTGCCTCTAAAAACATGCATTTAAATAACATTTCCCACATTTCTATGAATAAATGATCATGTTGGTTTGTATATGGATTCAATGAATACAAAAACTGCTTAAAACCAGGAATCTCCCCTTGTTGGAAGGAAAGTGCCAAAGTGCCATTGAAAGTGTCAAATACATATAAATATTGTAGCTCATCAATATGGGAGACAGATGAGGAGGCAATCCATATTTTTTTATGAACTGTATCAGGCTCAAATATATCATTTATATGGATAATATACTGTAACCCAAGAAAAAGTATGATCACCTTAGCCGTGCTTCTGTAGATTGTTTCTCTGATTTTCTCTATATTTGTCAGATCAGATTGGACTCTATCTTTAAGTCTAATGAGGAAGTCCAAACAGACGCCATCTTTGCTCATTGCTTTTTCCAGCCTTTCCCTTGCCCTGTTCCCAGTGTCATCATTTGATACAATAAGCCCAACCCATTTCCAACCAAAATGCCCAATCAGGCTCATTATAGCATCAATTTCAGATAACACATTGGGGCCCATTCGGTAGAAAGACGGAAACTCTAGTCTGTTATTAAATATGGAATCAGCAGAGCCGTGACTGATCTGTAGATAAAAGAAAAATCACAGTACCTGATAAATGCAAATAACTTTTTTCTCTGAAAAAGAAAAGGGAACTACTACACATAACACTCCTATCCAAGTGGCATTAGGGCTCGTTTACTTCACTTTGCAGTCCCAAAATACGCCGTTTTTTAGAAATCTTTGAGTGCTCTCTACTCAGTCTCTGTATCCTTACGGTAAACTCTCCAGGCGAGTCGCAGTGCTTACAGACAATGCAGTGTGGACTACCAGCCCCATTAGACACTCAGTGGGGACCACGCTTGCGGGGTGGTTGTTCCTCAGTGAGGGATCTCTCTCAGAATCTCAGGATCTGCTTCCCTATACCACCTGTTTCTGAAGGGCAAGCTTCTTGGCAGAGCTTTTAGCTCTCTGACTCACATAGGTTTGGCCCTGTCCGGTTTTGAACCTGGAACGGCCAGTTTTTGCGGGTGCTTGTGTTGGAGTTGGTATATAACTATAATTGACAATATTAACATTCAATATGAAATATTACATTAGCCTATAATAATATAACATAGGTCTAAAAAGGGAGGTTTGGCAAAGAAAGACACTCAAATCAAACTGTGATCATTAAAATATAGTTTATGCCAGCAAAATCAAAACACACTAACACAATCAATGAACAAGAATTACCTATTACACCCTTCTACATCATAAACACAAAATAATAATTCAAGATTATATATAACCAGTAAATACCTCCAAAACAAGACATTATACGTCTTCAACAACAATTATCTGTCAAGACCTGTTAACTCAGAATATTACAACCCAGTAAAAACCAATACACTAAAATACATACCCACTGCAAAATACTAAAACCATTGCAGAGACAAAAAGACCAGGAGATACTTTCCAACCGGGACAATAGCAGTCCTCTCGCGGCACAGAGTCCCTGGTTTAGAGAGAGACGCCCCGGCACACAGAGGCCTGTTTCCCCAGGAACAACCCAGATGCATTTTGGTCTCCCTTTTTATACTGTTTAAGAGCCTCACCCCCAAAACATCTTGGTTAAACCAGGGGAAACAGAAACCCGAGTGGCTCCTAAGTTACTAGTATTTAGATCACTAATGTTTTCCGCACAATATGCAAAGGAAGGGTTTTTGATCCATAATCGCTCAATCTCATACCATATTCTTATGACCATCAACCCCAGGATTAAGAGATGAGATAGTAGCTGAGATGGTACGTGAGCACGTGCTCTGGTCATTGTGAGGCTAATCAGCGTTATTATTCGGAGAGGCTCTTTGCATAATATATAGTCAGCTTCGTTTATACATCACAACTGATATCATAGTTACATCACATCTGCCACCGCCTCAAGGTGGATACTGTTTAGGCCTGACTACCCTGATGCTTCTGGCTATTTCCCAAAGTCCATTGTATACTAAACAACTCTTTTGATCTAAGAGACTCTCCAGTTGTTTATCAGTGTCTTTGGCAACTCCCTGCCCAAACAGGTCTTATTCATGCCGTCTCTTGGTCAGTGATGTTACACTTTAAAACCTAGATTATTAAATACATATAAAGTCATTTTTATGATGGCCTATTTCTTAGCAGCTGTCTGGGACAAAATTCTTTCTCCTTGACATTAGCCTCCAGCAGAAGATGAAAAATGGACTGTTACTGTCTAACCACCTCAAATGTTTTATAGATGATTTTAAAAGGAGGAAAGGAAAGTTTAAAAGCTAAGTAAGTTTGTATCAGAAAGGTCTATGTAAATACAGCCATAGCACTCTGTCAGGATCAGCGGGATTCGAACCCACTTAGGGTGTTCCTGACGCATGCATTTTGCCTCTATAGCCACTGGAGCATTTGGGCTCTGTGCTGTTTTTTCTCTTGTCTCTACTTTCTGTCTGCTCCTTTCCTCCGCCCACTCATTAATCATGTTGTTTCCATCTCTAATCTTTCTCCCTTTATAACTTTTCGCTGACCATTGCCCTTGCTTGGTCCCATTATTGTTTCTCGTGACCTGCCTTCGTGTTCCCTGTTCTGTGTCTATTCTTGTTCTCGCTGGTTCGCAGCTCCAGTTCCGTGTCTGATACCTGCCTTCTGCCTTGTTTCTGAGCCCTTCCTTCTTCTGCTTGATTTCCCGGTTTTGACGGGCTTGGCCTGTCTTGTTTCGCTTGATTGCCGCTTGCCCATGACCTTTTTTGCCTGTTGGATTCTGCCTCTGCCTGCCGTGTTATATATGCATTTCCATTGTATGCACTACTACGTCATAGTTATTTAAGTTCTTCATTTTCAATCATGGCCTCTTGACACCAGTTCTGTGACTATGGTTACACTCCGGGTTACCAGTCTTCAGGCTCCCACCTCCTGGTAACTCGCCATGGCGTCTCTCAGGGAGATCGTGACCAGAATGACCAAGCCATACAAAAATGGAGCCTGCTGGTAACTCCTCCATTCCTGTATGTTGACTACAACTCTCTACTTGCTCTTGCTCTCTACCTCAAGTAATAAACAAAGGTGAGGAAATTCTTTTTCTTGCTTTCTGCTTCATGTAAAGTCTTAAGTTCTGCTCATTTTTTGTACAAGCCACTAATTGTCGTTTAAGAGTAGACTTATAGCTCATTTAATCTCCTAGAGGGAGATGCTCGTGGTATGGCGGAATGGTGCATTGCAGAAAACGGCCAGTTTTTTGGAGGATCCCTGTGCTTTTTTGTCTATCTGAAGCTACTTTTACTGGGGATTTATTCCAGTTTCCTCTGACTCATTCTCTTTCAAGTGCACTGGGGACTGCTAAGTTCTGTAAAACCATTTGTCCCGGTTACGTTCCCTTCAGTCCCAAAGATATTCACAGCTTGTTGGAGTTTAAATATATTTGAATATCCACACAGCCTACTGTTTTCCTTCTATTATGATTTTTGTGATGAGAACGCAGACTGTGAAGATGAACTATACTGATCTTTCTTGATTATGAAGATTTGGGAAGATGTGGATTCTGATGAGGATGAGATTCAAACTGCCTTAAGCCCAAGTCCTGGTTCATTGTACCTTCATTCAGTCTGTAATGCTCCCTGTCAGCTTTGGCTGTTCCGCAGTCTGAACATCAAACGCTGTGATAGATTTCAGTCTCTCAGACCTGAACCCCAGTTTGGGTGAGTCTGGTTTTTTATAGACAGTCTCTACTTCAAGTTCTGCAGCAAGCTTCCGAGTGTCCTGCTCCAGTGCGTGCCCAGCCTTCAAGTACCTGCCTTCCGGGCCGGCTGCCCCAGCCTTCAGTACCTGTGCTCTTGTCTATTTTCTCTGGTACCGGGCTCTTAGGGTCGGCTTGGTCCCTTGCCAGCTTTTCACGGATTGGGACTCACCAGCCCTCTGGGCGGTCCAGCTTCGAACTTTACTCCGCTGCTGTGCGCAGACTCCATACTTGTCGTGCCGGCTCCCGAAAGCTGAACTGCTCCGGTGGTCTGCATCCAGCAGTGGCCTGCTCCGGTGTCTGGCCATCCAGCCAGTGCTGCTCGGTGTCTGCCATCCAGCCAGTGCCTGCTCCGCGGTGTCTGCCATCCTGCCAGTGCCCTGCCCGTGAGGGCTCCTTTTGCCAGCGGTCTGCCCGTGACGGCTCTGTGCCAGCGGTCCCTGCTAGCTTCCGTGCCAGCAGTTGGTGGTCTGTTCTAGCTCTGTGTCAGCGGTCGTGCCTGTTCTCCATTCAGTGCCAATGCTTCTGCCACCTGCCCTCTGAGGAAAAATTGCCTTCTGGGTCTACCTTCCCTGCTAGGTGGATCTGGTGGTTTTGTTGTCGCAGACTCTGCAGTCCTGTTGCAGTGAGTGGTGGTCTTGTTGCTTCCTGGGCATTCTTCTTCGCACCCTGTTAGTGGGTGTGCTTTGGATGGTGCTTCACTGTAAATCGGGTGTCTAATGGATGGTCCTCCACTGTAATGGTGATTTGTGTGGCGTCTGCGTCCGCTGTGGCATCCTGACTGGCGTCTCGTCGCTGTGGCTCCTGACCGCTGGCGTCTCGCCCGCTGTGCGTCCTGACCCTGGCGTCTCGCCCGTCTGTGGCTCTGATCCTGGCGTCTGCGCCCAGCTGTGGCTCTGACCGCTGGCGTCTCGGGCCTCGCGTGTGGCTCCTGACCTGGCGTCTCGCTCCGCTGTGGCTTCCTGACCCTGGCGTCTCGCCCGCTGTGGGCTCCTGAACCCTGGCGTCTCGCCCGCTGTGCTCTGACTGGCGCCTCGCCCGCTGTGGCTTCCTGACCTGGCGCCTCGCCGCTGTGGCTCCTGACCTGGCGCCTCGCCCAGCTGTGGCTCTGACTGGCCCTCGCCGCTGTGGGGCTCTGACCTGGCGCTCGCCCGCTGTGGCTTCCTGACGCCTCGGGCACTCGCCGCTGTGGCCTTCCTGACGCCTGGCGTCTCCTCCGCTGTGCTCCTGACGCCTGGCGTCTCATCCGCTTGTGGCTCTCGATTCTGGCAACTTCTCTGTTCTAATCCTGACCTTGGTGGCGCTACCGTGTTAATGATCCTCTGGCTTCGCTCCTGACTCCTGACGACACTCCTGTTCTGGCTCCTGCTTTGGCGCCCTTTTGGCTTGGCTTCTGTTCTGGCTGACCCTTTGGCCTTCGGCTTCTGTTCTGATGAACCCCTCCCTGGCTTTGGCTTCTGATCCCTGGGTTATTTTCACTTTTTTGGGCAGATTTTCTGTTTTTGTTCTCTCATCGGATTTGAACTTTTGGACATTTTTTTGGACTGTAAAACCTTAGGACATTTTTGGTAGGAATGTTTAAAATATGTCCACCCGATCCTGGGATCCCAGTGGTCCGATCCTCACGGGGGGGGGTAATGTCAGGATCAGCGGGATTAGAACAGCGACTTGGGTGTTCCCTGACGGCATGCATTTGCCTCTATAAGCCCTGGGAGGCATTTGGGCTCTGTCTGTTTCTTCTCTGTCTCCTACTTTCTGTCTGGCTCCTTTCCTCCGCACACCTCATTAAACTCATGTGTTTTCCCATCTGCTACTTCTCCTTATACAGCCTTTCCCTGACCATTTGCCCTTGCTTGGTCAGTTAATTGTTTCTCGTGACGCCTGCCCTTGTGGTTCCATGTTCCTGTGTCTATCTTGTTCTCACTTAAGTGTTCCAAGCTCCAGTTCCCGTGTCTGATCCTGGCCTTCTGGCTTGTTCCTGAGCCCGTTCTATCTTTCTGCTTGATTCCGGTTTTGACCCTTGGCGGATGTCCTTGATTTTGCCTTGATTGCCGAGCTTTTGCCCGACCCATTTTTGCCTGTTGGATTCTGCCTCTGCCTGCCGTGTTATATATGCCTTCCTGTATGCATACTACGTCACTAGTTATTAAAGTTCTTCTTTTCATCATGGCCTCTGAACACCAGTTTTCTCTGGTGTCTATGGTTAACTCCGGGTTTACCCAGTCTTCAAGGCTCCCACCTTCCTGGTACTCCCACAAGCGTCTCTCAGGGAGAATCGTGACAGTAATGACAAGCCATACAAACTGGAGCCTGCTGGTAACTCCTCCATGTCCTGTGATGTTGAACTAGCAACTCTCTACTGCTCCTTGCTCTCTACCCTCATAAATACAAGGGTGAGGAAGTATTCCTTTTTTCTGCACTTTCTGCTATCATGTAAAGCCTTAAGTTCTGCTCCATTTTTTTTGTACAAGCCACTAATCCATTTAAGGGAGTTAGATTATAGCTCATTATCTCCTGAGGGGGAGATGCCTGCGTGTATGGGCGGAATGGTGGCATTGCAGAAAAGGCCAGTTTTTTTTGGGTGATCCCTGTGCTTTTTTGTCCTATCTGAAAGCTAACTTTTACTGGGGATTTATTTCCCAGTTTTCCTCTTGACTCATTCTCTTCAAGTGCCACTGGACTGCGCGTTCTGTAAAACCTTTCGCCGTTTACCCCTTCAGTCCCAAGATATGCACATGCCTTGTTAAGTACAACATATTGAATTCACCAGCCTACTGTTCTTCCTATATGATTTTTGTGATGCAGGAACCAGACTGTGAAGATGACTATACATGATCTTTCTGATTATGAAGATTGGGAAGATGTGGATATGATGAGGGATGAGTTCAAACTGCCATAACCCAAGTCTGTTCAATTTACCTCAGTTCAGTCTGTTAACTGCTCCCTGCAGCTTTGGCTGTTCCGCAGTCCCTGACAATCAAACCTGTGATTTAGATTTTCAAGTCTCTCAGACCTGAACCCCAGTTTGTTGAGTCTGGTTTTTAATAGACAGTCTCTTACTCAAGTTCCTGGCAGCCAAGCTTTCGCAGTGTCTGCTCCAGTGGCCGGCTGCCCAGCCTTCAGTACTGCTCCAGTGCGGCTGCCCAACTTCAGTACCTGCTCCAGGGGCCCGGCTGCCCAGCCTAAGTACTGTGATTTTGTCTATTTTTCTGGTACCTCGGCTCTTAGGCGGCTTGGTCCTTTTTTGCCCCCCCAGCTTTTTCCCCAACCGGAAATTTTTTTTGGGCCTCTACCACCTCTGGCAGTTCCAGCTCTGACTTTACTCCGCTGCTGTGCCAGACCTCCACTGCCGTGCCGGGCTCCCCGAAAGCTGATGCTCCCGGTGTCTGCATCCAGCCAGTGCCTGCTCGGTGTCTCTCGCAGCCAGTGCCTGCTCGGGTGTCTGCCATCCAGCCGTGCCGTGCTCCGGTGTCTGCCATCCAGCCAGTGCCTGCTCCGGTGTCTGCCATCCTGCCAGTGGTGCCGCGTGAGGGTCCTTTGGGCCAGCGTCCTGCCCGTGACGGCTCCTGTCAGCGGCTGCTAGCTTCCTCGCGTGCCAGCAGGTTCTGTGGCTGTTCTGGCTCTGTGTCAGCGGTCGTTGCTGTTTCTTGCTTCAGTGCAATGCTTCTGCCACCTGCCTTCTGAGGACAAAATTGCTTCTGGGTCTACCTTCCCTGCTAGTGGTCTGGTGGGTTCTGTTGTCGGCAGACTCCTGCCAGTCCTGTTGCAGTGAGTGGTGGTCTTGTTGCTTCCCTGGGCATCTCTCTTGCTTTTCCACTGTAGTGGGTGTGCTTGATGGTGCTTACCTGTAATGGGTGTCTATGATTGGTCTCACCTGTAATGGGTGATTTGTGTGGCTCTTGGTCCGCTGTTTGGCTCTCTGAACCTGGCGTCTCCGTCCGCTGTGGCTCGCTGACCCTGGCGTCTCGTCCGCTGTGGCTCCTGACCCTGGCGTCTCGCGCTGTGGCTCTGGAACCCTGGCGTCTCGCCCGCTGTGGCTCCTGAACCCTGGCGTTCGGCCGCTGTGGCTCTCCCTTTCCCTGACCGCTGGCGTCTCGCCCCTTGTGGCTCCCTGACCCTGGCGTCTCGCCCGCTGTGGCTCCTGACCCTGGCGTCTGCCCGCTGTGGCTCAACAACTGACCCCTGGCGTCTCGCAGCGGGATCGCTGTGGCTCCTGCCCTGGGCGTCTCGCCGCTGTGGCTCCTGACCACTGGGCGTCTCGCCGCTGTGGCTCCTGCCCGCTGGCGCCTTCGGCCCGGCTGTGGCTCCTGACCCTGGCGCTCGCCCGCTGGTGGCTTCCTGACCCTGGCGGCCATCGCCCGCTGTGGCTCGCTGACGCGGCGCCTCGCCGCTGTGGCTCCTGACCTGGCGCCTCATCCGCTGTGGCCTCCTGACCCTGGCGTCTCCTCCGCTGTGGCTCCTGGACCTGGCGTCTCATCCGCTGGTGGCTCCTCAGATTCTGGCCAACTTCTCTGTTCTATATCCTGACCTTGGTGGCCTACCTTGGATGTTATGATCCTCTGGCTTTCGCTCTGCAGCTCTGAGACACTCCTAGTTCTCTGGCTGCTGCTTTGGCGACGCGCTTTGGCTTTTGGCTTCTGTTCTGGTGACCCTTTGGCTTCGGCTTCTGTTTCGTGGCGACCCTTGGCTTCGGCTTCCGTTCTGCGACCCTTTGGCTTCGACTTCTGATGAACCTCTGATTTTGGCTTCTGATCCTGATGACCCTCTGGCTTCGGCTTCTGTTCCTGACGACCCTCTGGCTTCGGCTTCTGTTCCCTGGTGACCCTTGGCTTCGGCTGTTCTGTTCCTGTGACCCTTTGCTTGCTTCTGTTCCTGATGCTGCTGGCTTCGGCTTCTGTTCCTGGCGACCTTTGGCTTGGCTTCTGTTCCTGCGACTTTGGGCTTCCGGCTTCTGTTCTGATGACCCTCTGGGTACAACCCGGGTTACGCAGTCTTCAGGCTCCACCGTTCCTGGTACTTCCATGGGTCTCCTCAGGGAGATCGTGACACATCTCACAGGAAACGCTGCAGTGAGTCCTGCTATCCAAAAGAAACACAGGGGCCTGATTTCATAAAGTGCAATAAAAATTATCTGGGGCACGCTTTTTGCGGTATAAAACAAACAAGAACGATAATTTGAGCGCCGATTACCATAGTATTATCGCGTGCGAATAAATGTCGCCATTCTTCTATGCTTTTGTATTTCTCACGCTAGTTTTAACGCATGCGTTAATTTTCCAGCTGAAAAGTATAGCGATCGCATATTCACTATACTTTTTTGGCGCGCTAAATATCGGCATTCCAGCTATGCGAAATTAACACCTACTGAAAGGCAGGGCGATAATTATAGATAAAAGTACAAGTAAATGAGTTTTTTTGGGCAATAAAATATGGGGACTACAGTGTTATTTATTCAGGTCTTGTTTCCCCCGCAGATGATGCAAGCCGCAGTATTTGCACGAAATGTTTCATTTTTTAATACAGTAATTTCCGCGCAATATTAGGCGTGTATGGCTAACATGGCGTGCGTTCATTGGCGCGACTCATTTCTATTTGCTACAAGTGATGCAATGGTTTGCGCCAGGCCATTGATTTCGTCAGCGAATTTTTGGACGTGCGTTTGAATTTTTTTTGCGGCGGATTTTTTTCATGGCATTTCGGCAAAACAATCTGCCAACTCGGCAAAACCGCAAATGAAAAATTTGCCACGCAAAAATTCAACGACATCCAATAATGTATACAAGCGTCAAAAAATAATAGTCACGGGCACAATTTTTTTGGCCCGCACAACATTTTGCCGTTTCGTGGATTTCTTTTCGAAAGATTTGCTAATTTTTCACTAAAGATAACCAAACACATTTGCTCATCACTAGGTGGCTACTATTTATAGCATCTACTATTTATATCTACTATTTATATGTACCATTTATTGTGCTAATATTATTACACATTTAATATGCTACTATTTATATGCTACCATTTATATGTGGCCTATATTTATATAGCACCATTTATATGCGGCGACAATTTTTATACACATTTCTATGCTACCATTCATATGCGGCGACTATTGCGTGCGTAATTTAGTGCATGTACGCGCAAATACCGCATTGAAATAGTCTTCGCGAGTTAAATACCGGGATGCAATATCGCGGAAAAAAAGTATGCTTATCAGTGAATCGTGCGAAAAATCGGCAAAATTAAGTACGCGGTAAAATTTATAGCGCACGAACTAAAAAAATAGCGCACATTTTGATGGCATTTAGTGATCAGGCCAGGATTTCTTTTTCTTCTTTTTGTGTCACATGTTCCTTACTGTATCAGACTTCCTGCTCTCAGGAAAATCCTAAGGGCGACAGGCGATGGAGTCCTGCTCAGGTTTGCCTCCTCTCGCCTCTCCTTCTCTTGTTCACAACGTCCCCATAGCATTTGCTTCCCCCTCCAATCTGGTGTAATCTGCAGTACTACCAGCTGTAGCAGGGCTACTGAGACAAGCTAAATGCAGCTGCTAATCTTTAACAAACACAGGGAGCTTCTAGGGCTGTTATCAGACACGGTAAGCCTTCTGCAGAATATAACGTTCTACCTTGCCTAATGTGGCTAATATACTGGCAGTACCTTAAATGTTATTTAATTACTGCAGCAACGACTGTTTACCTTTAGTATATCAATTTCATGCTTTTTAAACTCTTTTACTGCCAAATGACGTATGGATATGTTGGGGCAGTAAGGGCTTACATGCAATGACGGTGTCCCCATACGTTGTCAGCATTTTAAGGTCTTTCTCTCTGCAGTGGCGGCATGTGCCAGGGGGGCTGTCCATAGGGTCCTGTGAAGCAATGCGTGTTCGGCAGGACCCTCCAGGAAGCAGTAGATGCGATACGCATTGCGTCTGCTGCTTCCTGCTTCCCTTACATACATTTATTACGGCACACACTTACAGCACACATTTTAGCAGTTTTTGTTTTTTTTCCCATTTTTCACACTTTTTTATACACTTATTTACACTCATATAACACTTACACACTGATCACGACCACTTTTAACACAACATGTACACACATGTATACACAAACACTTTGTTTTTTTTTTTCATTTTAACCACTTTGTTTTTAGTTTTTTTACCTAAACTGTTTAATTTCTTGACAGCGTGACTATTGGATCAGATATTCTGAAACCAACTAATTACACTGGTCATCGTGACTTATTTTTGTTGTTTACTGATTCTGCAAATTTTTGTGGTTTTTATTCGCATTTTATCCCTGTATACAGTGTTCCTGATTTTCTCCTTTTTTAGCGTGCTTTGCCGGTGTAACTTTGGTGTTAAAATACTTGCCTATTTTGGAATTCATCCAGAAATGTGGTACTTTTCCTAACAAATCATATGGTTTTTCCTGGGGGTCATGTGTATAGTTTAGGGGGGTTACTGCACATAATACGCTGTCAGGGGGCTCTGTGTGCAAAAGTTGGCAGGCGAGAAATCCAATGCCGCTATTTTCATTTTGGGGTCCAGTACATACCGCGATTGGGTATAATGTATGGCATATTGGGCATCAAACGCTGTTCAGTAGAGCTTAGGTGTTCTGATTTGGGGTGATTTGCCTTTATGTCTGATTTTTCAGAAATTGTGGAGAAGATAAATGCGGCAATTGCAACATTTTATGCAGTTTTCTAAATGTCATATAATCTGCAACTATAGGAAAGCTTTCACAGCTTGGTATTTTGCGAGCAAAAAGAATGTTTACCCATTATAGATTCGGGGGAATGTGTACTTTCCAAATCTATGGTTTTTCTGGAGTGAGCGTTACTTTTTACAGCTTTATCCCACATATAATGATGTAAATGTGTTGATTTTGGCAGGAGCTGAAAATGACAGAAATGAATCAGATCATATGGGGGTATGTTCCGATTGGGGCCCCTACAATGGGCACATACTTAGGTAAACCTATACATAGTGGGCATCCAAACTGTCAGTGGACCCTGCGTTCATATTTACGTGGGGTTTATTGGGTTACTTTAATGACCTGATAAGGAGATAAGATAACTATATGACTGGAAGCTTTGAAGCAATTTTTAAAATCACTACTTTTTAAAAACAATAATTTAGGAAAACATTGTGACTTGATAAGTTGGAGTAGACAGACAGTTGTGCCTATTCTTGTAATTCCGCCAGAATCTGGTTCTTTCAATAAATGTACAATTTTCTGGGATACAACCATTACTGTTAGTGGGGGGAATTTTTTTTTTGGGCCCCCCTTGGGAATCTAAAGTATGCAGCTTTCTGGGAGCGTGCTTTGGAAATTTGTAGTGTACTGTGGGCGTTTTTTGAAAACTATACAAGTGACAAATCTCCATAAAACTATATATAGTTTGGTATATGAACAAACGTCCAGGAGACATGGGACTTTCCAAATCGTTGTATATTCGTGCCATAAAATAATTTTGTTTCTAGTATGTGGTGTTTTTATATTATGGAAAATGTGATTTTTTTTTTTGTCATTTTTTAGACATTTAGAAGCCTATATTCTTGTTACAGAATTGGAATTACACAAAAATTCTACCATATATTGTTGAAAGCTTAGGTTGTTCTGAAAAAAAATCGATAATATTGTTTTCCTGGGTAAACTAAAAGTCCGCCCACGGAAGGGCCCTACAGTGACACAAGTGCAAAATGTTCAAAAACTGTCTGGCAATACAAGGTCCGCTTTGCCAAAACAGCTGGCAGTAAAAGGGTTTTAAGGCAGTTTGTGCAGTGTGGTGTAGCATATTACGCATACGTTTGTAAATGAATACGGCCAGAGGCACATGTATGTAAATGGCTGTTGTGGGAAAAGAACTGTATGATTCAATCTTCACACCTTGTTCACCTGATGTTGTGTTTTGGCTTGTTGTTAGCGGTGCTGTAGATTGTTATATATGGTTGGCTTGGTGGCCTGTGAGTTCTCCTTACTGTTTTACAGGGTCCCCAGACAGGGGCCACATCAACAAAATGTTATAAAGCTTACAGTATCCTCTGCCTGAATGTGTACAAGCCTTTTGGGCCTGCTTGTATGACTGGTCCCTATGCCCGGTCTGAGTGTGTGGACCAGGTTGGTCACGTGGGTCGGTGTGGACAGAAAGGTGGGTTACATTCTTACATGAAACACTTTTATCTGTTTCCTCCAATAGAAGTGTCAGGAGGGAAAATTGGTTGCTCGCATCATGTTTTTTGGAGAATTCCACCAATGATCAAGTCCCCTCACTAAAGTAGTTCATCCTGATGTTACTGGTCAGCCGGCACCCAGAGCTGGGACTGGGCATTTTCAGCTTGCAGAAGGAAGTACCTGAACATAGAACCACTAAGAGAACCTTGGATCTGGTAGGAAGAAAGAACTTATTGATCCACAAACAGAGCAAAGAGATGACATGCAGTTCCTGAGCTGATGGGGGCAGAGAGGAGACATCCTTGTGCCAAGTAACAGAGCAGCCAGAGTCTATATGCCCTAGCAATGTTCCTAGTTATATATCTTCCCTGACTGCAATCTATGAGCAGCTGCAGCCACTGACATATTTTGCAGCACAGTTATGAGTTTCCTAAATCAGCCATAATAGCCGGTGTCCTGCTCTTCCATACAGCAGCAGCCTTGGGATTTAATGGACTTTTGCGCTAAGAACTTTCCCTCGCTCTTTCCCATACATGGAGTGAAGCTGTTGTTTTTTGCCTTTGTTGGTTTAGGAACCTCTTGAGTTCATAACAAAGTTTTCAAACATTTGAAAATATTACTATAAGTCATTCTGTTATACTTTTGATGTACAGAGATAGTGCTATGTGGTAAGAGCCTATGGCAGTGAGGTTCCTGCTCTAACAGAGTCCTACAGTCCAAGTAGGTGGATAAAATAGCAGGCATAAATTAGTGGCCAAAAGTGTACAAACTGTTTGGGGCATTGGCCTTTATGTGCATGACTGAATTAGACTAGATATTTTCTGGTGCTCCCAAAGGTATTTTTGAAGCATGTGAGAAAGTGTTCCACAGAGGGAGTTTAGGGATGGGATTCAAGAGATTAGGAGGCCACGAGATGAAAGGTCTGACAGGCTATGCAGTGGGGTGTGGATGATGGTTAAAAAAAGTAGGGTCTAAGAGAATTTCTAGCAGGTGAAAGACAGATTGCAGGGGAAGAGACGTGGGAGTCTCTGGGAGAGGATTTCATATTCTATGGAATAAGAATATGAGCATAGATTTTAGTGTTTTAGCAGTTACTAAAGAAGGGGAACATATATGGAAAAATTTGAAGGGAAACTGATACATTTTTGCAGTGGTATTAATATGATTTGAGAAGGATAGGCACTGGTCAAAGATAGCCCCCAAACAGCTAATTAACAGGGTTAGTGGTCATGTGTTCCTCTGCTCGGAATATAAGGAAGGAAACTGATGAAGCAGATCATGTATCTGGAGGAAATTCGCCAATGAATCAAGTCCCCATTAGTGATGGGCAAAAACATTCATTGAGTCTTAAAAAAGTTGTGGTTGCATCAAAAAGGGCATGGCCATGCTATCAACAGGAAAGGTGAAAAGGAGAGAAGGCTAGGGTTTGCGTGAGGAGAACCATAGAGCTCTGTTTATCTCAGTTCAGTTTGAGGTGGCATTGTGACTGTTTTTTGGTAATATGTATTAACGCTAATCCCAACCCTCCCAGTGACTATTGTGTTGCCTTTTTGGATATATGGTAACTAAACAAATAGACATTCATTCCTTTTAATTTTGTTGTTTTTTTTTACCGCTAAATGTCTTCAAGCTAGTCTTCAGCTCACAATCCTGGGGGCGCACCGTTAGAAAGAAGCAGAACTTCAATTAGGGGTTATAGTTCTTTTACAACCGAATGGTTGTATATTATTTTTAAATCTCTATAAGGCTAAAGTCCGCATGGGGAGAGACTTATTTCCCAGATAGATTTTTGCTCCAAGGGACAACTAAGTCTCTCTGAAATGCTTTCCACTGGCAAAAAAGAAATTCGCGCACACGTCACTTTCTGAAGTGCCTGAGGAGGAAATTTGTGCCACTTCAGCAAAAGCCCAAAGCGATGGCATAAGCTTTCACTACCTAAAATTTGCTTTGTTGCTTGTTGAAGGTAACTTCGGAGAGAATTTAGTCACCTGGCGGTAGCAGAGATTATCATGGGTGATACAATTCTCCGTGGGTCATTAACCTAAAAATGAAAACCCGCTCACCATTTTACTTTTCTGGTCTAAACCGACAATCACTTCCCCATGGTGGCTGCTGTGGAGTGGTTGAATCTTGAAGGGGCGCCCATTATGACTAGGCAACAAGTATAAACATTGTCTACAGAATATTGAACCTTTGTCCCTCAGCCCTTTGACTTATAGTTCCTGCGCTTTATGAGCAGTCATCATTTAATGTTTTATTCCAGGGGTTCTTATTTATAAAATTGAGTCCACAGATATCACTGATGATCAGGCTTCAGTTTTTTTATGGGAAAAAAGATAATCCTTACCCTGTGACTCAATGGGCTCATTTACCAATACATCCGCAAGCGCTAAATAATAGTCGCAGAGGGCAAAACTTTTCGCCCTGCAGCATAACGCATATTTAACAGTATAAGCGCAAACACGATGCTTAAGTTTTCAATGCGCTAGTGTTGAACGCAAATGGCTGTGCCATACAACATGCACTATGGGGGCTCAATTTATCAATGCATTCGCAGCACACAAACCAACGCAATTATGGTTATGCGCCATTTTGTGGGCCAGGCAATTGCAATCATGTGTTACTTTGCGTCGGTTTCATTTATTTTTCCGCCCAATTCTTTTATGAAATGTCGCAAATACTGGGCCGACTAATGTCCCAAACAACTACATGTTTTTTTTGGGGTGTGGCTTAGGGGCGGGTTTAAGTGCCCGAATTTTTGTGAGAGTGCATCTTTGCGCCTCAACCTATAGTTGCTATTTGCGTATATATAGGGCAGATTTCGCAGGCATGGGCTGCATTGGAAAATCTTTACACGCTGTTCATGTTGTTGCGTATTTCTGACTGCGCACTCTTCCAAATTTGCGCTAGTATATTTGCAGATTTTTGCGCTAAAACAATAAACAATTTAGGTATGTCATTAATAAAAAACCATGTTAATGTTAATTATGTATGTTGATTGGGCATTATTAGAAAATATAAATTGTTATTTGTTTACACTGTTTTTATAACATTTGCCCTTTTTTTCCCCCAGTTTTCCTTGTTAATGTGATGGAACCTTTCATATCTTTTTTCATTTACACACCAACATGACTGGGTTGGTAAGTTAAGGAAAGGAGGTAGTTGGTACGGGTTTATTAGAAAGCATCGCTTGCGCCAGTCTATATCACATAATTTACTGACAAGTTTTTTGCCTCTGCGCCTATTATAGCGCTGCGATGCCGTTGGTAAACGAGCCCCATTGTGTCAGAATCTAAAGCTCACACTATGCTATTTACCATACATGAGGGCTCATTGAATGAAAGCGCAGGGAAGCAATAGTGTAAAAAATAGCATGCCTACCCTAACGTTTTGTATGACCTTTGTTCCATGGTTAGCATACTCGTTTACGTTATGTTGATAATAATTTTTCAACAAATATATTTTTACAGTACAATTGGGTCACACACTTCCACTTCAAAAGTAAAATAAATTATTATACAGGAGCCCTGATAGGTCTCATACATATTGCTTGATAGCCAATTCAACAGGGCAAAGTGGAGATGTAAATCTTTTTTTTACCAATACAATCTTTCTCTTTTTTTTATTCTGTTGATTTTTAATGCACGCAAAGGTGTTAACGTTGAGTGGGCGTCTAATGGGAGCGGTCTCTTTTTTAATGGGCGCAGTTTAAGCTGACCGCTGTTATAATAATTTTGTAAACATTTTCATTCTCATTTGACACTTTTTCTTTAACTATGTTTTCTCATCCAAGGTCCTTGAGGTTTGCTGTTTGTAGGGGTAACTATTAAGCTTCATATAAGTAGTAGCCTCATGTAGCAAGTGTAAAAGGTAAAATTTGAGACCACAGCACTTGTAAATCTGCTTTCCTTTATTCTGACTCGAATTGCTGTGATAATGGCTGAGTTCCCCTGAGTAGAGATGGTAGCGAACTGTTCGCTACGGCGAAACTAATTCGCACGAAAATCAGGTTTTTCGCAAGTTTGTCGCAGTTCGGCAAACTTTAGCGATCTTGCATTTTGGTTCGCCTTAGCTGGAGCCAATTTTGACCTCTCACCCCGAGCAGCAGATACATGGAAAGCCAATCAGGCAGGCTCTTCCTCTCTGGACACCCCCGGACCACTTCCTTCCATATATAAAACGAAGCCCAGCGCCATTTTATCATTCTGTCTGTGTGTGCTTGATGAGTTTAGCATAGGGAGAGAGCTGTGCAGGGTTTGAGGGACAGTTTAGGTAGCTTTGGCTCACTAGTATGCTACTTTCTACTGGGTTCTGTATTAGCAGCACATAAGGGAGAGAGCTGTGCAGGGGTTTGAGGGAGAGTTTAGGTAGCTTTGCTGACTAGTGATCTACTTTCTAACTGGTTTCTGTATTACAGCACATTAGGGAGAGAGCTGTGCAGGGGTTTGTATGGGACAGTTTAGGTAGCTTTTTGGCTGACTAGTAATCTACTTTCTACTGCTGGCTGTATGTAGCTGCTGTGGGCAGCTGTCCTGCTGATTCATCTGCTGTCACCCAATAGTCCTTGTAAGGACTGCTTTATTTTCTGATTACTGTTACTCTTCTTTCATTGTGTACTGCAGCTCCGTCTGTGTGTGTTGGAGACGGTTGTGCTGGTCATAGTAGTGCATCTAAGCACCAACTCACAGCATTCACATCATTTTTTTTATTTGTGTTTTTTTACTTTGGCTACTGGTAATTTATGAGGCCCATGGCTCTTAGTACTAGCTGTGTTGGGGACTGGTGTGCTGCTCCTAGTAATTCCACCACCAGCACCAACCAGGAGTGCAATTTTTTTCTTTTTTATTATTATTTATTATTATTTTTTTTTATTTATCTTACTGTTCTTTAACATGCCAGTGCTGTTTCTGTTGGTGCATAGTAGGCAACAAACCGTTTACACATAGGTAGTGCATTGCATTGCAATAAATCACAAAAAATGACATTTTTCCCACCAGCAATAATATATTCCCGTCCACTACTGTATACGTTGCCCTTGCAGGCCTTGTTGCCCAGTGTCTTCACCAAGTGCCCAACCTAGCTGTGTGAGCCTTTTTCAGCATTCCATCTAAAAATAACAATAATAATTCTGTGTCCAGAACCATCACCCAAATTGGTTGTTGTTTGTTTTGTAAAAATAGAAAATGCCAGGCAAAGGCAGGCCGCCATGCAGAGGCCTAGGGGCGTGCTGCTATGATATCCTGTGGCCCTAGAAACTCGCCCAGTGTTTTCCAAGGCAACTTACCCTGAACTCCAAATGCTGAAGAGGTAGTTGACTGGCTTACACAGCCCATCACCCCATCCTGGAGGTGACAAGCACTAGTAACTATTATTGCCGCGGTCACAGTTTACGGTATCATTAAAGCTCTTTGCGTTTTTTTTGGGCATTGGCAGTAAACGTGGCGTTTTGTCTTTGCATGTGAACCGGCTGTAAGCCTTTACACGATTTTGATTGGCATGGTAGACCGCGCTGGATCGTTTAAAAGAGTTATTATTACACAAGTTTAGAAATGGTAGTGTGATTTCTGCCCTTACCAGGCAACAAAATCGCAACGCTGGTCAACACCGTAATTTTTCAGAGAAATTTTTGGCCCATTGATGCCCCCCTGATGCACTGTCCAGGTCGTGGCAACGCTTTAAACCAACTTTAAAACAGTTTTCTGGCCAGAAATGGCTTTTTCTAGGTTTTAAGTTCGCCTTCTCATCGAAGTCTATGGGGGTTTTCGCAAAGTTTCGCGAAAATTCGCACTTTTTGTTGTGAGGTTTTCGCTAACATCTGTACCCTGAGACCCTCTCCCTGGCCTGTGAGCTGGGCACAACCACTGTGGGGCAATCTGTGCAGAGCAGAACATCACCAGGCACTTGGAATCCACAAGGTTTTTATTTGTTGTGGTGAACAAATGTTGGGTGGAAATATAAATGTTGGAGTGGGTGAACAAATGCCAGAGGGTCAAAAAGAACTATTGCTTTCCTAACCTCTAGAGTATATCCTCACACATAGAAGCAGGAACAGGAAAGGATGATGGAGGAACTGACCTCAACATATAAGGGGAATGGGAGGGTCTACAATGACTTAGAAATAACAACTTGCAATTGACTTGTCACTAGGTGGCAGTATAACAATGGATATGCATTAAACCTTTAATTTGTAACATAATACAAACAACATATTAAAGAAATGTACCAAAATTTTTACATTCATATATCTTTATACATACTTTTTATTAGCAAATATAGCATACAAAGATTGCAATAGTATATGTTATTTCAAAATTGAGACGGTGAAGAAAATTTCTCTTGGGATAATCTCCAGCTTTCTTACAATGTTTCCTTTTTTCTCTGCATATTAAATCAAAGGCGAATTTGTATAGGCTGGGCCCCATAGCTCCTCATAACAAGGTTTAACAGGATATATATGAAACATTGGGGGTACAGTCACCCTGCTATAGTTCCAGGGGTACCTCAGGGCACAAATAACCCAATTCCCCCTAACTGGCCTTCAGGTGGGCCCCCTTAGCCATAACAAGGTTACAGATATATAAACACATTGGGTACAGTCACCCTGCTATAGTTCAGGGGTACCAGGGCACAAATAAGCACTCATCCCAAAATCCTTAATTGGCCTTCAAGGCTTGGGCCCTTGCCCATAACAAGGTTACAGATATATAGAACATTGGGTACAGTCACCCTGCTATAGTTTCCAGGGGTACGCAGGGCTACAAATAAGCACTACACCCAAATCCCCTAACTGGCCTTCAAGGGCTGGGCCCTTAGCATAACAAGGTTACAGATATTATAGGAAAATTGGGGAAGCAGTCCACCCTGCTATAGTTCCAGGGTACCGGACAATAAGCCACTCCCACCCAAATCCCCCCCTAAACTGGCCTTCAGGCTGGGCCCTTAGCCATAAAAGGTTCAGATATATAGAAAACTTGGGGACAGTCACCACTGCTATAGTTCCGGGGTACCAGGCACAAATAAGCACTCACCCAAATCCCCCCCACTAACTGGCTTCGGCTGGGCCCCTTAAGCATAACAAGGTTACCGATATATAGAACCATTGGGGTAACAGTACCCCACTATAGTTCAGGGGGTACCGCAGGGCACAAATAAGCACTCACCAAATCCCCCCTAATGGCCTTCAGGCTGGGCCCCTTAAGCATAACAAGGTTACAGATTATAGAACATTGGGGTAAACCAGTCACCCTGCTATAATTCCCAGGGGTACCCAGGGGCCAAATAAGCACTCACACCACAAATCCCCCTAAACTAGCTCAGGCTGGGCCTTAGCCATAAAAGGTTACAGATATATAGAAACATTGGGGTAACAGTCACCCTGCTATAGTTCAGGTACCCAGGGCACAATAACACTATATCACCCAAATCCCCCTAACTGGCCTTCTGGCTGGGCCCCCTTAGCCTCATAACAGGTTACAGATATATAGAACACATTGGGTAACAGTCCCGCTGCTATAGTTCCAGGGGTACCCAGGGCAAAATGAAGCACTCACCCCAAATCCCCCCACTAACGGCCTGCCAGGCTGGGCCCTTAGCCCATAACAAGGTTACAGATAATAGAAACTTGGGGTTAAAGTCACCCTGCATAGTTCCAGGGGTACCAGGGACAAATAAGCACTCATAAGACCCAAATCCCCCTAACTGGCTTCAGGCTGGGCCGCCCTTAGCCCATAAAAAGGGTTACAGATATATAGAAACATTGGGTAACAGTCACAGCCGCATAATTCCAGGGTACGCAGGGCCAAATAAGCACTCACCCAAATCCCCCCTAACTAGCCTCAGGCTGGCCCCTTGAGCCCATAACAAGGTTCAGATACTTAGAAACATTGGGGTAACAGTCACCCCGTATAGTTCCAGGGGTACAGGGACAATAAGCCTCACCAATCCCCCGCCTAACTGGCCTTCAGGCTGGGCCCCCTTAGCCCATAACAAGGTACAGGATATAAGACATTGGGGTACAGTCACCCCGCTATAGTTGCAGGGGTACCCAGGGCAAATAAGCATCACCAAATCCCCCTACTGGCCTTAGGTGGGCCCCTTAGCCCATAAACATAGGTTACAGATTATAGAACATTGGGGTAACAGTCACCTCCGCTATAGTTCCAGGGGTACCAGGGCACAAATACAGCACTCACTCCCAATCCCCTAACTGGCCCTCGGCTGGGCCCCTTAGCCCATAAAAACAAGGGTTACAGATATAAAATAGAAACTTGGGGTCAGTCCCTGCTATATTCCAGGGGTACCTCAGGGCACAAATAGCATCACCCAAATCCCCCCTACTAGCTTCAGGCTGGGCCTTAGCAAACAAGGTTACAGATATTAGAAACATTGGGGTAAACAGTCCCCTGCCATATGTTCCAGGGGGACCAGGGCACAAATAAGCACTCACCCCAATCCCTCTAACTGCCCTTCAGCTGGGCCTTAGCCATAACAAGGTTACAGATTTATGAACATTGGGGTAACAGTCCCCGCGCTATCAGTTCCAGGGTAACGCCAGGGCACAAATAAGCACTCACCCCAAATCCCCCCTAATGCCTTCAGGCTTGGCCCCCTTAAGCCCATACAGGTTACATTATATATAGAAACATTGGGGTAAAACAGTACCGCTATAAGTTCCAGGGGTACCAGGGCACAAATAGCACTCACACAAATCCCCCCTAACTGGCCTTCAAGGGCTGGGCCTTAGCCCTAACAAGGTTAAGATATAATAGAAAACATTGGGGTAACAGTCACCCCGATATAGTTTCCAGGGGTACCCAGGGCTACAAATAAGCAACTCACCGCCAAATCCCGCTAACTGGACTTCAAGGCTTGGGCCCTTAGCCATAAAAGGGTTACAGATATATAGAACATTGGGGTAAGTCCCCGCTATACGTTCCAGGGGTACCAGGGCACAAATAAAAACTCCTCCCAATCCCGCCCTACTGCCTTACAGCTGGGCCCTTAGCCTACAAGGTTACAGAATATAGAATCATTGGGGTAACAGTCACCCTGCTATACTTTCCCAGGGGTACCAGGGCACAATAACACTCACCAATCCCCCCCTAATAGCCCTTTCAGGCTGGGCCCCTTAGCCCATAACAAGGTTTACAGATAATTAGGAAACATTGGGGTAACAGTCACCCTCGCTAATAGTTCCAGGGGACCGGGACCAAATAAGCTCACCCCATCCCCTCTTAATGGCCTTTCAAGGCTGCGCCCTTAGCATAACAAAGGTTACAGATATAACTAGATAAACATTGGGTAACAGTCACTCCGTAATAGTTCCAGGGGTAACCCAGGGCACAAATAAGCCTCACCCCAAATCCCCCCTATACTAGCTCAGGCTTGGCCCTTAGGCCATAACAAGGGTTACAGAATATATAGAAACATTGGGGTAACAGTCCCCGCTTCGTTGGGGTAAACAGGGCACAAAATAAGCACTCACCCAAAATCCCCCCTAACTGGCCTTTCAGGCTGGGCCCCTTAGCCATAAAAGGTTAAGATATATAGAAACAATTGGGTAAAGTCACCCCGCATAGTTCCGAGGGGTACCCAGGGCACAAATAGCACTCACCCAATACCTCCCCCTAATGGACTTCAGGCTGGCCTTAGCCCATAACAAGGTTCAGATACTATAGAAACATTGGGGTAACAGTCACGCGCTATCAGTTTCCAGGGGTACCGCAGGGCCAAATAAGAGCACTCACCGCCAAATCCCCTAACTGGCCTTCAGGCTGGGCCCTTAGCCCATAACAAGGTTACAGATATATAGAAACATTGGGGGTAACTAGTCACTGCTATAATTCAGGGGTACCATAGGGCATGTGGCACAAATAAGCACTCACCCCAAATTCCGCCCCCTAACTAGGCCTTAGGCTGGCCCCTTAGCCCTAACAGGTTACAGATATTATAGAAACTTGGGGTAAAGTCACCCTGCTATAGTTTAGGGGGACCAGGCGCACAAATAAGCAGCTCACCGGTGCGTTTTACCCAAATCCCTCTAACTGGCCCTTCAGGCTGGGCCCCTTAGGCCCAGAACAAGGTTACAGATATATAGAAAATTGGGGTAACAGTCACCCTGCTTTAGTCCAAGGGGTACCCAGGGCACAATAGCATCACGCCCAATCCCCCCTAATGGCCTTCAGGCTTGGTTTCCCTTAGCCCATAACAAGGTTACAGATATATAGAAACCATGGGGTAACGTCACCCGCTATAGTTCAGGGGTGACCCAGGGCACAAATAAGATCACCCCAAAATCCCCCCTAACTGGCCTTCAGGCTGGGTCCCCTTAGCCCATAACAGGTTAACAGATCATATAGAAACATTGGGTAAACAGTCACCCTGCTATAGTTACCAGGGGTACCCAGGCTAGCAATAAGTCATCCCCAACCCCCTTAACTGGCCTTAGGCTGGGCCCTCTTAGCCCATAACAAGGTTACAGATATATAAGAACATTTGGGGTACAGTCACACTGCTATAGTTCTCAGGGGTACCCAGGGCACAATAAGCACTTCACCCACAATCCCCTAAACTGGCCTTCAGGCTGGGCCCCATTAGCCATAACAAAGGTTACAGATATATAGAGAACATTGGGGTAACAGTCACGCCGCTATAGTTCCGGGTACCTCAGGGCACAAATAAGCCTCACCCAAATCCCCCCCTAATAGCTTCAGGCTTGGCCCCCTTAGCCCATAAACAGAGGTTACAGATAATATAGAAACATTGGGGTAAACAGTCACCCGCTATAGTTCCAGGGGTAACCCAGGGCACAAATAAGCACTCACCAAATCCGCCCTAAAATGGGGCCTTCAGGCTGGGTCCCCTTAGCCATAACAAGGTTACAGGATATATAGAAAGCATTTGGGTAAGTCACCCTGTATAGTTTCCAGGGGTACCCAGGGCACAAATAAGCACTCACCCAAATCCCCCTACTGGCCTTCAGGCTGGGCCCCTTAGCACCATAACAAGGTTACAGATATATAGATAACTTGGGGGTAAACAGCACCCTGCTATAATTCCAGGGGTACAGGGCACAAATAACATCCACCCCAACTCCCCTAACTAGCCTTCAGGCTGGGCCCCTTAGCCCATACAAGGTTACATGATATAAGAAATTGGGGTAAACAGTCAGCCCTGCTATCGTTCCGGGGTAACCCAGGGCACAATAAGCCACTCACCGATGTCCAAATCCCCCAAACGTGGCTTCAGCTTGGGGCCCGCCTTAGAACCATAACAAGGTAAGCAGATATATAGAAACATTGGGTAAGTCACCCTCCCGCTTCTAGTTCAGGGTAACCCAGGGCACAATAAGCATCTCACCCCAAATCCCCTAACTGGCTTTCAGGCTGGGGCCCCTTGGCCATAACAAGGTTACAGATATTAGAAAATTGGGGTAACAGTCACCCCGCTATAGTTCAGGGGTACGGGCACAAATAAGACTCACCCAAATCCCCCTCTAACTGGCCTTCAGGCTGGGCCCGTTTTTTTTCTTAGCCATAACAAGGTTAGCAGATATATAGAAAATTGGGGTAACATCACCCTGCTATTTAGTTCAGGGGTACCCAGGGGCACAAATAAGCACTCACACCAAATCCCCCCTAACTGGCCTTCAGGCTGGGCCCCCTTAAGGCCCATAACAAGGTTAAGATATCATAGAAACATTGGGGGGTAACAGTCACGCTGCTATAGTTCCAGGGTACCCAGGGCACAAATAAGCACTCACCCCAAATCCCCCTAACTGGTTCCTTCAGGCTGGGCCCCTTAGCATAAACAAGTTACGATATATAGAAACAGTTGGGTAACAGTCACCCTGCTATAGTTCCAGGGGTACCAGGGCACAAATAACGCACTCACGCCAAATCCCCCCCTACTGGCCTTCAGGGCTGGGCCCCTTAGCCGCATAAAACGGTTAGCAGATATACTAGAAACATTGGGGTAACAGTCACCCCGCTATAGTTCCAGGGGGGTACCAGCACAACTAAGCACTCAACCCAAATCCCCCCTAATGGCATTCAGGCCTGGGGCCCTTAGCCATACAAGGGTTTACAGATATATAGAAAACATTGGGTAACAGTCACCCGCTATAGGTTCCAGGGGTACCCAGGGACAACTAAGCCTCAACACCCAAATCACCTAACTGGCCCTTCAGGCTGGGGCCCCTTAGGCCATAACAAGGTTTACAGATATATAGAAACATTTGGGATAACAATCACCTGCTATAGTTCCAGGGGGTACCAGGGCACAATAAGCCACTATCACCCCAAATCCCCTAATGGGCCTTCAGGCTGGCCGCTTAGCCCCATAACAAGGTTACAGATATATAGACATTGGGGGTAACAGTCACACTTCGCTATAGTTCAGGGGTACAGGGAAAATAAGCACTCACTAAGCCAAATCCCCCCAATGGCCTTCAGGCTGGGCCCTAGCCATAACAAGGTTAGCAGATATATACGAAACATTGGGTAACAGTCACCTGCTATAGTTCGCAGGGTACCAGGGAACAAATAAGCACTCCCCCAAATCCCCTAACTGGCATTCAGGCTGGGCCCCCTTAAGCCCAATAACAAGGTTACCAGATATATAGAACAATTGGGCTAACAGTAACCCTGCTATAGTTCCAGGGGTACCAGGGGCCCAAAAATTAAAAGCCACTCTCTCCAGCACATACCCACACTACCTTAAAGGGGATATATAGCAATACATTTTTACATGCACTAAACCATGTTAAAAAAACTGTAAATAGAAGGAAGTTGCTTTTCATTTTAATACTTTGGTTCAAATATGTCCATAACTGCTTGAAAACTGTGGCTCTACCAGACCTATGCCAGCTTCCAGTTTGTATACCAGCTCCCGCCGGCCCTCATAACCTATTAAAAGTGAAGTGAATTTTGGATAGAGTGGGCGAAGGGCTTTAGTGAGCTCACAGGACAGTCGTTCTGCTCTACTTCTCTCCCTCCTCCTGGCAGCAGCACAAGCAGAGACAACTAGAAGGAGGAGGGGTTCCCTGCTGCTGCTGAGTAAAGCCTGTCAAGTCGTGTGTTGACCACTTCTAGTGGGAGACTGAAGACATCCATGTCTCGTTTGGCTCTGGCTCCAGACTGCGAGAGCTTGTGTGTGCAGCTTCTCATATAATGGCAGTTCTTAGGAGGTAAAATGCTTTTCAGACTTGGTTTTTCTGCATCATTTACATTTTGAGTGAGGATGAATTATTACTGAATATGAACTTTATATAAAATGTCTCCTTTAAGCTGGGCATGAGCAAATTATAGGTTTCAGGATATCAGGGAAGTAAATAAGCATTATTGGCCTCAGGCTTGTTCCCAGTTAACTGCTCTGGTCATCTAACTTCTCAAGCCTCATGGCATGCTTTATGATCGATAGTGCAGCACGAGCCACAAATAAATGTATTAACATGTGCTTATGCATGTATACATTGGCAAGTTGCTCTACTTTTGGCACATCCAGTGCAAAGTTGAATTCCTGAATGCACACCTGTCTTTACCAAGTGGGAAGTACAGGGGGTAATGGTGACAAGGTGAAAAGAAACACAGGATTCCAGGATCAACTCCCTATGCCATTGTAACAAGAACCACTGATAATTGGGCGAAAATCAGGAGGCATGAATGAGACACAGAAAAGGAGTAGATTTTAAAAAAAATCTTGATATAGTTTTAGAAATATCTAAGTAGAATAAAGTCTAAACAATGGAACTTTTCTGAGTTTTTCTTGAAAGTTTCAACCACGCACTCATCCAGTGGCTTTCAGTTCAAATGACTGGTAGGGAATCCCCGGTAATTTAACCCTTGGATGTAGTAGAGTACAGATCATCCAATCACAATGGTTCTCATTGAACTTGTTCAGTTGGTGTAGCTGAAACTGACGGTGGAAGAAGGTATGATGCCAAGGTGTAAGAAGTGTGATGGATATACCTTCTTCACTATCAGTTTTCAGCTAAACCCTAACTGAACAAGGGACTTATCGGGCCAGAGCTGGAAGTAGACAGCCCAAAGGTGCAACTACTGGCAGCAGAACTAGGAAACTAAGAAAATACTGTATCATCTGCTGCACTTCTGCCCAATCTGTCTTGTTTTTTAAGCTTGGAAAGAGTGAGCAGGAGCGGTCCATTGATAGGTTGGGATAGAGGTTGCTATAGCTACGGGGGTTTGTTATCACCACTGTGGAGTGGCAGCAGGGTCGTAAGTGGGAGTGAGACAAGAGGTTTTGTGCTTCAGAGCAATTTGGGGGTATTCTAGCTTGGCTGAAATTCAGAAATGAGATAAATTAACAATAGGGATTTTGCAACTGAGGTCTTTGCATTTGGCACTCTGTGATGTAAAGTGTCCTAATGGGGAATAATTTGCACTTATGTTGAGCCATGAGTTTTGTCCTTTCTCTCAGCAGTCTGTCAGTGTCTACTGAGAAGTGGCATCCATGGAAAGTAAAAAATTGTCTTCAATGTTCTACTTAATGATTACATGGCAATGTTAAACAAAAGACTAGGTATTCTAGACAGGGTTCCCAACCTTTTTTACTCGTGGAGGCCAGCAAATGTAAAAAGACTTGGAGAGCAACACAAGCACCATAAAGTTTAATGGAGGAGCCAATAAGGGCTGTGATTGCTATTAGGGGGGCCTCTATGACCTATCGTTTACAGGGGCTTTATTTGGCAGTCTCATGTTTCTATCCAACAAAAAACTTGCCCAAGTCAGTAATTAAAAATAACTCCTGGTTTGGGGAATTGAGAGCACTCCAAGGGTTTGGGGAGCAACATGTTGCCGAGCCACTGGGTTGGGGATACTGGTGTCGAGCATCTACATAAAAAATATAGAAGCTTAAATGAATCATATATACTGACAATTGAAACACCAGGGAGTTCTGGCGAGTGGGATAACTGCCAATCCAATGTTTGTTGCCAGAATAATTGCAATATTATATTGTCCCTGTTTAATAAAGTGCCATAACATATTTGCCATTTATTCTGTGTCTAAAATCTCCCACTTAATTTAAGCCACTTTAGCAAACGGACCCCTAAGTATTTGGCTAAATATTCTTTAAATGCCCCCCCCCCCCATTTTTTATCTCGAGCTGCTCTTCTTTTTTTTTCTTACTTATATTTTTATTGTTTTTTGGGGGGTTTTTTGCAAATAAACATTTATACAGCACCTCTCTAGCACTCTGTGCTCTCCCAGGGCAAAATGTCGCCAGTTTATGCTGCCGATTGTAGCGTGCGTAATGTCGCGACAATTAGCGCATGCAATAAATAGCGTGCATGCGGAAAATACAGCGCACACTATTTTTCGCGACAAAATATTGCATGAAATACCGCGCGTAAAATATCGCGAGTATGCTTATAGTGAATCGTTCGAAAAGTCGTGAAAATTAAGACGCAAAAAAATTTTTTACCGCACGCTAAAAAATATCGCACGTTAAATCGCACTTTAGAGAATCAGGCCCAATATTCTTTGTGTTATTTAACTCACGATGAGCATTTTTCTTGCATGCAATATATTTCGCCACTTGCTATATTAGCGCATGATATTACATGTGAGTGTGGGCACTGGATGTCCTGACCCCCTTCCCCACTAATACACACAAACTGAAGTAAGGAAATCACTAATGGGGTGAATTTACTAGCTATGGAATGTGTTATTTCAGCACAGACCTGAGGGTACCTGTAGATCCCTGCGAGCCGCGCGATGGACAGAGATGATTCTGGAGACAAGTCTCCTATGAACCCACAACCTTCCTGTTATTCCAGCAGCTGTAATTTGGGATTGGTTGTTCTGTTCCAGACAGGATGCCAAAAGCACTTGCAAAAGACTTAATTCCCGAGGCACAGGAGTCATAGATCCGATAGCCCAAAGTCACATTAGGCAGTATCTCCGGGTCCTTATTGATCTCCCCAATCGTATAAATGAGACCAGTAGGTGGCGATAGTTTCTGAATGAGAATCTGTTAAAATATGACATCTTATTATTGGGGCACATATGGAAAAGTGCCCCACTCGTACCCAAACTGTCAGTATAACAATAATTTAAATATATCAGTGACATCCTATTGTTGAATCTGCCATTTTCAATTCTTGAATCCCACCCTCTATATCAGGGGGCCCCAACCTTTCTTACTCTTGAGCCACAGTCAAATGTAAAACACATCGGAGAGCAACACAAGCACCATAAAAGTTCATGGAGGAGCCAAATAAGGGCTGTGATTGGCTATTAGGGGTCTCTATGCACCCTATCAGCTTACAGGGTGCTTTATTTGGTAGGAAATCTTGTTTTTATCCAATGAAAACTTGCCCCACTGGGGGCACTGGCACTGAGAGCAACATCCAAGGGGTTGGGGAGCAACATGTTGCCCCGGAGCCACTGGTTGGGGATCACTGCTCTACAGTGATTCTGAAACAAAAACTCTGAAGGTGCAGAAAATGTGGGAAGCTTTGACCAAGAGCAAATGAACTGTTAGATCATTATTACATTGGCATAATTGTGTAGTAACCCATGGTAACCAATGAAATACCTACATTTAACATTTAAGATTCTTAAATGCTGTGGAGCATGCCTTAGCCTAGGCAAGCTGTTGGCATCTCCTACTCCTGCTTGTTAGGGCCAAATGCAAGCACAATCACAAAGCAGATATAACCCTATCCTCACCCCTTCTGCGGCCCAATGACCCAGAGCGCAGTGTAGGGAAGCAGCGCATGACAGGGTTAAGGAGGGCAGCCTGCCCCCCTCCCTCTGTATGGGTTCCTGGTGACTGGCCACTGAGAGCACTGGATTTTCCCGGGCTTAGCAAGGGGAGGGGCGTTCAGGACAGCCTACCTTCAGTCGGTTCCAGGCAGCAAAGGATCAGCAGCTCACAGCGTCAGACCCTCCCTCTCTTTAAAAAGGGGGTCATTGTTGTTGTCGCAGTTGGCAGAGGGTACCTTACTCCGTGCCCCCAGGGGAAGTTTAAGGGGGTACTTGTCAAGGAGAGTGTAGCCCGGTTGGCCTGCGGTCCTGATCGGAAGGCGGTTAGCCTCAGCTTAGGTCAGGGGAAAAGGAGGCCGGAACCAGGCGTTACATTTGGGCACAGGGCCAATCCCTGGAAGGCGAGTAAGGATTGTCGGTTATTGTAAATGTTGGTTACTGTAAATGTTTGTTACTGTAAATGTTGGTTACTGTAAATGTTTGTTATTGTAAATGTTGGTTACTGTAAATGTTTGTTATACAAATGGTTTTGTACAAGTTAATAATGTTACAAATGTTAACTGATGTTAAGTTTTATTGTTAATAAATATAATAACATCAGCCTGGTACTAATTAGCGCAGTGCCCCTAGTGGTTTCCGGGAGTGCACCTACAGGGGCCCCACTAGGAACAATAATAATGCACGCACAGTACCTGATAAATGAAATAACTTTTTCTCTGAAAAAAAAAGGGAAACTAATACACATAACACTCCTATCCAAGTGGCAATTAGGGCTCGTTTACTAACTTTGCCAGTCCCAAAATACACCGTTTTTAGAAATCTTTGAGTGCTCCTCTACTCAGTCTCTGTATCCTTACGGTAAATCTCCAGGCGAGTCCAGTGCTTACAGACATGCAGTGTGACTACCAGCCCCATTAGACACTCAGATGGGGACCACCTTGCGGGTGGTTGTTCCTCCAGTGAGGATCTCTCTCAGAATCTCAGGATCTGCCTTCCCTATACCAACCTGTTTCTGAAGGGCAGCTTCTTGGCAGAGCTTTTAGCTCTCTGAGCTCACATTAGGTTTGCCATCTGTCCGGTTTTGACCTGGACTGGCCAGTTTTTGCGAGGGCTGTGTTGGAGTTGTTATATAACTATAATTGACAATATTAACATTAATATGAAATATTAACATTAGCCTATAATAATATAACCATAGGTTCTAAAAAGGGAGGTTTGGCAAAGAAAGACACTCAAATCACTGTGATCATTAAAATATAGTTTATGCACAAATCAAAACACACTAACACAATCAATGAAAAGAATTACAAATATTACACACCCTTCTACAATTCTACACACAAAATAATAATCACAGATTATAAAACAGTAAATACCCCAAAACAAGAACATTTACTGTCTTCAAACAACCAATAATATCTGTCAAAGACTGTAATCAGAATATTACAACCAGTAAAAACCCAATACATAAAATACAATACCCAATGCAAAATACTAAAACCATCAGAGACAAAAAGACAGGAGAATATTTCCAATCCCGGGACAATAAGTCAGTCTCTCGCCGGCAGAGTCCCTGGTTAGAGAGAGACCCCGGCACACAGAGGCCTGTTCCCCAGGACACAACCCAGACTGCATTTTGGTCTCCCTTTTTATACTGTTTAGAGCCTCAACCCCCAAAAACATCTGGTTAAACAGGGGAAACAGAAACCCGAGTGGATCCAAGTTTCTTGTTTTAGTAACTAATGTTTTCGCACAATATGCAAAGGAAGGCTTTTTGATCCATAATCGCTCAATCTCATACCATATTTTATGACCATACTTTTATTATCACATCTCTTTATATATATCAGCCATTCAGTTATACATCACAATGATATCATAGTTACATCACATCTCCACCGCCTCAGGTGAACTGTTTAGCCTGACTACCCTGATGCTTCTGGCTATTTCCCCAAAGTCCATTGTTTATACTAAACAACTCTTTTGATCTAAGAGACTCCCAGTTTGTTATCAGTGTCTTTGGCAACTCCCTGCCCAAACAGGTCTTATTCATCCGTCTCTTGGTCAGTGATGTTACACTTTAACCTAGATTATTAAATACATATAAAGTCATTTTTATGATGGCCTATTTCTTACAGCTGTCTGGGACAAAATTCCTTTCTCCTTAGACCATTAGCTCCACAGAAGATGAAAAATGACTGTTACTGCTCTAACCACCTCAAATGTTTTATAGATGATTTTAAAAGGAGAAGGAAAGTTTAAAAGCTAAGTAAGTTTTATCAGAAAGGTCTATGTAAATACAGCCATAAGCACTCTGTCAGGATCAGCGGGATTCGAACCCCACTTTAGGGTGTTCCTGACGGCATGCATTTTGCCTCTATAAGCCACTGGAGGCATTTGGGCTCTGTCTGTTTCTTCTCTTGTCTCCTACTTTCTGTCTGCTCCCTTTCCTCCGCCCACCTCATTAACCTCATGTGTTTCCCATCTCCTAATCTTTCTCCCTTTATAAGCTTTTCCCTGACCATTGCCCCTTGCTTGGTCATTAATTGTTTCTCGTGGACCCTGCCTTCGTGTTCCCTGTTCCTGTGTCTATTCTTGTTCTCGCTGGTTCCAAGCTCCAGTTCCGTGTCCTGATCCTGCCTTTCTGCCTTGTTCCTGAGCCCTTCCTTCTTCTGCTTGATTTCCCGGTTTTGACCTTGGCCTGTCCTTGATTTCGCTTGATTGCCGCTTGCCCTGACCTTTTGCCTGTTGGATTCTGCCTCTGCCTGCCGTGTTATATATGCATTTCCATTGTATGCACTACTACGTCACTAGTTATTAAAGTTCTTCATTTTCATCATGGCTCTTGACACCAGTTCTGTGACCTATGGTTACACTCCGGGTTACCCAGTCTTCAGGCTCCCACCTCCTGGTACTCGCCATGGCGTCTCCTCAGGGAGATCGTGACAGAATGACCAAGCCATACAAAATGGAGCCTGCTGGTAACTCCCTCCATGTCCTGTGATGTTGAACTACAACTCTCTACTGCTCCTTGCCTCTCTACCCTCAAGTAATACAAAGTGAGGAAGATTCTTTTTCTGCCTTTCTGCTTTCATGTAAAGTCTTAAGTTCTGCTCCATTTTTTGTACAAGCCACTAATTCTTTAAGAGTAGACTTATAGCTCATTATCTCCTAGAGGGAGATGCTCGTGTATGGGCGGAATGGTGCATTGCAGAAAAGGCCAGTTTTTTGGAGGATCCCTGTGCTTTTTTGTCCTATCTGAAAGCTACTTTTACTGGGGATTTATTCCCAGTTTCCTCTGACTCATTCTCTTCAAGTGCACTGGGACTGCTAGTTCTGTAAACCTTTCCCGTTTACCCCTTCAGTCCCAAGATATTCACAGCTTGTTGAGTTAAAATATATTGAATATCCACCAGCCTACTGTTTCCTTCCTATTATGATTTTTGTGATGAGGAACCAGACTGTGAAGATGACTATACTGATCTTTCTGATTATGAAGATTGGGAAGATGTGGATTCTGATGAGGATGAGATTTCAAACTGCCATTAAGCCCAAGTCTGTTCATTTACCTTCAGTTCAGTCTGTAACTGCTCCCCTGTCAGCTTTGGCTGTTCCGCAGTCTGACATCAAACCTGTGATAGATTTCAAGTCTCTCAGACCTGAACCCCAGTTTGTGAGTCTGGTTTTTAATAGACAGTCTCTTACTTCAAGTTCCTGCAGCCAAGCTTCCAGTGTCTGCTCCAGTGCCGGCTGCCCAGCCTTCAGTACCTGCTCCAGGGCCGGCTGCCCAGCCTTCAGTACCTGTGCATTTGTCTATTTTTCTGGTACCGGCTCTTAGGCGGCTTGGTCCCTTGCCAGCTTTTCCACGGATTGGGCCTCTACCAGCCCTCTGGCGGTCCAGCTCTGAACTTTACTCCGCTGCTGTGCCAGACTCCACTGTCGTGCCGGCTCCCCGAAAAGCTGACTGCTCCGGTGTCTGCCATCCAGCCAGTGCCTGCTCCGGTGTCTGCCATCCAGCCAGTGCCTGCTCCGGTGTCTGCCATCCAGCCAGTGCCTGCTCCGGGTGTCTGCCATCCTGCCAGTGCCTGCCCGTGAGGGCTCCTTTGCCAGCGGTCCTGCCCGTGACGGCTCCTGTGCCAGCGGTCCTGCTAGCTTCCGTGCCAGCAGTTGTGGCTGTTCCTGCCTCTGTGTCAGCGGTCGTGCCTGTTCTCACTTCAGTGCCAATGCTTCTGCCACCTGCCTCTGAGGACAAAATTGCTTCTGGGTCTACCTTCCCTGCTAGTGGATCTGGTGGTTCTGTTGTCGCAGACTCTGCCAGTCCTGTTGCAGTGAGTGGTGGTCTTGTTGCTTCCCTGGGCATTCTCTCTTCCACCTGTAGTGGGTGTGCTTTGATGGTGCTTCACCTGTAATGGGTGTCTATTGATGGTCCTCCACCTGTAATGGGTGATTTGTGTGGCGTCTCGTCCGCTGTGGGCTCCTGACCCTGGCGTCTCGTGGTCCGCCTGTGGCTCCTGACCCTGGCGTCTCGCCCGCTGTGGCTCTGACCCTGGCGTCTCGCCCGCTGTGGCTCCTGACCCATGGCGTCTCGCCCCGCTGTGGCTCCTGACCCTGGCGTCTCGCCCGCTGTGGGCTCCTGACCCTGGCGTCTCGCCCGCTGTGGCTCCTGACCCTGGCGTCTCGCCCGCTGTGGCTCCTGACCCTGGCGTCTCGCCCGCTGTGGCTTCCTGACCCTGGCGCCTCGCCCGCTGTGGCTCCTGACCCTGGCGCCTCGCCCGCTGTGGCCTCCTGACCCTGGCGCCTCGCCCGCTGTGGCTCCTGACCCTGGCGCCTCGCCCGCTGTGGCTCCTGACCCTGGCGCCCTCGCCCGCTGTGGCTCCTGACCCTGGCGCCTCGCCCGCTGTGGCTCCTGACCCTGGCGTCTCCTCCGCTGTGGCTCCTGACCCTGGCGTCTCATCCGCTGTGGCTCTCGATTCTGGCAACTTCTCTGTTCTAATCCTGACCTTGGTGGCCTACCTTGTGTTAATGATCCTCTGGCTTCGGCTCCTGACTCTGACGACACTCCTGTTCTGGCTCCTGGCTTTGGCGACCCTTTGGCTTTGGCTTCTGTTCCTGGTGACCCTTTGGCTTCGGCTTCTGTTCCTGATGACCCTCTGGCTTTGGCTTCTGATCCTGGTTATTTTCAATTTTTTGCAGATTTTCTGTTTTTGGTCTCTCTGGACTTGAAACTTTTGGAACATTTTTTGGACTGTAAACCTTAAGGACATTTTTGGTAGGAAAATGTTTAAAATATGTCCACCCGATCCTGGGATCGCCCAGTGGTCGATCCTCAAGGGGGGGGGTAATGTCAGGATCAGCGGGATTAGAACCCCACTTGGGGTGTTCCTGACGGCATGCATTTGCCTCTATAGCCACTGGAGGCATTTGGGCTCTGTCTGTTTCTTCTCTTGTCTCCTACTTTCTGTCTGCTCCCTTTCCTCCGCCCACCTCATTAACCTCATGTGTTTCCCATCTCCTAATCTTCTCCCTTATAAGCCTTTCCCTGACCATTGCCCCTTGCTTGGTCATTAATTGTTTCTCGTGACCCTGCCTTCGTGTTCCCTGTTCCTGTGTCTATTCTTGTTCTCACTGGTTCCAAGCTCCAGTTCCGTGTCCTGATCCTGCCTTCTGCCTTGTTCCTGAGCCCTTCCTTCTTCTGCCTTGATTTCCCGGTTTTGACCTTGGGGCCTGTCCTTGATTTTGCTTGATTGCCGCTTGCCCTGACCTTTTGCCTGTTGGATTCTGCCTCTGCCTGCCGTGTTATATATGCATTTCCATTGTATGCACTACTACGTCACTAGTTATTAAAGTTCTTCATTTTCATCATGGCCTCTGACACCAGTTCTGTGATCTATGGTTACACTCCGGGTTACCCAGTCTTCAGGCTCCCACCTTCCTGGTACTCCACAGCGTCTCCTCAGGGAGATCGTGACAGAATGACCAAGCCATACAAAATGGAGCCTGCTGGTAACTCCTCCATGTCCTGTGATGTTGAACTACAACTCTCTACTGCTCCTTGGCTCTCTACCCTCAAGAAATACAAAGGTGAGGAAGATTCTTTTTCTGCCTTTCTGCTATCATGTAAAGCCTTAAGTTCTGCTCCATTTTTTGTACAAGCCACTAATCCTTTAAGGAGTAGACTTATAGCTCATTATCTCCTAGAGGGAGATGCTCGTGTATGGGCGGAATGGTGCATTGCAGAAAAGGCCAGTTTTTTGGAGGATCCCTGTGCTTTTTTGTCCTATCTGAAAGCTACTTTTACTGGGGATTTATTCCCAGTTTCCTCTGACTCATTCTCTTCAAGTGCCACTGGGACTGCCGGTTCTGTAAAACCTTTCCCGTTTACCCCTTCAGTCCCAAGATATGCACAGCTTGTTAAGTCAAACATATTGAATATCCACCAGCCTACTGTTCCTTCCTATTATGATTTTTGTGATGAGGAACCAGACTGTGAAGATGACTATACTGATCTTTCTGATTATGAAGATTGGGAAGATGTGGATACTGATGAGGATGAGATTCAAACTGCCATTAAGCCCAAGTCTGTTCATTTACCTTCAGTTCAGTCTGTAACTGCTCCCCTGTCAGCTTTGGCTGTTCCGCAGTCTGACATCAAACCTGTGATAGATTTCAAGTCTCTCAGACCTGAACCCCAGTTTGTGAGTCTGGTTTTTAATAGACAGTCTCTTACTCAAGTTCCTGCAGCCAAGCTTCCAGTGTCTGCTCCAGTGCCGGCTGCCCAGCCTTCAGTACCTGCTCCAGTGCCGGCTGCCCAGCCTTCAGTACCTGCTCCAGGGCCGGCTGCCCAGCCTTCAGTACCTGTGCATTTGTCTATTTTTCTGGTACCCGGCTCTTAGGCGGCTTGGTCCCTTGCCAGCTTTTCCACGGATTGGGCCTCTACCAGCCCTCTGGCAGTCCAGCTCTGAACTTTACTCCGCTGCTGTGCCAGACTCCACTGCCGTGCCGGCTCCCCGAAAGCTGACTGCTCCGGTGTCTGCCATCCAGCCAGTGCCTGCTCCGGTGTCTGCCATCCAGCCAGTGCCTGCTCCGGTGTCTGCCATCCAGCCAGTGCCTGCTCCGGTGTCTGCCATCCAGCCAGTGCCTGCTCCGGTGTCTGCCATCCTGCCAGTGCCTGCCCGTGAGGGCTCCTTTGCCAGCGGTCCTGCCCGTGACGGCTCCTGTGCCAGCGGTCCTGCTAGCTTCCGTGCCAGCAGTTGTGGCTGTTCCTGCCTCTGTGTCAGCGGTCGTGCCTGTTCTTGCTTCAGTGCCAATGCTTCTGCCACCTGCCTCTGAGGACAAAATTGCTTCTGGGTCTACCTTCCCTGCTAGTGGATCTGGTGGTTCTGTTGTCGCAGACTCTGCCAGTCCTGTTGCAGTGAGTGGTGGTCTTGTTGCTTCCCTGGGCATCTCTCTTCCACCTGTAGTGGGTGTGCTTGATGGTGCTTCACCTGTAATGGGTGTCTATGATGGTCCTCCACCTGTAATGGGTGATTTGTGTGGCGTCTTGTCCGCTGTGGCTCCTGACCCTGGCGTCTCGTCCGCTGTGGCTCCTGACCCTGGCGTCTCGTCCGCTGTGGCTCCTGACCCTGGCGTCTCGCCCGCTGTGGCTCCTGACCCTGGCGTCTCGCCCGCTGTGGCTCCTGACCCTGGCGTCTCGCCCGCTGTGGCTCCTGACCCTGGCGTCTCGCCCGCTGTGGCTCCTGACCCTGGCGTCTCGCCCGCTGTGGCTCCTGACCCTGGCGTCTCGCCCGCTGTGGCTCCTGACCCTGGCGTCTCGCCCGCTGTGGCTCCTGACCCTGGCGTCTCGCCCGCTGTGGCTCCTGACCCTGGCGTCTCGCCCGCTGTGGCTCCTGACCCTGGCGCCTCGCCCGCTGTGGCTCCTGACCCTGGCGCCTCGCCCGCTGTGGCTCCTGACCCTGGCGCCTCGCCCGCTGTGGCTCCTGACCCTGGCGCCTCGCCCGCTGTGGCTCCTGACCCTGGCGCCTCCTCCGCTGTGGCTCCTGACCCTGGCGTCTCCTCCGCTGTGGCTCCTGACCCTGGCGTCTCATCCGCTGTGGCTCTCGATTCTGGCAACTTCTCTGTTCTAAATCCTGACCTTGGTGGCCTACCTTGTGTTAATGATCCTCTGGCTTCGGCTCCTGACTCTGACGACACTCCTGTTCTGGCTCCTGGCTTTGGCGACCCTTTGGCTTTGGCTTCTGTTCCTGGTGACCCTTTGGCTTCGGCTTCTGTTCCTGGCGACCCTTTGGCTTCGGCTTCCGTTCCTGGCGACCCTTTGGCTTCGACTTCTGATGACCCTCTGATTTTGGCTTCTGATCCTGATGACCCTCTGGCTTCGGCTTCTGTTCCTGACGACCCTCTGGCTTCGGCTTCTGTTCCTGGTGACCCTCTGGCTTCGGCTTCTGTTCCTGGTGACCCTTTGGCTTTGGCTTCTGTTCCTGATGACCCTCTGGCTTCGGCTTCTGTTCCTGGCGACCCTTTGGCTTCGGCTTCTGTTCCTGGCGACCCTTTGGCTTCGGCTTCTGTTCCTGATGACCCTCTGGTACACTCCGGGTTACCCAGTCTTCAGGCTCCCACCTTCCTGGTACTCCATGGCGTCTCCTCAGGGAGATCGTGACACACTCACAGAAACGCTGCAGTGAGTCCTCTATCAAAAGAAACACAGGGGCCTGATTCACTAAAGTGCAATAAAAATTATCGCACGCTTTTTTGCGGGTAAAAAAGACACGATAATTTGAGCGCGATTCACCATAGTATTATCGCGTGCGATAAATCGCCATTTTCGTATGCTGTATTTCTCACGCTAGTTTTAACGCATGCGTTAATTTCCATGCTGAAAAGTATACGATCGCATGATTCACTATAACTTTTGCGCGCTAAATATCGCATTCAGCTATGCGAAAATTAACACCTACTAGAGGCAGGCGATAATTATAGAAAAGTACAGTAAATGAGTTTTTGCAATAAAATATGGACTTACAGTGTTATTTATTCAAGTCTGTGTTTCCCCCAGAGTGATGCAGCCGCCAGTTTGCAGCGAAATGTTCATTTTTAATACAGTAATTTTCCGCAAGTATTGGCGTGTATGGCTAACATGGCGTGCGTTCATTTGCGCGACTATTTCTATTTGGCTACAAGTGATGAAATGTTTCGCCAGGCATTGATTCGCAGCGAATTTTTGGACGTGCGTTGAATTTTTTTTGCGGCGGATTTTTTCATGCATTTCGCAAAACAATCTGCCAATGGCAAAACGCATGAAAAAATTTGCCACGCAAAAATTCAACGCACATCCAAAAATGTATACAAGCGTCAAAAAATAATAGTCACGGGCAACAATTTTTTTGCCCGCACAACATTTTTGCCGTTTCGTGGATCTTTCGAAAGATTTGCTAATTTTTCACTAAAGATAACCAGAACACATTTGCTCATCACTAGTGGCTACTATTTATAAGCATCTACTATTTATATGCTACTATTTATATGCTACCATTTATATGTGGCTAATATTTATATACACCATTTATATGCTACTATTTATATGCTACCATTTATATGTGGCTAATATTTATATACACCATTTATATGCGGCGACAATTTTTATACACCATTTCTATGCTACCATTCATATGCGGCGACTATTCGCGTGCGTAATTTAGTGCATGTACCGGCAAATACCGCATTGAAATAGTCTTCGCGAGTTAAATACCGGATGCAATATCGCGCGAAAAAAAAGTATGCTTATAGTGAATCGTGCGAAAAATCGGCAAAATTAAGACGCGGTAAAATTTATAGCGCACACTAAAAATAGCGCACATTTTATCGCACTTTAGTGAATCAGGCCCAGGATTTCTTTTCTTCTTTTGTGTCACATGTTCTTCTGTATCAGACTTCCTGCTCTCAGGAAAATCCTTAAGGGCACAGGCATGAGTCTGCTCAGTTTGCTCCTCTCTGCCTCTCCCTTCTCTTGTTCACCGTCCCATCAGCATTTGCTCCCCCTCCCAACTCTGTGTAATCTGAGCTACTAGCCAGAGCTGTAGCAGGAAGCTACTGAGACCAAGCTAAAATGGCAGCTGCTATCTTTAACAAACACAGGGAGCTTCTAGGGCTGTTACTCAGACAGGTAAAGCCTTCTGCAGAATATAACGTTCTACCTTGCACTAATGTGGCTAATATACTGGCAGTACCCTTTAAATGTTATTTAATTACTGCAGCAACCTGTTTACCTTTAGCTATAGTAATTTCATGCTTTAACTCTTTTACTGCCAATGACGTATGGATATGTCGGGGCAGTAAAAGGGCTTAAATGCCAATGACGTGTCCCATACGTCGTCAGCATTTAAGGTCTTCTCTCTGCAGTGGCGGCATGTGCCAGGGGGGCTGTCATGAGGGTCCTGTGAAGCAATCGTGTCGCAGGACCCTCCAGGAAGCAGTAGATGCGATCGCATTGCGTCTGCTGCTTCCTGCTTCCTTACATACATTTACACACACTTACAGCACACATTTTAGCAGTTTTGTTTTTTTTCCCATTTTTCACACTTTTATACACTTATTTACACTCATATACACACTTACACACTATCACACACTTTTACACATGTACACACATGTATACACAAACACTTTGTTTTTTTTTTTCATTTTACCACTTTGTTTTTAGTTTCTTTTACCTAAAAACTGTTTATTTTGACAGCGTGACTATTGGATCAGATATTCTGACCACTAATTACACTGTCATGTGACTTATTTTGTTGTTTCACTGATTTGCACAATTTTTGTGGTTTTATCGCATTTTATCCCTGTATAAGTGTTCCTGATTTCTTTTTTAGCGTAGCTTTGCCAGGTGTAACTTTGGTGTACAAAAATAACTTTGCCTATTTTGAATTCATCAGAATGTGTACTTTCTACAAATATATGGTTTTCTGGGGGTCTGTGTATAGTTAGGGGGGTTACTGCACATAATACGCTGTCAGGGGGCTCTGTGTGCAAAAGTTGGCAGGCGAGAAATCCATATGCGCTATTTTCATTTTGGGGTCAGTACATACCGCAGACTTGGGTATATGTATGCATATTGGGCATCAAACTGTTCAGTAGACCTTAGGTGTTCCTATTTGGGGTGATTTGCCTTTATCTGATCTTTATCAAGAAATTGTGAGAGATAAATGCGGCAAATTGCAACATTTTTATGCGATTTTCTAAATGTCATATAAATCTGCAAACTTAGGAAAGCTTTACAGCTTGGTACTTTGGAGCAAAAAGAAATGTTTACCCATTATAGATTCGGGGGAATGTGTACTTTCCAAAAATATATGGCTTTCTGGAGTGAGCGTACTTTTTACTAGCTTTATCCCACATATAATGATGTAAATGTGTTGATTTTGCAGGAGCTGAAATGACAGAAATGATAGATCATATGGGGGTATGTTCCCATTGGGGCCCCTACATGCCACATACTTAGGTAAACCTATACATAGTGGGCATCAAACTGTTCAGTGGACCCCTGGCGTTCATATTTAGGGGGTTTTATTTGGTTACTTTATGACCTGTAGGAGATAAGATACTATAGACTGGAAGCTTTGAAGCAATTTTTAAAAAAAATCACTAACTTTTTAAAAACCAATAACTTTAGGAAAACATTGTGACTTGATAGTTTGGAGTAGACAGACAGTTGTGCCTATTCTGTATTCCCCAGAATCTGTTCTTTCCAAAAATGTACAATTTTCTGGGATAAACCTTCTGTTAGTGGAATTTTTGGCCTTGAAATCTAAAGTATGCAGCTTTCTGGAGCAGTGCTTTGGAAATTTGGTAGTGTACTGCTGGGAGTTTTTGACCTATACAAGTGACAAATCTCCATAAAACTATATATATTTGGTATTGAAACGTCCAGGAGACATGGGACTTTCCAAATCAGTTGTATATTCGTGCATAAAATAATTTTTGTTTCTAGTATGTGTGTTTATATTATGGAAAATGTGATTTTTTTTTTGCATTTTTAGACATTTAGAAGCCTATATCTTGTTACAGAATTGGAATTACACAAAAATTCTACCATATTTTGAAAGCTTAGGTTGTTCTGAAAAAAAACGATATATTGTTTTCCTGGGTAAACTAAAAGTCCCCCCAAGGAAAGGCCCCTAAAGTGAAACAGTGCAAAATGTTCAAAAACTGTCTGGCAATACAAGTTCCGCTTTGACCAAAACAGCTGGCAGTAAAAGGGTTAAGCAGTTTGTGCAGTGTGTGTAGCATATTACCATACGTTTGTAATGAATACGGCAGAGCACATGTATGTAAATGGCTGTTGTGGAAAAGAACTGTATGATTCAATCTTCACACTGTCACCTGATTGTTGTGGTTTGCTTGTTGTACGGTGCTGAGATTGTTATATGGTGGCTTGGTGGCCTTGTGAGTTCTCCCTACTGTTTTACAGGTCCCCAGACAGGGGCACATCAACAAAATGTTATAAAGTTACAGTATCTCTGCCTGATGTGTACAAGCCTTTTGCCTGCTGCTATGACTGTCCCTATGCCGGCTGAGTGTGTGGACCAGGTGGTCACGTGGGTCGGTGTGACAGAAAGGTGGGTTACACTTACATGAAACACTTTATCTGTTCCTCCAATAGAGTGTCAGGAGGGAAATTGTTGCTCGCATCATTTATTTGGAGAATTCCACCAATGATCAAGTCCCCATCACTAAAGTAGTTCATCCTGATGTTACTGCTCAGCCGGCACCCAGAGCTGGGACTGGGCATTTCAGCTGCAGAAGGAAGTACCTGGAACATCAGAACCACTAAGAGAACCTTGGATCTGGTAGGAAAAAGAACCTTCATTGATCCACAGAACAGAGCAAAGAGATGATGCAGGTTCCTGAGCTGATGGGGGCAGAGAGGAGACATCCTTGTGCCAGTAACAGAGCAGCCAGAGTCTATATCCCTAGCAATGTTCCCTTAGTTATATATCTTCCCTGAACTGCAATCTATGAGCAGCTGCAGCCACTGACATATTTTAGCAGCACAGTTATAGAGTTTCCTAAATCAGCCATAATAGCCGGTGTCCTGCTCTTCCCAATACAGCAGCAGCCTTGGGATTTATGGACTTTGCTAAGAACTTCCCTCCTCTTTCCATACATGGAGCTGAAGCTGTTGTTTTTGGCCTTTGTTGGTTTAGGAGCCTCTTGAGTTCATAACAAAGTTTCAAACATTTGAAAATATTACTATAAATCATTCTGTTATACTTTATGAATGTACAGAGATTAAGTGCTATGTGGTAAGAGCCCTATTAGGAAGGAGGTCCCTGCTCTACAGAGCTTACAGTCCAAGTAGGTGGATAAAATACAGGCATAAATTAGTGGGCCAAAGTGTACAAATGTTTGGGCATTGGCCTTTATGTGCCATGACTGAATTAGACTAGATCATTTTCTGGTGCTCCAAAAGGTATTTTTGAAGACATTGAGAAAGTGTTCCCTACAGAGGGATTTAGGGATGGAATTCAAGAGATTAGGAGCAACGAGATAGAAAGGCTTAGACAAGGCATATCAGTGGGTGTGGATGGTTAAAAAAAGAGGGTCTAAGAGAATTTTAGCAGGTGAAAGACAGATTGCAGGGGAGAGACGTGGGAGTCTGGGAGAGATTTCAATATTCTAAATGGAATAGAATATGAGCATAGATTAGTGTTTTAGCAGTTACTAAAGAAGGGGACATATACTGGCAAAAATTTGAAGGGAAAATGATACATTTTTGCAGTGGTATTAATATGATTTGAGAAGGATAGGCACTGGTCAAAGATAGCCCCCAAACAGCCTAATTAACAGGGTTAGTGGTCATGTGTTCCTCTGCTGGAATATAAGGAAGGAAACTGATGAGCAGATCATGTATCTGGAGAATTCCGCCAATGATCAAGTCCCCATTAGTGATGGGCAAAAACATTCATTGAGTCTCTAAAAAAGTTGTGGTTGCATCAAAAAGGGCATGGCCATGCTATCAACAGGAAAGGTAAAAGGAGGAGAAGAGCTAGGTTTGCGTGAGGAGACCATAAGCTCTGTTCTATCTAAGTTCAGTTTGAGGTGGCATTGGTACTTTTTTGGTAAATATGTATTTAACCTAATCCCAACCCTCAAGTGACTATTGTGTTGCCCTTTTGGATATATGGTAACTAACAAATAGACATTCATTCTAATTTTTACCCTAAATGTTCTTCAAGCTAGTCTTCCAGCCACAATACTGGGCCACCTTAGAAAGAGCCAGAACTTCAATTAGGGTTATAAGTTCTTTTACACGAATGGTTGTATATTATTTTTAAATCCTCTTAAGGCTAAAGTCCCATGGAGAGACTTATTTACCCACGATAGATTTTTGCTACCAAGGGCAACTAGTCTCTCTGAAATGCCTTTCCACTGGCAAAAAAGAAATTCGCCTACACGTCACTTTCTGAAGTGCCTGAAGGAGGAAACTTTGTGCCACTTCAGAAAACCAAAGCGATGCATAAGCCTTTCCACTACCAATTTGCTTTGTTGCTGGTTGAAAGGTACTTCGGAGAGATTAGTCACCTGCGGTAGCAGAGATCTATCATGGGTGACTAAATCTCTCCGTGGGTCATTAACCTAAAAATGAAACCCGCTCACTTTTACTTTTCTGGGTCAAAACCCACAATCACTTCCCCCATGGCTGCTGCTGTGATGTTGAACTTGAGGGGCCCATTAGACTAAGGCAACAATATAAACATTGTCTACAGAATATTGAACCTTTGTCCCTCAGCCTGACATTATAGTTCCTGCAGCTTTATGAGCCAGTATCATTTAATGTTTTATTCCAGGGGTTCTTATTTATAAAATTGAGTCACAGATATCACTGATGATCAGCTTCAGTTTTTTTATGGGAAAAAAGATAAATCCTTACCCTGTGACTCAATGGGGCTCATTTACCAATACATCGCAGCGCTATAATAGTCGCAGAGGCAAAACTTTTGCCCTGCGCATAAGCATATTTAACAGTATAAGCGCAAACACGATTGCTTAAAGTTTCATGCGCTAGTGTTGACGCAAACTGCTGTGCCATACAAACATGCACATATGGGGGCTCATTTATCAATGCATCGCAGCACACAAACCAACGCAATTATGGTTATGCGCCATTTTGTGGGCACAGGCAATTGCATATGTGTTACTTTGCGTCGGTTCATTTATTTTTCCGCCCAGTTCTTTTATGCACATGTCGCAAATACTGGGCAATAATGTCCCAAACAACTACATGTTTTTTGGGGGTGTGGCTAGGGGCGGGTTTTAAGTGCCCAATTTTTGTGAGAGTGCATCCTTTGCGCCTATATATGTGCTATTTGCGTATATATAGGGCAGATTTGCGCAGGCATGGCTGCATTGAAATCTTTACGCCTGTTCATTTGTTGCGTATTTCTGACTGCGCACTCTTCAACATTTGCGCTAGTATATTTGCAGATTTGCGCTACAATAAACTAATTTAGGTATGTCATTAATAAAACCATGTTAATGTTAATTTATGATATGTTGATTGGCATTATTAGAAAAATATAATTGTTAATTTGTTTACAATGTTTTAATAACATTTGCCCTTTTTTTCCCCCAGTTTCCCTTGTTAATGTGATGGAACCTTTCATATCTTTTTTCCATTTAAACACCAACTGACTGGGTTGGTAAGTTAGGAAGCAGGTAGTTGGTACGGGTTTATTAGAGCATCAGCTTGCGCCATCTATTCACATAATTTATGACAAGTTTTGCCTCTGCGACTATTATAGCGCTGCGATGCGTTGGTAAATGAGCCCCATTGTGTCAGAATCTAAAGCCTCACACTGCCTATTTCCCATACATGAGGGCTCATTGATGAAAGGCAGGGAGCAATAGTGTAAAAAATAGCAGCCTACCCTACGTTTTGTATGCACCTTTGTTCCATGGTTAAGCATACTCGTTACGTTATGTTGATAATATTTTTCACAAATAATATTTTTACAGTACAATTGGGGTCACAACTTCCACTTACAAAAAGTAAAATAAATTATTATACAGGAGCCCCTGATAGGTCTCAAACATATTGCTTGATAGCCAATTCACAGGGCAAAGTGGAGATGTAAATCTTTTTTTTACCAAACAATCTTTCTCTTTTTTTTATTATGTTGATTTTTAAAATGCAAAGGTGTTAACTTGAGTGGGCGTCTAATGGAGCGGTCTCTTTTTATGGGCGCAGTTTAAGCTGACCCTGTTTAAATAATTTGTAAACAATTTTCATTCTCTTTGACACTTTTTCTTACTAATGTTTTCTCTCCAAGGTCCTTGAGGTTTGCTGTTTTGTAGGGTAACTATAGCCTTCATATAAGTAGTAGCCTTCATGTAGCAAGGTAAAGGTAAAATTTGAGACCACAGCCACTTGGTATCTGCCTTTCCTTTTATTCTGACTCCAATTGCTGTGATAATGGCTGAGTTTCCCCTGAGTAGAGATGTAGCGAACTGTTCGCCGGCGAACTAATTCGCACGAAAATCAGGTTTTCGCAAGTTCGCAAGTTCGCAAACTTTTAGCGATCTTCGCAATTTTGGGTTCGCCTTAGCTGGAGCCAAATTTTGACCTCTCACCCCAGAGCCAGCAGATACATGGCAGCCAATCAGGCAGCTCTCCCTCCTGGACCACCCCCCCGGACCACTCCCTTCCATATATAAACCGAAGCCCAGCAGCCATTTTACATTCTGCCTGTGTGTGCTTGATGAGTTAGCATAGGGAGAGAGCTGTGCAGGGGTTTGAGGGACAGTTTAGGTAGCTTTGCTCACTAGTAATCTACTTTCTACTGTTCTGTATTAGCAGCACATAGGGAGAGAGCTGTGCAGGGGTTTGAGGGAGAGTTTAGGTAGCTTTGCTGACTAGTGATCTACTTTCTACTGTTCTGTATTAGCAGCACATAGGGAGAGAGCTGTGCAGGGGTTTGAGGGACAGTTTAGGTAGCTTTGCTGACTAGTAATCTACTTTCTACTGCTCTGTATGTAGCTGCTGTGGGCAGCTGTCCTGCTGATCTCATCTGCTGTAACCCAATAGTCCTTGTAAGGACTGCTTTTATTTTCTGATTACTGTTACTCTTCTTTTCATTGTGTACTGCAGCTCCGTCTGTGTGTGTTGGAGACAGGTGTGCTGGTCATAGTAGTGCACTAAGCACCAACCACACATTCACATCATTTTTTTTATTTGTGTTTTTTTACTTTGCTACTGTAATTTATAGAGCCCAGTGCTATTAGTCTAGCTGTGTTGGGGACTGGTGTGCTGCTCCTAGTAATTCACCACCAGCACCAACCAGAGATCAATTTTTTTTTTTTATTATTATTATTATTTTTTTTTTTTTTTATTTATCTTACTGTTCTTTAACATGCCCAGTGCTGTTTGCTGTTGTGCATAGTAGTGCACCAAACACGTTACACATAGTAGTGACATTGCATTGCAATAAAATCACAAAAATGACATTTTTCCACCAGCAATAATATATTCCGTATCCACTACTGTATACGTTGCCCTTGCAGGCCTTGTTGCCCAGTGTCTTCAACCAAGTGCCACCTAGCTGTGTGAGCTTTTTCACATTCCATCTAAAAATAACAATAATAATTCTGTGTCCAGAAACATCACCCAAATTGTTGTTGTTGTTTTGTAAAAATAAAAAATGCCAGGCAAAGGCAGGCCGCCATGCAGAGGCACTAGGGGCCGTGCTGCTATGATATCCTGTGGCCCTAGGAAATCGCCCAGTGTTCCAAAGGCACTTACCCTGAACTCCCAAAATGCTGAAGAGGTAGTTGACTGGCTTACACAGCACACCCCATCCTGGAGGTGACAAGCAACTAGTAAAAACTATTATTCGCTCACTTTACGGTATCATTAAAGCTCTTTGCGTTTTTTTTGCATTGCAGTAAACGTGGCGTTTTGTCTTTGCATGTGAACCGGCTGTAACCTTTACACGATTTGATTGGCATGTAGACGCTGGACGTTTAAAAGCAGTTTATTACACAAGTTTAGAAATGTAGTGTGATTTCTGCCCTTTACAGCACAAAACGCAACGCTGTGTCAACAACGTATTTTTCAGAGAAATTTTTGCCCTTGATCCCCCTCCTGCATGCCACTGTCCAGGTCGTGGCACCCTTTAAACAACTTTAAAATCAGTTTTCTGGCCAGAAATGGCTTTTCTAGGTTTTAAAGTTCGCCTTCTCATCGAAGTCTATGGGGTTCGCAAAGTTCGCAAAAATTCGCACTTTTTGTGTGAGGTTCGCTACATCTCTACCCCTGAGACCCCTCTCCCTGGGCCTGTATGGAGCTGGGCACAACCACTGTGGGCAATCTGTGCCAGAGAGCAGAACTCACCAGGCACTTGGAATCCACAAAGGTTCTTTATTTGTTGTGGGTGAACAAATGTTGGGGTGGAAATATAAATGTTGGAGTGGGTGAACAAATGCCAGAGGTCAAAAAGAATATTGCTTTCCTAACCTCTAGAGTATCTCCTCACACATAGAAAGCAGGAACAGGAAAGGGATGATGGGAGGAACTGACCTCACATATAAAGGGGAATGGGAGGGTCTACAGACTTAGAAATAAACAACTTGCAATATGACCTTGGTCACTAGGTGGCAGTATAACAATGGATATGCATATAAACCTTTATTTGTAAACATAATACACAACTATTAAAGGAAATGTAACACAAAATTTTTACATTCAATATATCCTTTATACATACTTTTATTAGCAAATATAGCATACAAAGATTGCAATAGTATATGTTATTCAAAATTGAGACGGTGAAGAAAATTTCTTGGGATATCTCCGCTTCTTACAATGTTTCCTTTTTTCTCTGCATATTAAATCAAGGCGAATTGTATAGGCTGGGCCCCCATAGCTCATAACAAGGTTACAGATATATAGAAACATTGGGGTAACAGTCACCCTGCTATAGTTCCAGGGGTACCCAGGGCACAAATAAGCCCCCAAATTCCCCCCTAACTGGCCTTCAGGCTGGGCCCCCTTAGCCCATAACAAGGTTACAGATATATAAAAACATTGGGGTAACAGTCACCCTGCTATAGTTCCAGGGGTACCCAGGGCACAAATAAGCACTCACCCCAAATCCCCCTTAATTGGCCTTCAGGCTGGGCCCCCTTAGCCCATAACAAGGTTACAGATATATAGAAACATTGGGGTAACAGTCACCCTGCTATAGTTCCAGGGGTACCCAGGGCACAAATAAGCACTCACCCCAAATCCCCCCTAACTGGCCTTCAGGCTGGGCCCCCTTAGCCCATAACAAGGTTACAGATATATAGAAACATTGGGGTAACAGTCACCCTGCTATAGTTCCAGGGGTACCCAGGGCACAAATAAGCACTCACCCCAAATCCCCCCCTAACTGGCCTTCAGGCTGGGCCCCCTTAGCCCATAACAAGGTTACAGATATATAGAAACATTGGGGTAACAGTCACCCTGCTATAGTTCCAGGGGTACCCAGGGCACAAATAAGCACTCACCCCAAATCCCCCCCCTAACTGGCCTTCAGGCTGGGCCCCCTTAGCCCATAACAAGGTTACAGATATATAGAAACATTGGGGTAACAGTCACCCCACTATAGTTCCAGGGGTACCCAGGGCACAAATAAGCACTCACCCCAAATCCCCCCCTAACTGGCCTTCAGGCTGGGCCCCCTTAGCCCATAACAAGGTTACAGATATATAGAAACATTGGGGTAACAGTCACCCTGCTATAATTCCAGGGGTACCCAGGGCACAAATAAGCACTCACCCCAAATCCCCCCCTAACTAGCCTTCAGGCTGGGCCCCCTTAGCCCATAACAAGGTTACAGATATATAGAAACATTGGGGTAACAGTCACCCTGCTATAGTTCCAGGGGTACCCAGGGCACAAATAAGCACTCACCCCAAATCCCCCCCTAACTGGCCTTCAGGCTGGGCCCCCTTAGCCCATAACAAGGTTACAGATATATAGAAACATTGGGGTAACAGTCACCCTGCTATAGTTCCAGGGGTACCCAGGGCACAAATAAGCACTCACCCCAAATCCCCCCCTAACTGGCCTTCAGGCTGGGCCCCCTTAGCCCATAACAAGGTTACAGATATATAGAAACATTGGGGTAACAGTCACCCTGCTATAGTTCCAGGGGTACCCAGGGCACAAATAAGCACTCACCCCAAATCCCCCCTAACTGGCTTTCAGGCTGGGCCCCCTTAGCCCATAAAAAGGTTACAGATATATAGAAACATTGGGGTAACAGTCACCCCGCTATAATTCCAGGGGTACCCAGGGCACAAATAAGCACTCACCCCAAATCCCCCCCTAACTAGCCTTCAGGCTTGGCCCCCTTAGCCCATAACAAGGTTACAGATATATAGAAACATTGGGGTAACAGTCACCCCGCTATAGTTCCAGGGGTACCCAGGGCACAAATAAGCACTCACCCCAAATCCCCCCCTAACTGGCCTTCAGGCTGGGCCCCCTTAGCCCATAACAAGGTTACAGATATATAGAAACATTGGGGTAACAGTCACCCCGCTATAGTTCCAGGGGTACCCAGGGCACAAATAAGCACTCACCCCAAATCCCCCCCTAACTGGCCTTCAGGCTGGGCCCCCTTAGCCCATAACAAGGTTACAGATATATAGAAACATTGGGGTAACAGTCACCCCGCTATAGTTCCAGGGGTACCCAGGGCACAAATAAGCACTCACCCCAAATCCCCCCCTAACTGGCCTTCAGGCTGGGCCCCCTTAGCCCATAACAAGGTTACAGATATATAGAAACATTGGGGTAACAGTCACCCTGCTATAATTCCAGGGGTACCCAGGGCACAAATAAGCACTCACCCCAAATCCCCCCCTAACTAGCCTTCAGGCTGGGCCCCCTTAGCCCATAACAAGGTTACAGATATATAGAAACATTGGGGTAACAGTCACCCTGCTATAGTTCCAGGGGGACCCAGGGCACAAATAAGCACTCACCCCAAATCCCCCTCTAACTGGCCTTCAGGCTGGGCCCCCTTAGCCCATAACAAGGTTACAGATATATAGAAACATTGGGGTAACAGTCACCCCGCTATAGTTCCAGGGGTACCCAGGGCACAAATAAGCACTCACCCCAAATCCCCCCCTAACTAGCCTTCAGGCTTGGCCCCCTTAGCCCATAACAAGGTTACAGATATATAGAAACATTGGGGTAACAGTCACCCCGCTATAGTTCCAGGGGTACCCAGGGCACAAATAAGCACTCACCCCAAATCCCCCCCTAACTGGCCTTCAGGCTGGGCCCCCTTAGCCCATAACAAGGTTACAGATATATAGAAACATTGGGGTAACAGTCACCCCGCTATAGTTCCAGGGGTACCCAGGGCACAAATAAGCACTCACCCCAAATCCCCCCCTAACTGGACTTCAGGCTGGGCCCCCTTAGCCCATAACAAGGTTACAGATATATAGAAACATTGGGGTAACAGTCACCCCGCTATAGTTCCAGGGGTACCCAGGGCACAAATAAAAACTCACCCCAAATCCCCCCCTAACTGGCCTTCAGGCTGGGCCCCCTTAGCCCATAACAAGGTTACAGATATATAGAAACATTGGGGTAACAGTCACCCTGCTATAATTCCAGGGGTACCCAGGGCACAAATAAGCACTCACCCCAAATCCCCCCCTAACTAGCCTTCAGGCTGGGCCCCCTTAGCCCATAACAAGGTTACAGATATATAGAAACATTGGGGTAACAGTCACCCTGCTATAGTTCCAGGGGGACCCAGGGCACAAATAAGCACTCACCCCAAATCCCCCTCTAACTGGCCTTCAGGCTGGGCCCCCTTAGCCCATAACAAGGTTACAGATATATAGAAACATTGGGGTAACAGTCACCCCGCTATAGTTCCAGGGGTACCCAGGGCACAAATAAGCCCTCACCCCAAATCCCCCCCTAACTAGCCTTCAGGCTTGGCCCCCTTAGCCCATAACAAGGTTACAGATATATAGAAACATTGGGGTAACAGTCACCCCGCTATAGTTCCAGGGGTACCCAGGGCACAAATAAGCACTCACCCCAAATCCCCCCCTAACTGGCCTTCAGGCTGGGCCCCCTTAGCCCATAACAAGGTTACAGATATATAGAAACATTGGGGTAACAGTCACCCCGCTATAGTTCCAGGGGTACCCAGGGCACAAATAAGCACTCACCCCAAATCCCCCCCTAACTGGACTTCAGGCTGGGCCCCCTTAGCCCATAACAAGGTTACAGATATATAGAAACATTGGGGTAACAGTCACCCCGCTATAGTTCCAGGGGTACCCAGGGCACAAATAAGCACTCACCCCAAATCCCCCCCTAACTGGCCTTCAGGCTGGGCCCCCTTAGCCCATAACAAGGTTACAGATATATAGAAACATTGGGGTAACAGTCACCCTGCTATAATTCCAGGGGTACCCAGGGCACAAATAAGCACTCACCCCAAATCCCCCCCTAACTAGCCTTCAGGCTGGGCCCCCTTAGCCCATAACAAGGTTACAGATATATAGAAACATTGGGGTAACAGTCACCCTGCTATAGTTCCAGGGGGACCCAGGGCACAAATAAGCACTCACCCCAAATCCCCCTCTAACTGGCCTTCAGGCTGGGCCCCCTTAGGCCATAACAAGGTTACAGATATATAGAAACATTGGGGTAACAGTCACCCTGCTATAGTTCCAGGGGTACCCAGGGCACAAATAAGCACTCACCCCAAATCCCCCCCTAACTGGCCTTCAGGCTTGGCCCCCTTAGCCCATAACAAGGTTACAGATATATAGAAACATTGGGGTAACAGTCACCCCGCTATAGTTCCAGGGGTACCCAGGGCACAAATAAGCACTCACCCCAAATCCCCCCCTAACTGGCCTTCAGGCTGGGTCCCCTTAGCCCATAACAAGGTTACAGATATATAGAAACATTGGGGTAACAGTCACCCTGCTATAGTTCCAGGGGTACCCAGGGCACAAATAAGCACTCACCCCAAATCCCCCCTAACTGGCCTTCAGGCTGGGCCCCCTTAGCCCATAACAAGGTTACAGATATATAGAAACATTGGGGTAACAGTCACCCTGCTATAGTTCCAGGGGTACCCAGGGCACAAATAAGCACTCACCCCAAATCCCCCCTAACTGGCCTTCAGGCTGGGCCCCCTTAGCCCATAACAAGGTTACAGATATATAGAAACATTGGGGTAACAGTCACCCCGCTATAGTTCCAGGGGTACCCAGGGCACAAATAAGCACTCACCCCAAATCCCCCCCTAACTAGCCTTCAGGCTTGGCCCCCTTAGCCCATAACAAGGTTACAGATATATAGAAACATTGGGGTAACAGTCACCCCGCTATAGTTCCAGGGGTACCCAGGGCACAAATAAGCACTCACCCCAAATCCCCCCCTAACTGGCCTTCAGGCTGGGCCCCCTTAGCCCATAACAAGGTTACAGATATATAGAAACATTGGGGTAACAGTCACCCTGCTATAGTTCCAGGGGTACCCAGGGCACAAATAAGCACTCACCCCAAATCCCCCCCTAACTGGCCTTCAGGCTGGGCCCCCTTAGCCCATAACAAGGTTACAGATATATAGAAACATTGGGGTAACAGTCACCCTGCTATAATTCCAGGGGTACCCAGGGCACAAATAAGCACTCACCCCAAATCCCCCCCTAACTAGCCTTCAGGCTGGGCCCCCTTAGCCCATAACAAGGTTACAGATATATAGAAACATTGGGGTAACAGTCACCCTGCTATAGTTCCAGGGGTACCCAGGGCACAAATAAGCACTCACCCCAAATCCCCCCCTAACTGGCCTTCAGGCTTGGCCCCCTTAGCCCATAACAAGGTTACAGATATATAGAAACATTGGGGTAACAGTCACCCCGCTATAGTTCCAGGGGTACCCAGGGCACAAATAAGCACTCACCCCAAATCCCCCCTAACTGGCTTTCAGGCTGGGCCCCCTTGGCCCATAACAAGGTTACAGATATATAGAAACATTGGGGTAACAGTCACCCCGCTATAGTTCCAGGGGTACCCAGGGCACAAATAAGCACTCACCCCAAATCCCCCTCTAACTGGCCTTCAGGCTGGGCCCCCTTAGCCCATAACAAGGTTACAGATATATAGAAACATTGGGGTAACAGTCACCCTGCTATAGTTCCAGGGGTACCCAGGGCACAAATAAGCACTCACCCCAAATCCCCCCCTAACTGGCCTTCAGGCTGGGCCCCCTTAGCCCATAACAAGGTTACAGATATATAGAAACATTGGGGTAACAGTCACCCTGCTATAGTTCCAGGGGTACCCAGGGCACAAATAAGCACTCACCCCAAATCCCCCCCTAACTGGCCTTCAGGCTGGGCCCCCTTAGCCCATAACAAGGTTACAGATATATAGAAACATTGGGGTAACAGTCACCCTGCTATAGTTCCAGGGGTACCCAGGGCACAAATAAGCACTCACCCCAAATCCCCCCCTAACTGGCCTTCAGGCTGGGCCCCCTTAGCCCATAACAAGGTTACAGATATATAGAAACATTGGGGTAACAGTCACCCCGCTATAGTTCCAGGGGTACCCAGGGCACAACTAAGCACTCACCCCAAATCCCCCCCTAACTGGCCTTCAGGCTGGGGCCCCTTAGCCCATAACAAGGTTACAGATATATAGAAACATTGGGGTAACAGTCACCCCGCTATAGTTCCAGGGGTACCCAGGGCACAACTAAGCACTCACCCCAAATCCCCCCCTAACTGGCCTTCAGGCTGGGCCCCCTTAGCCCATAACAAGGTTACAGATATATAGAAACATTGGGATAACAATCACCCTGCTATAGTTCCAGGGGTACCCAGGGCACAAATAAGCACTCACCCCAAATCCCCCCCTAACTGGCCTTCAGGCTGGGCCCCCTTAGCCCATAACAAGGTTACAGATATATAGAAACATTGGGGTAACAGTCACCCCGCTATAGTTCCAGGGGTACCCAGGGCACAAATAAGCACTCACCCCAAATCCCCCCCTAACTGGCCTTCAGGCTGGGCCCCCTTAGCCCATAACAAGGTTACAGATATATAGAAACATTGGGGTAACAGTCACCCTGCTATAGTTCCAGGGGTACCCAGGGCACAAATAAGCACTCACCCCAAATCCCCCCCTAACTGGCCTTCAGGCTGGGCCCCCTTAGCCCATAACAAGGTTACAGATATATAGAAACATTGGGCTAACAGTCACCCTGCTATAGTTCCAGGGGTACCCAGGGCACAAATAAGCACTCTCTCCAGCACATACCCCAACTGACCTTAAAGGGGATATATAGCATACATTTTTACAATGCACTAAACCATGTAAAAAAACTGTAAAATAGAAGGAAGTGCTTTTATTTTAATACCTTTGGGTTCAAATATGTCCATAACTGCTTGAAAACTGTGCTCTACCCAGACCTTATGCCAGCTTCCTGTTTGTATACCAGCTCCCGCCGGCCCTCATACCTACTTAAAGTGAAGTGAATTTGCATAGAGTGGGCAGGGCTTAGTGAGCTCACAGACAGTCCGTTCCTGCTCTACTTGCTCCTCCCCTCCTCTGGCAGCAGCACAAGCAGAGACACAGAAGGAGGGAGGGGTTTCCCTGCTGCTGCTGAGTAAAGCCTGTCAGTCAGTGCTGTGACCACTTCCTGTGGGAGACTGAAGGACACTCCCATGTCTCGTTTGGCTCTGGCTCCAGACTGGAGAGCTTGTGTGTGCAGCTCTCATATAATGGCAGTTTTAGGAGGTAAAATGCTTTCAGAACCTTGTTCTTTCTGCATCATTTCACATTTTGAGTGAGGATGAATATTATTAACTGAATATGAACTTTATATAAAATGTCTCCTTTAAGACTGGGCAATGAGCAAATTATAGTTTCAGAGATATCCAGGGAAGTAAATAAGCATTATTGGCCTTCAGGCTTGTTCCCAGTTAACTGCTCTTGGTCATTAACATTCTCCAAGCCTCATGGCATGATTTATGATCGATAGGTGCAGCACGAGCCACAAATAAATGTATTAACAATGTGCTTATGGCATGTATACATTGGCAAGTTGCCTCTACTTTTGGCACATCCCAGTGCAAGGATTCCCTGAATGTCACACCTGTCTTTACCAAGTGGGAAGTACAGGGGGTAATGGTGACAAGGTGAAAAGAAACACAGGATTCCAGGATCAACTCCCTATGCCATTGAAACAAGAACCCACTGATATTGGGAGAAATCAGGAGGCATGAATGAGACACAGAAAAGGAGTAATTTAAAAAAAAATCTTGATATAGTTTTTAGAATATCTAGTAGAATAAAGTCTAAAACAACTGGACTTTTCTGAGTTTTTCTTGAAAACGTTTCACCACTCATCCAAGTGGCTTCTTCAGTTCAAATGACTGGTAGGGAATTCCCCGGTATTTAAACCCTTGATGGTAGTAGAGTCACAGACATCCAATCACAATGGTTCCATTGAACTTGTTCAGTTAGGTGTTAGCTGAAACTGACAGGTGTAAGAAGGTATGATCCAAGGTGTAAGAAGGTGTGATTGGATCATACCTTCTTACACCTATCAGTTTCAGCTAACACCTAACTGAACAAGGACTATCAGGGCCAGAGCTAGAAGTAGACAGCCCAAGGTGCAACTACTGGCAGCAGAACTAGAAACTAGAAAATAACTGGTATCTCTGCTGCCACTTCTGCCCAATCTGTCTTGTTTTAAGCCTTGGAAAGAGTGAGCAGGAGCGGTCCATGATAGGTTGGATAGAGGGTTGCTATAGCTACGAGGGGGTTTGTTATCACCACTGTGGAGTGCAGCAGGGTCAGTAAGTGGGAGTAGAGACAAGAGGTTTTGTGCTTCAGAGCAATTTGGGGTATTCTAGCTGGCTGAAATTCAGAAATGAAGATAAATAACAATAGGATTTTGCAACTGAGGTCTCTGCATTTGGCACCTCTGTATGTACAAGTGTCTAATGGGGATAATCTTGCACTTATGTTGGAGCCATGAGTTGATCCCTTTCCTCAGCAGTCTGTCAGTGTCTACTGGAGAAGGGCATCCATGGAAAGCTAAAAAATTGTCTCAATGTCTACTATAATGATTACATGGCATGTTACAAAAACAGGTCTTCCTAGAGCAGGGTTCCCCAACCTTTTTTACTCGTGAGCCACAGCCAAATGTAAAAAGACTTGGAGAGCAACACAAGCACCATAAAAGTTAATGGAGGAGCCAAATAAGGGCTGTGATTGGCTATTAGGGGCCTCTATGCACCCTATCAGTTTACAGGGGCTTTATTTGGCAGTAACTCATGTTTCTATCCAACCAAAACTTGCCCCCAAGTCAGTAATTCAAAAATAACTCCCTGGTTTGGGGGAACTGAGAGCAACATCCAAGGGGTTGGGGAGCAACATGTTGCCCCGGAGCCACTGGTTGGGGATCACTGTGCTAGAGCATCTACATAAAAAATATAGAGCTTAAAATGAATCATATTATATGACAATTGGAACACCAGGGGTAGTAGGGAGTAAAGTAAACATGAATAGTTATTTCATTTTAATGAGAGGAAACAACATGTTTTTACCTCTGAAAAGTACGGGCCCCAGAGATTGGCGCTGTTATTGATAAATAATTGATTCACTTCCGATCTGGATGCGTCAAAGCTTCCAACCTTTATTCTTTTTATGTTTCCTATTTTTAAGAAGTAGCATTTCAGTATATCATAGCGAGCTGGTGGGTCTCCATTGTCTTTAAAGGATATTTCATCCCCAGAAGACGTTCTGAATTTCACATGTGGCATCAATGCATTTAGCTTAAAAAGATTAAGTACATATGGCAGTTCTTAAAAATATAATATAAAATGATTTATTCTTATGTAGATTGCAGTACCCACTAATTCTTTTGTAAGTATTATGCAATTGCATGTGGTGGAATGAATAGACAGATCATTGGGAGGGGCTGGGAAAGACCCAACGGTCTTGGTTAGAGATGAGTGAATTTTTTCACCAGACACGGATTCACTGCAAAATTCAAAGAAGTTAATAAAGTTAAAAAGAAAAACAGAAGCTGTATAAACAATACCAAATGTGGTAAATGAGCAATCATGAAGGCAAGGATAAAAAATGAGGAGCAAATTGCAGCAGAGGCTAAGACTAACCCCAAAAAGTTTTTTTATTATAGTAGATTAAATAGTAAAAAGATGAGGGTTGAATTATTAAATTATGCCAACAATATGGTTATTACAAATACAGAAAAGGCAAATGTGCTAAATCACTTATTTCCTTTAGTGTATACAATAGGGGAGTCAGAGTTCTAAGACCCACCCAATAGCTGCACTGGTGGCTCAGCTCATTCAGAATTAATGTGAACAAGGCACCAGGGCCAGATGGAATAAATCCTTGGATACAGAGAGCTTAGTTCAGTTTTAGCTAGGCCTCTATTTCTGATTTTCTCAGACACACTTTCATCTGGTATGGTACCTATGGATTGGAGGTAAGCTGATGTAATTCGTATTTCCAAAAAGGGATGAGGATCTCAGCCTGGCAATTATAGGCCAGTAAGTTTGACATCAGTGGTAGGCAAGTTATGTAAAGGCTTAAGAGATAACATTCAAAATTATATTCTGGAGAAAGCAGGTGTTTGTGGGGAACTGTATCAAATGCTTTGGCAAAATCCAAATAGATCCCACCTACTGCCCCCCACTGTCCGACTACTGCACCCCCACTGTCCGACTACTGCACCCCCACTGTCCGACTACTGCACCCCCACTGTCCGACTACTGCACCCCCACTATCTGACTACTGCACCCCCACTGTCCGACTACTGCACCCCCACTGTCTGACTACTGCACCCCCACTGTCCAGCTTCTTACTAACCTCATCATAAAAAGCAATTCAATTTGTCTGACATGAGCTGTCCTTCATAAAGCCATGCTGATTACTGCTTTATGAAGGAATTGAATGGTTCCTTGGACAAGGACAATCTCTAAGGCTGTTGTAAGCTCAAGGTCTGCATATGTGTGTGTATTATATATCTGTGTGTGCTGGAGATCATTTAGAAGAGCTGAACTTGTGGATTATTGTCAGAAAATTATGTAACTACAAACATACAGTATATTATAACGTGTAACTGTTCAACAACTTACCTGCCATTGCTTAAAGTACATGTGTAGGCTCTCTGCTGATTTAGGGGAATGTGTCGTTGTGCCGTACAGTTCATGGAGAGTGTGAGCCATTGTGTAAACTGCAGTGTAAACCCCATAAGCTATTCTGTAATTAAACGTTCCGTAGGATTCCAGAACTGTATCATCAAATGTTTCATTCCCGGTACATTGTGGAAATGAGATGTCTGTCTCTGAAATGGTGCAATGAACTAACATTTCCCTCATTTCTGTGAATAAATGATCATGTTGGTTTGTATATGGATTCAATGAATACAAAAACTGCTTAAAACCAGGAATCTCCCCTTGTTGGAAGGAAAGTGCCAAAGTGCCATTGAAAGTTTCAAATACATGTAAATATTGTAGCTCATCAATATGGGAGACAGATGAGGAGGCAATCCATATTTTTTTATGAATGGTATTAGGATCAAATATATCATTTATATGGATAATATACTGTAAACCAAGGAAAAGTATGATCACCTTAGCCGTGCTTCTGTAGATTGTTTCTCTGATTTTCCCTATATTTGTCAGATCAGTTTTTACTCTATCTATAAGTCTAATGAGGAAGGCCAAGCAGACACCATCTTTGCTCATTGCTTTTTCCAGCCTTTCCCTTGCCCTGTTCCCAGTGTCATCATTTGATACAATAAGTCCAACCCATTTCCAACCAAAATGCCCAATCAGGCTCATTATAGCATCAATTTCAGATAACACATTGGGGCCCATTCGGTAGAAAAACGGAAACTCTAGTCTGTTATTAAATATGGGATCAGCAGAGCTGTAACTGATCTGTAGATACAATAAAAATATCAGTTGCTTCCCCCACCAGAGATGGTGACTAATAAAGCCTACACTCTGGTTGGGGGGAAAAGAAACTATTGTTTTTTCACCTACTGGATTGTGGGCTCTATTAGCCCGAACCTCTGGTGGTGGAAACAATTTAGTGTTATAGGCACCAGTAACATAGTAAGTTAGGTTGGAAAAAGATAAAATCCATTAAGTTCAACCTTTTATGTTTATATGAAACCTACTTAACTGCTAGTTGATCCAAAGGAAGCAAAAAAAAATCATTCTAAAGCCTCTCAATTTTGTGACTCCAAGATGGCAATCCGACCAGTCCCTGGAGCAACATGGTACTAAGAGTTATTTTCAGTGACCCAGTATTTACTCACTTGCTAAAAATTCATCCAACCCCTTCCTTGTACCTATCTAATGTATTAGCCAGTACCACTGATTCAGAAAGAGAATTCTACAACCTCACAGCTCTCACTATAAAGAACACTTTCCAAGTATTAAGATGGAACCTCCTTTCTTCTAATCGGAATGGGTGCCCTTGTATCTGCTGGAAGGACCTTTTGGTAAATAAAGTCTTAGACGGATTATTAGACCCAACTTAGCTCATAACTAAGACTTTTCAAGCCCTTCCATACCCAGCTAAGTTACCCTTCTTTGAACCCAATAATATCCCATTTGAGCACTGAAGATCAAAACTGCACAGCATATTCTAGATGGGGCCTTACCAGCGCTCTGTAAAATGGAAGGATGGCCCTCATCCCACAAATCTATGCCTAGCTCAAAACCTTGTTAGCCCTAGCAGCTTCTGCCTTCCATTGCTTGCCACAGCCAAGTTATTATCTACAAGGACTCTAAGGTTCTTCTACATTATGGAGTACAGTCCCCTTTAGACTATAAGTAGGTGCACATTTTTACATCCTAGGTGCATGACTTTACATTTATCAACATAACACATATAATATTTAAGGCTATCTATATCTAGTTGAACCCCATGTGGGCACTTGCGTCCTGACCCCCATTCCCAACAAATACACACAAAAACTGAAGCAAGGAAATTAGTAACAGCCTATGGAATATGTTATTTCAGCACAGACCTGAGGGTACCTGTAGATCCCTGCGAGCCGCGCAATGGAAAGAGAAGAAACAGAAGACAAGTCTCCTATGAACCCCACAACCTTCCTGTTATTCCAGCAGCTGTAATTTGGGATTGGTTGTTCTGTTCCAGACAGGATGCCAAAAGCACTTGCAAAAGAAATCATTCCTGAGCCACAGGAGTCATAGATCCGATAGCCCAAAGTCACATTAGGCAGTATCTCCGGATCCTTATTGATCTCCCCAATCGTATAAATGAGAACTAATAGGTGGCGATACTGTCTGAATGAGAATCTGTTACAATATGACAGCTTATTATTGAGGTTAGATAGAAAGATAATGGCGAATATTAATAATGTATATATAGTGCATCTGCCTCCTTTCCATTGTTCTGCACAAGGTTTACCCCAGGGCAAAATAACTTTTATTTGTGCAGAGTCTATACTTTTCAATGCTTGGATCCCCCATACATTGATACTGAAGCAAAAACTCCAAAGGTGCAGAGAATGTGGGGATGGTTTGGCCAAAAACAAAGGAACTGTTGGATCATTGTTACATTGGAATAATTGTCTAGTAACCCATGGCAATCAATAAAATACTTGCTTTTAACATTTTAGGTTCTTAGATGCAATAGAGAATGCCTTAGCCTAGGCAAGCTATTTGGCAACTCATACTTTATGTTTGGACGTGTTAGGACTAAATGTTAGGAGAAAAAAACAATCACAAAGCAGCTTATCATTTTTCCACAATGCACTTTGATTTTTGTAGCTGTACCTGATGCTGTCAGTCTCCGTAGCACCAGGTTTGCACCTAACAGTGAACAAAGGTACAACCAGTGCTCACTATTAGTGATGAGCGAAACTTTTTGCCAGGCATGGATTCGTTGGGAAATTCCGCATTTTTGCCATTGATTAATTTTTTTGTGATAAAATTTGGTGAAAAATGTTGTGTGGTAGTTGCATTTTGCAAATTTTTCACCGTTTTGTGAATTTTTCGCCATTGCTCAAATTTTTCAGCAGTTTGGCAGATTGGATCTGTAAAAGAAGTTGCTTGCCGGGTAACAAAAAAAAAAACGGTTTTTATTTTGAGTTAGTTCAGTTACCCACCCAACTTACCCACAAACACCAAAGCCTCACCTCCAAATCTGACCAATAATCCACAGGCTCTGTAAATCTATTTCTTTTTTTTTTTTTACAAACAAGGGCAGGGTGATATTGTAACACGATTACACAGTAAGTCATGAAATTCTGGGGGACTCCCACTGTCACGATATGTAGGTGCCAGAGTGTATCATGGGATGGTGGGGGCACCACACTGGTGCACTTTGTGTGTCTGATGTGGATATTCCAATCATGGAAAATTGTGTGTTGTTTCTTTAAACAGGCGTGGTATTTAGGGGTGTGACCTGAGAATTTCATTAATTTCTGCATAGTAGACTTATTCTTTATTTATTGTATACTGTGCTCACTTAAACAACTGTTATCTTCCAAAATAATTGCATTCTATATGTTCAGACTCTTCAGTACAATGATATATATATATAAATATATATGTAATGAATATATTCTGTAGGTAAACAACAAAGAAAGAAAACACACTTACGCTAGACACTTTGTGCGTTCCTTTACTTGAATATAAGGAAGGAAATGAATGAACCTATCATGTATCTGGAGAATCCCACCAATGATCAAGTCCCCATCACTAAAGTAGTTCATCCTGCTGATACTGCTCAGCCGGCACCCAGAGCTGGGACTGGGCATTTCAGCTGCAGAAGGGAGTACCTGGAACATCAGAACCAGTAGCAGAACCTTGAGTCTGGCAGGAAACAGAACCTCCATTGATCCGCAGAACAAAAAAGGGAGATGATGCAGGTTCCTGAGCTGATGGGGGCAGAGAGGAGACATCCTTGTGCCAGTAACAGAGCAGCCAGAGTCTATATCCCTAGCACGGAAGCTACTGAGACCAAGCTAAAATGGCAGTTGCTATCTAAAACAAACACAGGGAGCTTCTAGGGCTGTTACTCAGGTATGGTAGAGCTTTCTGCAGAATAAATATAACGTTCTACCTTGCACTAATGTGGCTAAGATATTGGCAGTCTCCATTAAATGTTATTTAATTACTGCAGCAGCCTGTTTACCTTTAGCTATAGCAATTTCATGCTTTAAGCAGTTTTTGCAGTGTGTGGCACATCCTGTATTACCATACATTTGTAATGAATATGGCAGAGCACATGTATATAAATGGCTGCTGTGGGAAAAAAAACTGTAGGATTCAATCTTCACACTGTCACCTGATTGTTGTGATTTGCCTGTTGTACGGTGCTGAGATTGTTATATGGTGGGTTGGTGGCCTTGTGAGTTCTCCCTACTGTTTTACAGGTCCCCAGACAGGGGCACATCAATAAAATGTTATAAAGTTACAGTATCTCTGCCTGATGTGTACAAGCATTTTGCCTCCTGCTGTGCCTGTCCCTATGCCGGCTGAGTGTGTGGACCAGGTGGTCCTGTGGGTCGGTGTGACAGAAAGGTGGGTTACACTTACACTACACACTTTCTGTGTTCCTCTACTAAAAAGTAAGGAGGGAAATTGATGAGCACATCATTTATCTGGAGAATTCCACCAATGATCAAATCCCCATCGCTAAAGTAGTTCATCCTGACGCTTCTACTCAGCCGGCACCCAGAGCTGGGACTGGGCATTTCGGCTGCAGAAGGGAGTACCTGGAACATCAGAACCACTAAGAGAACCTTGAATCTGGTAGGAAACAGAACCTCCATTGATCCACAGAAGAGAGCAAAGAGATGATGCAGGTTCCTGAGCTGATGGGGGCAGAGAGGAGACATCCTTGTGTCAGTAACAGAGCAGCCAGAGTCTATATCCCTAGCAATGTTCCCTTAGTTATATATCTTCCCTGAACTGCAATCTATGAGCAGCTGCAGCCACTGACATATTTTAGCAGCACAGTTATAGAGTTTCCTAAATCAGCCATAATAGCCGGTGTCCTGCTCTTCCCAATACAGCAGCAGCCTTGGGATTTATGGACTTTGCTTAGAACTTCTCTCCCTTTCCATTCATGGAGCTGAAACTTAAAGGTTTTTGGCCATTTTTGGTTTAAGAGCCTCTTTAGCACATAACAAAGTTTGAAATATTTGAAAATATTACTGTCGACCATTCTGTTATACTTCGTTTATAAAGTACAACATGAATACACAACATTCTGCAATCTTACAATGTACACAGGGAGGACAAACATTATAATAAATAAGTATGACATTACAGAGATTAAGTGCCATGTAGTAGGAGACCTATTAGGAAGGCATAAATAGAAATGCAGACATAAATTAAAGGGCCAAAGTGCACAAACGTTTTAGCATTGGCCCTTAAGTACCAGGGCTGAACTAGACTTGGTAATGTTCTAGGGTTCCAAAAGGTAGAATCTTAGGTTCTTTTTGAAGAGATCGAGAGAGGAATTTAGGGATAGAATTCCAGAGGAAAGAAGCAACAAGAAAGAAAGGCTTAGACAAGACGTATCACTGGGTGTGGATGGTTTAAAATAAGGCTGGCCAGGAACATACAGGGAGGGAAATCCCATAACTATCCCGAGCCTCATTCTATTCACTATATTCTCATATTTGTTATTAGTGTTGTCTCCTTTCCCTTCTCACTTACCCTACACTCACGTCTCACAGTCTCTAATATCCATCTGCCTTCTGACTCTATGGAGACACCCGTCTCCATAGAGCTTCCTGAACAGCTTGAGGATATGATTGCTCTCAGTATCAAGAATGATATCCGCATTAGGGAACTTTGAAGTGAGGTTCCTAGTCATCCTGATTCCACAATTTCAAAGACCTCTACTTCTTCAGTCCCCCTGAGGAACCTATGCAGTTTGGAACAGTGCAACTCTTCTCATGAACAAGAGAAACTATAGAGGCATTTGCTGGTGATGTGCTTGTACTGTGTTGGCTTAGTTTGCCAACAACTGCCCTCTGAACCAATGCCTAGGTAAGATTGGGAGTCTTATATGGGCAGCATCAAACCTTCTCCCCAAAAGAACTCTCATAGGTTCCAGACAAATCTCCTGCTGGAGTTCCAACTGTCTCAAGAATTGTCTGCCCTCTACATGTATTCATCGGTTACCCATTGTTGACCTTCAAGCCCAGTTCTCTTCATATAAAGACTTTTTAAAATGTATTCTGCAAGAAGTCTGCTGAAACTCTTTCTGCTTATCTCCTCTTCAAGATCTTCTTTAACATGGACTCATAAATCCATTTACTTCTTTGTCTCTTATTTGTAGAAAAGAAAGATGAAGGTCTTCATCCTTGTATTGATTACAATAACATCCTTTATTGATTACATAACTATTAAGAACCATTATCCCCCTCCCCTCATCTCTGAGCTGTTTGACTAATTGAAAGGGGCCAGCGTTTTTACTAAACTAGATCTTCTTCCATGGGGGCCTATAACTTGATCTGGACATTATAGGCAGATAAAGAAACAGAGGCCCCCTCGTTAGATTTGAACAACATACTGATTGTAATGTTTCTTTTATCAAACATAGTTTCCCTTTTGAGTTATATAGGGTGCCTGGGTTTTATACATTTAAGCTCTCTCTTTTAGAGAGAGAAGAAAGAGAATGAGAGAGAGAAAGACACTGGGGTTATATGGGGGGGCTTACACTTGATTAACTTTTTCAACCCAAATTAACCATGTAACAATGTAAAATCAGGGCTCAGAGTCATGAACAGAATAAAAAACTGAAGTAATGTTGAAAATTACATTTAGTAGAGCTATTTCTCTTCTTCATCCTCCCCATGATTTTAAACATGTGTTAGCCATAAGTAATTCTATTGTTTTCTAATAATGGTTTCTTTTGTGTTCAGTTCAGACCTTATAAATATGATATAGCACTTGGGAATGAATATACAGCCCAATAACCCAGCACTGGAGGATAAGATGGCAAATATCTCAACTGCCACCATTCTACTGCCCTTACTGCTCAGGTATGCAGGGACAAATGCCCCCCACACGCTACAGAACCCCAACATACTGAAAGTGATGTTTTTAGCCTCATTAAATCGGTCAGGGAAATCCTTGGCTAGAAATGCAGCAATGAAACTTAGTAGGGCCAACGTTCCTATATATCCAATTATACAGAAGAAGAAACAGCCTGACCCTTCATTGCACAGCAGAATAATATAGTCTGGGTCAGAAAGAGTATCAGCCTCTGGAAATGGAGGATTTGAGGCCAACCAAACAGCAGAGACAACAATCTCACCAAAAGAACAAACAATGACTAATATGATGGCCAGTTGGGTTCCTACATACTTCTTCAGCTTGCTCCCAGGCTTTGTGGCATTGAAGGCAATAATAACTGTGAGAGTTTTAGCCAACACAGAAGAAACAGAAATAGTAAATACAATCCCAAATGTTACTTGTCGGAGGAGACAACATATCTGTGTTGGGCGCCCAATGAATAATAAAGTGCAGAGGAAACACAACATGAGAGAGATGAGGAGGAGACAGCTGAGATGTCGGTTGTTGGCTCTCACTATAGGAGTCTCGCGGTACTTTATAAAGATTCCCAGGATTCCAGCACATATGCCAAATAATATTAGGGTTATGAAGGATAAAGTAGCACCCAAAGTGTCTTCATATGAAAGGAAGTTTATATTCCTTGGGATGCATTCAGTCTTCTCATTGTTAGGCTTTTCATATTTGGAACACTTGATACAACTCTGTGCATCTAAAAACAATAGAAAATATATGGAAAGTTAGGGTTGGTTTTTATTAGATTGAGAGTAATGGAAGCCATTGACAATCTGTTGCCACATTTGGCAGAATGTTATTTCCCAAGAGTTGGATCTAGGCTAAAGCAGATTGTAAGGATGAACTTTTATGACTCTGAGAACATAAATCTAAATGGTTCATAAATATAAGAACCTGATGCCTTTCAATCAAGTACAAGGCGATTGAACCAAATACTGATACAATGGGTTTGATTCAGGGGCTTGTTGACTTGCTGTATTGGAGCCAACAAGGATTTTTTTCCCTTGAGATTGACATTATAGATATTTTCAGTTTGTGTTTGCCTAATTGTGTGGATCATTTAGAGACAAAATAGACCCCAACTAAGATATTATTACCCATCATAGGAGTATTGGGCTTATTTAATGGTTAAATGATTCCCTTTTCTCTTTAATAATAAAACAATACCTGTACTTGATCCCAACTAAGATATAATTACCCCTTATTGGGGGCAGAACAGCCCTATTGGGTTTATTTAATGGTTAAATGATTCCCTTTTCTCTGTAATAATAAAACAATACCTGTACTTGATCCCAACTAAGATATAATTACCCCTTATTGGGGCAGAACAGCCCTATTGGGTTTATTTAATGGTTAAATGATTCCCTTTTCTCTGTAATAATAAAACAGTACCTGTACTTGATCCCAACTAAGATATAATTACCCCTTATTGGGGCAGAACAGCCCTATTGGGTTTATTTAGTGGTTAAATGATTCCCTTTTCTCTGTAATAATAAAACAGTACCCATACTTGATCCCAACTAAGATATAATTACCCCTTATTGGGGCAGAACAGCCCTATTGGGTTTATTTAATGGTTAAATGATTCCCTTTTCTCTGTAATAATAAAACAGTACCCATACTTGATCCCAACTAAGATATAATTACCCCTTATTGGGGCAGAACAGCCCTATTGGGTTTATTTCATGGTTAAATGATTCCCTTTTCTCTGTAATAATAAAACAGTACCTGTACTTGATCCCAACTAAGATATAATTACCCCTTATTGGGGCAGAACAGCCCTATTGGGTTTATTTAATGGTTAAATGATTCCCTTTTCTCTGTAATAATAAAACAGTACCTGTACTTGATCCCAACTAAGATATAATTACCCCTTATTGGGGGCAGAACAGCCCTATTGGGTTTATTTAATGGTTAAATGATTCCCTTTTCTCTGTAATAATAAAACAGTACCTGTACTTGATCCCAACTAAGATATAATTACCCCTTATTGGGGGCAGAACAGCCCTATTGGGTTTATTTAATGGTTAAATGATTCCCTTTTCTCTGTAATAATAAAACAGTACCTGTTCTTGATCCCAACTAAGATATAATTACCCCTTATTGGGGCAGAACAGCCCTATTGGGTTTATTTAATGGTTAAATGATTCCCTTTTCTCTGTAATAATAAAACAGTACCTGTACTTGATCCCAACTAAGATATAATTACCCCTTATTGGGGCAGAACAGCCCTATTGGGTTTATTTCATGGTTAAATGATTCCCTTTTCTCTGTAATAATAAAACAGTACCTGTACTTGATCCCAACTAAGATATAATTACCCCTTATTGGGGGCAGAACAGCCCTATTGGGTTTATTTCATGGTTAAATGATTCCCTTTTCTCTGTAATAATAAAACAGTACCTGTACTTGATCCCAACTAAGATATAATTACCCCTTATTGGGGCAGAACAGCCCTATTGGGTTTATTTCATGGTTAAATGATTCCCTTTTCTCTGTAATAATAAAACAGTACCTGTACTTGATCCCAACTAAGATATAATTACCCCTTATTGGGGGCAGAACAGCCCTATTGGGTTTATTTCATGGTTAAATGATTCCCTTTTCTCTGTAATAATAAAACAGTACCTGTACTTGATCCCAACTAAGATATAATTACCCCTTATTGGGGCAGAACAGCCCTATTGGGTTTATTTAATGGTTAAATGATTCCCTTTTCTCTGTAATAATAAAACAGTACCTGTACTTGATCCCAACTAAGATATAATTACCCCTTATTGGGGCAGAACAGCCCTATTGGGTTTATTTCATGGTTAAATGATTCCCTTTTCTCTGTAATAATAAAACAGTACCTGTACTTGATCCCAACTAAGATATAATTACCCCTTATTGGGGGCAGAACAGTCCTAAAAACCCAACAATTCACAACTGGGTTTGAAGTTCTGTAGCTTCTCCCAGTTGTTTCTTTTGAAAATATATTTGATGCAATTTTGATGGTATAGGGAGGAATATGAAATGAAAGTCACCTTTCGAGGCAGCTCTACCTTCCAGGCAGATCACAAACCAGCCACACCTTCTTTTGAATCTCCATTCAAATTTGGTTTTGTTTTCTTAATCTTGTATTAATAAGGGGCGGTGTCTGGTTGTGTACACCTAGTTTAATAAGGATACATTTGCTGCTGATGTTTAAATGGGCTAGAAGCTTCACTGGAGGAGAAAATGGAAGGCTCAACTAAATAACTCTCTAAATCAGGTTGCCGCCTGTCTGGTTTTGACATGGACAGGCTGGTTTTCAGAATGACTATATGGGTCAAAACTGTCTGCCCAGTTTTTACCAATTTGGAAAAATGAGTTGGACTCTCAGAGATTAATGTGGAAATCAGCCAATCTCTGATTGTCACATCATAGCCCCACCCTTGTGATGTCACTGATCCCCACATCCCTCCCCCCTGCCCAGAGATAGAAATGGCCAAAGGTGGCAACCCTATCTCTGAAGGTCTTGACTGACACCAAGATACTTAAGGCCAGGCTACAAGTAAAGGGTGCAGAACAGTGAGGGTATTTGAATCATAGCCTCAGATAATAGGGTCCTCGAAGGACAATTTAAAAGCTTAAGTTTCCTACAAAAGAATCTTAGGAGTAACAATTTCATTTAACAGAAGGAGGTAGAAGACATGCTAAATCGTCTAAGACTATTGAGGCTCACTTATCAACAATGAGTAAATTTGCCCATGGGCAGTAACCCAAAGCCACCAATCAGTGATTTTTTTTTCTTCAGCCAGCTGCAGGTAGAACAATAAATGCAATATTTTGATTGCTGCCATGGGTTACTGCCCAGGGGCAAATTTACCCAGTGTTGATAGATGACCCCCGCTGAGGTGTGGATTTTGAGATCAAAATTGATTCCTAGTCCTATTGGACATGGTATGATATAAGGAATAATCTGGATGGACACACTACACATATGTTATGGGAAAAAGGCAATTTTTTTAACATGACCTACCTGTAGTGTTGGATATGTCCCCCTCTACACATGGTACGCACTCATAACAGCAAGATGGTTTCCCTTCTAATTTAAATATCCTTTGTCCTACCCTACAGGGCTCCCTGCACCGAGACTGAGGAAACTGTGGTGTAAAATATAAGCACAATATGAAACCCAAATAGAAACTTTTTAAAATTTGCTTAAACACATGTTCAAGTAGGCAACAGAGCTAGTGTTGAGGGAATCTGTCCCGTTTCGCTTTGGCAAAAAAGTAATAAACAAATCATTAATGTTGAGGAGACCGCCTCATACAGATACAAATGAACAAAAGGCATTCTGGGAATAAATTCCAAACTCCTAAAAAAAAATCCCATTTCCATGGGTTTATCCTATAGGCTAAAGCTCACCCACTGGGGTTTGAAGCAGAAGCCGGGATAATAGCTGATCAGATTCCCAACTACAGACCGGTTTCGCCTCTCTAAAGGCTCATCAGTGTAGTGCAGGGTTTTCTGCTCAGCTTAGGTGGAATCATTAAGGTTGTATCTGTATGAGGCTGTCTCCTCAACCTTAATGATTTGTTTGTTAAACCACATGGTGACTCCACCTACACTTGTCATATACACTAATCAGATATTTTATCTGAACTTTGTTTGCAACCTCAGTTCTCTAAACATTGGTTGATGTTGACCCCAGAAAAGTCTTCAGTGGGGACGATGGTGGTTTAAATGGGTTTGTTGGCATGCATGTATATACAATAGTAAATGGTAGTGATGAGCGAATCTGTCCCATGCACGCGTTTGTTGCACAACTTTGTTTTTGCCGCCCACATCTTTTTTGCCATGACCACGCCTATTTTGACATGACCGCGCCCAATTTGATGTAACCGCAACTAATTTTCCAACTGATTTTTCCTAATGTTTCATGAAACAATTTGCCAATGGTGAAATGCGGAAATGCGCTGCGAATCCATGCCTGATAAAAAATTTTGCTTGTCACCAATGATGAGCGAATTATTTGGCTAGGCATAGATTTGTAGCGAATTTCCACATTTCGCCATTACCGAATTGTTTCAAGAAACTGCCGCAGGAAAATTGCACATAAAAAAATTCACAGTCGCGTCAAAATGGGCACGGTGATGTCAACATGGGCACGACCGCGTGAAAAAAGGCATGGTCGCATCAAAATGGGCACGGCAACAAAAAAAGACACGGGTGACAAAAAAATTGCGTAACAAACACATTTTGCAGATTTTTGCTGTTTTGCTGTCATTACGCACATTTTTCAGCGAAGCAAAATGGAACAGATTCGCTCATCGCTACTCATTACTAGTAAATGGGTGAGTTTAGTACCTTATGTATCGTGTTTTAGATATATGTAGAACACACAGTTTGTGTAAAAAAAATGGTCTTCAATGTGGATTTCCAACCAAACCTTAACACTGATAATTAATGATGAGCGAATCTGTCCCGTTCCGCTTTGCCGTAAAAACGGCAAAAAGTTTGTGCGTCAAAAAAATTGTTGCCCGTGGCTATTCTTTTGGTGCGTGGCTATTCTTTTGTCGCCCGCGGCTATTGTTTTTTCGCCTGTGGCTATTCTTTTGTCGCACGGCTATTGTTTTATCACCCGTGGCTATTCTTTTGTCGCCCGCGGTTATTGTTTTGTTCCGCGGCTATTGTTTTGTTGCACGGCTATTCTTTTGTCGCCTGCGACTATTCTTTTTTGATGCACGACTATTCTTTTGATGTAACATAGTAAGTTGGGTTGAAAAAAGACATACGTCCATCAAGTTCAACCATAATGCCTATATATAACCTGCCTAACTACTAGTTGATCCAGAGGAAGGCAAAAACACCCCATCTGAAGCCTCTCTAATTTGCCACAGAGGGGAAAAAATTCCTTCCTGACTCCAAGATGGCAATCGGACCAGTCCCTGGATCAACTAGTACTAAGAGCTATCTCCCATAACCCTGTATTCCCTCACTTGCTAAGAATCCATCCAGCCCCTTCTTAAAGTTATATAATGTATCAGCCAGCACGACTGATTCGGGGAGGGAATTCCAGAACCTCACAGCTCTCACTGTAAAAAATCCTTTCCGAATGTTTAAATGGAACCTCCCTTCTTCTAAACGGAGTGGGTGCCCTCGTGTCCGTTGGAAGGACCTACTGGTAAATAAAACATTAGAAAGGTTATTATATGATCCCTTTATATATTTATACATAGTTATCATGTCACCTCTTAAGCGCCTCTTCTCCAGTGTAAACAGACCCAACTTGGCCAGTCTTTCTTCATAACTGAAACTTTCCATACCCTTTACCAGCTTAGTTGCCCTTCTCTGGACCCTCTCTAACTCAGTAATGTCCCGTTTGAGCACTGGAGACCAAAACTGAACAGCATATTCTAGATGGGGCCTTACCAGCGCTCTGTAAAGGGGAAGAATAACCCCCTCCTCCCGTGAATCTATACCCCTTTTAATACAGCTCAAAACCTTGTTTGCCCTTGCAGCTGCTGCCTGGCATTGCTTGCTACAGCCAAGTTTATTATCTACAAGGACTCCAAGGTCCTTCTCCATTATGGATTTGCCTAGTGCAGTCCCATTAAGGGTATACGGGGCTTGCATGTTTTTACATCCCAGGTGCATGACCTTACATTTATCCACATTAAATCTCATCTGCCACTTAGCTGCCCAGATTGCCAGTTGGTCAAGATCCTGCTGCAGGGATGTCACATCCTGGATAGAATTGACTGGTCTGCAGAGTTTTGTGTCATCTGCAAACACTGATACATTACTCATAATACCCTCCCCTAAGTCATTTATGAACAAATTAAACAAAAGTGGACCCAGTACAGAACCCTGAGGGACCCCACTGAGGACCTTATTCCAAGTAGAGAATGTACCATTAACAACCACCCTCTGTACCCGATCCTGTAGCCAGTTTTCTATCCATGTGCAAACGACTTCACTAAGACCAATAGACCTTAGCTTAGAAAGCAGTCGTTTGTGGGGAACGGTATCAAATGCTTTGGCAAAATCCAAATAGATGATATCTACTGCATCCCCACTGTCCAGCTTCTTACTTACCTCATCATAAAAAGCAATTAAATTGGTCTGACATGACCTGTCCTTCATAAAGCCATGCTGATTACTGCTCATAATGGCATTCTCCACTACATAATTTTGAATGTGATCCCTTAACAAGCCTTCAAATAACTTGCCCACCACGGATGTCAAACTTACAGGCCTATAATTGCCAGGCTGAGATCTTACTCCCTTTTTAAATATGGGAATGACATTCGCCTTCTTCCAATCACTAGGTACCATACCTGATGAAAGAGAGTCTGAGAATATCAGAAACAAGGGCCACTGCAATTCTGCCCCTAGCTCTCTCAGTACCCGAGGGTGTATTCCATCTGGCCCAGGTGCCTTGTTTACATTTATCGTGTGTAACCCTTTAAGCACCATATCCTGTGCCAACCACTGTGTAGTTGGAGCTGAGGCAACAATGAAGCTATTGGGTGGGACTTGGCCCACTGGCTCCCCCTACTGTATACACAGAAGAAAAGAACTGGTTAAGCACATCTGCCTTTTCTGTATCCGCTGTAACCATATTGTTACTATAACTCAATGGGGCCACACCCTCAACCTGCATCTTTTTACTATTAATATACTTAAAAAACTTTTTGGGGTTAGTCTTGGCCTCGGCCGCGATGCGCTCCTCATTTTCTATCTTTGCCTTCCGGATTGCTGTTTTACACACTTGTTATAGTGTTTATAATCATTAAACGCAGCTACTGTCCCCTCTGACTTATATTTCTTAAAAGCTTTCCTTTTTTTCCCTATTAACTTCTTAATGTTAATGTAGGCGTCAATTTTTGGACGGGCGGCAAATTTTTCTGCTGCAAATTTTTTCATCCGTTTCGCGAAACAATCCTCCAATGGCAAAACGTGGAAATTCACCGCAAATCCATCACTACTGATGATCTGTCATTAAAACTTTAGGTTAAAAAAAGGATGTTACCTCTTTGAAATAAGGTCCCCACAGATCAGCAATATTATTAACATCCAGTTGACTTCCCTCAGGTTTGGATGCATCAAAACTTGCAACCTTGGTGATTTGTATATCTCCTTCTTCTGAGAAAACACCTTTCAGAATATCGTATCGGGCTGGGGGGCCTCCGTTCTCTTTAAAGTGTATTATGTCCCCTGATGGCATCTCAAATCCCTCATTCTGTATCAGTGAGTTTAGCTACAAATAATGAGATTTATTTGGGAATCCCGCAAGTGATGGCATGTACGGTATTTGTGCATAGGTATTTTGGGCATAAACCTTAATAATACTCACCATCTTGACTTGGAAATGTTACAGTGGAAATTTCTAAGCATTTATACTGTCCTACCCCCTCACAATTCATGTACATAATATTATCCCAGGTCCTACATGCTAATACTCTAAGTCATCTATCCCCCTTGACTAGTTTAAATACTCCTTCAGCCTCTTTATTGCCTTATATTGAGGTCATTACATTACTGAGGTTGTGCCTCAAAGATAAGTTTGCCCAGGACTTACACCAAGACTTTAGCAACAACTTATTCTTACTTACTGTACAGGTATAGGACCCATTATCCAGAATGCTCGGGACCAAGGGTATTCCAGATAAGGGATCTTTCCGTAATTTGGATCTCCATACCCTAAGTCTACTAAAAAAATCAATAAAACATTAATTAAACCCATTAGGATTGTTTTGCATCCAATAAGGGGTAATTATATCTTAGTTGGGATCAAGTACAGGTACTGTTTTATTATTACAGAGAAAAGGGAATCATTTAACCATTAAATAAACCCAATAGGGCTGTTCTGCCCCAATAAGGGGTAATTATATCTTAGTTGGGATCAAGTACAGGTACTGTTTTATTATTACAGAGAAAAGGGAATCATTTAACCATGAAATAAACCCAATAGGGCTGTTCTGCCCCCAATAAGGGGTAATTATATCTTAGTTGGGATCAAGTACAGGTACTGTTTTATTATTACAGAGAAAAGGGAATAATTTAACCATTAAATAAACCCAATAGGGCTGTTCTGCCCCAATAAGGGGTAATTATATCTTAGTTGGGATCAAGTACAGGTATTGTTTTATTATTACAGAGAAAAGGGAATCATTTAACCATGAAATAAACCCAATAGGGCGGTTCTGCCCCCAATAAGGGGTAATTATATCTTAGTTGGGATCAAGTACAGGTACTATTTTATTATTACAGAGAAAAGGGAATCATTTAACCATTAAATAAACCCAATAGGGCTGTTCTGCCCCAATAAGGGGTAATTATATCTTAGTTGGGATCAAGTACAGGTACTGTTTTATTATTACAGAGAAAAGGGAATCATTTAACAATTAAATAAACCCAATAGGATTGTTTTGCATCCAATAAGGATTATTTATATCTTAGTTGGGATCAATTACATGGTAATAATTGTACTGTTTTATTACTACAGAGAAAAACAAAATCAGTTTTAAAATTCTGAGTTATTTGATTAAATTGGAGACTTGCTGTCTGTAATTCGGAGCTTTCTGGATAGCGAGTTTCCAGAGACGGGCTTTCCGTAATTCAGAGCTTTCTGAATAATGGGATTCTGGATAAGGGATCCCATACCTGTACTTACTTATCCTTACAGCTAGAGATGTATTATTGCTGTATAAACACAACTGATGACATTGATAGCACATACTCTTTACCTAGTGTATTTTACACACATCCGCACACATGTCCCTACCCGCCATTGGTTAAAATGAGTTTGTAGACTCTCTTCTGTTTCCATTTTCTGCTTGAGGAAAAGTTTATGAAGAGCGAGAGCCATTGTGTAGACTGCGGTGTAAACTCCATAGGTGATCCTGTAATTCAAGGTATTATTTAATTGCAAAGTTGTGTCACTGAAGAATTCACTCTCTGTGCATTTTGGAAGGGAGATACCTGGCCTGTTGGGGTTCACATTTAACTGGGTGCAATCAGACAATCGCTGTGTGGCATTTTGAAACAAAAGAGAGTTTTCATATTGATATGGATTTAAACCATAAAGGAATTCTCTAAAGCCAGGAATCTCTCCCTTTTGGAAGGAAATAACCAAAAGGCCATTGAATGGAATTCTGTTTCCAGCACGTGTGTCTAATATCCTTAAGAAAGAGGAAGACACAATCCATATTTTCTTTGGAATTGGATAAAAAGAGAAAAAGAACATAACAGAATCAATGTATTTCAATGTGACTAAAAGAACAATCACATTTGCGGTGCTTTCTCGTAGTGGGGAAGTAATAACACTTTCATCAAAAAATGAATTATGATTGATTCTAGAAAGGAAAGCCAAACATCCACCATCTTTGTTAATTGCTCTTTCCATCCTGTTGCCTGCCAATGCCCCATCCTCATCATCAGATGTGATGAGCCCGACCCATTTCCAGCCAAAGTGCTTAATCAGTTTTGCAATCCCATTGATTTCAGATAATTCATCAGGGAGAGTTCTGTAGAAGGAAGGAAACTGTACTCGGTCGCTGAACATGGGATCCCTGGCGCCATAACTGATCTGCATATAGATAAATCAGTGCATGTAACTAAGGCAGTGTTTGGAATACACCATCTTGTCTGTTTCACTTTAGGTGTTGAATTATGCTTGCAAGTGACTCTTTAACCCTTTCACTGCCAGCCGTTTTGTACAAAACAGAACTTCTACTGCCAGACAGGTTTTGAACATTTTGCACTGTTTCACTTTAGGGGCCTTTCCTCGGGGGGAATTTAAGTTTACCCAGGAAAACAATATATCGTTTCTTTTAGGGCAACCTAAGCTTTCAAAATATGGTAGAATTTTTGTGTAATTCCAATTCTGTAACAAGATATAGGCTTCTAAATGTCTAAAAAATGAAAAAAAAATAATATTTTCCATAATTTAAACACATACACCAGAAACAAAAATTAGTTTATGCATGAAAATACAACTGATTAGGAAAGTCCCATGTCTCCTGAATATGCCAATACCATATATATATCGTTTTATGGAGATTTCTCACTTGTATAGGTCAAAAACTCCCAGCAGTACTCTACCAAATTCCCAAAGCACTGCTCCAGAAAGCTGCATACTTTAGATTTCAAGGCCAAAAATTCCACTAACAGAATGTTTATCCCAGAAAATTAATTTTTAGAAAGAACAGAGTCTGGGGAATCCAGAATAGGTAGAACTGTCTGTCTACTCCAAACTACCAAGTTGCAATGCTTTCCTAAAGTTATTGTTTTTTATCAAAATTTGTGAATTTTTTTTAAAATCGCTTCAAAGCTTCCAGTCTATAGTATCTTATCTCCTACAGGTCATAAAGTAACCAGATAAAGCACCCTAAATATGAATGCCAGGGGTCCACTGAACAGTTTGATGCCCAATATGTATAGGTTTACCTAAATATGTTGCATGTAGGGGCCCCAATGGGAACATACCCCCATATGATCTATCATTTCTGTCATTTCAGCTTCTGCAAAATCAACACATTTACATCATTTTATGTAGAATAAAGCTACAAAAAGTATGTTCACTCCAGAAAGCCATTTATTTGTGGAAAGTACACATACCCCTGAATTCAAAATGGGTACCCATGTCTTTCCACTCCAAAGTACCAAGCCACACAGCTTTCCAAAAGTTGGCAATTTTGATAACATTTCCAAAAATCCTCTCAAAGCTTCAAGTTTGCAGCATCTTATCTATATGATCTATATGATCCATATGATCTGTCATTTCAGCTCCTGCAAAATCAACACATTTACATGCTTTATGTGGGATAATGCTACAAAATAGAAAGCTTACCACAGGAAGCTATATATTTTTGGAAAGTACACATTCTCCTGAATCTAAAATGGGTACCCATATCTTTCTACTCCAAAGTACCAAGCTGCAAAGATTTCCTAAGTTTGACGATTTTTATGACATTCCAAAAAACACCTCAAAACTTCCACTATGCATAGGTCATAAGGTACCAAGATAAAACACCCTAAATATGAACCCCAGAGGTCTACTGAACAGTTTGATGCCATCTGTACATAGGTTTATCAAAGCACATGGCTCTTAGAGACCCCCCACATATACCTTGTGCACACCAATTTCATGGCTTACCTTTACCTAATTCATAAACACATGGCAGTTTTATGAGGGGTAGAAGCTGCAGAAATGTAGGGTGACCCCTAAAAACCATATATTTTAGGAAAATACACATTCTGACAAATCCAACATGGGTAAAGAAGACTTTCTACACCAATGTACCAATCTGGACAGCTTTCCTAAAGTTAATGATAAGACAAAACAGAGGCGCCAAAAGGATAAAATTAGCTAAAAACACTTAAAAACCCAATGGGTAATTCAGAGGAGGTAGTAGTAAGCTTACCTCCTCCAGGCAGACACCAACAAAAGTGGTAATTTTCAGTAATAGTTTATTCACAACAATATTGCAACGCGTTTCGCAGGCATTTCCTGCTTCATCAGGCAATGTAGAATAAGCACAAAAAAAACAGTGTCTTTGTATATACACACCAGGAGCCTCTGTTAACCTCTGGAACCTAAAGTTAATGGTTTTTATGACTTTTCTGAAAAAGGCCTAAATTGTAGCAATTTGCCCATTTATCTTATAACATTTCTTACATATAATGACACATCACCCTAAATATGAATGCCAGCGGTCTACTGAACAGTTTGATGCCCAATATGCAAAGATTTACCAAAGTATGTGGTGTACAGAGGCACTCAAATGAAAATAGTGCATAGGAATTTTCTCAGCTGCCAACTCAATTTCTGAAAAAAAAGCCCAATGACTGTGTATTATGTGCCGTAAGACCCCCTAACTGTACAGAAAAACCCAGAAAACCATATAGTTTTAGAAAGTACACATTCTGACAAATTCAACATGGGTAAAGAGTCCTTTCTACACCAAAGTACCAATCTGCAAAGCTTTCCTAAAGTGGTTTTTATGACAATTCAGAAAATTGCATAAAAATGTTGCAATCGTATCTGCTGCTTGTAGGTCGGTCCTGCGATGTGATTGCTTTGCTGGACTGACTTGCCAGCCCCCTTGGCTCATTGCCAAGGGGGTCAGGGGCACAGCAAAAGCTGCCAGTGCAGAGAGAATTCCATTAGTACCAATAACATAGGTACTAAGTTGTTTGCACAAAACTGCTTTTTTTAAAACAACGTAGTACCTACGTTGTTGGCAGGGAAAGGGTTAAAGGAGATGGAAACAGAAATTCAATGGGATGTGTCAGTGTATTTTTAGAGAAAAGTGGGCATTGACCCATAGTAGACATGAATCAATTTAAGCCAGAGGGGGTGGCCTAAAAACTTTTTCTGCAGCCACAGGCAACCTGAAACCAGATATTGCTGAAGGGCCAGTCTCATAATCTGTTTTTGACTTTGGAATAGCTAACATAGAGACAAAATAGAGATTAAGAAGATACTGATAGGCTTCTTATTGGTGACTGAGGAATGGGTAGATAAGCACAGGAATCAGTAGGCACATGGTAATCAGGGACCTTGATCTGAGATATGGTGGTCTAGGTTTTTTAAAGGGGTTCAGTCATGATTTTCATGGTATAATTTGTTGGGTTTTTTTGTAACTTATATTTTTCACATTTCTTGACACATTTTTACATAATCATGGTATAATTTTTAGTACTAAATTATACTGTGTACATAGCAAATAATTCACTCTACCATTTAAAATGTTATTCTTGAACCAACAAATGTATTTTTAGCTGTAATATTGGTGTGTAGGCGCCATCTCAGTGCAGAAGGAGCCAGCACTTCACAATGGTACTGCTGTCAGATAAGCTATTATTTCTCCTACTGTAACTGGAGAAGTCATGACTTGGGTGAACCCTTCTTTCTTTTTTATTTCTTTTTATTTTGAATGCAATACAGATTACATGTTGTTGTCCATGCAGTATTCTGTTATAATCAGTGGTAAATCATTATGTCACAATATAGATTGGAATATAGTTTAGAATAGAAAAAATGTTTCAAACTTGTTGAATAAAAAGAGAAAAGGACCTTTGACAGCCAAATGGTTAGAATTTGAACTTGGACCTGAGTTTCTTGTCCCACACTCCCTGTCAGTCTTCAGATAGTTGGATTGGTGGATCTTGCTGTATCATTCTGCTTGCCTACCGCAAGGAGGTATGAAAAGTTTTCTGTAGTTTTGTACATTTTTTGGCAAAGCTAAACAGGCATTTTTGCTCACCTATTTAGAAATAATATGTAACCGCAATACAAACCTGAGGGTACCTGTAGACCCCTGCAAGCTGTGCGATGCAAAGGGATGAACTTGTAGACAAGTCTCCTATGAACCCCACAACCTTCCTGTTATTCCAGCAGCTGTAATTTGGGATTATTTGTTTTCTTCCTGACAGGATGCTGAAAGTGCTTTTAATAGTTCTGTCTTCCTCATTGCAGGACTCAAGGATATGATAGCCCAGAGTATGATTGGGCAATATTCTGGGGTCCTTGTTGATCTCTCCAATTGTAAAGATAAAAGCCAGTAGATAACGGTACCGCCTGAATACTTTTCTGTGAAGTAGGAGAAATGCTGGATATAAAATAATTAGGCCTGGCAGATAAAATTACATGAAATAAAATAAATATATATATTTTCATATTTATTTGTGCACACCATATAATAGGATTACTCCTGCACTCCTTAGAGGTCATTTACTACATACAGGGCAGGGTGGAAAGTGCAAAAAATAAAAGCAATTAGTGCTTTAAATCAAGTGCTGCCTGTGTGAGGTGGGCAGGGGGAGGCACATAGGTAGTGATGGGCAAAATGTTTCGGCAGGCATGGATTCGCGGCAAATTTCCGTGTTTCGCAAAATGGATGAAAAAATTTGCAGCAGAAAAATTCGCCGCACGTCCAAAAATTGTCGCCAGCGTCAAAAAAGAATAGTCGCGGGCGTCAAAAGAATAGCCATGCAACGAAATAATAGCCGTGGGCAACAAAATAATAGCCGCGGGCAACAAAATAATAGCCATGCGACAAAATAATAGCCGCGGGCAACAAAAGAATAGTCACAGGCGACAATTTTTTGCCGCACAACATTTTCGCCGTTTCACGAATTTTTTGCAGTTTTGCGGATCTTTTGAAAGATTCTCAAACGAAAACAGATTTTCTCATCTCTACACATAGGCATACCCCTCCCCCCCATCTGCCCTGTACCTTGCAAACCATTCAGGCACACAGGGTATGGAGCAGCAGGAGGGGCGGGCATATCAGGGCCCTGTCCTTACCACCAGCTCTAATGCAGGTGCTAAAGAGTTAAAATGTGGCTCTGAATGTTTGATCTAAAGCTCTGTGCAAAGAGCAGCAAGCCCGGGGGGGTGCAAGAGCTGCTAAATGAGCTCCAAGGGGCATGTTCTGTATTTATAAGGGGCACTGTGTCCAAGGAGAGAGGTGGGGTTAGCACCCTAACACCCCCTACCAGTATCCTAATTAGTGACTCATCTTCTCCACACTGTCTGTGTTCAATTGACTACATTTACATCACCAGCAAAGGCTACTAGTTTAAGAGGTTGGCAACCATGAACATAAATATATTAGAGGGGATTATAGGCAGATTGGGGGTGTTTTTTTCCCATAAAACGGATCAGTGCACCAGAGCCTCCCCATTTAGATTAGGAACAGAACTTTCATTTGAAGCAACTTAGGGGTTTCCTCATGTTTAGGGCAGTGAGGGGGTTGGGGAATGCCCTGCCGGGGGATGTTGGGTAGGGGGTTCCTCATGGTGAGGGCAGTGAGGGGGTTGGGGAATGCCCTGCCGGGGGGTGTTGGGTAGGGGGTTCCTCACGGTAAGGGCAGTGAGGTTGGGGAATGCCCTGCCGGGGGATGTTGGGTAGGGGGTTCCTCACGGTGAGGGCAGTGAGGTTGGGGAATGCCCTGCCGGGGGATGTTGGGTAGGGGGTTCCTCACGGTGAGGGCAGTGAGGGGGTTGGGGAATGCCCTGCCGGGGAATGTTGGGTGGGGGGTTCCTCATGGTGAGGGCAGTGAGGCTGGGGAATGCCCTGCCGGGGGATGTTGGGTAGGGGGTTCCTCACGGTGAGGGCAGTGAGGGGAGTGGGGAATGCCCTGCCGGGGGATGTTGGGTAGGGGGTTCCTCATGGTGAGGGCAGTGAGGGGGATGGGGAATGCCCTGCCGGGGGATGTTGGGTAGGGGGTTCCTCACAGTGAGGGCAGTGAGGCTGGGGAATGCCCTGCCGGGGGATGTTGGGTAGGGGGTTCTTCACGGTGAGGGCAGTGAGGGGGTTGGGAAATGCCCTTCCGAGTGATGTTGTGATAGCAGATTCTGTTAATGCCTATAAGAGGGGCTTGGATGATTTTTTGAACAAACAGGATACCCAAGGCTATTGTTATCTACAGTTAGTATTGATGTATGGTTTATGTATGTGAGTGTATAGATAGGTCAGTATAGGTTTGGGTGTGGGTGCTGGGTTCACTTGGAAGGGCTGAACTTGATGGTCTTTTCAACTCAACTTACAGTATGTAACTATGTAACTACCCTACACACCATACCTGTTAAAAGCCCATAACAAAGGACCAGTTGCAAAGCTATACAAGAGCAGACTCAAAGGACTGCCCTATCTTGCCCCAACCTCAATATGTTCATCTAGCCAACAAGTGTTCAAAGGGAAGCTCTTCACCCCATCGTAAAGATCTTTAACCAAACTAAAAATGTTCCCAGAATGCCATACTATGTCAAAGTAACCCATGCTTAGTAAATATTTTTTGTCTAAGGTCTTATACTGAATAACAGGTAGCAAACATGTCCCCCAAGCATGAATGCTAATACACCAAAACTACTTGATATTTTCACCATGCAGAATTCAAAAGACAACCTACAATCTTTATCAGAAGTTTTCTATCAGTATTTAAAAGGGCAACAGTACTGTAGCTTTCCATATTCTGTAGATGTTTCCCCTTCTATAGATTCATAGAAAAAGGAAGACCATTCCAAACAATCATCATTAAACTTCAACACCACTGGCACCAGTAAATCTGTAAAAACTATATAGAGTTCAGCCATCAAAACATCAGGGCCTGATGATTTCCGTGTCCTGAACTGCCCCATTTCCATTTCCTCATACCTGTTATCAAAGGTGAAAATTTAAAATTCTTGGTATCAGGTCTTGGAGTCCCCTCTAAGAAAGTGGCCAACCCTTCTCTTCCTCCAAAGCTCTATTTTTCAATAAATCAGCACCGTATATCCATACCTCCTCCAGTATACCCTTCCTTGTCTCAGCTCAGTTACCCTCAGAATTGCCCTGCATGGGAATCAATTGTGTGTTGGCTTCAGAGATACCTACTATAGTTTATATAACCAATATGCTGTGTAGCCTTGGGGGCAGCCATTCAAGCCAAAACAGAATAAAAGGCAAAGTTTTACACAGCTGATAATGGGCAAGCTCTGTAGAATACAATGGGTTTAACTCTTAAACAAAATAAAGGGGTCAAATATGATTTGTGGCCTATATATGATATACCCTTTCTCGTATGAAATAGGACAATTACTGCCAATAAATAGTTTTAGATATCGGATCAACAGATACAAAGTTTCACATTTTTACATTACTGGTCAGACAGGAGTGCCCTTGATTAGTGATGAGCGAATCTGTTTTGCTTCGCCAAAAAATTAGCGAATCTTTGAAAAGATTTGGGAAACGGAGAAAAATTTGCGAAACTAAATTCACTGCCAACAAGTCTGTGGCAAGCATGGGTCAATTCCACCCCAGGCTGTCTATGTTTGGTTAAGGTCTCTTCAGTGGTCTCTTCCCTCTTACCAAGAATTATTATGAAGAAGGTTTTCAGGTTTGTGCTGGATGACACGAGAAGGTTGAAACATGTATTTTTTAGGGTTGAAGGCACCTGCCAAATTTATTTTCCATCAGTATGGAGAGAGGTATTTTTTTTTTACCAAGCTTCTTGGACCTTGGTAGGCGTAAAGTCTTGGGGAAAAAACAGAGGAAATGATCCTATAATAACCTTATTGCAACCTCAGGTTAATTTTTCCTAAAGCAAAAAGAATTCAGAAGGATTGAGAAGGCGGAAAAACAGATGTTTTGTTGAGGATGAATAGGAGTCAATAAAGGAAGAAGAAGTTGGGATAACGGGTGTCGGATAAAGAAAAAGATATTTTGTCCCAATCCGATACTGTCAGATAACTTGCACATCTGATCCAATTTCTTTTTAACTCTGCAATCTGTCTCTTTTCATCTCTATTGGAATCTCCTATTCAGCAAAAAACTTTTTGATCCCAACCGTTGCCCCATTTTTCAGTTGGGGATTGTGTCACTTCCAGTGCATTGGTCAAAATCGGTGGCTCCATGGCAAGAGGCATCAATAGGCACCTTGCACATAGTTAATAAGGGTAAGTTGGGTGGGCACATTGGGGCTCGGTGCAACTGTGCAGAAATGTAAGGAGCATTTTAGGGCACGAGAAGCCCTTTCACTTCCAGCCGATTTAGTCTTTCATTTTAGGGGCCTTTTCTGGGGTGTTTTTAGTTTACCCAGGAAAATGATATATCCTTTTTTTCAGAAACTAAGCTTTCCAAATATACTAGAAGTTTGGTGTAATTCTACTTCTGTAGTAAGATATAGACCTCTAAATAGCTTAAAAATGTAAAGAGTACATTTTCCATAATATAAACACATATATTACAAATGTAATTTATTTTATGCAGGAAAATCCCATGTCTCCTAAATGTGCCAATACCAAATATATATAGTTTTATGGAGATTTCCCACTTGTATAGGACATTTTTCTACAGGCCTGGATCCACGGCAAATTTCTATGTTACGCCATTGACAGATTTTTGCACGAAAGGGACGCAAAAATTTGTAGCAGAATAAAGCAGGAAAATACAGATTCCCTTAAATCCAATAGTCAAACTGCCAAAACAAACAGTTTTAGGGGAAAAACAAAAGGGTAAAGATTAAGTAAAAAAAAAAAACCTGTTTGTGTATACATGTGTGTACACTTCTAAAAGTTGTGTGACAGTGTGTATATAAGTGTGTAAATAAAGGTCACATACCATTATGTTGGTTATTTATGTATGGTATTTTAGACTTAATTCTACTAGATACTGTATATCATGACCTGGATGAATGAGAATCTTCATAGACACGTCACATACCATGTTTAAAGCACGAGGGAAGATCTTACAGTGGAGGAGTCCTTATCTGATTGTGGGTGCTGCTTGGAGGTTGACCCTGTAAGGATCATGTCGCAGGGCCAACATGACGAAGAGAAACCTTCATCTGCACATCGATTTAGGTACTACATGCTTGGCAGTTAAAGCCTTTTCTTGCAAGCATGTAGTACCTATGTACTTGGCAGGTAAAGGGTTAATGACTGTTGTTGATAAGCACACAGCTTTGCATCTGTTTTAATGTGCTGCACTTGTGTTCATAAATGAGGTGTGCAAGTGTTCCATAATTTCCTTTCTGTGTAAGTTCTGGCTTGTTGTATGTCACCTACAGGATTTCCCCAGTCATAATACTATTAATTAGACAACACTAACATTAGTGTATGTAGAGACAGTTGTACAGTTTTCACAATTAAGAAGAAAACAGAGAAATATTTACTTACTGAGTACATGCGTAACGTCTTCGCTTTCTATTAAACCTTTCATTCACAGTATATTGACTTATGAGTTTGATATGGAAAATTCCCCCAACCATCAAGTCCCCTTCCCTAAAATACTTTGTTTTCCTGATACTGCTCAGCTGGCACGTAGAGCTGGGATTGGGCATTGCAGCAGCTACTGGAAGGATCAGTAACATCAAAACCACTAGGAGAACCTCAACTTTGATAGGGAATAGAATCTCCATCGATTCACAGATCAGGAGATGCAGTTTGCTGAACTGATCCTGGCAGAGATGAGACATAACAAAGCAGCAGAGACAGAACGGCAGTTGGTTTGGCTATAGAGTCAACCAGAGAGTAGCACCTCTACACACATATTTGTACCTGCAGAAGAGCAATTGACTTTTTTTTCTTTAGCTATCAATACATTTGAATTATCAGACTTCTTCAAATAAATATGTTTGTTCCTTTGAAACAATTTTATCTTCTTGTTTTTGGCTCATCCTAATAAAGTGTCCACCTCGGAATTCTTTTATATTTGCTTTGGACATGTCCCTTGTTACCAATTGTCTCTGCAATTTAACAGTTTTACTCATGTACTACTTTTTAAAAATTTTATTGAGGTTAATTCTCAAACTCACACAAAAGTCTGTAAGGATTATTCAAAATCAGGGACAGGTACTGGAATTTCAAGGGTCTAAAATATAGCTGGAGTCTTTGCCAACCATTTGTAATCATGGTTGCACTGAATGTTTCCAGCTGGTGGCCCAAAGGCTTTATTGATGGTGTCTGGTTTTGCTATCTTCTTTAATTGTCCTCTAATTGTTCTCTACTTTGCCCCAGGTCCAAACCACTACTGATTATCGGGGTGGTGGCGCCTCTCTATAACCAACATGTTAGAAAACAACAACAAGTCCAAAAGATCCAGCTTCTTTGCACTTGGTTTTTATTAACAAAAAAGTCTATCTGGACCCTATACCCTATTGGTGTTGTGAACATATAAAGTACACCCATATGCATGTATATTGCACCTTCCCTACTAATACTCAGCCTACTAATTTACATACATATGTAGCCAGCAAGTTTTCACATTTTGTCTCACCATGTCCAGACACCATTTTTTGAGTGTTAAATCCTGCCTCTACATACAGTAGTTACATAGTTACATAGAGTTGAAAAAAGACCAGAGTCCATCAAGTTCAACCCGTCCAAGTAAACCCAGCACACACAACTTATACTTACCAGTCTATACACTCACATACATAAACTATATATACAACCACTAATACTAACTGTAGATATTAGTATCACAATAGCCTTGGATACTCTGCTTGTTCAAGAACTCATCCAGGCCCCTCTTAAAGGCACTAACAAAATCTGCCATTACCACATCTCTAGGAAGGGCATTCCCCAACCTCAATGCCCTCACCGTGAGGAACCCCCTACCCAACATCCCCCAGCCGAGCATTCCCCAACCCCCTCACTGCCCTCACCGTGAGGAACCCCCTACCCAACATCCCCCAGCAGGGCATTCCCCAACCCCCTCACTGCCCTCACCGTGAGGAACCCCCTACCCAACATCCCCCAGCAGGGAATTCCCCAACCCCCTCACTGCCCTCACTGTGAGGAACCCCCTACCCAACATCCCCCAGCAGGGCATTTCCCAACCTCACTGCCCTCACCATGAGGAACCCCCTACCCAACATCTCCCGGCAGGACATTCCCCAACCTCACTGCCCTCACCATGAGGAACCCCCTACCCAACATCCCCCCGACAGGGCATTCCCCAACCTCACTGCCCTCACCGTGAGGAACCCCCTACCCAACATCCTCCGGCAGGGCATTCCCCAACCTCACTGCCCTCACCGTGAGGAACCCCATACCCAACATCCTCTGGCAGGGCATTCCCCAACCTCACTGCCCTCTTCGTGAGGAACCCCCTACCCAACATCCTCCGGCAGGGCATTCCCCAACCTCACTGCCCTCACCGTGAGGAACCCCCTACCCAACATCCTCCGGCAGGGCATTCCCCAACCTCACTGCCCTCACCGTGAGGAACCCCATACCCAACATCCTCTGGCAGGGCATTCCCCAACCTCACTGCCCTCACCGTGAGGAACCCCATACCCAACATCCTCCGGCAGGGCATTCCCCAACCTCACTGCCCTCACCGTGAGGAACCCACTACCCCACATCCCCCGGCAGGGTATTCCCCAACCCCCTTACTGCCCTCACCATGAAAACCCCCCTACGATGCTTCAAATGGAAGCTCTGTTCCTCCAATCTAAAGGGGGGGCCTCTGGTGTGTTGATCACTTTTATGGGAAAACACAACACCCCTATCTGCCTATAATCCCCTCTAATGTACTTGTACAGAGTAATCATGTCCCCTCGCAAGCGCCTCTTTTCCAGAGAAAACAACCCCAACCCTGACAGTCTAACCTCATAGTTTAACCCTTCCATTCCCTTTACCAGTTTAGTTGCAGTCTCTGCACTCTCTCCAGCTCATTAATATCCTTCTTAAGGACTGGAGCCCAAAACTGCACTGCATACTCAAGGTGAGGCCTTACCAGGGACCTATAAAGGGGCAAAATTATGTTCTCATCCCTTGAGTCAATGCCCTTTTTTATACAAGACAGCACTTTATTTGCTTTAGTAGCCACAAAATGACACTGCCTGGAATTAGACAACTTGTGATCTACAAAAACCCCTAGATCCTTCTCCATTAAGGATCCCCCCAACACACTACCATTCAGTAGATAGTTTGCGTTTATATTATTTCTACCAAAGGGCAGAACTTTGCACTTATCAACACTGAACCTCATTTCCCAGTTTGCTGCCCAGTTTTCCAGTTTAGTCAAATCGCTCTGCAAAGCGGCACATCCTGCATGGAACTTATAGTTTTGCACAATTTAGATGGTGCTACAGTTCAAAAATCAGGGGCCTTAGAGCTCTGAAAGCTTGCCATGTATTTTTATTGTTAGGCAATATAGGTATGATTTTTACAATACTCTTGTTTTTGTGTATTTGTTTTAATTATTTTTGACACTGGCTAACACTGTACTACAGTTGTTGTTTTGGGATTGAAAGAAAAAAACTACTGTCTGGAATTTTGGAAAAAATAGTAAACCTAGATATTCTAAATACATTGGTAGAATGGCCCCTCACTCATACTGCTACTGCTCTGGTTGTTGGGATGAGGCACCATATCTTGGGAGGCTCATAGAAACACAGAACTAGTCATTAACCCTGGAAGCAATAGAAGAAATCAAAATTTCAAATCTTTCTACTACCTATGCCTGATAATTGCCTGGTTCACCAGTGAAAGCTCTGATTCACATCAGACCAGTAAAAATACAGGAATGACCAGGGCCGGATTTGATGACACGGTCCCCCGAGGCCAGCCCCGCCTCCCCCCCGCGCCCACTTAACTCACATACAGAGCAGTGGGGAGAGGACTCACTGAAATTTTTGTGTGTCTGGTCCCCATTGCTTCATATGTAAGCAAAGTTTCATTGAGGCTTTGGCGTCAGACCTCCCCTAAATTTGTGCCAACCCTAGCCCCAGGCACACTTGGGCTGGGAATGACTAAAAATGATCTGCAGAATGTACTGGTATCACTGGTGGAGGTTCTAATCTTATCCAAGCAAGAGGCCTTAGGAACACCATGCCATTCAACTTTCTGTATAGTAAATCTGCATTGTATAGAAACTAGTAGCCTGACCCAGGGTCCTTAAGACCAGTAGAATGGTATGCTGCCTTTAACAGATTCTTCAGTAATTGCTCAGATCTATAACCGCCTCTGTATTTAGCAGCACCTATGAGCTATGAGCTATTACTTGAGACAAACTCAGAGGCTTGGGTATTCAGATGAGGATGTAAAGGGTGCTGCCGGTCCGGTGCATTCTCATACCTTAAGTCGTGCTGGCCGGCAGACGTGCGCTGCTTATCCCCTTCGCTTCCGGGCAGTTGCGCGTCCTGGTAGACGGAGACGCGCAAGCACGATGCACGATGATCTTGACAAGCGCAGTTGTGCATAATGAAGTCTTAGACGCCATCTTTGTAAAGGTTCCTGTTTCCTCATTTCCTTATTGCCTAAACTAAACTGTAAACTGTTTTCTCATTCTCTCTTTGCCCAAGCTGGCTTCTGGTTGTATCAGTACCTGCTTAAGCTTATTTAATTGTGCATTTCTGGTTTTGACTTTGGCCTGTTTCCTGACTACGTTTCTAGCTGCCCGCCCAACTACGATTTTGCCCGAAGCTTGCCAGTACTTCGTATTTTCATATGTGTACTCTAAAAGTTTGCAGGGTCCCAGCTTGGACCACAGCAGAAAGTTCCGGGGCCCCAAAAGGGCGTCGGTGAAGACCGGGAAGGGCTGGGTGCCCCTGCTTTACCGTAAGAGTCAGATTGTACATCTAGCGGTCTCATACAGGTTCCTGCCTAACTAGTACATTACAGAGGACTTATTATGGACTATTTAAATGGATCAGTTGCATACAAATATGATAGCATTTGGGCAGCCCTTGGGGTACTCATCTAGAGGAGGGAAGGTGTCTGTCATGGGCTTAGCAAAGAGAGCCCTGGGACACAACTAGGACAATGGCTCCTGAACCACATTACTGGAACTGGAAACCACCCTAAGGAAAGGAACAGATTTTTAATTAATGAAGGGAGGCCTGGAGACCAACATTTCTCCCACAATGTCCTTTGGACTCTTAGGAACCATCAGCCCTGCTGGATCTGTGCAACCTGAAGGAACAATATTAAAGACTGCAATATAGCAGCCTGTCTGTGGCTTAGCTACACATGGACTATATGTGGGCCACTCAAGGTCAATCCTGCCAGTTGCTGCTAACTGTTATAAACGTATGTCTCAAAATGGCACCAACATCTTGTGTTAACTGCTGATAAAAACTACTAGGAAATCCTAAACCTGGTCTCTAAGTTCTCTTGTCTGATAAATATACCATGTTAGGGTTTATGGGCATGAAGGCCTATTGCACTTACAATATCTTATTATCTTGATTATCTGTGAAACTAAAACAAACAAACTAACCCCCCCACACCATTTAGATCTCAAATCCTTTACATACTGGATAATTTACACTGTCTCCAATGTATAGTGAGCACCAGAAACTGCTTTACTCTGGATTAATTCCACTTTATTAATAACCATAGAGATGTACCTATATAAAATATCAACCAAAATGAAGAAATAAGAAGTGACACAATGAAGTAGTAGTTTAACAGAGATGGAGAGAAGAACGTTACTGGTTGTGCCACAAAACACTGTGGCCAAAACTACAATTTGCAATAAAGACCATGTTCTTCTTTGCCACTTTGGGTCACTTTCAATTGTCCAAATTGAATACAAGCCAATGCTAACTTATCATGTTGTGGGCAAGGCACCTTGATCAGGGTGCTAGTTTGTGCAATTGCAGCTATTGTATCTAGAGTTTGTATGCACAAACATCTCCAACCTTCTTCCTACAAATCTAAAGGCTCTTGCCTCACTATTAGAGTGACCAGTGAGTAGAAAGATTGCCAGAAATTTTCTTTATGATCTAACATATGTTGGGGGACCCTCCTTGCCAAGTCACAGTTACTTGGTTATACCATCAGTTATACCTTTTCCTTACCAAGGGAAACATAAAAATCTGGTAAAGATTTCCTATTCCTCATACTGAGGTAAGCACAAATGTGTTGGGAAGTAAATTATAGTAGATTATGAAAAGAAGAGATGATAGGAAATACATTCCTCTTTGTAAAGATATTTAATTTAATCTCCACTAAACTTTAGGCCTTAAGTTAATTTTATTTTTTAACAATAGTATGTTTTGAGTTATATATATCAGGCCTAAGAAATATGATATAGCACTTGGGAATGAATATACAGCCCAGTAACCCAGCACTGGAGGATAAGATGGCAAATATCTCAACTGCCACCATTCTACTGCCCTTACTACTCAGGTATGCAGGGACAAATGCCCCCCACACGCTACAGAACCCCAACATACTGAAAGTGATGTTTTTAGCCTCATTAAATCGGTCAGGGAAATCCTTGGCTAGAAATGCAGCAATGAAACTTAGTAGGGCCAACGTTCCTATATATCCAATTATACAGAAGAAGAAAGAACCCGATCCTTCATTACACTGTAGAATAATGTAATATGGATCTGAAAAAAATTCAGTTTCTGAGAATGGAGGATTGGAGACCAACCATACAATGGAAATTATACTTTCACCCAAAGAACAAACAATGACTAATATGATGGACAGTTGGGTTCCTACATACTTCTTCAGCTTGCTCCCAGGCTTTGTGGCATTGAAGGCAATAATAACTGTGAGAGTTTTAGCCAACACAGAAGAAACAGAAATAGTAAATACAATCCCAAATGTTACTTGTCGGAGGAGACAACATATCTGAGTTGGGCGCCCAATGAATAATAAAGTGCAGAGGAAACACAACATGAGAGAGATGAGGAGGAGACAGCTGAGATATCGGTTGTTGGCTCTCACTATAGGAGTCTCGCGGTACTTTATAAAGATTCCCAGGATTACAGCACATGCAATAGAACATATTACAGAGATAAAGGATAAGGTTGCACCCAACATATCTTCGTAAGATAGGACGTTTATATTCTTTGAGATGCAGCCATTCTTCTCTTTGTTAGACATTTCATCTTTTGAGCACCTTATGCAGCTCTGTGCATCTATGAAAAAAATACAAAGATGGATGAACAGAGATTTTGGGGTGCATTCACTTACCCTCTGTGCAAATTGTACTTTTGGACACAATGGCAATGTGTTTTCTCCCAAAATGCACAGGTTTTTTCCAGAATTCACACATGGGAATTGTATAGGATGCAATTGTGCTGCATCTGACTCTTGTGCACTGCATCCAATGCAACTGCTTCCAAATCATCAGAATCAAAATGGCGTCAGTTCCGTGCTCTCTAACATTGGTTCTGGGTTTCAGTGTGCAAATGACATCTGCGCTATAGCCGCAAATGCCCTGTGTCTTTTGATGCAGGGCTCAGAGGCAACCCTATAATAAATTATCTGCCATTACAGACCATCATCAGGGGAGCCAAGTGGCAGCTGAATATTAGAAGCTTGACTGGAGCAGATCTTTGCTCAATATGGCCGCCCAAGTAGTGGCCTAATCAGGGTAATCCAATCATGTGACAACCAGTTGGATCACATAGGATCCACAGGAGAGGAGTGGGCGAAGGGAACCAAATTAAACCAGAGCTGGAATGCTCAAGGAGTGGGGCTACTATGCCATGTCTTGCATGAAAATAAAGGGGAGATAGGCCAGCGAGGTGCGTAGGTGTACCTCAGTACTGTTAGAACTTCTTCAGGATGACAAAAATTGTTATATAATAAGACAGACATTATTACATAACACCAATGTTATTATAATACTGTGTGCCAGAAATGGTGCCATTCCCACACTGGCAAACCTACATCTACAGATTTGTTGTGTGTGTTTTTTGTTTTCATCTTCTATATAGGCATCCAAGGGCCGCTTCTGTAAATCATCAACCCTAGGAATGGGACATTAGTTGCCTATATATAAATACTGCCCTGAGTAAGACCTACCTGTTGTATTAGAGATTTCCCCTTCTGCGCATGATACACATTTATAGCAACAGAGCGGCTTCCCCTCTATCTTAGATTTCCTGTATCCTGGCACACAGGGCTCGTTGCACTGAGATATTGGGCACTGTGGGGCAAAATATAAACCTGATTCATATTCCTGTTAATGAATTGTATTCTAATCAATACATTTAATTTCCACTGTTTTTTAATTATTTCTAGAAACGGAATAACGCAACATCAAACAAGCCTAACAGTAGGCAATTCCACAAAAGTTATATATTTCTGCAGTGTAATAATAACATTTGAGCTGCTGAGTAAGGATTCACCGAACCCCCGAACCCCCGAACCCACTCTGAAGGATTCGGCCGAATCCCGAACCAAATCTGGGATTCTTGCATCCCTACTGCTGAGTAGTTATCAAGTACTACTGAATGCTGCAATGTCATTTGGTCAGATAGATAAGTGGTAGTGATGAGCAAATCTGTCCTGCAAACAAAAATGAAAAATTTCCAGAAAAAGCAGAAATTTGGGAAATGGGTGTTTTTTGGGGGGGCATTTTTTTCTGCACAAAATACATTAAACTCAATGGCTGTTTCTTTGTGCCATACTTTTTCGAGACAAAATTAATTGTTCAATGGGCGATTTTTTGGTGAGCTTTTTCTCTTGCAATATTTTTTGTAAAATTTTCTAGAGAGGCGAAATGTGGAATTTCGCTGCAAATCCGTGCCTGCCAAATATTTTGCTCATCGCTAGTAAGTGGATCTGTTGCCAGAATTTCCTGGGCAGCCAATTGGTTTTCGGGCAAATGGGCTGCATAACCAAGCATAAAGGTCTATTGGGTTTACTTCCTCTATGACTTGGAAATCCCCTACAGGTTGGGGTTGGGCCTAATTTTGAGTTAGGAGGGGGAGTGTGTCCCTTTCCATGTTAAAGTGTACCCTGGCAGATCCAGATTTGGCCAGGAGGGGTAAGTATCTCCTTAGTCTTTATAAATGAGAGATATCACATGTTCTTTCTCTTTAAGCTTTCACCTGAGGAACAAGGTGGATGTCTGTTGGGAGCCTGTGCCTTGGGTCTAATAAAGGAGGTAGGCCTTTGGTGAAGCCCAATAAATGAGGCATTAAATAGTGTCAGGTGTATGTCTCCCAGGCAATATGGCCCATAGTGTAGGGATTCCAGTGGATAGGGAATCAGAATAAAGAATTCCCTGAGGGGATCCAGGCCACTATGGGGTGTAGTGAGATGTCATCCAAGTCTGTGCTCAGGGGAGTTTCATCCTTTATTGTGTTCTGCATGTGGTGTTGCCTGTACCACTGGCCTCTGAGAAACTGAAAAAACCCTCTGCATGTTCAGTAAACGTTTTCTGTTTTGTTGTTTACAAGAACCTATGGCTCCCACTGTCTTTATTTTTATTTATTTTTTGGGATAGCAGCTAGGGAGGTGTAGTTTCCCAACACCTCACCTCTTCCACTTAACGAAGGCCCATTCTGGGTGAGAAAGTCCATTGCAGCCCATGTTCTACTGGTACTAGTCTGGGAAGGCAGATATTGAGCCAAAATAGAGGTTACACAAGCTAATTAGTCAAATAGTTTGATGAGGGTAAGACCAATGTTTGGAGAACAAAGAGTGATTATAAGCCACCCTGCCAAACTTTCATCTTTAAAAACTAAACAATGAATCTTTCTATTCTCTCTATCCAGGAAGCAGTTAGAGATCTGGGTCAGAACTTCAGGGGTTAAGTAGTGTCTTAATATCTATGGCTCATTATCTACATACAAATTCTGTTTAAAGATAAATAAATGGAGAGTTTATAGGGAGAACACTAGGGGGTTGAATACAGAATAACCCCACACAGACAGACTGGGAAAAAAGCATAAAAGTCAGGACTGGTAGCTTAATTGGGGATCACAGGAACTGAGAATTTGCTTCAAACTGGAATAGTTGTGAATATCAAGGACCAGGAATAAATAATGGAGGATGAGAATTGAGAAGGAACCTTTGGCCTTTGCAATCTGGAGATCAATTTCAACTTTACATAAAAAGCAGTAGAGTGTGTCGGATTGTAATACAGATTGTATTAAATCCAAAAGATTATGGATGTCCCTTACATCCTTATTTTCTGCTTTTCTTCTGCTCTCCTACATTATATCATATTGATAAATCTGCCCATTAAAGTGCATATACAGGTCTTCTACAGATGCTTCCAAACGAATATCACACTTGTTATTTTATAATTAAAATTTCAGAAAACCAGGCAATTTGTTGCAAATGTTACCTCTGCAAAGTAAGGGCCCCAGAGATCGGCACTGGTATTGATGGATAACCGATTACCAGCAGGTTTGGATAGATCAAAGCTTCCAACTTTTACTGTTCGGCCACCTCCTTCTTCTGAGAAAAAACATTTCAAAATGTCATATTGGGTTGATGGGTCTCCTTTGAGTTTAAAGTGCATTTTGTCCCCAGAGGTCATCTCGAAACCCTTGTTCTGTATGATTTCATTTAGCTAGAAGTAAAAGTATTTAAAAGTAACAGTTTCTAATAGTTGCCAAATGTGTATATGTACATGTAAGATGCAGTTGAAGTACGTGTTCCAAAATAGTTGAACCCATGGCCATCATGTCAGAGGCTCCAGTGCCTGATGTGGTGCTTCTGATGCCATTGTGTCACACCGTGGAGTAGGAACATTCCCAGGTTAAATGACCATTTGTAGGTCTTACTTTAAACCAGGGGTTCCCATCCTTTCTTACTCAAGAGCCACAGTCAAATGTAAAAAGACTTGGGGAGCAACACAAGCACCATAAAAGTTCACGGAGGAGCCAAATAAGGACTGTGATTGGCTATTAGGGGCCTCTATGCACACTGTCAGCTTACAGGGGGCTTTATTTGGTTGTAAATCTTGTTTTTATTCAACCAAAACCACTCCCTGGTTTGGGGGCACTGAGAGCAACACCCAAGGGGTTGGGGAGCCCCCAAGCCACTGGTTGGGGATCACTGCCTTAGACCATGGGTGCCTGGACATATTTGTGGTAGAAAACCAATGTATTGGTTGTAGATAAGCGAAAGATTAGTTATAAGAGCCATTAACCATATTAACAAGGAATTTATGTTGGGAACAAAGGGTAAAACTTTAAATGGATTAGGAGCAATCTTTAGTACTGATGAGAAACCAGTAAATCCCCCAAAAGGGATGGCCGTAGATAATTACATTAAAACTCATTTTAATAAGAGTTATTACATTAAGAACATGCAACAGACATTGGGGGTTATTTATCAACACTGGGCAAATTTGCCCATGGGCTGTAACCTATGGCAACCAATTGAATTGTGGCATTCATTGTTCTACCTGCAGCTGGCTGAAGAAAGGCAATCACTGACTGTTTGCTATGGGTTACTGCACATGGGCAAATTTGCCCATTCTTGCCCAGAGAACAGTAGTTCTCAACAATGCATTTTTCCAGATAGATGTTATGAGATCATAGTAATGCCAGTCTGGAGCCAATCAGCCATGGTTCCAGGGAAACCTCATAATTGCATCCTGATACTCAGACCCTGTAATCAGCCTGCTACCAACACACCATGCTGATATGGTACAGATACTGCATGAAGCCTATTATGGGCCTTCTTAAAATAAAATCTTACCTTCCATTGCTCGAAATTCTTTTGTAGTCTTGCGTTTCTCTCAGGGTGACTTGTCAGTGTTTGTTTCATGTACAGTTTATGGAGAGCGAGGGCCATTGTGTATACTGCCATGTAAACCCCATAAGATATTCTGAAATTCATTGTATAATTCAATGACAGGCCATACTCATCAAAGGATTCACTCTCCATGCATTTTGGTAGGGAGATGCCTGTCCTGCTTGGGATTGTTTGGTTGGTTTTGAACAGTTCACAATCTGAGAGTCTCTGTGATACGTTAGGGAACAAAGCATTATATTTATAGAGAGATGGATTTAAACCATATAAATATTCCCTAAACCCAGGAATCTCTCCTTGTTGGACGGAAAGAGCCAACAAGCCATTAAATATTATTCGATTTTGGGGATACGCTGTATCTAAAACCCTTAAGAAAGTTGAAGACACAATCCATATTTTCTCCGGCATGTCAAAGACGGCAAAAAAGAACATAAAAAATTCGACATACATTAAACTGACTAAAAGAACTATTACATTAGCTGTGCTGCTGAGTAACTTTTCTCTTATCTTAATGGAAGTTGTAGAAGTCATTGCCCCATTATCAATTCTAATGTTGAAGGCCAAACAGATCCCGTGTTTCTTCATTTCTCCCTCCAGATTTTTACCTGCCCTAAGCCCAATCTCATCATCAGATACAATGAGCCCGACCCATTTCCAGCCAAAGTGCTTAATCAGTTCTACAATCCCATTGATTTCAGATAGTTCATCAGGGATAGTTCTGTAGAAGGAAGGAAACTGTACTCGGTCATTAAACACGGGATCCCTGGAGCCATAACTGATCTGCCGAAAAATCAGAAAAAGGGGATTAAAGAGGTGGTACACCAGTAGGAAAGTGAAGCTTATCTAAAGCCATCAATTCTCTGATGTTGTTGTGTTGTGTCATTGGTGTCTCTGTGCTTGAATCATCTGCTAAGTTGTATAGCTTTAGAAGGATGCAAAATGGTATCCTATTTTCCTAGGGTCTAAGATAGTTTCCTTGTATTGGTTTTTGATATAATGGATAAGTTTTTGTGCATTCCTAGTTTGGGGGCAATTTGCTAGTAAAGCTGAGTTGCTGGATAGACTCAGGAAACCCCCTAATGCCTACATTATCCATAATTTTAAGTTTCATTGACCAAACTGTATGAACACTGTTTCTTTCATCTTATCTTCTAAGTACAAGGTTCTGGCACCCAGTTCTGTTATCTCCTTTTTAAGTTCTCTGAGCAAATTTCTGAAGTCAGACTGTAAATCTAGTCTGAAGGTAGCATGCATATCTTTGATTTGTTTCCCACTGTGGGAGAGCAATGCTGTGATAGAGAGGCGTCTGCCTGGGACTTGGCTCCATCTTGTATGGCCTCAAGTTTGTTTTTCTTCCCATAGAAGGAGTTGAGTTTTTGCGGTGACTGCTTCTTTTTGCTGTATCCTATGTTGGTTCTGGATCCAGACTTGGAAAAGGTTGTGATGGCTACTGGATTCAGCTTGAAAACCAAGTCATATCACTTTTTATGATGAATCGGCCCAGAAGCTACAGTGTAGGAGCTTATGCAAGCCACTTCAAGCCATGCCCTGACCAGGGATGATTTTAATATAAATGGCCAGATTGAATATTCATTTGGTGTACAGTTTACAGAGAGTGTATAGCAGTGTGTATACTGCAACACCATAAGCAATTCTGCAGTTCATTCAGGAATAGACCAGACTCATCAAATAATTCAGTGACACTTTACACTTTCCTTAGTGAATTTTGGAATGGAGATGCCTGTCCTTGAATGTTATACCTCCCATCATTCCTGACTTCTATCAGGTGATACTTGAAGCATCCAGTAAAACTTATCAGTAAAACAGGGTAAAACTTAGGGGGGTAGATACTGGTGGTTACTGGCAGGAATAGCTACACCAAGAAGATCTAGGAGTAAAGAAGTTGCTGTAGGATTAAAGTACATTACAAAGTGGTCAGATTTGCTCTCTAGTGTTAGCAGAACAGTTTGTGTTTGCAGGAAAACAGAAACTATTTTGTTCACCAGCTATACAGTATTATAGTTCTCACAGCCCTGCCCACAGCCAAGGTGTAGATAGATTAAGCACAGATTCAATTCCCCAGAATTCCCGTTCCCAAAGTATTGACTTCCTCTGACACCAACCTGAGGGAAACCAAGAAGAATAGGATCCCCATAGCTGAGGTTTTGGTAAGAACCTGCTTTACTGAAACCACAAGCAACCAATAAATAAACTCACAAGCAACTTTGAGAGTCAGATGATGGTTCTAAAGGTCCCAAAACCAATTTACATTAAGAAATTATTTGAGTTTGAGTACAAACCTGAGGGTACCTGTAAATCCCTGTGAGTGATGCCATACTCAGAGAAGAAACAGAAGACAAGTCTCCTATGAACCCCACAACCTTCCTGTTATTCCAGCAGCTGTAATTTGGGATGAGTTGTTGTGTCCCCGATAGGATACTAAACGTTCCTTCCAGTGACTTTTGTGCATCATCACAAGAGTCAAAGATGTGATAGCCCAAAGTCACATTGGGTAAGATCTCTGGATCCTTGTTGATCTCTTCAATTGTATGAATGAAAACCAGTAAATAGCGGTACTGTCGGAATGATGATCTGTAATTTAAAAAAAAAAGTAAATATCTGATGCTAGCAAATGTTCTTTTTGTTTACTATATAAACACTATACAGGTATAGGACACATTATCCAGAATGCTTGGGACCAAGGGTATTCCGGATAAGGGGTCTTTTTTGTAATATGGATCTTCATACCTTAAGTCTACTAAAAAATCAATAAACCATTAATTAAACCCAATAGGGCTGTTTTGCCTCCAATAAGGGGTAATTATATCTTAGTTGGGATCATGTACAGGTACTGTTTTATTATTACAGAGAAAAGGGAATCATTTAACCATTAAATAAACCCAATAGGGCTGTTCTGCCCCAATAAGGGGTAATTATATCTTAGTTGGGATCAAGTACAGGTACTGTTTTATTATTACAGAGAAAAGGGAATCATTTAACCATTAAATAAACCCAATAGGGCTGTTCTGCCCCAATAAGGGGTAATTATATCTTAGTTGGGATCAAGTACAGGTACTGTTTTATTATTACAGAGAAAAGGGAATCATTTAACCATTAAATAAACCCAATAGGGCTGTTCTGCCCCAATAAGGGGAAATTATATCTTAGTTGGGATCAAGTACAGGTACTGTTTTATTATTACAGAGAAAAGGGAATCATTAAACCATTAAATAAACCCAAAAGGGCTGTTCTGCCCCAATAAGGGGTAATTATATCTTAGTTGGGATCAAGTACAGGTACTGTTTTATTATTACAGAGAAAAGGGAATCATTTAACCATGAAATAAACCCAATAGGGCTGTTCTGCCCCATTAAGGGGTAATTATATCTTAGTTGGGATCAAGTACAGGTACTGTTTTATTATTAATTGGGTTTTGGAAATAATTTTGCCATTTGAATTTACATGTATAATAGAAATAATAGAGGCAAGGTCACACAGTAACACATGGGCTTATAAGTGCACGCATATAGTTTTATTGTTTCCTACCAAACTGTAGAACCACAGTCCCCATCCCTAAAACATTAGTATGGATGTAAATAGTTTTGATTTTCTATTGTCCTCTTCTGGAAATCCATGGCAAAGGCATAGACTCTTCCTAGGACTGATAATACAAGATATCAGAGTGCACACCTTACCAGAACCTCAATCAAGAGCGAGGTGCAGTACACTGGAGAAAACCCAATCAGCAGATCCAAAAATAATCATAGAAGCAAAAAAGTGTATGCACACTGAAAAATTACAAAATAAATTATTTTTTTTTAAAATATAAAACATAGAAAATAAATCCCAACGCGTTTCAACCCAATAATGGGTCTTCATCAGGGGAAAAAAAAAAAGGTAAAAAAGGGTAGAGACTAGGACTGAGGCTGCTTTTGTCCATTTGTCAGGTTCTTCATTGGGACATTTGGCCAGTGGACTGGGGGGGGATTTTGGTTGTAAATTGAGATTATTGGCCGGCATGTCAGTCTGAGTTATGTTAATTCTTTCTTGTGAAGATTTTAATAAAAACCCAAAAACCCCTAAAAATTAGTATTCCTTCCCTTATTCAGCTAGTATCTAGAGCTGGGGTTGGGCATGTTAGGACCCATAGGAAGCACCTGAACCACTAGAAAAACCTGAAGTCTGAAATGTCTTTTTTTTTTTTACTTACCCTGAACATTTATAGTGTTCTGGTTTGTCGTAAAAGCGAAGAGAACTTAATGGCTTATACGCATCTTTGATATGGAACATTCCTCCCACTATGAATTCTCCAGTCCTAAGATACTTGGTATCACTGCTGCTGCTCAGCCGGCACATAGAGCTGGGATTGGGCATTTCAGCAGCTGCAGAAAAAACCTGGAACATCAGAACCACTAGAAAAACCTTGAGCTTGATAGAAAATATCATCTCCATTGATTCATAGAAAAGAGCGAAGAAAACTTGCAGTTTGCTGAGCTGGTCCCGGCAGAGATGAGACATAATGGAGCAGAAGAGACGGAACAGCAGCTGGTTTGGTTATACATTTCATCAGCTCTAACCCAAGTGTAGAACCTTATACACATATATATATGCAGAATTTTCATTAGATCAGTCATAAATATCATTATTTGAAACAATTATCACTTCTTGTTTTTGGCTCTTCCCAATATAGTGTTTCTTTATATTCACCTGACTCATGTCCCCTGATATCAATTATCTGTTCTTCTAAGAACTCAACCATTTAATTCCATTTTCAAGTATAATTCATGTTCCTGTTAAACTGACACTATGGGGTGGCCCGTAAGACACATGATGAATATGACTATGGCCTCCGACAACATTTCTTAACAATGGGTACATTGGATTTACCATTTTGGTGGCCAAAAGGCTCTGTTAATCTTATTTTTTTGGCCATCAGCCCTCAAACTTGGCTATAAAAAGTGGTCATGTAAAGGTAGAGAAGCAAAATTAGAATTGAATTGTAGCGTAGATGGAAGCCTTCTGGTTCTTTTAAAGGTTAGTTCTAAGTTATTCAGGTCAAGTTTTTTTTTATATTCCTCTTGCATTCATCTTAATTATGTTTCTATTGCACATTTCTAGGGTTGTTGTTCTATGGTGTTTTTTTCATGTACACCAGATACCCTTTTACCTTTTGAGGGGCATTGGGTGATGGGTGGGGGAAAACCACTTTGTAAAGGGTCTTTGTATCTGTTTACATGAGTGGGGAAGTTGCTCTGGTCGATAAGTGCCATATGGCAGTGATCCACAACCAGTGGTTCGTTAGCAACATGTTGCTCCCCAACCCCTTGGATGTTGCTCCAAGTGGCCTTAAAGTAGGTGCTCATTTTTGAATTTCTGTCTTGGAGGCAAATGTTGATTGCATAATACCCAGTGTAAAGCCAAACAGAGCCTTCTTTAGGCTACCGTTTCCACATAGGGGCTACCAAATAGCCAATTATAATTTTTTCATGCTTGTGTTGCTCCTCAATGTATGTATGTATGTATAACTTTATTTATAAAGCGCCACAAGGGTACGCAGCGCTGTACAATCTTACAGAATACAAAATTACACACAGGGAGGGCAAGTAATATAATAAATAAATACAGTAAATATATATATATATAGTGCCATGTGGTATGAGACACAGTAGGAAGGAGGTCCCTGCCCCGTAGAGCTTACAATCTAAGTGGTTGGGTAACATACAGGCACAAACTGGTAGGTAAGAGTGCATCAGGTATGGGCATTTGCCCTTAAGCACAGGACTGGGCAAAATAATGTCTTAGTGCTCAACACTTATTCCATTTAAATGTGGCTCACGGGTATAAAAGGTTGGGTATCCCTGCCATATGGCAATATTAAATCCCATTTACCAAGTACAGATGACCCCCAGTCTAGTTTTTGGGCCATAATATTCCTTGATATTCCCTGACAGCAGAACACACAAGAGCCATTCAGGTTACATATGAGAAGTTCTGGTTCCACTGGGTTTCACCATCATTAATGTTGAGCAAAACTTCCCCAATCTCTCAAAACCGCAGAAACATTTGTGAACATTTTAACAAAAACATTGATAGGCAGATTTGCAAAAATATTTGGCGCTGGCAAAAACCAGGCAAAAATATTAACTCATTCCTAACTGTCATATTTAACTGGATTTAGCTGAATCAGTTTTACCATATTGATTAAATAGTAATTTCCATCCTTAGAGTTTTGTTTTTTATTTTATTTTTTTGCAATTAAAATACTCTAATTTGAGTTATGGTTCGAAAAACTCAAACGTGAAAACTTGAATCTAAAACTTCGCCATCTAAAAGCTTGCCAGTTTCTATAGAAGTCAATGGGAGCTGTCCTAGTCACGCCATGTTGTCAGTTCCAGTTTACAAGTTTGTAATTCGAGTTTACGAGTTGTATACGAGTCTAAAACCTCGAAAAATTGAGTATTCAGGAATTTTTGCGATCGCAAAGTTTAATCGATTTTGAAAAAAAAATTGAATTCACAAATTCAAAAATTGATGAATAAGCCCCTTAATATGTTCTACCAACAGAGCAGAGAAAAAACAGTTTGACAACACCCCTACTAAAAAAAAAATCCGGGAATGTCAGATAAATGTTGATGATGTTGTTAATGGTGTAAACAATCCTCAGGGACAATGCTACACATTCTGAGTATTTCCGAAGAACATTTTGGAATGAGATTACAGACATTTGCAATAACAAACTACAACCCTTCTTCACCACAATGTCCATTCCATCTCCTCCTATAAAAAGATCTCTAACCCAGTATACTTTAAATGCTCTCGTAAGTGTAAATCCCCCATATTACCCACCCTGAATGAATGGATTATGGAAATGGAGGATATTTGGAGATCCGAGGAACTACAATCAGCAACTTCATGAGTTTGGCTAAAGAGAAGTAAAGTTGTTTATTACGGAAGGAGGACAGTATTATCAGTACATATACCCGTATATGATACCAGCTAGTGATGACCCCAGGTATGGATTTGCATCAAATTTCCGCATTTCGGCATTGGCGAATTGTTTCGCAAAACTTCCGGAAAAATTTGCCGTGAAAAAATGCATCATGCAGAATTTTTTTGTTGCACGTCAAATTGGGTGCGGTCGCGTCAGATTGGGCTCGGTCTCATTAAAAAAGGGCGCGGCTGCATCAAAATTGGGCGTGGTCGCAGAAAAATTGCACGTGGTGGCAGCAAAAAAATGCAGGCGACAAAAAATATAGACGCAGGCTACAAAAAGGACCCAGATGACAAAAGAAAAATTTTGCGACAAATGCGTTTCACAAATTTTCTTGCTGTTTCACGAATTTTATGGTGAAACGAAACAGGACAGATTCACTTATCACTGATACCAACCAATATAGAATATGGAGCAATAAAGACCAGCACTGAAATGCAATGTGTAATGCAATAGTACATAGAACCATCATTAGAACAGGAAGCCTGGTGCTTCTCTATCATTTTAGGTCACTTCCCATTGCCCTTCCCTTACGAATGCCAACTTGCTTGTCGCAAACTAAACCGATTGTTCTGTTTGGTCATAGTGTGTATTCTTAGAATTGTAATTAACAAAAAGAGACAAGGGGTATCAGCATCCTTGTAGGCAATTGTTAGACAGTTCTTCAAGTTCTATGTGTGCAGTAATACCTACTACATAAATGGTTGTGCTGATACACAGCAATATCCATAGCAGGCTATCCATAATAGTACAGGTATGGGATCCCTTATCCGGAAACCCGTTATCCAGAAAGCTCCGAATTACGGAAAGCCCATCTCCCATAGACTTCATTTTAATCAAATAATACAGAATTTTAAAACTGATTGTCTTTTCTCTGTAATAATAAAACAGTACCTGTACTTGATCCCAACTAAGATATAATTACCCCTTATTGGGGGCAGAACAGCCCTATTGGGTTTATTTCATGGTTAAATGATTCCCTTTTCTCTGTAATAATAAAACAGTACCTGTACTTGATCCCAACTAAGATATAATTACCCCTTATTGGGGGCAGAACAGCCCTATTGGGTTTATTTCATGGTTAAATGATTCCCTTTTCTCTTTAATAATAAAACAGTACCTGTACTTGATCCCAACTAAGATATAATTACCCCTTATTGGGGCAGAACAGCCCTATTGGGTTTATTTCATGGTTAAATGATTCCCTTTTCTCTGTAATAATAAAACAGTACCTGTACTTGATCCCAACTAAGATATAATTACCCCTTATAGGGGCAGAACAGCCCTATTGGGTTTATGTAATGGTTAAATGATTCCCTTTTCTCTGTAATAATAAAACAGTACCTGTACTTGATCCCAACTAAGATATAAATAATCCTTATTGGAGCCAAAACAATACTATTGGCTTTAATTAATGTTTTAATGATTTTTCTAATAGACTTGAGGTATGGAGATCCAAATTACGCAAAAATCCCTTGGTCCCGAGCATTCTGGATAACAGGTCCTATAGCTGTATTATATCTATGACTGGCAAATGGGTGGGGGGAATATGATCTATTCTCCTAGGAGAAAAGGAACATCAAGGCCTCAGGACCCTTCAACATCAGGGTCACATAAGATAATAGGCCGGGCAACTTAGAATATCTTATTTATGTATTTTATTTGTTGCATGACAGTGTAACCTGAGTGTAACTTATCTTACAGATAAGTAACAAAAATACAAATAATTCATAATAATTTTCTAAAAGTTATTACACACACACACATGATCACACTCAGGTTAGATTACTGGCCACCTTTCTTCCTACAAATCCACCGGTTTTTGTTTGGCTATTAGAGAATGACCATCTAGTAGTATGAAGCTCTTTGAAGCATCTGTCCTGACCATCGGTGATACCTTCTCCCCCAAGGAAACATGAAGCAGCAGGGTACATTTCCTAAATTTTACACTGAACCAAACACAGAACTACTGGATGCGAGAGACATTGCTAAACCAACCAGTGAATGGTATATTATTAAAAAGGATGGTAAAGAATATATTGTAGTTTTAAAAGATATTTTACCCACTTAATTTCCTATTTCACTAAACCATAGACTTTACACTACTTGTATTGTTTCCTAACAAGATTATCTTTTGTGTTCAGTTCAGGCCTTAGAAATATGATATAGCACTTGGGAATGAATATACAGCCCAATAACCCAGCACTGGAGGATAAGATGGCAAATATCTCAACTGCCACCATTCTACTGCCCTTACTGCTCAGGTATGCAGGGACAAATGCCCCCCACACGCTACAGAACCCCAACATACTGAAAGTGATGTTTTTAGCCTCATTAAATCGGTCAGGGAAATCCTTGGCTAGAAATGCAGCAATGAAACTCAGTAGGGCCAACGTTCCTATATATCCAATTATACAGAAGAAGAAAGAACCCGATCCTTCATTACACTGTAGAATAATGTTATATGGATCTGAAAAAAAATCAGTTTCTGAGAATGGAGGATTGGAGGCCAACCATACAATGGAAATTATACTTTCACCCAAAGAACAAACAATGACTAATATGATGGCCAGTTGGGTTCCTACATACTTCTTCAGCTTGCTCCCAGGCTTTGTGGCATTGAAGGCAATAATAACTGTGAGAGTTTTAGCCAACACAGAAGAAACAGAAATAGTAAATACAACCCCAAATGTTACTTGTCGGAGGAGACAACATATCTGAGTTGGGCGCCCAATGAATAAAAAAGTGCAGAGGAAACACAACATGAGAGAGATGAGGAGGAGACAGCTGAGATATCGGTTGTTGGCTCTCACTATAGGAGTCTCGCGGTACTTTATAAAGATTCCCAGGATTACAGCACAAATAATAGAACATATTACAGTGATGGAGGTTAAAGTAACACCCAATGTGTCTTTGTAGGAAAGGAAGTCTATGTTCTTTGGGATGCAGCTGTTCTTCTCTTTGTTAGACTTTTCATATTCTGTGCATCTTATACAGCTCTGTGCATCTATAAAAATGTAAAAAAGGAGATTTTACCACTCTTGAGGGCTTGGTATAAAGATAGAGAATTATAGAGATACAGGGATTGCCATGGGCATGGTGTGATATAGAGAATTCTTTGGATGGGCATAGGGGAAACCCAGCTTGCCACAGTACCCCAGAGGTGAAATTATGAAATCCTGAACCAATGGGAGTGGCAGAAATGGGGACTGTAGCTGTTATAGTTTTACTGTTATAAACCTGTCCCATACTGTTACAATAAAACATAACAAGTGACATGATTTTTCCATTATGACCTACCTGTTGTGTTAGAGATTTCCCCTTCTGTACATGGCACACAGTTATAACAGCAAGGCGGTTTCCCATCTAGTTTAGATTTCCTGTTTCCTGGCCCACAGGGCTTATTGCATTGGGACTGGGGCTGCTGTGGGGCAAAATATAAACATGATTTAGATGTTGTTAATGAAGACATGACAACAAGTTTTGTAAGGAGCACATATTATTTCCAGTGTATCTAGTATAAGCAACTGGACTTGCTAAGTAATCATTGAAGATGTTTTTACTTCTTATCCAAGCAGCTTGGATGCTTTTGTGTGCGGCTGCTCAAGCCATCTGTCTTTGTAGTTTCATCCCAGTATAGAAAATTATATATTATATTCCATATATTTGATCCCACTTTATATATGTTTCTGGGTTCAGGCTACAAAATGGGCCATGAAGAAGGGAAGTAAAAACTACTACAATCCTTTCACATTAAACTTGAAGTTGGCACTTGCATTTAAGTCTATGGACATTTTTTTCACAGTGAAACCTGGCAAAAAAATGTGTCCATCACTAGAGCTAAGATTTGAAAAATGATTGAGAAGTGTGTGCCTTCTGTATTCAAGTTCATAAATATGCTTAGCACTTACTGTTACATTGAGCAAGCAGGTCTTCTACTGAAGCGTCTAAACAGAAAATAGTTTTGTCTTTTTTATAATTATATATTAAGACAACCAGGGTGATTTTTTATTTTTGAATTTTACCTCTGTAAAGTAAGGGCCCCAGAGATCAGCACTTCTATTGATGTACAACTGACTTCCAGCAGGTTTGGATGTGTCAAAGCTTCCAACCTTCATGGTTTGGACACTATCTTCTTCAGAGAAAAAACATTTCACAATTTCATAATGGGTTGATGGGTCTTCTTTTATTGTAAAGTGGACTTTGTCCCCAAAGGTCATCTCAAAATCCCTGTTTTCTATCATGCCATTTAACTGAAAATGAAGATATTTGTTATTTTTTAAAGCAGGTTGCCTCCACACATCGACCCAAAAGGAAGCTCAGGAAAGGATCAGCCATAGGAGCCTCACAATGTTCTCCATAAGTAGAACATTGTATTCTGGAACATTTATATACCTTTTAAAATATATTATGAACCCCCACTCTCAAGGCAATAAAAGGAAGTCTCATGGAAGTCCTGTAAATTTTTCTCAAAAAACACCCCCATTTCTTTAGAGCAAGACAATGAAACCACTGGGGCTTATTCTCTCATAATCAACTCTCCAAGTGATAGTCTTTTCGATAATATAAATAAATATATATCTATATACATTATAAAAAACATTTTATCTCCACCACCCTTATGATTATGAAAGGAAGTCCAATATATTTTTCTAGGGAAAAAAGACCCCTCTAACCTGAAACTGACAGTAACTATTGCATTCAGTTGGCATTGTTTAACATTGCACATAAATAGATGTTATTGGAGGGCATGCAGTTTCGGGGTGAAGCCGATTTGGTTTCTAGTCATGGATTTAGGGAAACCTTATGAATGCACCTCAGGCATTTTGTCATTGAAAACCTGAAAAAGTCACAGAAAAACAGCACAATTCCGAGATTTATGTTGCAACAAAACCGCAACAATTTAGAATCCGAAAGTACCCCATCTAAAACCTGTCGAGATCGTGTTGAAGTCAACGGCAGATGTTCCCTTTTACAACTGGAAGATCTTTCTTTGCTTTGTGGTTTTAGAGGTTTTCAGGGGTTTTTGACTCTGGTTTTCGTATGACAATTAGTGATGGGTGACAATATTTTTTTGCAGCGCAATATTTTCGCTGTTTCAAAAAAATTTCACCGTTTCGCAAATCTTTTGAAAGATTCGCAAATTTTTCCGGTGAAGCAAAATGGGACAGATTCACTCATCACTAGTGACAATACAAAAAAGTTGCAGTTATAGTGCATCAAGTCGAAATAGTTGCAGTTTTTGTGACTTTTTGGCAACTTTTTTTCTTTCTCCTTTTTTAGTTGAGATCTTTTGATAAATGACTACCATTCATGGAAATGATTTTGTTTTTGTGGTTTCAAACAAATATAAATCCCCCCCATAGACCATCCAATCTATGAATGAACTCTTGTGAGAACTGAACCATGCAGGGCCGTGTAGAAATCTCTCCACAGGGACTGTTTATTAAAACTGGTGCTAAATTGTTCCATTGCAGCAACCAGTTATGCAGACTAGTACAAGCAAATACATGAAAACAGATTCCTTATTTATTGGAGCGGATTCGTCTAAGATTTGGCCTTTTTCAGCCGGATTCAGATTCGGCTGAATCCATGGTCCTGGCTGAACCACGTGACTTTTTGTCAAGTAAACAAGGAAATTGAAAATTTCTCAACCTTTATTGGAGCGGATTTGTGATTCATCCAAGATTTGGTCTTTCTAGCAGGATTCGGATTTAGCCAAATCCAAGGTCTTGGTCGAACCGAATCCTTAAAAATCTCCTGACTTTTTGTCAAGTAAACAAGGAAATTGAAAAGTTCTCGACCTTTAACCCTTCCATAACATAATTAGCATATGCTAATTAGGTTTCAGATTCGGGGTTACGGAAGATTCGGGGGTCCGGCCAAATCCGAAAAATTAGATTCGGTGCATCCCTTATTAACAGCATTAAAGCCCTTTGCTCAGCAGCATTAATCATCTTACCTGCCACGGCTTGAATTGAGTCTGTAGTCTTGTTTTTCTGTCTGGGTGACTTGCCATTTTCTGATTCATGTACAGTTTATGGAGAGCGAGAGCCATTGTGTATACTGCCATGTAAACCCCATAACTTATTCTAAAATTCAATGTATCATTCCATGACAGGTCATTCACAAAAAAGAATTCATCCTCTGTGCATTTTGGAAGGGAAACACCTGTCCGGTTTGGGGTTATTTGTGTGGTGCTGGAAAGTCCACAATCAGACAGTCTCTCTGAGACATTTGGAAACAAAACACCACCTGAAAGTTCAGATGGATTTAAACTATGAACGAATTCCCTAAACCCAGGAATCTCTCCTTGTTGAATGGAAAGAGCCAACAAGCCATTAAATATTATTCTATTTTGGGGATACGCTGAATCTAAAACCCTTAAGAAAGCTGAAGATACAATCCATAATTTTTCCGGCATGTCAAAGACGGCAAAAAAGAACAGAATAAAATCAACAAACATTAAACTGACTAACAGAACGATCACATTGGCTGTGCTTCTGAGTATTATTTTTTTAATCTCAATGGGATTTGTTGAAGATATTGACCGAAGATCAATTCTAATGTTGAAGGCCAAACAGATCCCATCTTTCTTCATTTCTCTCTCAAGAGTTTCACCTGCCCTAAGCCCTGTCTCATCATCAGATACAATGAGCCCAACCCATTTCCAGCCAAAGTGCTTAATCAGTTCTACAATCCCATTGATTTCAGATAGTTCATCAGGGACAGTTCTGAAGAAGGAAGGAAACTGTACTCGGTCATTAAACATGGGATCCCTGGAGCCATAACTGATCTGCAGAAAAGTCAGCAAAGAGAGACTTTATATAAAAATCACAGTCAATAAACAAGGACATTTGTTGGGGTTCATATGTTTATTAGCATTTATTTTTCTTTTTTCTGAAGCTCTCCAGTTTGGTATATAGACTGCTATCTAGTTGCTTGGCTGCCCAATATTTATTTCTAATTCGAATAAATTCACATTTAAATAAAAACTTGCATCTTATTTATTAATATGGAAAACTCGTTGGAACAAGAAAACCCGAACACATTGAATTTGTGAGTTTTCAAACTGGAAAATCTTGAATTGAAAATATGGCTTGACTTTGCCTTGGACAGTTCCTATTGACTTTTACATTAACTCACCAGCTTTTAGATGCCGACATTGTACATTCAAGTATTTGTTTGTTTTTTTTACTCTTAATAAATAATAGACATTTTAAAAAATGTGAATTATATGATTAAAATGGAGTCTATGGGAGATGGCCTTTCTGTACTTTGGAACTTTCTGGATAATGAGTTTGATACCTGTACATTGTGTTAATCTCAACTGCATGAAAATTCTTCAGGTTGGTTTCAGTCAGGGTATTTCAAGGAGATGGAGATCTGTAGACTCCAGTCTTGCCTCCATCTACATGTATCAGGGCTGGGGGAAGGATATAACAGCAATAATAAAGGTCATTTCTAATTTTATTAAAAATAGCTAGTGATTAGTTGTGATGAACACATTTTTCGGCAGGCTTAGATTCACAGTAAAATTCTGCATTTCGCCATTTGCGGATTGTTTCGCGAAACTTCAGCAAAATTTCACAGCAGAAAATTTGCAGTTGCATTAGAAAAAGGTGAGGTTACGTCAAAAAGGCACAGGGGCGTCAAAAATGCACAATCGTGTCACAAAAAAGGTGTGGCATCTAAAAAAATTCCCGAAACGCCAAGAAAATTCGCAAAGCGGCGAAAAATTTGCAAAACACATTTGATGAATGATTTTGATGTGACCGTGTCCAATTTGACACGCTATAAATTTTTTTTTTACATGCTGCAAATCCACGCCTGGTGAAAAAATTCGCTCATCACTAGTGGCATCATCAAAAAATCATGCTGTACCGATGCTGTACTGAATTTTTTCGGAGAAGCTAAATGCTGAAAAATTTGCAAACTGGTAAAAAAAATTCACAAAATGCCACTACTGTGCAACTTTTTTGATGCCAGAATTTTTTTTTTCACAACCGGACCTTTTTTTGACCTGTGCAACTTTTTTTCTTGTTCCAAATAAATTAAAGTCAATGGGGTGTTTTCTCAGCACATTCTCAATTAATTTTTGTAAACAATTCGGCAATGGCAATATGCGGTGTTTGGCAGGTTTTGTACTAATGTATGTGCCTATTCTCTGTGATGCATTGTGTGAGGGTGATGTGAAATAGATCCAGCTTGAAAAATTGAATATCTCCTGAATATTTTTCTTTCTCTGGCAGCAGCTGTACTGGAACCAGGGAGAAAGTGGACCCCATAACTGAGGTTATAAATTATATCCTGGTTTGTAGAAACCACAAATAAAAATGATGGTGTTCATTGGATCACTTCAAAATTGGCCTTTGTAAGCTTTGTTTATTAAAGTACAAACCTGAGGGTACCTGTAAATCCCTGTGAGCAACGCCATAGAGAGAGAGGGAGCAGAAGACAAGTCTCCTATGAACCCCACAACCTTCCTGTTATTCCAGCAGCTGTAATTTGGGATTATTTCTTGCGTCCCTGATAGGATACTAAACGTCTCCTCCAGTGACCTTTGTGCATCATCACAGGAGTCATAGATCCGATAGCCCAAAGTCACATTAGGCAGTATCTCCGGATCCTTATTGATCTCCCCAATCGTATAAATGAGAACCAGTAGATAACGGTACAGTCGGAATGATGATGCTCTGTGACATAAAAGCCGAGATCAAATGTTAAATAAATGCTACACATTATTGGTCATGTTTAATACATTGAGACTGGTAATGCCCACCATACTCAAGGTGAGACCTTACCAGAGACCTATAAAGAGGCAAAATTATGTTTTCATCCCGTGAGTCAATACCCTTTTTTCTACAATTGTAGCAAACAAAAAATTCACAGCTGCACTCACCTTAGGCGATTTTCTGTGGTGCAAAGTCTCCTAGGCGTATGGCAGTGCCCCAACAATGTATAGAACAAAACAGAAATAGAGACTGCACTCAAGCAAAATTTCAGCTGGGGAGCTCACCCCATTTATTATGCTAGTGTCCCACAAAAAAGATCAACATTTCAGGGGGGGCACTCCCTCCCTTCGTCAGTATAACCACACAGTGAAAAAACAAAGCTTAAAAAAGTAATGAAACCCAAATAAAATACAAAAAAAACCAATTTCTGCAGAAGTTCATTCTCACAATATAAATGTATAAATGTCAATTGTTTATGAAAAATTCCAGCACAAAAACATTTTTTTAAAAAGTCAAATACAAAAAAGACCAATTTCTGCAGAAGTCCATTCTCACAATATAAATGTATAAATGTCGATTGTTCGTGAAAAAGTCCAGCACAAAAACATATACAAAAAAGACCAATTTCTGGAAAAGTCCATTCTCACAATATAAATGTATAAATGTCAATTGTTCGTGAAAAAGTCCAGCACAAAAACATTTTTTAAAAAGTCAAATACAAAAAAGACCAATTACTGCAGAAGTCCATTCTCACAATATAAATGTATAAATGTCAATTGTTCATGAAAAAGTCCAGCACAAAAACATTTTTTAAAAAGTCAAATACAAAAAAGACCAATTTCTGCAGAAGTCCATTCTCACAATATAAATGTATAAATGTCAATTGTTCGTGAAAAAGTCCAGCACAAAAACATTTTTTAAAAAGTCAAATACAAAAAAGACCAATTTCTGCAGAAGTCCATTCTCACAATATAAATGTATAAATGTCAATTGTTCGTGAAAAAGTCCAGCACAAAAACATATACAGTACAAAAAAGACCAATTTCTGCAGAAGTCCATTCTCACAATATAAATGTATAAATGTCAATTGTTCATGAAAAAGTCCAGCACAAAAACATTTTTTAAAAAGTCAAATACAAAAAAGACCAATTTCTGCAGAAGTCCATTCTCACAATATAAATGTATAAATGTCAATTGTTCGTGAAAAAGTCCAGCACAAAAACATATACAGTACAAAAAAGACCAATTTCTGCAGAAGTCCATTCTCACAATATAAATGTATAAATGTCAATTGTTCGTGAAAAAGTCCAGCACAAAAACATTTTTTAAAAAGTCAAATACAAAAAAGACCAATTTCTGCAGAAGTCCATTCTCACAATATAAATGTATAAATGTCAATTGTTCGTGAAAAAGTCCAGCACAAAAACATATACAGTACAAAAAAGACCAATTTCTGCAGAAGTCCATTCTCACAATATAAATGTATAAATGTCAATTGTTCATGAAAAAGTCCAGCACAAAAACATTTTTTAAAAAGTCAAATACAAAAAAGACCAATTTCTGCAGAAGTCCATTCTCACAATATAAATGTATAAATGTCAATTGTTCGTGAAAAAGTCCAGCACAAAAACATATACAGTACAAAAAAGACCAATTTCTGCAGAAGTCCATTCTCACAATATAAATGTATAAATGTCAATTGTTCATGAAAAAGTCCAGCACAAAAACATTTTTTAAAAAGTCAAATACAAAAAAGACCAATTTCTGCAGAAGTCCATTCTCACAATATAAATGTATAAATGTCAATTGTTCGTGAAAAAGTCCAGCACAAAAACATATACAGTACAAAAAAGACCAATTTCTGCAGAAGTCCATTCTCACAATATAAATGTATAAATGTCAATTGTTCATGAAAAAGTCCAGCACAAAAACATTTTTTAAAAAGTCAAATACAAAAAAGACCAATTTCTGCAGAAGTCCATTCTCACAATATAAATGTATAAATGTCAATTGTTCGTGAAAAAGTCCAGCACAAAAACATTTTTTAAAAAGTCAAATACAAAAAAGACCAATTTCTGCAGAAGTCCATTCTCACAATATAAATGTATAAATGTCAATTGTTCGAGAAAAAGTCCAGCACAAATTTTTTTTTTAAAAAGTCAAATACAAAAAAGACCAATTTCTGCAGAAGTCCATTCTCACAATATAAATGTATAAATGTCAATTGTTCGTGAAAAAGTCCAGCACAAAAACATATACAGTACAAAAAAGACCAATTTCTGCAGAAGTCCATTCTCACAATATAAATGTATTAATGTCAATTGCCCGTGAAAAAGTCCAGCACAAAAACATATACAAAAAAGACCAATTTCTGCAAAAGTCCATTCTCGTAATATAAATGTATAAATGTCAATTGTTCGTGAAAAAGTCCAGCACAAAAACATTTTTTAAAAAGTCAAATACAAAAAAGACCAATTACTGCAGAAGTCCATTCTCACAATATAAATGTATAAATGTCAATTGTTCGTGAAAAAGTCCAGCACAACCCCCCCCCATACTTTACTGTGGCAATATGGCTACTGTTATTGGACAAACCTGAATATATGAAAAAGATTATATAAGACATTTAGGATCATGTGAAATTCAGTATATAACTGATAACATTGGTATGAAAATTCTGTATTTAGGTTCTATCAGCAGAACGTATACTTACATTGCACATCTACAGCGTATTTGCTTTTGCATAAAGGAATAAACTGTGAGGTCAGATAAGTCTTTTAGGTAAAAAAATCCCCCGAGAATCAAGTCCCCTTCCCTAAAATACTTGATATCACTGCTGCTGCTCAGCCGGCACCCAGAGCTGGCACTCTGCATTTCAGCAGCTGCAGGAAAAACCTGGAACATCAGAACCAGTGGAAGAACCTTGAGTCTGATAGGAAATAGTATCCGCATTGGTTCATGGAACAGAGCAAAGAGGAGATGCAGGTTGCTGAGCTGATGGTGGCAAAGATGGGACATAATAATGCAACACAGATACAATACTGTATTTATATATTATAAATGAACTGCAAATAGCAATGGCCTCCAAATAATGACATGTTTATACAAATGATCCTTTGAGAAGCAATCATCTCTTCTTCTTTTCTGGTTCTTCCGAGTATAGAGTAATAATCTCACTATTTTTGTAGACTGGTCTACAGCACTCAGTTATATCTGAATAGTGATGAGCGAATCTGTCCCATTTCGCTTCGCCGAAAAATTTGTGAATCTTTCAAAAGATTCTCAAAATGGCGGAAAATTCATGAAACAGCGAAAATGTTGTGCGTAAAAAAAAATTTTGTCGCCTGCCACTATTCTTTTGACGCGCGATTATTCGTTTGACGCCTGTGACTATTTTTTGACGCACGACTATTCTTTTGACGCCCACGACTATTTATTTTGACGCCATGACTATTTATTTTTAAGCTCGCGACCAGTGTCGGACTGGCCCACAGGGATACCAGGAGAACTCCCGGTGGGCCCAGGTGTCAGTGGGCCCTCTTGCCTCTTACCTTTTGGCCTAATTTATGGTCATTCTTTATTTCTCTATGGGAACAAAGACTAAGAAGAATAGATTATAGTATGTAAAAGACTAGGAAAATATAAAGGTTGAGTGAGGATTGGATGAAAAATAGTTTGGAGAGTGGGCCCATGATCTGCTCGCGACTATTCTTTTGACGCCCACGACTATTTATTTTGACACGTGACTATTCTTTTGATGCCCGCAACAATTTTTGGACGCACGACAAATTTTTTCATCCATTTCACGAAACAATCCGCCAATGGGGAAATGCGGAAATTCGCCGCGAATCCATGCCTGGTGAAACATTTTGCCCATCACTACATCTGAAACATAATATTTCAGTTCCAGTTTCATAAAGTACAAAGCACTGATTTAGCTCAGTACCCAACATTTCAGACACTAGAGTTGTAACATAGCTAAGTGGTATGAGTGGAATTATCATCATAGGAATGTTCCATGGATGTTCCATTTGGCTGGACCTTAAACCACCAGCTTTAACTGGAACCTGCCAAATTTACCAGTTGAGCCAAAGTCTTGGCCACAATCATTTATGCCTTTCTCATTGGAGGAGGTTTTTTGGGACCACTGATCCCAGTTTTGTACAAAAAGACTATTGTTGGTTGGGAGTAAATAAGTAGAGAATGAAAGTTGGGTGAGTTAGTGCATCTAGGGGTAGAAGTGACATTGTCGCACTATGTTTCTCTGTATGTCAAACTATAGGAACATTAAGGTGCTTGTTCAATAACTTCTACTGTTCCCCAATTCATACATTAAGTTCAGATATTTGGCCTTAAAGCAACAGATTTACAATAGTCATAGTCATAGTAAGTTGCAGTAGGTTGAAAAAAAACCATCAAGTTCAGCCTTATTGCCTATATATAACCTGCCTAACTGATAATATATCAGCAAGTATGAGTGGGTAAGGAGTAGGAGCCCTTGGGTGCCCTTGTGTCTACTGGATGGACCTTTTGGTAAATAAAGCATTAGAGAGATTATTATATGATCCCCTTATATATTTATACACAGTTATCATATCTCCCCTTAAGCACATCTTCCCCAGTGTAAACAGACCCAACTTGCACAGCCTTTCCCCATAACTGAGACTTTCCATACCCTTTACCAGCTTAGTTGCCCTTCTCTGGAGCCTCTCTAATTCAAAAATGTCCCATTTGAGCACTGGAGATCAACCAAGCATTGCATATGCTAGATGGGACCTTACCAGCACTCTGTAATGAACAAGTTAAATAAAAGTGGACCCAATATAGAACCCTGCAGGACCCCACTCAGAACCTTACTCCAAGTAGAGAATGTACCATTAACAACCACTCTCTGTACTCACTCCTGGAGCCAGTTTCCTATCCGTATGCAAAGGATTTCACTAAGGCCAACAGATCTTAGCTTAGAAAGCAGTCATTTGTGGGAAATTGTATCAAACACTTTGGCAAAATCCAAATAGATGACATCTACTGCACCCCTCACCTCCATCATAAAGACATGCTGATTAACTCAAGGCTACTTCTGGGTCAGTATATTCAGCATAAATGGCTATGCTGGGAATGTCTACTAGTCCACCAGTTAGTGAAGGGCATGCCTACTAAAGCTGCTAAGGATGAGGTTCAGGATACTTTTGTCTTTAGAACTACTATGTACTGGTTGGAGGGCACATTATCGGGCCTGGTATCATTAAGGATAGATAGATTT